>NW_015971792.1:3822-632986 GCF_000732125.1 Scedosporium apiospermum | reverse complement strand
TATTAAGGTAGTTTTTTAAAATATTATTAATATATTACTAAAATATTATTAATATTTTTATAAATTTAAAAAAAATAATTATTTACTTAAAAAAATTATATTCTATTTAAAATACTATTTTATATTTTTTTCTTTTTATAATCTTTATCTTATAAAAAGCTTAGATAATATTAACTTTTATAAATTACTTAATATATATTAAAATATAGAAAGTCTTCTTTATAAATAAGAGAAGATATTAATTAAAATAGGTAATTTAGTTTAGTTTTTAATAATTAATATAAAATTATATTTCTTTATTTAGCTTTTATATAAAGAAGACTAATATAGCTACTTTAAAGCTACTAGTTTAGATAAATTCTTTATTAAAAAAGTCTTTTAATATCTTCTTTAAAATTAAAAACTCTTCTTTTAATATATTATATAATAGCCTCTATAGGAAAGATAACTTTTTATTATCTAGCTCTTCTTTAATTAAGATATTATAATTAATTTCTAATTTATAGGAATTAAGCTTATTTATTTTATTTTTTATAAATAATAAGAGGAGATATAAAAATATTAGAAAATAATTACTTATAGCTTTACTTTTATTTTTTTATATTTAAAAGTAAAAGCTTTTTTAATATCTTTTAAACTTATTATAAATACTAATATATCTACTATTATCTAGCTCTTCTAATATTTAATTTTTCTTATTTCTATAGTAAATATTAATATTATTATATAATAAGTATTTTATAATTTCTATATTTTTAATAATTTTTTCTATTTATTAATATAGGGAACTTATTTTTTCTATAGTTTATATTAAAAATATTTTTTATAAAAAATAAAAAATAATTAATTATAAATTAGCTAAAGTTTTCTTAAAATTATTAAATATTTTAAAAATAAAATTATATATATATATATAATATAAATATAACTTATTATTTTAATTATAAAATAAGTTATCTTCTAAATTACTATTTCTTTATAATAACTAATATTTCCCTAATTATTTAAAAAAAATAAAAATAATAAAGATATTAAAGTTTTTAATTAAGTTTTTACTTATAATAATATAATATAAGTAGTTTTTATTTATAAGAATATAAATAAAATCTTAGTTATTAATAATAATAAAAATAATTATAAATTTAACTTCTATTTTACTATTAAATTCTTCTATCTAAGCTATAGCTAGATATTACTTTAAAGCTTAACTTTATTATAAAACTATTTCTTTTTTATATAAAGCTATCTTTATTATCTAATTCCTTAAATAATAAAATACTATAAATAATATTAATTTTAATCTTCTTTTTTAAAGATATTACTAGAATATATAGATATATAATTATAAAGTAGCTACTATTTCTATAATAAAAATAATATCCTTTCTTTTAATATTTCTTTCTTTTCTTCTTTAAAATCTATCTAGCCCTCTTAGCTTTTAAACTAATATAATTACTATTATAATACTAGCTAGTATTCTTATTTAAAATATAAGTTATTCCTATCTAGATATCTTTATCTAAATCTATTAATAGAAACTAGTTCTTCCTAGGAGAGCTAGTAAAATAATATAATAGTAAGCTTATATTTAAAAAATATAGACTATTTCTTAAAAAGTAAAGCTATTTCCTATATAAAACTTAAAAAGCTAAAGTTTATTTATAAATTTAAATAATAAAGTAAAATCTAATAATAAACTTATTATAATCTATTAATATTTATATTATAATTAATTAAATAATAAAGCTTAGAGATAATATATTTTATAATTATAAAAAATAAGATTTATTATCTTAGTTTATATTATTTATTAAATAAAGACTTTTTTAAATTTTAAAAGAAATTAGAAAAATTATTAGCTATTTTTTTATATTAACTTATAAAAATAATCTTATATATTTAATTATATTTAAGTATTTTTAAATATTTAGATAAGATATTAAATAAAGTCTATAAAATTAAAATTATTATATAAACTATTAATAATTTAGAAAAAGTAAATTTATTATTATTTATCTTTTAAGATTATTATATTATAATATATTATATTATTTTATTAAAACTAATTAATTTTATAAAGTTATTAATTTTATATTTAGTAAGAAAATAGTTTAAAAAGAAGTAGAATATATCTAGCTTATTATTTTACTTTAGTTATAATAATACTTTTTATTTAATTTAGTTCTTTAAAATAATATTAGTAAAAGTATTAATATAAAGCTTTTAATTTTTTAGTTTAAATAGGAGAGGAACTATTATATTAAATAGAAGTATATTAGAAGTAATAATAGTTTAAGTTATAATAACTATCTTTTAAATTAATTAAATAAATTTATTATTTTTAAAGAAAATATAGTTTACTTACTAAATCTAGAGATCTAATATTAGTAGCTATAATAGTAGTTTAGTATAAAGCTACTTTTCTATTATATTTAATATCTAATAATATAAAGTTAAATAATATATTATAGAATATAGAATATTTTTATTAGTATATTTTTATAAGTAGAAGAAATAGTAAAATTATTTAATAAAAAAAGAAAGGAAAAAATTAGATTATAAAAGTAGTAGGTAAGCTCTCTTTATTTACTATAATAGAACTTATAAGAATTTATACTTATATATTATAGGTACTATTTACCTATAGGTAGTACTATACTTAGATAATTAAAATAAGAGCTAGTTTTAGTTACTAGTAGTTATAATTACTAAGTAGTAAAGCTACTACTATACTAGTAGCTACTACCTCTAGGAGAGGGGAGTGTTTTTAGCTAGTACTAAGTACTAGCTCTTTATTTTTATAGAGTATAGCCTCTTTATAATTAATATTATAGTTTTTAGATATTAATATTATTTAATAAAGTTATTTACTAAATAAAAGTAATTAATATATTATAATTTTAATATTAACTTATTAATAATATTAAATAAATATAATTAATAATAAAATTAAAATAGTTATTTATTAATAGTAAAGTAAAATAATTAAATAATATTTATAAGATATAAATAAAAAATATATATTTAAATATAAAGATATAGTTTATTAGAGCTAAGTAATATAATTTAATAATATAAATAAGGTTACTACTTACTTACTAAAATAGCTAGCTGCGGCTGGAAGCTATATTATAAAGGGGAAATCTTCTAATAGTTATTAAATTAATCTAATAGTTAAGTAAGATACTTAGGAAGTTATTAATTAATTAGAATCTATATTATAAAGTATTATATCTAAAGGGAAGAAGAAGGAAACTTAAAAATAAGAAGAAGTATTATTAAAAAAAAATAGTAAAAAAATAATCTTTATAATAGCTTACTAGCCGATAGGGAATAATTAATTGCTTACTACTATAATATTACCCTTTATATAAGGGTTTAGTCAAGTAATACTACTTAACAGAAGCCTATTATATAAGAAAGTTTCAATAAGAAGAAGAAAAGAAAAAGAAAGTAGAGTATAATTAGAATCTAGTTAGAAAGAAGTCTTTTATTAGAAATAAGTTACTAGGGGTAATACTTAGTAAGGGTTAGTTAGCTTAGGTATCTACTAAAGCCTCTTAATAGTATAGCCTATTATATTACCTCCCTCCTCCCCCTTCTAGTATATATACTTACTTGCATATAGGTATATATATATACATACATATATAACAACTAGCTAATATCTACTAGCTTATAGTATTCCTTATAATTATCTAGTACTTTTACATTTAATACTTCTTCTAAGGATTCTTATATAAGTTTAATAAACCCCTTCTACTTAATCTTTACCTATCTTTTCCTATAGTACTTATATATATTAAGGATTTCTTCTATTTCCTACTCTATCTCCCTATTCACTATTACTAGTAATATAATATTATCTTAATATTAGCTTAGGAGTAGGTTAAAGGTAATATAATATATAAAATTAATATAGAAAACTAAGTTCTAGACCCCTAGTAGTATATTAAGCTTAACTATATATATTCTAATAACTTCTATAACTATATATTCTCTATTTATCTAATTAAGCTTTTTAGTAAATTATTTTATTATAAAGTTCTTTATATATAGCTAGATCTTATCTTTAATTTAGAGCTAGTTAGTAGGTTATCTTTATATATTTATATATTATTCTTATTCTTTCTAAACTATAACTATTATAGCTTAAGTAACTTTCTAAATATTCTTTTATCTAGTAATAAAGGCTTCTCTATATACTCTTATAGATAGTCTATCCTTTCTTAATAAGTTATTAGTTTAGATATTAATTAAAGATATATTATAATTATATATTATAAAGAATAGATTTATTTTAGTTAAAATAGTAAGCTAATTATTAATTATAAGTATTATAGCTAGTAATAAGTTACTTTAGTTATTTTAAAAATAGGTAATATATATTTAAAGATAGCTTTCTAAGATTTAGTTTATCTATTCTATTATTTTATCTATTTCTAGGTAATAAGCTATTAATAGCTATTAGGTAATATATAATAGTTAACTTACTTATTTCTATATACTATTAATAAACTAAGTACTTTAGTTTAATATTATTACCTTTAATAACTTATAGTAGTAAATAAAATATTATATTAATATTTCTACTATTATTAGGGCTATTATCTTAGATATTAGTTTAGAGATTATATTTTTATTTAGGTAGTTAGTTATTATAAGGATAGTTATTATATCCTTATATTTACTTAAAGGTAGATTAGTAATAAAGTCTATTAATATCTTTACTTATAATTAGTCTAGTATAAAGAGTAATTTAAAAAGCTCTTTCTATATATCTTACTATACTATTCTTCTTCTATATAATTTATAGTTTTATATAAACTTCCTAATATTATTACTTAATCTTAGCTATATATAGTTCCTTAATAGTATTATATAGGTAACTTTTTAATTAGGGTAATTAATTATTATAGAGTTATAAAAGTCTTATATTAGTTTAGTTTTTAAAAGTTTATAATTAGGAATCTATATTTATCCTCTCTACTATAGTTAGTAACTTTTATTAATAGAATATTTTACTATAGTAAAGTATATTTATAAGTTTATAGGAAACTATTAGAAACTCTTTACTATATAATTATATATTATCTAATAATAGTTATTCTTTTATAAAACTATTTTCTATAAAATAATTAGTTTATTATTATAAAAAAATATAATAGAAAAGTTAACTTTAAATACTAGGTTATTATTATTATAATTAATATTATATTTTTATTATTAATTCTTATAATTTAAATTATTAATAGCTATATTCTAGGTTATAGAAATTATACTTATAATATCTTCCTAATTATTATATAAAGCTAATATAAAAATAAATATAGTTTAAATAACTTAATTTTTCTTTTATAATATTTAATATATCTATTTTTATAATTAGTTATTATTTTTATTTTTAAATATATCCTATTCTTATTATAATAAAATATCTAATACTAAAGAGGCCTTCCCTAATTAGTAGACTATTATAAAATTATACTAACTTATAATTTCCTATTAATATATTTATTATTTAAAAAGCTTCTAGTATATAGTAAAGTATATAAAGTTCTTATAATCTATTAAGATAGTAAAATATTTAACTAATCTTAGCTTACTACTTTATTATTTTAAATACTATATAATAGCTAATAATTTCTTATTATAAATAAAGTAGTTTATTTTAATTAAAAATATCTTTCTTAATATATAAGTAACTAATTAAAGTCTACTAGTTTCATCTTTCTATATTAAAGTTTCCTTAATAATATATCTAAAAAAGTTTAATTTTACTATTATTTCTTTATTAAAGTTAAAATATATTAAAACTAATATTTTAATAAACCTTAACTTAAATTTATTAAATACTTACTAATAGCTTAATAACTAAATAAATATATAATCTTTCTTTATTAGGTTATTTAATAATTAGATAATAATAGAGAAATTAAAAATAAACTTTTAATAATAATTAATAAATTTTAAAAACTCTTTAATATTTTAGATTATAGTTAATACTTCCTATTAAGCTACTACTATAATCTTATTAAAATCTACTTAGATACTTTTCTCTACTTCTATAATAAAACTTAAATACTTAACTTTCTTAGCTTTAAATTTATACTTCTTAATATTAATATATAATTTTATTTTTATAAACTTAATAAGAACTTTCTATACTTTCTTCTTATAATTAGTAAATAAACTATTTATATAGATTAAGATATTATTTATAAAAATATATATAAAGTTATTTAAAAAAATTTTAATATTAAATTAATATATTATTAAAATATTATTAAAGCTCTAATAAAGCTAAATAATATTATAAACTACTTACAAAATCTATAATATATTTAAAATATTATTTTTTATTTATTATCTTCCTTAATCTTTATCTTATAGAAGATTATAAATATATTAAATTTTATAAACTATTTTATCTTAAAAAATTATTAGAAAATTTTAGTAATTAATAAAAGTAAATATTAATCTTTTTTTAAAATTATATTTAGTTTTTAGTAATTAATATAGAAATAAAGTCCTCTACTAGATTTCTAAATAAAAATACTAATATTATAGTAAATAAGTTACTTATATAGATAAAGTTTTTCTTAAAAAGCTTATTAAAACTCTTCTATAAAACTAAAAGTCCTTATAATATAACCTTTTTTCTATTTTATATATCCTTTTTTACTTTAATAGTATAATTAATTTTAAAGTAATAAGGTAGTAATTTATTAATATTAAACTTCTAAAATAAATTTAAGAAATTATAATATTAAGCTAAAAGCTTTATCTTTAGATTAATAATAGCTTTATAAATAAAAGCTTTTTCTATATCTACTAATAAAATAGAAAATATATAAGTTACTATAAGATTTTCTTTAATTAATACTTTCTTTTTTCTTTATTATTTCTCCTCTTTATAAAACTATTATATTTATATTATAAATATAGTTACTAATATCTATATAACTTTTTATTTACTACTTTCTTTAATATTATCTTAAATCCTAGCTTAAAATTATTTATTTAATATTAATTTATTTTTAATTATATTAATAATTACTTTCTATAATTTTATCTATTAAAAACTAAAAATAATATTATCTACTTAATTTAAAATAATATAGAAGAAAACTCTCTCTTACTTATAGCTATCTATATTAAAGCTACTATATATAATTTAATTAATAATAATATTATTAAAAATAACTTTTTAAAAAAAATTAGAAAATAATATTAATATACTTTATCTTTACTTAATTAATAAAAGCTTTATTAATAATATTATATACTAAGTACTTTATATTAATAAAAGCTTATATATAATAAAAATTATTTATTTTAAAATTAATATAAAATATATTTATATTAAACTTTACTTTTAACTTTTATAATTTATCTTATAAAAACTCTTATTTTTACTAGTAACTATTAATAAAAACTATTCTTTTCTTAAATCCTCTAAATTATTACTTTAATCTATCTATAATTTATCTTTTTTTTAACTTTAGCTTAATAAACTTTAATAAGTTTAATTCTTCCTATATATATCTAATAGAAGTTCTTAGTAAATAATAGTAAATAAGTATTAATCCTATATTATTACCTTCTATATTAATAATAGTAATTTTCTTTTTACTAGTATTTTTATTCTTTTATATTTACTTACTTAGCTTACTTCTCTCTTAAGATATTATTTTCTTCTTTTAAATATTTTTTTTATAACTAATTAAAAAATAGTTAATAATAAAACTTAATATTAATTAATATAGATTTTTATTTTATTTTTTTAAACCTTATATTTAATATATATAAAAAGATCTAATAATATTTTTTTCTATATAAAAGCTCTCTAATTAAAAACTTAGTTTTTAAAAAACTCTAATATATTTATAATAATTATTGGATATTAAAATCTAATTAATAACTATTCTTTATAGTTTATTATTAAATATTAGTTTTAAGTCTACTTTTTTTACTTTATTATTTTAAATTATTCCTTCTATATTAGCTAATATTATTTTAAACTTAAAATAAAAGTAAATAAAAGTTTAATTTTTTTTTTATTTAAGCTTCTTAAGTTTATCTAGAGCTTTTTCTTCTTTATCTAGGTTTTAATAGTAATTATAGAAATACTCTAAGAAATCTCTTAAAGACTTATAAGAAGTATTAAGCTCTATATAAATAATATATATCTACTAGAGAATTAAATCTAGGTAAGAGAATATATAGCTAAACTAAATATTATTATTTCTAATAGCTTTAGTATCTATATAAAGTTTATTTTTTATTTTAAGTAACTATATATAAAACTTATTCCTATATCTATTAAACTTAGAAGAATTAAGTAGAGCTAATTAAAGTTTCTATATACTTTATAGCTAAATAATATTCTTAGTATTATTATTATTATTATTATTATTATTATATTTAAAATTAAGTATATAAATTATAAAAATAAAAGTTTAGAAAGTTAATTATATTATATTTTCTTATAGTACTTTAATTTAGGTTTTATATATCTTCTTCTATGTTACTTATTCTTTAGTAATATACTAAAGTTAAGCTATAATTATTATAAAAAAGTCTTATTATTTAAGAGCTTCTCTAAGTTTTACAAATATATTATCTATTATCTTTATTATTATTATTATTAATAGTTTACTTAATAATATTTAATTATCTTTTTATTTTTATAATTTAGGATATAGGGAATAGGAATATCTTTATAGTTTATAGGGAGTAGGGCTCTAATTCTTCTTTATATTTTATTAGAGACAGAGTATTAATATATTATAGTTATTATAGTTATTATAAGAGCTAAGCTCTAATTTTTCTTTATTATTTATAATAATTAAAACCTAATATAGGGGTTCTATAAAGTAGTATTACTTAATAGAGGCCTATTATATAGAAAGGTTTTAATAAGAAAAAGAGAAGAAGAAGAAAGTAGTATTTAGTTAAAACCCGGTTAGAGAGAAGTCTTTTATTAAGAATAAGTTACTAGAGGTAATACTTAGTAAGGGTTAGTTAGCTTAAGCATCTACTAAAGCCTTTTAATAGCATAGCCCGTTATATTCTATTAATTAATTTTATTATTATTATTTTTTATAAATTATCTTATATAATAACTCCGGATAATTTTTTTATTATTTTATATATATAAGTATCTCCTATTTAATACTCTTATAATCTTTAGCTTCTCCCTATTTAGAAGCCTTCTTTAGTTATAATATAGCCCTATTCCTATTAATTAACTATTCCGATATCCTATTTCTATCCCTATAAGTAGAATTGCAGTAGCTTCTTATAAGAATTATTCTTGACTATTTGATTACTTATTTCTTACTTTTTCTTATTTCTTATAGTGTGCGGGCAGGCTGCACTGCTCCGTCTTAGTAGGCTGTTATTATATAAAGCTAAATTTTAGTTAATAATTACTTGTATTTTATTTTTTCTTCTTCTAATTAGTTTTTAAATAGGTAAGTTTTTAATAGTTAAAAATAATTTTTCTTTTATAAGGTATATAGTAGCTTAAATTTTCTAAGTCTGATAATTTTTTATTTTTTTAAGTTTAAAAAGTTAAAAAATCGACTTAGTATCTATTTTAGTATTTTTAGAAGGTTTTATTTTTATAAAAGAATTATAAAAGAGTTTTTTATAAGAAGAAAAATATAAAAAATTATTTCTAGTTTAGTATTAAGCTTTATAAGAAAGATTTTTTAAAAGAAAAATAAAAAATTAATTAAAAAGATTGTTTTTTAAAAGAAAAGAAAATAAAAATAAAAAATAAAAATAAAAAGATAATAAGAAGTTTTTTCTTTATATAAAAAAAATAAAAATAAGTTAAATTTTTTAAAGTAATTATAAATTAAAATATAAAGTAAAATAAAGTTATAATCTATTAAAGTTATAAAATACTCTTAGAAATTAAAAGAAAAATAGTTAGTAAACTATTAAAATTTTAAGAGAATAAAAAAGTTAAAAGAGAAAATAATTATATAAAAATAGTTATTGTATTAGAATTATATATAGGAAAGTTCTTATTCTTCTATTTTTTTTAAAAAAAGAAAGAGAAAAATTTAAATCTATATATAATTATTTTTTTTTCTTTTTTAAGTTAAAAAGTAACTTAGTTACTTCTTATATACTTTCTACCTTCCTAATTTTAGTTTTTTAAAATTCTGAAAACTATTTTTTTATTTTTAAAACCTATTTTTCAATTCTAGAAACTTAGAAACTTATTTTTCATTTTTTAGGTTCCGAAAGTATAGAAGTTTATTTTTAGCTTTTTAGATTCTAGAAGTCTAGAACCTTCTTTTCAGATTCCGGAAGTCTAGAACCTTCTTTTCAGATTCCGGAAGTCCAGAACCTTCTTTTCAGATTCCAGAGGTCTAGAACCTTCTTTCCGGGTTCCGTACTAGTTTCTTGGTTCTAGGCTAGTTTCTTAGTTCCAGGCTAATTTCTTAGTTCTAGGCTAGTTTCTTAGTTCTAAGCTTGTTTCTTAGTTCTAGACTAGTTTTTATTTTAGTAAAGAAATAGAGAAATAATTTAATTTTTAATAAGTTATTTTTTATTTAAATATAATAATAAAATATATATAATAAGTTATATAAATAATATAATATACTAAACTATTAATTAAATATTTAGTTTAAATACTTTAATAAAAAGTAAAAAAAAAAAATTTGAAATATTACTTTTTTAAAAAGCTAGTTATTTTAATATTATATACTATCTATATAGAATATATACTTACTAACTTAATAATTTCTAAAATTAAAAAGCTTAATAAGATAGAACAGTGCAGCCTGCCCGAAACACTATAAGAAATATAGAAAGAAGAAGAAGAAAGTAAGAAAGAAGAAGGAAGTAGTTAAATTAGTTAAGAATAGTTCCTGGAAGAAGTGCTGCAGTTCTTCTGGCAGGAATGGAATAGAACGTCGGAATGGTTGATCAATGAAAATAGGGCCATTTCATAACCATTGGAGGCTTCCAAATAGAGGGAAGCTAAAAATCATACTAGTGTCAAATAGGGGACACTTCCACATGTAAAATACTAGAAGAACTGTCTAGAAATAGGGCCAGACCAGATCTGAAAAGATAAAGAAGAAATTAATTAGAAGAAGGACTAATAACTTAATAATTTACTAAAAAATATAATAACTTGATTAATTAAAGAAGAAGAAGAACTTTTAGAATTCCTTCTAGAAGAAGGAAAGAAAGAAATAACTATTGCTATGGCCTATGGCAAGGAACAATATTCTTCCGGCCTATCTTTATAGTTATATGAGAACGTCCTCCTTTTTACTGATATCCTCTTTTTCACTATTATATTAATATTAGATATTTTACTTAATTTTCTAGTAGTAGAAAGATAATTACTTTCTTTAAGTAAGTAAATAATATTAAAGATAAAATAAAAAATAATAATAAAAATAATAATATTATCTTAATTATTAATTAAATAGTAATTTAAAAATAATAATAAAAATAATAATTATAATAAAATAAATAAACTTAATAATTATAACTTACTTATATAAGTTATTTAGAAAGTTAATAAATATATAAATAGTTTAGAAACTAAAAAAAAAATAATTACTAATAGTTAAATTACTAACTTAAAAACTTATTTTAAAATCTACTTTAACTACTTAAAATAATAAGTAAAGAATTTAAAAGTAAAATAATAAAGCTTATAATTTAAATTATAATTACTTAAAGATAAGTAAGTTATTAAATAAGCTATATTAGTAAAAAAGTAGCTAATAATACTAAGATTTAGGATATTTAAATACTTCTACTTAAATTAAAAAGATCTTAGCCCTAGTTTTTAATAAATAATAAGAAAGTAATTAAAAAACTATAAGTAAATAAAATAAAAAGAAATAAATAGTTAAATAATTAATAAAGAAATTAAAATTAAAAATTTAAATTTTATTTTATATATAATATTATAAAAATATAAATAAGTAAGATAATAAAAATATTATTTATTTTTAAAAGTAGTTAAAATATTATTAAATTTTTACTACTATACTACTTTAGATAGTATATAATTATAAGCTAAATAATAATCTTATATAACTATATAAAAGTAAATATTTCTATATTTATTTAACTAAAAAAGAAATAATAATTTTATTCTCTTAATAGCTTACTTAATTATAGAATTTAATATATAATCCTATTAATAATAATATATCTAGTATATAAGTAATTACTAGTCCTATAAGTAATCTATTAATAGATATTTATTTTAAAGTAAATAAGTTATATTCTCTTACTTTTACAATTATAAGCTATTACTTATATCTAATAGTAAAGTAGTATACTTAAAGTTATAATAAAAATAAAAACTTTTTTATATATAATTTTAATATAATAATTATTTTTATATAATTTATTTTTTTAATTTTTTTAATTTTTTTAAATTTTTTTAATTTTTTTAATTTTTTAATTTTTTTAATTTTTTTAATTTTTAAAAATTTTTAATAATTTAATAATTATTATTTTTTAATTTTTTAAAAATTTTTATAAATTTAATAAATTATAATTTTATTTTATTTTATTTTTTAAATTATAATTACTTTATTATAATAAATACTTTTATATAGTAGTTCTATTAATACTAGAAAGAAGTCTTTACTAGTTATAGTAGTTGTTAGTAATTTTAGTAGTTATAATATTATATTTTAGTAAGTTATAATAAGAAAAGGTTATTCTTCTCTAAGGTAAGTGTGTGCGGGCGGCACTTCTTATATATATTAGTTGTGACTATATGGAGTTCTGGTCTAAGTGAGAACTGGCGATGGTTAGTTCTAGCAGTTGCCAGTTCTTACAGTTGCCAGTTCTTACAGTTGCCAGTTCTACTATCTGTCACTGTTGTTCGTGTGATAAGATGCTGAGCCGTGACAACCCATGAGTGGAACAGAGATGAAAATATGCATTATTACTTAGACCGGTATCAATGAAAGCCCCCGAGATATCGGGAAACCCATTTCTAGATCAAATTAATAGATTCCTACACACACACACACGCGTGTCAGAACAAAGACTTATACGAGACGACACAGGTGAAGTAGGCCAGACTCACATTTTATTAACTACCATCACCAGCTTTCCTCGCGGTTTCACCCGGCGTCAGATAACAAGGACGCAAGTTTCGTATTTGAAGCTTTTATATCCGAAACGGTAGCATCCACTATCCAAATGGCAATGTCTGGTGTTGCAGTCTCTTGGATTGAAGGTTGCAGCATGAGAAAATGTCATTCGGGAGCCCAATGTGGCACCCACGTCCACTCTCGACGAGAAAGGGTTCGGACGACGCATGGAAGGACAGAGGTAGTCCCCACGCCTCATTAAACGATACAATTTTAGAGTGATCCCGGATCCCATGGCGCTTTAGCTCATGCAGTTGCGGCGGCGCTAGTCCACACTCGGGGAACAGGGTCCATCGCATGCACGAAGCTGAACCCTCAAACCCTACCGTCGACTTGCTTGTTACCCCGCAATTTCTCCTCATGGGCTTGCTTCTTACGCCATTGACTTTCCCCGCTCGGTAAGTCTAAGATGCTAGTTGGGGGTATCATTAGCGCCTCACGTTTGAGACAACCCAAATCCGAGACCCTAAATTGAGTCGGACATGGTGCTTAGAAAACTGAAGGACAAGTTTTCGAAGCGGCCGAGTGTTAGCCATGGGCCTATTGTTGACTCTGGCGCTCGGGAGGTATCAAAGTCACCAACCGAAGTAATCGAACGACATGGGTTGTCGTTCGTAGCTGAAGGCCCGTCGGCTCATGATGGAGCAGAGCAGTATCCCGTGGATATCATTGCGATTCACGGACTGAACGGAGACGCCTTCCAAACGTGGACCCACCCGAACGGGACTATGTGGATACGGCATCTACTGCCAGGTATCTTACCAGGGTGCCGAGTGTATACTTATGGGTACCCGGCGAAGGTCTTCTTCAACCCATCCATCTCAGGGGTCCGGGAGTATTCGCGCGGGCTCTTAAGTGCGGTGAGGGATCTTCATGAAGATGTAAGTGCTAGGACTTGCTTTGTCTTTGTTGCCGGTTAACTAATGTTGATCAAGGCTGGTCGCCCGATCATTTTCCTTTGCCACAGCCTCGGAGGGATCGTTTGCAAGCAGGTGAGTATATCACAAGCTTCCATGGTTTATGGATTTCTAAGATGCTAGGCATTGGTGACCGCCCACGAAGAAGATGCTTTCCGCGGAGCAATGTTGAAATCTGTTGTTGGGATTGTGTTTTTAGGCACCCCCCATCAAGGAAGCAACTGTGCAAACTTAGCCATGGCGATTGGCGGCATGCTCAACGCCAACCCACTCGCGACGAGGTCCACGTCTGCGGTTGTGAAGGCCGGCGATCTAAAACTTCTGACCTACAACTCCGGTCCGCTGCAGGACCTGATCTTGTCCGCAAGGCATCGGCTACAGAACCTAATGGTGGTCTCGTTTTACGAGACGGAGCCGACGCCACCTCTCAACTCTTTGGTAAGTGGGTGTCCTTTATTGTGCTTCCGGACTGTCAATCCAAGTCCTCATTCCCTCCACTATGGCCCATCGGCACCGCTGCAGTGTGTCCGTAAAGGTTCAATGTAATTTGCCCGCCCCTAGCATGGTGCATTCCCCCACCCGTCCCTCTGCAGTTTCAGGGCTGAGTTCATGAATCGTTTGGGCCTAGGTTGTCGATCGCGCTTCATCTATACTAGGCATACCGAACGAAGAGGTGATACCGCTATTCGCAAATCACCGCGATATGTGCAGGTTTCCGAATGAAAATGAGAGCTATAGGAGAGTGTCCCAAGCTCTTCGGAGGATTGCTTCAAGGGCACGCGATGTGACGCAAAGACCGAGAAGGGTCAGCACGCATTCGTCGAACATGAGTGAGTTCCATTCATAATTTCAGACGGCATTTAACCCTCTAGGTCCTGACTAGCCCAAGCATTCAACGAACTAGAACAGACCTGCATCATGCTACTTAGTGTCCATGACATCGCCGACTATAAGCGGCTACTCCCGAAGCCGGTGAAGGGCACCTGTCAATGGATTCTAAATCACCCTTCATTCAGGACTTGGTTCGACAAGACGGAGAATGCTCTCCTATGGTTGATTGGCCACCCGGGATGCGGCAAAACAATAACGTCCTTGTCGCTGGCTAACCATCTCGAGCACCGCCAGAAGCCGCCAGACAGGCCCGCCACAGTCCTCCTATATTTCTGCGACGACAAAGTCAACAGGCAAAAAGACGCCATAGGTGTCCTCACAGGCTTGATTCTTCAAATCCTTCATCGCCACCGGTCGATGATTCGCTATGTGCGGAAGGTGTACGAATTGCAGGGACCGAGCTTAGTTCAGTCCTTCTCGTCACTTTGGAATATCTTCTTGAATATTATAAGGGACCCAAAGTCTGGTCCTATCTGCATTATTCTTGATGCATTGGATGAATGTGACAGAGTTACCTGCCACAAACTTCTAGAGTCAATTTTCGAGTTGACAACTAACCCTGACTTTGAGACGGGCAGCCACAAGTATGTGAAGGTTCTCTTGACCAGTCGACCTGTTCTGGGGGAATTACATCCCAGCGATGCTCCTCCTGGATGTCAGCTTTCTATTGATGAAAATCAACCTGGGTACAGTGAAGATTTGCAGACTTATATTCGCCATAGAGTGGACGATTTATCTCGCAGACGCGACTGGGCTCCCGACATAAAAGCCTTTCTCCTCGACGCCCTCTGCTCCAACGCCAATCAAACTTTTCTCTGGATCCACACTGTTATTGAGTCCCTAGAAAATACCCTTCTCGCATCAATCCAAGACTTGCGGGACATTATCAGTACCGTTCCCCCGGACCTTGAAGCGATATATATGGACTTCGTAACGGGCATCTCGCCTAACTATCAGGCGGTGGCATCAAAACTCTTGAAGCTGCTATTAGCCAGCGAAAGACCTCTCCAACTGGACGAGATCAATATTAGTTTTACGATAAGTTCGCACCACGACAACGCGGAAGATGTTGCTCGCGCCTGTCAGACTTCCATCAGGCATACCCTGCAGGGGATCCTGGGTCCGTTCATACGGATATCGGAGTCAACGGTGTCTCTAGTGCATCAATCTGTAAAGGATTTTCTTCTTCGTGATAGGTATCATGGCGAGAAATTCCCAGCTATGCTTTCGATTAGCGAGGGGGAGGCCGCCCTGGAGATGGCGTCGGCTTGCATCCGGTACCTACAGCTCGATGACTTCTCCACGGATATCTCCGCCTCAACGGACGTCGAGTCCAGCTCGGAAGTCTCTGGGGCAGATTGTGAATCTCCGACAACTGATCTCATTGGTGGGTTGTGGGATGAGGAAGAGCAGGCTCTCGGCATGGGCAAACTCTTCCGAGAATCTGGTTTCGCAGATCCCGAAACCTGGCAGACTCTCGAAACCAAGTACAAATTCTATGACTACGCGGCGCTGAACTGGACCAAACATTTTGCCCTTTGTGAAGCATCCGCCTCATCTCAATTGAGAGAAGCCGCCACGGCTCTCATCGACGTTGAGAACTGGAACTGCTACAACTGGTTACAGCGCTACTGGGCTGATCCAAGCACCCATGGGGATAGCAACCCCGCTGACTTCCACCCTATTGTCGCCGCCGCGTACTTCGGCCTCCCCGAGACGGTGGTAGGCTTGCTTGAGAGTATCGACCGTACTGATCCTACCCTCGACCGGGCTCTCTTCTTCGCGTCACAGCAAGGCCACCTCCGGGTCGTTTCGGCACTGCTCCAGGCTGGGGCGGATCCTAATGCTGAAAGTCGCGAGTCCCAGAGGGCCCTTGCAGCAGCTGCTGAACATGGCCACCTGGGTTGTGTCATTGCCTTGGTAACAGATGACCGAACAGATCTAAACGGACGGGGCGGTAAATTTGGGAGAACCGCGTTATCGTACGCCTGTTCCAATGGACACCGCGAAATCGTCAAAGAGCTTCTGACAAGGGCCGAATGCCGGGTTGACCAAGCTGACTATAAAGGCTTGACTCCTTTCATACATGCTGTCAAGGGTGGTTACCTATCTATCGCTAGAACGCTGGCAAGGCGTCCAGACGTTGATATTAATCACCGCGACAAGGAAGGACGCACGGCCCTGTCGTGGGCCGCGGAATATGGGATGGATGAGGTTGTCAAGTGCCTCCTCAACATGCGCCGTATAGATCCTAATGTTGCAGACGAGAATCGCAAGTCTCCCCTCTCCTGGGCGGCCGGCAATGGCCGCGCCGAAACTGTTGACATCCTCATGCGGAACAAACGAATCAACAAGGCTAGTATTGACAAAAACAAACGTGGAGCCATATCATGGGCTTGTGCGGGCGGGCACCCAAATGCCTTGCGGGTCCTTCTTAAGCACGAGTGTCCGGGTGTCGATGATAGGGATGTTGACGGCTGGACACCCCTGGCCTGGGCTGTCCAGCAGGATCGTTCTGATGTCGTTGAAGCGCTCCTCGCAACTGGGAAGGTGGATATTGAGGGGCGTGATGATTCCGGCTTGACTGCGCTATTCTGGGCGGCGGGGTACGGGCATCTTCCAGTCGTGAGAGCACTCCTGCGGGAGGGAGCCAACCCTAGGGCTATGAATCATGCTGGCAAGATGCTAATAGAGGTCGCATCTTCCCTTCCAAATGTTCGCCGGGAGATATTGGACGAGTTGAACAGGCACATTGAAGAGATGGCCCCTACTGGGTCGTCGTGATTATATTGTTCGCGGTATAGTGGAGATGTAATATCCAGATAAAGTATTTGATTTTGGGTGGAATGCTTCATGGATAGCTCTCTTCCCATAGAAATAGAAGGGCTAGATTGTTACGAGCATGAATTGATTACATTTGCAGAGGTTTCTTTGGGGCTGAGCTCTGACCATGCGGCCCTCGGAAGATTAGCTATCGGAGATTTTTCTAATCCTCCCCGTTAATAGGACAGGGCTGCTCCTACGGAGTGCGCCACGCGGATGAGGGCATGAAGGGCTGCTATTTCAATGCGAGATTTTGTAGTTTTAGTGGTGCCAGGTAAGTTGTGAAAGGCATGGCGGCCGGCCGATGAACGACAAGCCGGTCGAGATTTGCTGCCAGAGACTCTGGTTCGGAGGTGAAAAAAGGTGGTAAATGAGGCTGGGTAAGCGTCCCCAAGGAAATATAAATTCAGCAAGTTCCCGGTACGCCTTTTCAACATCACCATTAACGATGATTTATCATAAACACCAGGCGAGTCAGCGTACTCAAGCTCAGCTCTAGCCTCAGCTAGCCTCCTCTGAATATCTCCCTCACTCTCCGTCCCTCGATGTCGGGGTCATGCTTCAGGTTCCTCAAAGCTTGGTGGTTTAACAAACACATAGCGCGCATCGATGCTAGTGTCGACCTTCATTTGCTTCGCACCATGCCTATCAATATCCAGCACAACTACCAAGCCTTTAGATGTCTGGTCCGCAATAGTTTGCTTACTAGTGCCATAGAAATGGCCACTGAAGAAGGTATATTCGGCAAAGAATTTCCTAGTGAGAAGAGTAGAAAATTTAGAGGGGGTGATGAAGAAGGTAGGCTCTGCCTTCGACTTCTCGGGGACGCGCGGCTGACGAGTTGTGCGGGAAACGGTCGTAGTAAAGGTGTCGAGGTGTGCCTCGGAGAGCATTTGGATAAGTGTTCCTTTCCCAACGCCCGAAGGACCGGAGATAACAAGCGGCCGCGGATTTTCAAGGTATGGAGCTTTGTTAGGGTTGATTTGAGGTCTAGTTTCTCTCTTGAGAATAAAGAGACATAGTAGGAGACATGTGTGAGGAGAGGGCAAATGGCAAATACCAAGGTGTAGAGGACGACTAAGCCGGCGACATGTGCACGGGCTGCCTAGTGAGGTGTAGTGATATCTAGTGGGACAGGATCATCGCTTTCCACTGGTTGCCACGGCCGGCATTGATTGATCAATTAATGTCTTCGGGCTCGTGTAATATAGTTGCTTGGGATCGACGATCCGTCGGCCTGAATGCTGATGTACGAAGTAGGCAGCAAGTGCGAGTTAAGCTTAACCCAAAGTACCTTCGTGGTGTACACGTTTATTATAAGGACTAATGCGGATTTGTTGCTTCTTGCCATCGTTTGGTTTGGTTCGGCGTCCTAAACTAGTCTCTGGGGTAAGTGCGGGGTACGGGCATTAGCGTCGGGCGGAAGAGGAAGTAGTGTCGTCCAACTCTGAAGAGTCGTCGACGAAGTGATCGCTCATGTGCAGGTTGTGGACAGAACCGCAGGATTCCGTGGGAAAATATTCGAGCTGCTGATCGTTCAAATTACTCTTCAACTGTACCCCAACCTAACTCGTGAACATGAGGTCCATGAGATTATCCGGACGTGTCAGCAACCTGTTGACAAGTTGGGCATCGGGCCCGCTTAGGTTCAGGCAGGATTGCAAGCTGTCTCGGCTCCACTCAACGGTCCCACACCGGCAAGGACCGAGAAGGAATGGGCTTCCCGAGTTCTCACTTCAAGGTCGAGTGGCTATTGTAACTGGAGCCGCCAGGGGTTTGGGTTTGGTCCAGGCTGAAGCTCTCCTCGAAGCCGGCGCAACCGGTAAGCGGGAATGGTTTTAGAACTGTCGAGCAAGCGATGGCGTTTGAGTTTCAAATCCACGAACCTGCCTGCACATGCTGACCAGGTGATGGATCAGTGCATGCCATAGATCGTCTCCCCGAACCTAAGCCCGGCGCTGCCTTCTCCGTTGTGCGCCAGAGGACCCTGGACGAGCACGGGCCTAAACTGCACTACCACCAAGTCGACGTTAGGGATGTCGACCGACTGAACCGCGTTGTCCGGGAGATCGGTTCCCTCCACAATCGGCTGGATGGGCTGATCGCTGCAGCAGGCATACAGCAGGAGACCCCGGCGCTAGAGTACACAGCTCAAGATGCCGACCAGATGTTTAGCGTCAACGTCACGGGCGTGTTTATGACGGCGCAGGCAGTGGCGCGAGAGATGTTGCGGCTAGGACAGGGCGGCAGCCTTGTCCTCATCGCTAGCATGAGTGGCACCGTGGCGAATAGAGGATTGCTCTGCCCGTGAGTTCCTCCCAATCGCACACCGTCCCCCAACAGGAGCAGAAGAAGAGCATTCGGGCAACGAGTTAAATATTGTATGCATAGAGCCTATAACGCATCAAAAGCCGCCGTACTCCAGCTCGGAAGAAATCTGGCAGCGGAATGGGGCCAGCATTCTATTCGGGTCAACACCATCTCCCCAGGATATATCGTGACGGACATGGTGGAAGCGCTGTTTGTGTCACACCCAGAGAGACGGTTGGAGTGGGCTGGACACAACATGCTAGGCCGACTCAGCAGTCCCAACGAGTACCGGGGTGCTGCCGTCTTTCTTCTCAGCGATGCTAGTAGTTTCATGACCGGAAGCGACCTGAGAATTGATGGTGGTCATTGCGCATGGTGATC
This sequence comes from Scedosporium apiospermum, assembly GCF_000732125.1. Taxonomy (NCBI): domain Eukaryota; kingdom Fungi; phylum Ascomycota; class Sordariomycetes; order Microascales; family Microascaceae; genus Scedosporium; species Scedosporium apiospermum. The sequence goes on along the minus strand of NW_015971792.1, from coordinate 612,501 downwards.
AGTTTGGGAAGGGGGGGGAATGGTGAGCCAGGGCGCTAAATACGCGTCTGAGATCATATACTATGCTTTCCAACCAATCTCACCATAGAGCATGCGACAGACATCAACGTCGTCCGCGAGCGCTTGGTTGAATTGGGCAAGTCTAGGTAACCACTTTAGTGTTTTGAGAGCGGACTTCGGTTTGAACATAGGTCTTTGCAGCCCCTACCCCATGCTTCGGGGTTTTCGCCAGCTAGTTAGGCGATGTAGACTCCCTTTCGACGTCTACCCTCGGTCGCCGTAGCCGTTGTGCTAGCGCATCCATTTCCCTATTCCTGCTAGGTCGACTAAGACATCACGCACCCAACGAGGATCTCATGGCTCCGGCGGGGAAGGGCAGAGAGGAGTAACCCCAATATCGCAATGTCACTTTCCCGCAGATTCCTTTCGTGCTGGAATGCGATACGCGGCGCGTACGAAAGCCACGGCTCTTTTTCGTCGTCTTGGGTCTAGAGGCGTTCGGCGAGGTCTACACACCCGAGACTTGCCATTGTCTCGGGCTTCAACTTGAAGTGAGCTTCTATCTCTTCTGGTTTAGATCCCTGGCTGCGAGCAGTGAGTATTCTCGAAATCGTGGCGATGTCAAGGAACTCTCGGCCAGGGCCCTTGGCCTGGCGAAAGTGTTCTAATTCAGCCTCCGCCCTCGCTTGGAGGCGCCGTCTGGCCTCGATAGAGACTAGAGTCGGATTCTTCGGTAGGGACGCAGGAAGCGAGTGATCACTCGGCGCACGGCTCGGTTGGCGATCAAGATATGCCGTTGACGAGTGGGAAAATGTTGGGTTCGGCTTGACTACGCCCATCATGTGGAGTCTTTCGGAAAACTGCTTGGAATCTAACGCTTCTAAGTCGAGGCAGAGCCGAACCTGTCAGCACCCACGTCCTCTAAGAAGATGCGGAGTTTCAACGTTTGAATTGGAAATGCCAATTACCGTCTTCTTTTGGACGCGAGGCTTGCGGGCTACGGGTCTTTGGATGGCCCTGTGGAGGAGATCCAAGCTGGGAAGCCATCGGCCGGGCGGGGAATTTCCGAGTCGAGTTTGCAGCAACTTTTGAAGCTGAAGAGCCCATGGTTTAAGGCACGGAGGGTTGCAATTGGATTGGAACTGGGAATCGGTTTTCAGATACCTCTCAGAGGCGGTTTTGCTTTGGGGTGTGAGGAGGGTTGAGTTTGCTTTGGGCCAGAACCTGGAAAAATTATTATTTTGGGAGCTCTCCGAGTACATAGTTATTTTCCTCAGTCCTTCATGAACGAAGGTACTTTGTACTTCGTACCGTTATTCACCCCCAAACCTCGCCCAAAGAGAAAAGAAAGAACCAAAGTAAACGCCTCTTTCTCTCGAATGATGAAGGGCCAATTTCGGCCTGTTTTGCTACTTCGACTTTGTGAAGGTCGATCGGCACCAAATTTACGACGTCCCATATCGCAACCTCATCCATCCCCTGATATGAAGCAATCACTATCAAGTATTACATTAAGAATCAACGGTGAGATGAACCGAGGTACATATTTGATTGGTCTATAAAAGGCTGATGTAGCCGGTAAGCTAGCGGTCCTCTGGCATTTCCTAACGCGACTGGATGCGCCTCGTGGATATTGGTGATCAGGCCGGTCGCGCTTAACCCCATTTCACCGAGAGCAGCTGCTCGAGGTCCTGCTACACGTACACGCACACGCACAAAACGGATGTCGAGCTTTAAAACGGCCTGGGCTTAATCGCACGACTTAAAGAGTGAACTCGGCGCGTCGTCACCTGCACCCTGAGAAGCGTGCGCGTCTTGTTGTAATTCCTGCGAGAAACTGGCCAGGACGATCACACTCCGTTCCTCCTCAGAGCTACGCTACACCCCTCCAACCGCAGGTCAATCCGTAGGCTCTTCCCCCGGCGATTCCGCCGGGGGAATGGAATGACTGCTGGGCCGATCCATTAGCTCATCCACCGGCGCGATATCTGTAGATTTGGGCCCGCTCGCAACATCACTCTCCATTGAGGTAATTTGATCCCATGGGTGGCTGTAGGGGTCAGGGTCAGAGGAGCTTGTCTCATCCGCGATATCATAGTCTCCATCGAGATAATTGGTTCCGCCCGAAGCAGCACCGACCATGGGCGGCATAGCCGCAGCACGGCTGGAACAGATATCAGAGTTCCGTGAAGTCGACGGTCCAGCCGCCCATGCCTCCATGCTGGTGCGTTGACCGTCAGGGGAGGTGGCGACTTCGGACTGAGTCGGAAGTATTGGCCGAGAAAAGTCAAACGGAGCCTGCTCTTCCTCGCGTGTGGCCGCGGGCGTAGGTAGAGACACCGGGTTGAGATGGACATTGAGCTGACTCCTGGCAGCTCTCCTTAAACTAGGCTTCTTGGGAAGGGTAGAAGCCACATGGGCGCTCCAACGCAGCATCTCTAAACGTTCCTCTTCCTCGGTTTCGTCATCTGTGACATCGGTATCTTGCAGCATCCTCCGGTGGCGTGCAAGTAGCTGAACGCTGCTTCCAGAGCCGCGGCGCTGGCCACATCTTGTCGTACTGGGAATGGGTTGCCGGTCCTTTTCCTTGTTCCGAGGCGCCCCGGCCTGCTCGCCAGCTGGCGTATCCGGCCACGGTTGTTGAACGGGACCGACGGCTAACCGCCGCAAATCCACCTGGCTTTCGGAAAATACGACACGGGCCCGGAGAGCATGCACTGCCCTATCAAGCGTGAGCTCTATGGCGCATCGATCCCGTATCCGGCTCATCTTGGGCCAAGTGGCCCGCTCACCAGCGAGACAACACCGCAGCATGAACTCGCTGTTGGGGTTAGAAAGTATCCTCGGCAGATCCTGAATGGCAATTTCGGGCAGGATATTTATGTCACCGGAGTATTTCTGGCTCAGGATGCTCCGAAGCTTGGTGACGAGATTTGGGAAAATGCCAAGCTCGGCCAGAAACTGCATGCGGTGGAGTGCCTCGTCTTTCGCTAACGAGGTTACTACGTACAGCCAATCAGGTCCTCTTCCGCCGGCCTTTAAATCCTCTATACGGTCTCTCTCTTCTGTCGGGATGAGGTGATCATCCTTGGCAAGGAATGGAACCACGTGTGGGTTCACCTGGGAGACTATAAAGTGGTTGACGTTGAACATCTCCGCTAGCCTGGCCATGGGGAGGTCGTTATCCACAGATCCATCGATCCAGCGTTGAGGACTCGGGTTCCATGGCGCATGTTCGCCAGTTACCGGGTCCTTAACAAGCAGAGAGGCGGCAGTAAAGACGAATGGCACAGAACAGGAGGCCGCAACTGCTGACCATATCATGACGTTTGGTGCGGTGACATAGTTGAGTAGACGGGGTAGTTCGTAGACGGACTCTGTCGAGACGGTGATATTCAGGATGCGACGGGTGCGATTATAAGCCTCCTGGAAAGTGAGGTCTCCAAGCAGCCCACGCATGACTCTTGTCAGATTCTTAATATCGGACCAACTACCCTCTGTAAGCAGCCGCCGGAGGTGCAAGAGCATATTATCCTGAACGCCAACGGCTTCAAATACATCAAGGTCGCCGTATGGGAACTCCTCTAAGATGGTGGGAATTTCCTCATCGGTATGCGTGCAGAGGACGGCGCAGACAATGGAGCCGGCAGAGGCGCCCGAAACGATACGCGGTAGCAGGTCGGCGTTGAAGAGGGCCTTTAAAACCCCGATATGCATCATGCCGAAAGTAGCGCCGCCACTAAGGAGGAGGGCGCTCCTTCCAAAACTCTGCCGAGCAAAGAGTAGGCCGTCGAGGATATCCCTGGAGCTCATGCTGTCCGGCAGCGACAAGGCGCTCTCGCGGACGAGAGACTCTACCGTCTGAATCGCAGAGTCGACATAACGCTCAATAAGGCGTTTGGTACCAATGTGCGAGTGGCGGTAGAGGCCGACGCCACCCATACCGCCAAGGTCTCTCGACAGCGCGGTACGAATGAGATATAGCATGGCGCGAATATCACGGCTGGATCGAGCAGAATCGAGGTCGTTTAGCCGTGACTCTACCAAGGCTATGTTAAGTCCGCTTGTCGACGGTTCGTCTTTCCATCGGTCATTGCCCTCTAATACATCGAGTTCTTGGGCCGCCGTTTCCCACTCCTCCAACGTCGTGGCCTATGGAGAATAGGGAAAAATGATCAGTGAGCCAGAGTTCCAGTAAGCGGATACAGGATAAGGAAGGCGACGAGATTCGAGAACAAGAGCTATGGGAATTTGGGACGTCATAGACGGAACAAGGGACATGCCGTTACCATTTTCATGCGCAGCGAGAGGGTCTGCTTGCGCTCTCGGACGACTCTCCTCCGCTCCCTCTCCGCGGGTCTAGGCTTACCCCAGAGGGATAGCGCAAGGTGGTTGGCATCTCGAAGGGCACGGGAAAGAGCGTTTACCGCCGAATTTCTCGGGCTCTTCTTTCTTGGATGGGCGAGAGACTTCTCGCTCGAGACGACTGGCTGCAGGGTGGACGCAGTTTCTCTGAAAGGAATGATACCTAGCAAGAGGCTACTCATCGCGGATAGTGTCCTCGTCGATTAACTAGAGGTGCGTGGGCGGGGAAGCCGGTCAGCGACCGAGGCCCTTCGAGCAAAGTCGACGATGACCGTAGTCAGCGAGCATGGAATGCTTGCATCTAGACACGTGAGATCGAAGGGTACGAGGGTAGCGTAGAACCGGGGTAGACCGAGAGTATCGGAATACTGTCGGCACTGAGAAGACAGGTGGTTCGAGCCTGGCCTGGCAACTGGCGATGATCTGGAATTGCAGCTTTATTTTTATTTTTTTTTCATTTTTTTTTCCTCGACCGAGGCTTTTCAAAAGGGGGTGCGCAGGGCACGACGAGACGAGTACTCCTCGAGACGGATGGACGAAATAAATTAGGGTGTGTTCGAATATCGGCATCAAATTGGGGGCGAAATATGGCATGTGTGAAAACAGTGATTATTGAAGAACCGAAATTTCCTCCGTTTCCAGCCCCTAATTACCTTCCTTAAATAGCCACCAGTTTCCACTTAGTTTCCGCCTGAAATATTAGGTTCCATTTTTACATGTAGGCCAACACACCCCCTTAGCTATCATGACAAGTCATGATAGCTACAACTTCTAATTCCCACTTGACGATGTTTCGATTATTTCATAGAATAGCCTATTCTTCTAGCCTCTCTTTTTAAGGGCTAGAGGGGGGTATATAATAGTAGGCCCTATATACTATAGTTTTCTATATAAATAAGAGTTCCTAAGACTATGCTTTTCTAAATATCTTAGTATCTTAAAAATAAAAAAGTCCTTGATTTATCCTATTCTAAATATCTATAGATCCTAATATATTAGGATTTCTATAAAAGTTAATTATTCTAGGTTTTTATAAATATTTCTAGCTAATTAGGTAATATCTAATATCTTAATTTAATAGATAAAGGCTTAAAACTTCTATAAAAGTAGAGCTTTAGTAAAACTATTAATAACTATTTCCTTTAAGCTTATATAGTCTATATCTACTTTCTTATTTTTCTATTCCTACTTTAACTAGTAGTTATAGATATCTATATATTATAGCTTTATCTATAAGTTTACTTCTAAGTTTATAATAAGCTTAATAATTTAGGTATTATTATATTTTAAAAGAATTTAGTAATTATTAAGTATAATAGATAGTTCCTTTAAGATTTATTAAGTAAAAATAGCTTTCTTAGCTACTTAGGAGAGGGCTAGAAGTTCTACTTCTATAATTAAAGTAATTATAATATCCTATTTTATAGTTTTCTAATTAATAAGCCCTCTAAATAAAACTATAATATATACTTAAAAACTTTTCTAATTAAAGCTATTATTAGTAAAGGAAATATTACTATAAGTAATAAAGTAATTTCTATTTCCTAAAATTAAAGCTAATAATTTTATATTCTTAAGATATTAAAGTATTTAATTTACTATTTTATAATATACTAGACTAGGATTCTTTATAAACCTAGTAGCTCTTAATATTATAAATATTATATCTAGCTTTATAGTTATAGCTATATATAAGATAAAGCTTATCTTCTTCTAATATTAGTTAATTAAAATAAAAGTTATTATTTTATTTTAAGAAAATAATTTCTTAGTTCTTATAGGAATTTTATAGATAAAAGTTATTTTTATTAGCTTACTAATCTTTTTATAATATAATTTCTAATTTAGATAAATTCTCTTTTTCTTTTTATTATAAATAATTTTAATTTTAAAAAATTATTAAAGATCTTCTTCTTTTATAAGCTTATAATATCCTTATAACTATTTTATTAGCTTATAAGCCTCCTCTTTATCTTCTTTCCTATATATAAAACTAATATTATCTATATAGAAAAAGATAATTACTTCTTTTCTAATTAAATAATATAGCTTATAAATTATAAATTTAAAACCTATTAATATCAAAATACTTTTCAACTCTTTATACTATAATAATAATAATTATTTTAAATTTATAATCTATAAGCTATATTATCTAATTAGATAATATTAGTTTAAGATTAAATTAAGTAGTAATAGCTATAATAGTTTAAAATAACCTTACTATAAATATAATAATATAAGTATTATCCTTATATTTTATTTACTAGTCTCCTTTAATAATTAAATAAGCTTTAAACTTCTAAAGTTAATAGTATTTATTAAATTTATATATATATATTTATATATAGTCTAATATCTAATAGTCCTTAGTATTCTAAATATCTTCTTTCTATTAGGATTTTATTTTTCTATAGCTTTATAAATATACTTTCTTAGCTTCCTTAAACTAAAAGCTAAAAAGATAGTATATAAGTTTATAATAGTACTTTAAAAATTTAAGTAGTTAGCTTTTATATAGAGCTTTAAGGTTCTTATTATTTTAAGCTAATTATTATATTTAAGTTTAATTAACTACTTTATTTTCTAAAAGCTTCCTATTTTTAGCTAGCTTTCTAGTAGTAAAGGTAGCTTTCTATAACTAAAATAAAATTATCTTAACTATTAGAGGCTTTAAGAATTATTTTAAGATTATAGTAAAAAGAGAAGATAGTTTTTATAAGAAAGAATCTAGAAAAGTTAAAAGAAATATTTAGTATTAGATTTCCTATTTTAGTTCCTTTTTAAAGTTAATTTCCTTTTCCTTAGTTATTCCTTTTTTATTTTCTTAATCTTTTTCTTTAAATATTAAATTAAACTTATATTTAAGCTTATATAATATACTAATATTAAAGATTTTTTTATCTTTTTCCTCTTTTAAGATCTAATACTAGTTAAGGAGAGTATTATAGTTAGGTAATAGTATTAGTTCTTATTTTTTAATAGCTTCTTTTCCTAGATAAAGCTTATCTTTATTAAAAATAATATCTTTAATATTAATAATCTTATTAGTAACTAAGTTTTATATCTAGTAGATATTAAAAGAATTATATTCTATAAGATAATTAATCTATATCTTTAAATTTAGATATTTTAGTTTATTCTATTTCTATATTATTTTTATAATTAAAGTAAAAGCTTTATATTTATAAGCTTTTAAATATAATTAATTAGGTAGTTTTAATAAAGTTAGAAAGCTTCTTTTCTTTATTATAGTAATTTAAAATACTTTAATTAAAGACTTTTATTTTTTAACTTACTTAGGAGTTTTATTAAGTAGATAGATACTAGCTTTTAAGATTTCTAGTTATAGTATATTAGGAAGTTTAATATAGATTATATTATCTTTTTTATTTTTAATTTAGACTACTTATATTATAATTTTAATCTTTTCTTTTACTATATTTTCTAAGTACTCTACTAAGCTATTTTATTTTTAGGTATATAGAGTAGAGAATTTAACTATAATATAGTAAACTATTTTAAAATAGAGCTTTACTTCTAGTACTTTAACTTCTAGTTTTCTATTATATTTTATATAAGTAGTTTTTAAGTTATATAGCTTATTAATTATATCTAAGAAGTAGTTAAGGGTAAAAATAATAGTTAAAATAATTTAGTTTAGAAGATAATAATTTTATATTATTCTAAAATAGATATTTATTAGTAATATAAGGCTTTTTATTTCTCTATAATCCTTTTTAAAGTTATAGAAATTTAAAACTATCTTTTTATATAAACTTAAATATTCTCTATTTTTTAAAATTCTTCTAATTTTATATTTTATCTTACTTAGCCTATATTAATTATACTTAATAGTAGTTAAGCTTTTTATTATTACTTTTATAGAAGTATTTATAAGATATTTAAGAGTTTTTAGTCCTAGGTAACTAAGTTTAAGGTATTATTTTATATTTTTAGCTTTTAATAATAATAGATAACTTTAAATAGCTTTATTAAATTTATTTTAGTAAATATAGAAAACTATTCTATCTATTTTAATAAAGATATATTCTAGTATATATTAGCTTTCTATATCTACTATAAAGTAGAAAATAGACTTATCTATTTACTATATAATATTATAGATACCTAGCTTATAGTCTTAGATATATCTAACTTAGTAAAGCCTTTTTAGTAAAATAAAGTTAATAGTAATAGCTTTTATATAAGCTATATCTTTAAAGGTTAAAATAATAGATTATAATTAATATTAGAGTTTAATTTTAACTTTATTATAGTTAAGAATTAGGAGCTACTTACTTCCTACTAATATAAAGTTATTATAGGCAGGCTTAAAGTTATAAAATCAACTAAATTAATTAAAGATATAGATATTAGATCTAGAGTTAAGTATAGTAAAGTTTTTTAGAAAGTAGTTAGAGATTAAGAAAAAAGCTATTTCTACTATATAGAATATAGCTTTAATATAAATAGTTATTAATAATTAGTTTTTATCTTATTCTTTTTAAAACTTAATTCTTTTTTTATTATTTTATTTTTAAAACTTTTCTATTTTCTTAGCTTAATTAAAATTATTAGCTAGTAGCTTTTTAATCTACTATTTCTTCTTCTTTATTATTATTTATTTCTTTAGAGGTTTTTTAATAATATAGAAATACTTTTACTAAAAATATTTAAAGAGCTAATAAACTTAGTAAATATTAAAATATACTCTTTCTCTTTTTCCTACTTTCTTTAGTAAAGTAGCCTTATTTTTAAGCTTAAAGTTATTAGTAATACTATTAAAGTATTTATTTTCTTTTTTATAGAAAATTAAGCTAAAGGCTTCTTTAGTAATTCTTTTTATTTAAGCTTCTACTATCTTTCCTTTTATATAGAAATTAAGAGCTCTTACTATTTTTTAATAGGTAAAAGTATTATCTTTAATTTCCTTCTAATAGATTAACTTATAACTTAAAACCTAGTTTTTAATAAAGCTATTAACTACTAATATAAAATATAAGAACTAGTAGTAGGCCTTAATAGTTTCTAGTAGCTTAAGTTATTTTCCTTTTATTATAACTTTTTACTATTAAGTAAGCTATATCTTCTAGTTTTTTAGTATTTTAGTTAAATAGCTAACTACTTTAAAGTAGTTATTAATAGTTATTATAATTTCTTTAAGTTTAGTAATATTAATAGCTTCTTTTAAATTTTTAAACTAGTTTTAGATTAGAGCTTAAATATAGTAGATATTAAAAAAGAAAATAGAAAGTATCTTCTAGATTTTTTTCTTTATTTTCTTTAGTTTTTTTTCTTATTTTTTAAATTTAGTTAGTTAGAATTTATAGTTTAAGTAATAGAACTTTTATTATTTTAAGCTTTCTTTAGATAGCCTAGAATTCCTTAGTTATAGTATTATTCTAGTTATTATTACTTTAGGAGTATAGGGATAATTATTAATAAAGGTTTTCTTTCTAGGAGGAGTTAGCTTTTTAATTAGTTTTTCTCCCTTAAGAATAACTTTCCTAATACTATTATTAAAAAATAAGCTTTTAAATTAGTTTTTCTAACTTTCCTAGTTATCTTAACTTTTAAAGATAATAATAATTATTTAGTTTAATAGGTTTAATAAGATATTATTAGCTATAGTTAGTAGATTTAGTATAATAAGTATAGTTATTGAGGGTAAAGGTTTTCTTTTCTTAAAAGAAGAAGCTTTCTTTAGCTAAAGCTAGATATATATATAGATATATAGAATATCTTAAGCTGGATTATACTTAGTCTCAGTCTGAGGTTTGTTTTATAGTTTGATAGTTATTTTAGGTCCTTTTCTAGGAAGTCTGATCTTCTTAGATACCTTTTTAGATATTTTGATATCTCTTTTCTATAGTATTTTTTATATAAAAGTGGTTAGCAAGTGTTTAGGGTATAGGAAAGGAATGAGATTTTTAATTGTTTGAATATTGGTATCAAATTGGGGGCGAAATATGGTATATGTGAAAATAGTGATTATTGAAGAACTGAAATTTCCTCTGTTTCCAGCCCCTAATTACCTTCCTTAAATAGCCACCGGTTTCCACTTAGTTTCTGCCTGAAATATTAGGTTCCATTTTTACATGTGGGCTAACAGGGTGTAGCTAATCGAGATCTATGAAGTACTAATTGCTTGTGGCGTACAAAAGGTACGAAGGTATGAGTCGTGCACCGAGGTACCCGTGTACATGATATTAATTGGTTTGATTTCATTGATCGATCTGCGAACCCCGCCCCCACATCGCTGGTCACGGCTTCTTCGATTGCCCATCCGGGGCAGTCATGTGGAGAACCTGGGGTCGGTACTTTATCCACTCCGTCCATTCTGATACGAAATCGTGCGTTCCATTGTCATAACACTTCTCCAACTGTGGGCTGCGACTCGTGAGAATGGAGTCTCAAAAGGCCAATTAGTTTATAACAGATTTGATAACTAAATTCATGTAAACTTACTGAGGAGTATGCTTCAGAAGCGACCTCGGTACTTTTAGAGTCCGTTTGCTCTGATACCCTCAATCCTTCTGATTCCACTCGTACGCTTGTGTAGTCTCGTGCACCCGGAGAGAGAGGGATTGGCCGTCCATGAAATTTCGGCATGGCAATTGTCTCACTTCTGTCCTGGCCCGAGAAGGAGTGCGATGTGCGTGCATTGACTTGGATTTGTTGTGCCTGACAATTCGATATGTCCAACAGCATCTTTGAACCACTTCATCCAGCCCTCTGGTTCCGCAGTTGCTACACCCGAGACATCCGATTACCCAGGCTTGTTTAATGTATCAATATCATATGGGGCATGTTACCGCCCAGACTTTCCGACTCGAAGAACTATTTCGAATCAAAAGTGCTCTTTGAAAGGGTCAAAAAGTAGGGACTCGGAACATGGTTGATGTGTGCGAGGCTTATTATGACACATAGGACATCAATCTATGCGGCTGCCCATACCCTAATATGTACTCGATGGAACGAATGAACGAAGACGCATTCTATCTCGCAACTATTCTAGGCGGCATGTGTTGCCGATTGCTGTGCCTGTTCTCCTTTCTATTGTGCTCAATGAACTTACTCATGGACTTCATCCCCCATAGCTAGCCCGTAGATGCCTAGCTTTTCCGAATCATAATCGCCACAATCCAGCCTACCCCTCGGAAAAAAAAAACACATCCTTCACGCCCTCGAAATAGCCAGTTACGATTGTAGTTTATAGGACGGGGTGACCATGAGCGCCTCCTCTGTTAAGCAACGACACCAGTACCAGCCTTGGATTCCAGAAACGAGCAGACACATGATGCGGAATCAGTGCTTTGATTAGGCAGTCAGCTTATGTGGCTAAGAACATACTTGCAAAAGACTATCGATGAGAAAGCTGTTTACACATACCTGTATGCGTACGGAATGGTCAGCGATCCCGCCTGAGTAATGCTGGTATCGCTGTTGGTGAAAATGTTGTTTCTGGACACGGCGAAGCCATCTTTCTGGCTGTCAAGGTTCGTCACAATTGCTCGACGAGTGTCCGTGAAGCTAGTCTCCTCAACAAGCACTTGGGCTCCCATCCGCGAGTTGATGCCGGAGCTCGGGTTCCCCACGTAGCAGCTGCTATAAATGTGAGCCGTTCCGAACCGTACGCTAGGCAAACGGCTGTTCACATTGGTCCAGTGGTTGTGGTGAAAGGTCACTCTAAGATGGCCTGTATCTTCATCGGCGTTGTTGTCCGAGTGGCCGATAAGGCTTCCTTTCCAGTGGTCATGAAACTTGCTCCAGCTGACCGTCACAAAATCAGACGCATGTGTAATGTCCAACAGGCCGTCGTAAGTGTCCTTGTCCCCGGCAATGCCCTCGGAGGAGAATTCACAGTGGTCGACCCAAACCTGTGTAGCATTGTCTAGAGAAAGCAGGTCACCCTTCTTGGGAGCCTTGTGAAATTTTAAATTTCGCACAATGACGTTGTTGATCTTCTTGATGCGGAAACCACCATCGATAAGGCCTAGTATTTGTGATTCGATAGGGGGTTAGAAAGTGCCTCGCAAGATAGATTTTTCGACCCGAGGGTGAGAAAGCTATGGATCGGCTGGTGCTGCATACCGGAGTTTTCACCAACACCAATGACGGTGGTATCGCTCTTAAGATCAATGATGCCACAGCCTGATAATGTCCCCGAGATCTTAATTACACCACCCGCTTTAACAGCCGACTCTAAGGTCGAGCACGAGGTCGCCGTAATTCCTTCTCCATCACCACCTCCAGTAGTGCCCGCAGCGTAACCGACAAGTTCGTCGATAGCGGTGCCACATGATTGCCTCGTTGAAAGCGCGGGCGTATTGTTCTGGATGGGAATACGGGCATAATTCAAAGAGGCACCTGAAGCAAGGGCGAAAATGGAACTAAGGAGGACGAGACTGAGGCCGCTTGACATATACATCGTGGCTTTGGCTAGTTTGTTAAAGGAGAGAATGTCAGAAGGCAAGAAGAGAGAATAGACGATATAATAACAGTAATGACAGACCTTCACCTAATGAAAAGAAAAGAAGACTAAATTTTTGGGCGTTGGGGTGAAGATCGTGCCATATATCGCATAATATCCAGCAATCAGGATGAAGTCTCTCGATCCCGCAGACTCCGGAGGAGCCACATGGTAAGGAGATCGCCCGAGTAAGTAGGATAACGGGCAGGGGTTGACGATCCGCCTTTCATCTGAAAAGAAGAATCTGCAAGGGAGATCCCTGGGCCGTCTTTCCACCTCCTGCCATCAAGCATGGTGTTTGGTACGGTAGAATAGGAATAGTAATTGCCTTCACGTGTGGTCTCATCTCGGATCAGAACGCACAAACCACACCGGCAGTTCAGAAGCGGGCCAATGAAGTTCTTAGTCGCTCGAAGATTCCACTCTGTTTAAATATCAAGTGTCTAATATAATATTCATATGTCTTAGAAGATAACCTGTCAGAGCAATGACAGGCCTAGGGATGGTACGCACACCGGAAGACAAAATTCCAAGTTCCATTTGTTTGTGGGAGGGGAGTGGAGGGAATTCTAATGGCTAGGGGCTGCCGTAACCCTATAGCCCCTGTGAAAATAAAACGGTTGCTATTGTTATGAAACATTTGTGGATCTCTGGATGGCTGCTAAAGAGGATTAACGGGACTCTGGGGTGACACCGCCTGGGAGACATGGCCTTAGCTATCGTGTGATACGATTTTGATCATTGTCCCAACTTGCGAAGCAATAGCCCTTATCCTCCCACTTCGGCCGATGGCCCAGCGCCAAGAAGGGGTGAGAGGGGGAGTGCGAAAGGGATGCTCGTCAAGGTAGCGTTTTCAGATGAGCCACGCAGTCGTCGCCGGTCTTTCTTTCCTCCCGAGAAGGCGTCCGATGCGGTCTGCCAGTGAAACCACCCTCCAAGCGGCGTAGCGAAACAGAAGCTGGTTTGCACACTTGGGAAAGCGTGCTCAATCCCACAGCCGGATTTGGCCGTCGTGACCACCAGTAAACACCTTGCTGGTCTCCTGCTGCGACCACTGAACGCAAGTAAGTGCTTCCGTCCCTGCCTTCATTTTATGGAGCATCTTGCAAGTTTTCCAATCCCACACTACCAAGTACCCCGCCGAATCGCCGCTTGCGAGGAACTGCCCATCGGGGCTGACGGAGACGTCGATCGCAGTCCCCGCGGTATGGTGGCCTCTGAAAAATTTCTTCCGGCTCTGGCGAATCTTCTCCCCGGTCGAATAGACAAGAGCCTCATTATTGGAGCTCTGGTAGATTGCATATTTACCGTTGGGATGGAGGGTGCTTCGCGTAAGCGGGAAGCTGTCCACTTCTGGCATGATGTACTTGACTGGTACAGGAATGCTCCAGTCCCAGGCCCTCACCGATTTATCATCGGATGTAGAGAGGAACCGTCCACCCTCCTCGATAAACTCCAGCGTATTTACTGCGGCGAGGTGATGATTATAGTCCTGGACAATGTCGTTGCCAGTCCTCACGTCAAACTGCAGGATTTGACCCGAGGACATGCCCGCGAGGAATTCGTTCCTATGCTCTGCGCTATCATTGTTGAACTTGATGACATGCGGGGTCTTCCCTGTCGTGAACTTGGAAATACACTTCCCCGTTTCCGTATCCCACAGCTTTATCATCCTATCCCAAGAAGAGGAGATAAACTTGGTGCCATCGTAATTAAAGCATAGGTCCGATAGAGCCTTCGTATGGCCCGAATACGACCGCAAAAGCTCCCTGTCGTGATAGCAGTCCCAAATCTTGATGGACGCATCGGCGGATCCAGAAAGTAAGAGATGACTGGACCTTGGAAAGAGTCGTAGGACAGTGATGGCTTTGGTGTGGTTCTTCCAGGCATATATCTGCCTTTTTGGAACGTAATTGGTGATGCTGCCGGGTTCCTTCTGCAGGTCGACATCGAGGTCCTGTGGGATGTGCATGTACGTCCTCCCTTGGTAGTCGAACTCTTGCGAGCCGTGGAAGATGGTTGTCTCATCGCCTAACTCAGCAACTTCTTTCCTCCTAGCGAGGGATTCTGCAGGCGCCCTGAGCACCGTCCCGCTCTCGATTATGTCCCCCTCCTCTTCCTCGACAATCTCGTATTCTTCGTCGCTCGCGAGCGGCTCGTCCTCGCCGACAACTTCGAAGTCATCTTTCTTGTACCGGGCCCATGGCCCCACGTAGCTATTCGGGCCCTCGACAACGGTTGCGTTCCCTTTGCTTTCGCGGGTCGACCGTAACCGCGCGTTTGCCTGTTTGATGTCCTCACCGGTGAGGTAGGACCGCTGAGGGCCTCCCTTCCGCTCAACAGCCTGATGCTTCGAACGAAATGTATGTTCGCTGAGATATGTTTCTGATGCGGTGCCCGTAAGAACATTTTTCTTCCTTTTTAGAGGGTTCGTCTGCGACGTAGTAAATGGGTTCTGGGGCCCGAGCATGGGCTGTGAGAGATGATCGCCTGAATATGCGTCGACCGCGTGGGAGGGACCAACGTCTTGCCGCGCTATCAACGCATCCCTTGGGGCCATATTGGCCGGGTACTCGGAAAGATCCGACATCTCTCGTGAGAATCGTGGGTCGCGTTTTCAGGGAGTCGTTGTCACACGGAGTGTCTGACAAATATATTGCTCTTCTTTGGTTAAAGGATAGCTTTGGAGAGTAGGTGTCAAAGCTTGAATAAATATGCAGCTGCGATGGCAAACTCGTTAAAAATGCTGCAGCAGGAACTGTTCGATACAGAGGGGGATTTCAGGGTTTCCCCCATAGAGAACGGTTCCACAAACGAATTAGCGGTTCGGGAGAGGTTCGGCTAAACAGAAAACGAGCGTGTCGTTACCATACCGAGCAAAGAAATCGCCAGTTTGGCTTGGGTTTGATGGGATTGGTTTGTTGATTTGATAGTGTGTCCAATCAATTAATCTTGAAGGTCCAAAACGCTACCTAAGAATCCTCCGTTTCTGCTGCGGTCAAGAGCAACCTCCTGAACTTTCATTGATCCCTTTCCACTGACTTCAATTCTTGGCCTTGGGAAGCATGGTGACGCAACTCCCCTGTCAAAGGGTAGGTTTATTATACCTTTGTATGCTGGAAGCTTCTCCAAGGACAGCTCGACAATAATGCATTATGTGTCAACAAGCACACACACCGTCCGTGATGGTGCGATAAGCATACAGGGATGCCTTACAAGATCGTAACACACATCTCGAAAAAGCGTCGTTATCGTAGCTTCTCTTCAGGCTACCTTTAAATAAGCAGTACCGCACTCCAAGCTCCAACATGCATTCCGGCTCGTTTGTACCGGGCTCCAGAGGTTCAGCTTTTGCTCTACGGCGCAAAAAGATCCCAAAGCCCCTCAGTAGAAATTTGCATTAGACATTGAGGAGGGAAAGGACGAGAAAAAAAAAAAAGTCGGCAATAGCGCCAGAACAAGTCGCAAGCCAACAGAATCTCACTAAACATAAACCGACCCCGACCCGTAACCGTTCGTGAAGTCATGCTAGACAAAATACAGTATTCTAACCCATACCCATCATTCTCCCGGAAAACTCGACCAAAAAGGGCTGTAGGAGAACAACCGCACCTAGTTCCTGCCCAGATTACCATGGAAAATGGTCTGGTTGGCAACTAAAGGCTTGCCAGGGGCCAGACACATCTCCAATTGTGAGACGTCCATGGCATCATCGCTTAGCTGGCCTCATCCTTAATCAGGGCAACAATCATGCTGTAGAGGTAGAAGAAGAACATGACGAGGTGAAACGCGAGCTTGGCAAACGACTCCTAGAAAGATGAGAAACGAGATTTAGCAAATGGGCAGCTTTGTTCATTCGGGAACATCGGAACAGTCGCACCTTTTTGTGGATGTTAAGCTTTCGGAAAATCTCCGTCGCGTCGAGAAGATGGGTGTTTTCCACAATCCTGAGCACGCACATTTGATTAGAGCCACATGAAGTCGAACGTAACTAGGGTTCTCGGGAGCATACTTCTTCGCATTCCATGCCACGAGCGGTAAGTTGAGGATAAGCGGCAACCAGTATCCGTTGATGAGGAAGAGGAAGGTGAGGAAAACATGCACGGCCGCCTCGGGAATGATGTACGTGTTTAAGCGGTTGCAGAGATCGATCGGGTTGATATAGTCACTGAAAAAAAGGAGTGAGCAACCTTGTCGCGAGACGAGAGAACAATAATGCCAGTAGATTGGCACCAGCATGCATAATAGATGAAACCATCTATCTCAGCATTTCCACTCACCATTCCAGATCACTATACATGATAGTGAAGAACACCTGAAGAAACAGGTTGACGGCATTTATCAAGACCGCCAGGAGATACAGCCACGCCTCGCCCGACATATTTGCAGAATATCTGGAGGGTGAAAATAGAAAGACTTGGTTCGTTCTGGATTCGGCTCGAGATACGAGAAGAAAAATAAAAGGCCAGGTCACACGTGGACGTGGACTTTGATACGTTGTTGGTCGGTTGCGCGAGTGTAGTGGTAACAGGAGTCTTGGGAGCTCGCGCAAGTTTTTTCCGTGCTCCGTCGTGTTTCCTGATCTGTGGTGCGGTTACTACCCCAAATAACCAAATTACCTGGTACGAGTCGAGGGAGCAAGGCACAGGCGCAGAAGTCGAAAGGTACGCTTAGGAAAGGAGAAATAGGGGAAAGTATCGAGCAATAATTTGTCGGGGAGCAGGTTGGGCTTGAGGAGTGGTTGCGCGGAGCCGCAAGTAAGAAGGTTGGGAAAAGTCGAGTGGCAGGATAGTGAACAATGATGCAAGGCCGAGGTGCTTGCGACGGGATCAGGAATTCAGAGGTGGTGATGTATTGTTGGGTGCTGACATCAACCAACGCTGTACCTTCGTACCGAGGGGATGCTTCGTCAATACTTTGTATATTAATTCGTACGGAGTAATAGGGTCCAAAAGACGCAATTTGGACCGTTCAAACGAAATGACAGCCTTCGAAGTAGGGCTCTGGAGGGTTGAGGCGATGAGAATAGTGGACTGAGGCATAGAGAGAGTACGCCACAGCTACGAAGTACTCCGTCCATTGATAGCCAGGCATGAATCCGACACTGTAAGCACAGGCCACGAAGTACGAAGGCTCGCCCGTTCCACCGAGCTTCTTGAATTGATAGTTTAGTTTAGCGTCAAGATTGGGGGCGTAACCTTTGCATTCAAGTAGAATTTTGACTTCCTCCTCGAATTCGGCGGCGACAATTACCTACAGTATACTTCGTACCTGTGTACATAATACAAAGTAGTCTGGTTACGATAATATTACATGTTGCTTTGGTGCAAACGCATATCCGAGTCTCGATCGAAAGGGGAATATAACTTCGTTGAGGAATTGATCAAGGAATTGATCAACAGCTTCAAATCCTTTGCTTTCTCCTCCTATTTCTTCCTTTTCTATTTCTTCCTTTTCTCTTTCCTTTTTTCTTACTAAATTTTTTCCGAAATGCCAACAGGCGACCCGACCGACATGAGGCGGTTGCAAGACTATAATCGACGGTCGAGGACAAATTTGAATATTACGAAGTTCCCGAGAACACCAAGGCTAGCTTAATAGCAAAATATGAATATTTATTTTACACCAGCTGGGTGGTATCTTCTTTTGCTGCCCTATTCATAATGCCGCGATCATTTGCGATCGTTCGTCTCTCGCGCCTCGGCGGGCATCGAAACCGGCCCCCCTGGGGAGTCTGGCATCCTTGCCGTTAATATTTCCACGCCAGTCTCGGTGACGAGGAGAGTGTGTTCTGTTCGGCGAACGGATCATGTTAGTCAAAACATTCAACGCATCGCTCTTCCCACGATACACCTATATAGGAACACGACAAGAACTTACCAAACTGTGCGGTTCTCTTGCCGTCTATCGTTGTGCTCGTCCAGTTATCTGGCCAGGTGACATCACGATACGACCCTAGCGCAATCATGGGCTCGATGGTGAAAGTCATACCTGGCTTCGCTTCGCCAGGAGTCTTGTTTTTTGCATAATGTGGGATGTTGGGAGCGCAGTGGAAGAGCCGATTGATGCCGTGACCGCAGTAGGACCGGATGGTACTGCAGCCCTTTGACTTGGCATACTTCTCGATAATGTTACCAAACTCCCTAAATGGGACGCCCGGCTTCACAGCCTTGATGGCGAGATCGAGACATTCGCGTGCCGTTTCCACTACCCTCACGGAGTCCGGATCCGCCTTAGCCTTGTCGCCAACGTAGTACGTCTCGTTCAGGTCGCCGTGAAAACCCTCGTGATAGAGGGTGACGTCGATGTTGAGGATATCTCCGTCTAGCAGGACGCGCTGATCGGGTATGCCATGACAGATGACTTCGTTTGGTGATGTGCAGACAGACTTGGGAAAGTGGTTATAGTTGAGTGGTGATGGATATGACTGCAGCACGGTTGGGTCAGTATCAGCGTGAGGATGTCCCTGAAGTGATAATTCAATGCGGATCCATGGCTCGCAGGGCGAAACAGAAAACCCTTCGCCTCCAAAGCCCAGCCAAGAGGCCGGGTGAATGAGAGCCGAAAAGGTAAAGAAAAAAAATTCCTCTACGGGTTCCGCTTATCCATGTCCTTCCTCCATTCTCCACTTACTTTTCTCTCTATGCAAGCCTTGTGGACAATCTCGTCTATGTAGTCGGTGGTGACTCCGGGGCGGATAGCGGCAGCGGCGATGTCGAGAACTTCACGCGCGAGGCGGCAGACCTTGCGCATGCTGTCTTGGGCTTTGGCGTCGAGTATCTCGATCTTATTCCGGCCAGGCATGGCTCGGTACTTGGGGACACCATCTTCGGACCATTCGGGGTGTCGTATGCTCTTGGGGATGACACGCTTAGGCGAGAGGGGATAGACGGGGCGGAGGGCGCCAGTATAGTTGAAGGTCGGGAAGGGGTTGAAGTGGCCAGTAGCTGGATCGGGTTCAGAAACTACCTTCGGAGCAAGGATGTGGTGTAGGATATTACCCTGAGACCTATGAAGCGCCTTGTGCTCGCTCTGTAGTATCGTCAGCAAGGGACCAGGATATCAAGTGTGGCTGCAGAGATAGGTTACGCCGCCGACATGCCGACAACTAATTGGGTAGAAGGATTGAGGGTCCAATCTGCGCTGGTATTGAGCCGCTCGACTTACCCAACTTTTCTTAAAGCATTCCTGCGAACAGAAGAAGCTGTCCTTGATGCCGAGCTTGATGCAGGTGGGACACTGAAGGGAGTCGGCAGCCTTTTCACAGCCTACGCCAAGGCACTTCCGAGGTGCCGATGACATGGTAATTAGTCACTCACGCATGTGCATACGAAGTATATTCGACCCTGATGGCTACTTATTTTGAAGCGGTTCTTTAAAAGTTGGTTGTTTCGACGGGCGCGTTTCTAGATTTGTGCGCAAGGCCAGGGGCGACGAGATCTACTAATTGATAGTGGCGGGAGACGGGAGGGGGAAGGCGGCATGTGAGCCACGCATAATAAAATTTTCGAGAAATTTTCCAGGTACCTCCGTAAACGACAAATGCATTGTATTGGTGCAATTCTTGGCGACTTCACACGAAGTCCTCGAAGTACTTTGTAGGGGACGTTTGCCCAGCAGCGGTCGACTTGGTTGAGGAAGGGCAAAGTAAGTACTCCGTACTTGTCCAATCTTCGAGCTCGGAGCCAACGCTACCCCGCAGCAGCAGGGCCTTGAAGTTCAATGTGGTGAATTGAATCTGCCAAAAAATCGCGGGTTCTGTTGTCATTTTAGCGAGATTTTGCAACTGTGATATTGGGAATTAAGAGGATCGGTATCCTTCATGTCGATATTCCACCTTGCTCGAGCAACATACGAAGGGTACAGAATCGTCATTAGAACTATAAACACAATGTAGTTGTGCGAGATCTACCTATGTAGCTGCTTACTCACCGTCTCCGACAACGGCAGCCAGCAACAATGGTGGACTCGAGACCCGGGCTTGGGCTCGACAATGGAGTGCTTCAAAATGATAACCTAGTTTCATGTGGCCTGACCATTTATCGCTGCAGGTACAAGACAACAACCCGTTGATCGGATCATTACTGCCTATGTCGTACAGCACGAAGAACCAAAAGCAATACAATTATATCAAGTCCGTCAAGCAACCCATTCAGAATTTACTCTGCCCCGCGCTTGTTAATAGGAAACCGTCACTGAATCAACCAAAATTTGAAGAGATTGATACCCATCATTCCTCGCCCCGGGAAAGCTTAATGACCACCCATGGGTATGTACTTCATAGTAACTGACATCGATGACTCTCTAGGTCGTATCTGTTTGTCCCCCTTCCCCATCGGGACTATCAATTAAGCATTTTCTTGCACCCGCACATCACGCGAGATGTTCCTCCGAATGCTACTTACACGGCGACGCGTGCCACTTGTACATTCCGGCTCCCGCCGCCCTTGATTTTTGGGGGTACAAATAATGTAGCCTCTATTGCCGCAGAACCATTGGTCAATTGCATAACTACAATTGTACCCAGTAACCTGGGGCAGAAAAGAGAGTGGGGTGGTCGACCGACCTCGTTGCCGTCAGTTCTATGCTTAGCATTATAAAAGGGTAAAAAGTGACTCGAAGCCAACCTAAATTTCGAGTCGGAATTTTTTGGCCTTTTGTTTTCAGCCATGGCATTCGCCCCGTAAGCCCTCTATTGCCCAACTTCCTTCTTAGGAGAAGCGAGCCATGCATCATAAACAGAAGATTGTCGTCGTCGGCGCCGGGCCGGTCGGCTCGCTCGCCGCACTTTATGCTGCTCAGAGGGGACACGATGTTGAGATATATGAACTTCGTCCAGGTAAGGTGATTCACACATGGCGACTTGCTGCGCAAATGCGGTATTTCACCTTCCCTCTCACTTACACTAAGAGGGAGAAACTTCACGGGTCTGGATGCTGACGGATACTAGACCTTCGCTATCCTTCAACCGTTCCACTAAACTTCACGAAGTCAATTAACTTGGCTTTGTCTGAGCGTGGTATAAACGCCATTCGCAATGCCGGGCATCCCACTCTCCTCGATTCCGTCCTCAGGGCTACCATTCCCATGAGGGGCCGGATGATCCATCTCCGTCGTTCAGATGGCAGCTTTTACCAGGAGGCTCAGAACTACGACGTCCATGGAAGGGTAATTCGCATTGATGATTTGTTGACTCTCACTACGGTGTCAGCTCGGTTGTCGCTGACACTGGCTTTCAATAGGCTATCCTGGCCATGGATCGGGCGGGCATAAATAAGGATCTGCTCGACGCAATCGAGGGGATGCCTAATGTGAAAATCTTCTTCAACCACAGACTAACCGGCGCCGACTTTCGAAAGTGTCAGGCATGGTTTGAGGTGAAGAACGAAACCCAGGATGGCGACGCTGAGGGAAGGCCCCGAGAGATCCAGGTCGACTTTGATCTCATGATTGGGGCCGATGGCGCTCATTCAGCAGTGAGATACCACATGATGAAGTTTACTAGGATGAATTATTCTCAGCATTATATCGATACGCTGTGGTGCGAGTTCCAAATTCCTCCGCGAGAAGATGCACCAGCGGATGACCCTATGGCCAAGTTTGCTATCTCACCAAACCACCTTCACATCTGGCCAGGGAAGGAATTCATGTTTATTGCTATTCCAAGCGATGTTCGTATACCGCAGCACACCCTGATGGAGGCTGTCCCACCTACCGTTCACCCGTCCTCTCCCACACCCCATCAGCTAATCTTATACTCCCACGGCCCCGTCTCGTCTCGCTAACTCGTGGCCTTTTGATTTTTTTTACAGGATGGCTCGTTCACTTGCACTCTCTTCCTCCCCAGCGCTAGCTATGCTCGTCTGGAGAATGATACCGCTTCCATCCCCTCGTTCTTCGATGAGCATTTCCCTGGGGTAACAGAATTGATTACCCCCGAGGCTCTCATTCAGTCCTTCGAGGCGAATCCTCACCTTCCCTTGATCAGCATCAAGTGCCAGCCACACCATTTTGCTGGTTCTGGGGTCATAGTTGGAGACGCTGCTAGTGCCATGGTTCCCTTTTATGGGCAGGGAATGAATACGGGCATGGAGAGTGTTCGAGTTCTTTTCTCGATGCTGGACAAGTACGCGGCATCTGTAGCGGACAATAATCCACTCGAGATCTCCGACCCGGCGGCGGCAAGCGCGCATCAACGAGCTCTAGCACTTGCGGAGTTTTCTACTTACAGAGTCCCCGATGCGCATGCGATCATCGACCTGGCCCTTCAAAACTACTTGGAGATGAGATCGTCCGTCTTGTCGCCTGCCTACCGCCTACGGAAGTTCCTCGAAGAAACCATCTCTGTCTACCTTCCCGGACTCGGTTGGCGTACCAAGTATTCCCGTGTCAGCTTCGGGAATGAGAGATTCACAGATGTGATGAGGAAGAGCGACCATCAGGGTAAGATTCTTTGGCGAACGTTCGTCGCAGCTCTCTGCAGCCCAGTCGTCATCGCTGGCATGGTGCATTGGGCTCGTCACGCGGAGCGTTTCCCCAGAATATGGAATGGCGTCTTAAGACTGCTGCGCCGTCCATGACGACATTCCTTCCTGCATTTCCATATATTATTTCTTGCTAGCTTATTCCATCTAATTTTCTGTTTATTCCCCCTCCCCGCATTCCCCGTCCCTTTTACACCTCCGATCTTCTGAAACGTACCGGGTGGATGGCTGCAAATAGATGCATCTAGAAGCAATTCCTCGTTCTCCATCTCCGCGTTCTTTCCAAGGCGGCTTATATCAATCTAGAATCACGTACATACGTATAGGATTTGGGAGACGCGGATACGTACTCCCCTATTCGTGGAACTCTGCGGGGGCCCGGCCTTCACAACATTGAGTAAGTATGTCTACGACAAATCATCACCTACAACCGAGCGGGGCCCTATGGGGCTTGGAGAGGCCCGAACCAGACACTCGAGAAATTTAAATACAATATCGGTACTAGTTCCATCTCCGAATCAAATTTACGTTGATAACGAGTATCTGAAAGCGAGGGAGCAACTCCTAGACATGGGCAGATTCCAGATGGCAGTTGTAAAGCTGTCACCACCAACTGAACTACAAAGATCCACAACTAGCGGTTCTGTGTAAACTACAACGAATGGTTCTTTCCTCCACCCCCGCCACCTCTTTCGTTTCACGCTTCATTCACATTAGACCGAGGGCCAGGCTACAATTTCGTGTGTATCATTACAATTACTAAATTATATCTGTGACGGCATATTTGGGCTGTGTCTCAACAGCCTCCTTCACTCAAGGCCAGCGATGATGATGTGCAGGTCCTGACCTCCCTGCTGATGCGATACGCAACCTGTCCAGCAAGCTGCGGGGGATGCGCCCCCCTTTCCTTAGTTGAGCGATACGGATCTAAATCCCGCCAAACCTGCTCCACATCATGCAAGACCGTAAGCTCCGAGGTACATACAAAAATGATGCTCCCAAGACGAACCAAATAGTGTAGTACAGCGGACAGGCCTATCAAGACTTAGCCTTTGCCCTCAGGGGACAATCCCCTCCGCATCTCGTGCACTTGAGGCACATGGGCTTTTGCCACACCATCCTACACCGGCAAACCCAGAGTTCCTGGCGGAGCTTGGTGAAGATGGAATCCCCGGGCACATGCAGGCCATGCCTTACGCCGCATTCGATACAGAATCGTCTAAGAGTGACGACCTTATGGGAAGTGTCTTGAGCGGGAGCGGCGTTGCTGTTGTTTCCTAGCGCTTTTAGAGGTGGCGCCACTCTTTCTCCCCTCGCGTTGACGTAGATTGAATGAGGCTGTTCGGCGTCGAAATGGGCCGGCTCTCGCACACGGAAGCAGATATAGCAGGCAAAGTTCCCGGGTCGTTCCTGGCCCTGGACGACGACGGGGAAGTGCTTGGGGAAGTAATTCTCGGCGCGCATGACGAAGGCGAACTTGTCCTCCGGGGACGCCGCCTGAGGGTTGACGGTTTGGTGGAGGTAGCGGTTTACGCACGAGAGGGCGATGAGGGACTGATAGTCGAGGTAGGAGCATATCTCCTTTCGCAGCTCGGGGGGCAGGCGTTCAAAATGGAAGCGGAGGGGCGAGGATGGCGAGCTGGGTGCGGACACCCTCGCCAATGCCGATGATGGCTGGGAGCCTGATGTCGGGGCGGGCGCTTGCATAGGGGCGATCTGAGGAAGGGATACAGAGAACGAGTGCATTGCCACGGAGGGGGCCGACATGATGACTGCAGCCGACATTTTGGTGGCGACGACCGACGTGGGACGCTGGATTTTGTCGTGTTGGCCAGGCCAGGTTATGTGTTAAGACTTCAAGGACGGGCGTCAACGTGCACGGAAGATGGCCGCTGGCTTATACTAGTGATATATGTTGAAGGCGCCTGGCTGGTTAAGCTGGCGATTAGGCAAGGCTCTTCCCCAGTTTTCGGTTCGAAAGCGAGCGTCTTTCTGGGCGAAGGAGAAAGAAGGTTGGTAATTAAGATGGAGATGTGTTGAGCCGGAACTGAATAGGAGAAAGAATAGATAATCGGCCGAAAGACAAGCTGGTTTGGTATGGAAAGTTCGTGAAGAGATCTCAAACATGCGTTTTCTTCCAGACAATGCGGTAAGGGGATGTATTATTGCTCGTTGAGCCTTTAAGCTGTCTTTGTTTCCTTTTGTTCTCCCTACTCAGGGCGTGGTATAAGGCGTGTCTTCGATGAGGGCAAGGATGAATAATGATGGTGGTTGTCGAGTTGGAGGTGTATGAAAGGATAGAGACCAGAGCAACGCTTGGGTAGTGACGGGCAAAACTGTCAGAGGAACAGGATGGAAGAGACAATAAATACTAGGGAAGCACCTTTCAGGGGAGCGGATCTCGTCAGCTCTCGGGTTCGGACTGGGGTAGTTTGTGTCTTGGGGGTCTGAGACGATGGATGAGAATCAGTCCGGGTGAGAATCGGTCTAATGTAGGTGATACATGCGTGGCCCACACGCTTGTTCTCTAATGTAGTGGGATCTGACTTGGAAGTGGAAACGTGCGTGAGCACCGAGAACAATAAGAAGGGATTGATATACGAAGGTAGAATCTACTATATACTCGTGCTTCGTACAAGAATGTACTGCAGGACGTACAGGGGCATGCAGCAACGGAAAACGGGGTCCTGGAGGGGGAGGGTGGGTGGATCATGGGGGTAGATGGGTAGACGGGGATGAAGACAACATTGAAGCACATTCATCCTGGATCTCAGGTTGCATTCACACATCAGAGCAATCCGTTATATAATATTGATACAACAATAGATACAGAAGAGGGCAAGAAGCTGGAGCCTAGGCCTGAGTTCCAATCTCCTACTGTCCAGGCGAGGATCAATATTATAATAATACCTCGTACGAAGAAGATGCTGCATGCCGACGTCGACAGGGTCCTTGGTGGAAGCAGCCACTGAGAAGGCTCATCTGGGAGCAAGTCACCCAGAGGCTCGCCTGCGTAACTGCACGAGGGCTTCCGAGAGAAGAAGTTAATCTGCATCCCCTTGCTCGACTGGCGAGATCTGCTCCCAGTTACCACATCCCAGGGAATTCAAGGGTGGCCCGAGAGGCCAGGGGCGGGCGACGCCATGAGTATACTTCGTACTCCAATCGTTGTAGTGTAAGAAGGTACGAAGTACGAAGTAAATGGAGACGTTTTGTTGTCGCTGTTGTATCTGTGCTCATAGATTTGAGACTTCGTCCAAGTTGGCAATCACCCTGGCTCGCTGGCCCCCCCACCCTACCTACCATATGACACAACACCTTTGTACGAAGTAGAGAGAATGATGCCGAATACCTCAGTACTCCACGGGAATAGCTGACAATGTTTCGTCCTTCAGACCTTCACGCTCTGTAAAGATCGTTGGTGAGTATGCGGCAAGTCTCGCACAAGGAACGAGAGGGTTCTCGGATTAGCCAGGGGGTGCCCCTTGACCAACGTCCGCAGTAGTTGCGAAGTATGGCGACGGTCTGCCCAGAATTAATTACTGCTTTCATCCTTTGTAACATTGATGTCTTCGTTGAGAGAGTACGAAGTACTGTACATTTGCTCTGTACGAAGTACTTCAAACACACTTTCTCGTCCTACATACAACCCATGCTCATGCCATCCTCATAATCCCAGAGATGTGGTACTCCGCTGGAGGGGATTGGATCCCAGATTCCCACCACCATAGCTCGGGTTCCTTGCTTTGACCGGATTAGGAAATGGTGCGGCCCAGCAGGAAATTCCCTGTCGTCGTCCTTGCACACTAGTGCATGCCATCCAATTGATACTGGAAGGGAACATGTACGAGGTAGTGTCTATAGGTAGGCACTGTTAGATTTAGACCACCACACCAAAAATGAGCGACGTGCCACTCTATAGTGGATGGACATAAAATCTATCATTTCAACAGGCACTACTCGGTCCAATGAATGGAATTGATTTGATGTCGATTGATGGTTGAGTTTCCTTCTGTTAATCCCAAGGTCGGGTTGATCGACAGCCTCGCAGATCTGTGGACCATTCATCATGTCCACAGCCGTCACTCGATGCCATGTCCCTCGGTTCCACGGTTGAAGATTGTCCTGAGAGGCATCCCGAAAGCATCCTCCTTCGTACCCCTGAACAGGCATCTGTGGAGGAATCCGGTGATGCGACATTGTGTCACTGTTCGGCGAAACAGTTCTGACGAAGTTCATGCACTTCCAAACACAATTAGTGATATCCGCCTGAACGCCTTCCTGTGGAAGAACTACGAAGTATGCTATTGATATTACCACAACTACGAAGTACAAACCACGAAGCATCAAGCGCAAGCGCACGGAAGTACGAAATATACTCAAAGGGATATACTCAAAGGCCAAAAAGGGAGAAGTCGAGCCTAGATGAGATCATCCCGCAGCCAGGATCTCTGCAGCAGCAGCAACTACGAAGTATATCGACGAAACTCACCAAGCAGTAGGCCGGCGAGCTCTTTGTCTGTTTTGTGGGCAAGGCGAAGCAATACTCTGTATATTTCTATTGATTAATCGATTAATGTCATTTTGTGTACTTCGTAGGTCCTTGCCAGTGCTGCAGCTGCACCTTCGAGTAATTAATGTCTCACTGCCAGTGGAGAGCTCACGAGTCCGACATGCAGCAAAAAGTGCAGACATTTCCAGATCAGGTTGAGATAGATAATTTGATTTTAATCGCAACTGCCTAGCGGAAGTAAATGTGGTTTTACATTTAATATTATTATTTCGCACTCCACTCCAGATGGTTACAATTGTATGGTTCGTATTGGAGGTCCCCAGATGCAAAGCAATGATGGCTGGTCGAGTCGCATCGGATTCTCTCCCCCTTGCGGGGACCCGCCCACATACGGATTCTAGAACATCAACCCCCTATTACGAAGGAAGTCTGCCGAGTTTCCAAGAAATGTCGGAGCCCTTGCCTCGTACGTCCCTCCTTGAGAGCTTCGGCACAAACTGTCATCTCCCAGGTCTCACCCGAGGACGAAAATTACCGCCATGTTGCTTCCACGATCGCCGCCTTGTTCCGGGCGGCGACGGCATCAGGGACATGATTGCAGACAATCACGATTACGAGGGAGAATATTGGAATCTGGAAACGGGCGTCTCGTTGACACGACCCCTTCCGAAGACTTGAACAAGATTTGCGGAGTGTATGTGTATGTACTTCATAACACTTGAGGCTCAACTCTCTCGGGAGGTCGCCTCGCGTGGCAGACATGGATTATTAGCTCCGAGCGTACGAAGTATGCTACTTCGTACGCTCGTCGTACATGTAGCGTAATTTACTTCAGATTGTATCTTTTAGGGGACTGATGATACATGCACCTGACGGCACGCCGACTTGGTCCTTCGTAAAATAACTGTCACCACCAGGCCATCTGTAATTTCCCTTCTGGGCGCTCTGCATGAGCTTGGGTCATCCAACAGAGGCGTGCTACTTCGTAGATATCCACCTCCTGAGGGATAAACAAGGGAGTGGCTCACTCCAACCGACACTTTGTCATGCTCTCTCCTTCGTTGTGAAAAGGTCAAATTACGCTCACGTCGGCGGTATTTTACTTCGTAGTAGCCATCTTAGCGGTGAGAATTCCCAGTTGGGGCTTTGGTAACTGTTAACAGACAATTGAGGAGACCCTACAAAGTACGAAGTAGGTACAGTAGGTCACTGGTACGAGGTTGGAGTCGAAAGAGCCAGGCCAGTTTGCCTTGCGTCACTACGGAGTACGAAATAGCCTCAAGGTGACCACTGCTCGGATGACCTGGCGGCGGATGCTTCCGCTCGCCAGGGGCTTCCTCTATACAAGTACGAAGTATCCAGTAAACTTCATAGTGTATGAAGTCCGGTGGTTGGCTGGGTTGGCTGACTGCGAGCATGGCACTTGGGCCTTGGAGCGACAGCCAAAGTGCCATTAAGATCTGATACTTCGCAGTAGTTAATACCCCCCAGGAATTACTTGACTGGAGGTCAATGACCCAAACAGCACAGCGCGCCACCCCTAACTCCAAGTACATAGAAACTCCTCCATGGAAATAGCATCTCCCACTGCATTCCTCAAAGTGTGCTGTTATGCATTAGAACAGAGTCATCGGAATTGGAGATCATCGGCTTCAGTGTTGCTGGTGACGAGCTGGGGCAGCCCTAAGAAGCCATCATCTCTTTGTGCTATTTACTTCATCGTCCACAAAGACCAGCATTATTTCCCTCTCCTGCTTGTGTACCTCAGCGTTCCTTCGTAATGCCACTTCGCATCCTTGCGCTGCTGATATGGCCCTATCTCGTACGAAGCACAAACAAACAAACAGCAGCAAAGGATGAAATAGATTCAAGCCACATCACAATGCGTCATCTCATCGTTCCGGCGGCTTTCCTCAGCTTTCAGTCCCAAATGCCATCACTAATTCAGATCAGCACCATCTCGCCTCTCGCCTCGGTGTATTTCATGCACGCTTCCAAGTCGAGAACCAAGGTACCCTTTGACCAGGGATACCCCTCCAGTCCTACCCTATCCAATTGGGTTGTCACATCTCGTGGGGTAGCCTTTGTCCATTTGTCCTCAAGACCCAGAGAAGAGGCCAGCCGGGGGATGCTTCCGGAGGTCATGTGGGTAACATTGACTGGCTAGGCTCGTCTCGGGGCGATCCTACGAAGTTTCAATTACACCAACACACTGCCCCCTGCAAGGAGTAGTGACTGTACAGGTACATACCAAACCATGAACAGCAGGTGAACGGGCTTCTTCAACCCCTGGTATGCTTGTCCCGAACAATCACGACCGCCACGCGGCGATGCCGTCCCGGGCCCTTGGGAGTGGGTCGGTGTGGTTAATGAAAAGAGAACGAAGTACAATTGTACTTCCGAGAAAGGACGACTCCTGCATCGACTCCAAAGTCTGGTTCCATCGTACTGTAGGGGAGCAAAACCATCGATAATATTGTGAGCGAATAATACCATCAGTCCGAATCCCACAAAAATAACAAGGGATTGCGTAGTCGTACGGCTTCTAGAATCACCACCCCCAATCCAAATCGACTCAGTCGGCGATCATGAATTGCTCTCCCATGCCTAAACTGGTGTGTGTTGGGCCATGCACGCTACTCACCTCGCGCCTACGAAGAAGTATGCAGCTCCTATCCGATTGAGTCGAGAGCACGGCACTAGGAGAAGAAGGAACTCAATTCAATGCTATTAACCACGCCGGGAATACCTCAAGGATATATGATGTTGGGAACAGTACCAACTCAACGTCCAGTGTGGGAGGGCTGAAGAGAAGAGGCGACAACGCCTTGCTGAAGGAGCAACAAATCTCCCGGCAGAGAGAAAATCCCCAACTGCACGATTAGTAGTGAGTCCTGTGTGGCCTACCTCGACACTCGTGATTACATCAATGTAATCCAAGAACCGGTAGTGCTATCACATCCCGTCTATCTGTGTAAAGGCCATTACGTGCTACCATTCACAATCTTTGATCATAGGGATCTGTCTTGTCCCTTAGTATCCCTCTTTCCACCTACTCTTCTTTAGTTTTCCCTGGTTCCTACTCTTACCCCCATCTTGGGGTCCATCAACTCCGCGGCCATGGGGGTATGAGTGCCATGGCTATTCTCCCTAGGCGACAAATTCGCATAGAGGTGCTGCAGCTCCCGAGATGGCCGCTAGGTTGCCCGAACCGGAACTCACTAATGGAGTGAGTATTTGTGGATCGAGGGAGATACACGCTGTTGAGGGTATCCGATTGTATGTTCGTATGCTGCGCGTATGGAAGCCATCGTCACATCAACTATGAGCGTTGTGTATATCTCGTTTAGAGGGCCGTCGTTTCCCTGGCTCATCAAGGTTAGGAAGATGATCTCAGCAGGACCAGGCGCATTCCTATACAGGGAGAGAAGTGATTGAGCAGTATGGAGATAGCAGCTAGTACCGAAGGGCTAAGACCTTCCGATCTTCGGTCTTGCCGGACGGCCAATATGATGCATCAGCTAAGCGCTGGGCCCGGGATCAAAGATTGTTCGACGGTACTGGTCAGCTTTCACAGAGACGTGAATGTCGGATTATATCGAACTTCCGGGATCACGAGAGGATAAGCTGGATAAACTGGAACAAGCAATTGTGTAAGTTGTTCTTTTTTTTTCTCTGTTTTTTTTAATGTTCTATTTTCCTCCAGCCTCAAGTGTCATACTACGATACACTTAGAAGGCAGTCCACAGGGTCCCTCTTTGTCCTTGACATCCTCCTGAGCACCACCCTTCCCATTACCTTCACCCCTGCGCTCGGCACCGTTTCCACGCGCCGCACCCCTGTTCACGGCCTCTACAGGTTGCTTCTTACCATTGCTCCGGCTCTCCTCGCTTCCATGTAGTCAACCAAAGTGCTTGGCGGCGGTCTTGTAGAACTGCTCGCCCTGGATCTGGGCGACTTCTAGCTCGGTGGCGGAAGGCTGCCTGGAGCCGTCGGCGGCAGCGAAGGTACCGGCGCCCCAAGCGGAGCCGCCGCGGACCTCGTTGACGTTGCTGAACTGGGGAAAGGTGTGGGCGTAACCAAGAGGGACGTAGATGATGCCATGGTGAGTGAGGGTGGACATGGCGGCAATGGCGGTGGACTCCTGGCCACCGCCAAGAGTGCCAGTGGAGATGAAGAGGCCGGCGAGCTTGCCGTGGAAGCCACCCTTGGCCCACAGGCCGCCAGTCTTATCCCAGAAGGCCTATTTACGAAACCGCGAGTTAGCGCATTCCCCACCTAGAATAGCAAATGCTAGCCTTGAGAGCTCTCTTACCTTCCACTGAGCAGGGAAATTACCATAACGGGTGGGAATACCCAGGAGGAAGGCGTCATATCCGGCTAGGACAGCGGGGTCATCAAGGGTGGGATACTGGGCCTTGGGAGGCGCGTGCATCTTGCCGAGGACCTCATCGCTGAGGGTCTCAGGGATTCTATGATCATGTTAGCGGGTTGTGTGAACTCGGGTTGTGTGAACTTTTGTCTGTGGTGGTGATAACATGGAAATATTTGGTGGAATAATAGAATGACGTCGTTGGCTTGGCGGGGCGGACAAGGTGGGGTGTACGAGAGGGGGAGGCGGGGTTTCCAAATTCGGCGGCCCAGCTTTGCTTGCTCAACGCTCAATGAATTGATTGCCCCTCCCTCCAACCAGGGATGAACAATCCTGATCGGATTTAATTCACCGATCTGGACAGACCTGGGACCAATCTCCTCAATTGGTCTTCGACCAATGCCGCATTCAGCCTGCCTCACCAATTGAACCCAACAGACCTGTGTCCTCGACCGGGATTTCGGGTGTCTCAGGCTCAAGGTTGGACGGATGATTGGGGGGGGACCTTACTGGAAGATATCGGCGGAACCACCAGCCTTCTCGATACCCTTCTTCTGGGCCTCGGCGAGCTGCTTGATGTGGCCATACATCGAGTACTAAGGTTCGCATTAGCATCATGATCTCTCTCGGTGCGGACTCGGTATGCGCTGGTGCCGATCGATGGAAGGCGGGAACAGCTGGGCGATATGCTCACATAAACAATAGCGATCTTGGGAGCCATTTTGACTGAAGAGGACGTTGGGTATTTAGAAGAGAGAGGGTATCTGAGGGTATCTGAGTATGGCTGGGAATAGACGAATGGAGACTGGAGGATTGATGAGAATGATACGGGGAAAGACGTGGTGGACGGCTCGACCTATATAGTTTTCCAACTCGCAGCTCGCATGGATGCCGGAGCTAATATCCGCGCTTGGCCCTCCGTTACTGAACACTTCCCATCGGTGCGTGGATGTGCGTGGATCCCCTTGGACGTGAGAGAATCAATCCTAACGGTCCAGTGCAACTTTACCTCACCCGTGGACAGATAGGTATCCATCATACGACGACTTTTCGTACACTCCGAAGTACAACACTACGCACACAGCTCTTCGTAGTGACATGCCTCCAACATGCAGGGAGGCAGCTTTACCTCGTAGCGCAACTGTCCTGGCTGTACTTTGGTATTAGTGGGATGCAAGATGGTGGATGCAACGTCAGAAGGGAGAGCTTTAGTGCCGGATGTGGGGAGAAGGCGTCCGTGTATCCGTGGGATCGCTCAAATTGTTCGCTTAGGGCTGTCTTTGTAAGATCTTAGACTGTTATTTATAACCAGTAGGTACCCCGTTTGCAGGCCACTCAGTAACGTCGCAAGACGCTGCGAAACAGTAATGGCTTCGACGTGATGGGACCTGACAACAATCCGAACTTTGAACTTCTCTGGTGGCTGCTCTGGTAACTGCTCCTAGCTTCCCTCTCGGCTCTAGTGTAAAGTTTTGCCAAGATTACGAAGTAGAAAACCTCTCCAGGCACACCTGCTGCCTCTGCCGTTACTAGTTACTAGACAATCATCAACTCTCGTTCAAAATTGCCATTGGGTTCCGCATTCATCAATTGATTGGATTATAATCACAGACACCACAATTGTACGTTGTCGGTCTATTGCCCTGGCCTCTAAGTGTCTCCTCGACAGCATCCTGGTCTTGGTTGCTGGCCTAGCAGTGTACGAAGGAATTCCCTTAGTAATTAGTTGCTCTCGGTTATCAATTCATTGGCCCTCGCCTTTAGGTACCAGTTTGAGGTTGATCCTATTGATATGAACTTTATCTGCAAGTCTGCCGCCTTGGAGCAGAGCGCTTAGAGTTTGGTGGAACACACCCTCTCGAATGCCTTCTCCCCTTCCCCTCCCCCCTCCCCCTCCCCCTTTCCGGCCCCAAATGCCCGATGGCATCAAGGAAAAGGATCCGTAGTCGGGAGTGATAGAGCAGGCGGGTGGGCAACGGCGTTTGGCTGCGCATGTGGTACCAGTAGAGGGCAGTGGCTGCAATCATGTTGAATCGACGGGAGGTACTTCAAGTTTGTTCCGAGGGTCGAGTACGCAATTGACACACAGATGATAGCCATGCGAATGCTAAGTTGGAAAGAACCAAGTGCCCACGAGTCGTTAGAAGAGCGGATTTGCGTCCTCACCGACGATGTGGACTCCTTCCAACACCTCCATGTTTCGTCGGCCGTGTAACTTTTAGCCTTCTAGGGGATAATGGAACGTTTTAGCCCAAGTCCCTTTCGGAACGGTCCGATGCTTTGAAGACGGTCCTGTCTTGGGCTGGTTACGTGTGGTTCCCGATATCGAGGCCAAGCTGCGGCTTGCTTCCAGTAGCAAAACCTGATGTTCAATGACACGAGTGGTGACATCAAATCGTGAGAGGAGATCATTGATACAAACTGGAAAAAGTACCTTGGTACTTGTCCATCAAAATTCAATCGCAATTCGTTGTCTGGTCTGTCCCTTGCAAGTTTGCCTAGATTGGCTCATGCAACGACGGATTAGTCGCGCCTGACAAACACCTTAACAATCCCCTCGATGCTTCAAGCTTCCACATCGGCACTAAAGGTGGGGTCAAACCCTCATCCCCTCAACCCTCAACCACACTGCTTGATACGAAGTACTCCGTACTGCAGCTGCTGATGCTGGGTTGATTGACGTCCATTGAGCAATGGTCAGCAACAACGGATTGATCAATCGAGATGGCCAATGGAGACTTTGAAGACTTCAACGAGCACTGCAGTGGGGCAGATGCAATCCTAATGTTGTCTGAGCAGTGGTTGTGGTGGCGCTAAGTGGTTGATCCTTGAGACGAAGCTACGAGGTAATCTGCATCGTTGATCAGAGATTGATCACAACGCAGTGATGAATTAATCAGTCAATGTGGGTAACAAGAGGACTGCGTAGATCCGTCGAGTCGGTGAGGGTGATTATTCCATCCTTACTCACTGGCAGGCGAGGTTTGTTCATACTCCGTATTGTTCCGGACCATCCAAACTCGTCCTCTGAAACGAGCGATGCATGTGATGCGACTTTAAGACATCAATTAACATTGAACTGTATTTCCCAAGTACAATTGTATTATGAAAAGCTTGCTAAGCAGCTGGGAGAGGGTTGGGAGGATTCGGTCGATGCAGATGGCTGAGCCGACACTGCGACGAAGCCATTTTATCTATCTATGGTACCGCCAACACCTTGAGAGACGAGACCTGTAGTATATGTATTGATGCATACTTGACGCAATCGCACTTCTTCTCGTCCAACGAGTCATGGGCCGCCCGATTGTCGACGTCTTAAACAATTTGAACCTGGGATTCCTGCATCGAGACCATGCCTGGCTTAAGCCACCAGACGCCAGACGGCCCCCACAATGGAACCACTCGGGGAGCAAATGGCGCGGGCTGGTCTCAGGCCAGCTGACTGAGCCCTATTCTCCGTTCTCACTTCTTTCGATTCTCAGCTGAAGTTATCGTTGGAAACGGACAAGCAGTTGAACGATCAGCATTTTATACCATCCAAAATACCTATGTACGCAGTCCGCATTTATCTGTTACTATATCATGAACGCTCTATCCTGTCCTAATTGGGTTTGCCTGTAATTGGTTCACTCAGCTTCAGCATCTAGGCGCCGGAGTGTCTGTTCGATTCATTTAGTTCCATGCAAATCAATTATCATATAAATCACCTGTACTCTTCCTGACTTCGACCCCAAGGTTGATCGCACGCGGCAAGAAGATCCAGATTGTTCCTTCGGGATCTTCCGAACCACATTCCTCCGTCAAGTCTAAAATGCCTCCATTCGACACGTCATTGGTCAATGTACCCAATACACCTTCCATCTCTGTACTTTCCGTATTATGCTCTCCAGTTTCGGGTTCTGTTAAACAGCACGATCCGAGCTGCCAGGAACACCACCGCTCCGAGGAACAACCCAGCCGCGCTGTACCCAATGGCACCCATCCAACCCTTGACGCCGCCGGCACCGACGATAGCTCCGGCGATCGGAGGCCCTATCACCACCGCTATTCCCGTCGCGAAGAACAACATGCCCATGCGAGTCCCCACCACGGAGAGGTCCGGCGTGAGGGCCACCGTCGCGCTGGGCGTCACACTGACAAGCCCGCCTGACGAGGCGCCGTAGAGCACCGCGAACGTGATGAGACCGCCGAGCGAGCGGATGCCCAGCCACGCGAAGCACAGCACGGCCGACATGATGCCCGAGGAGAGGAGGACGTTGAGGGTGCCGATCTTGTCGGCCAAGTAGTTCGGTATTAGACGACCGAGGATGCTCCCGACGCCCAAGAAGGTGACGAGGTACGGCGAAAAGTCGGGCGTCGTGATGTCGAAGTTGATAGCGTACGATTGGATGTAAAAGAAGCCCACATAAATGGTCAGGAAGGACGGAAGTATGCCAACCATTAGCAGCAGGAACGGCACGTCTCTCAGGGCCGTCTTGTCAATCAACGACCTCACATGGCCCGGAGGCGGTTTGCGACGCATGCGCATAAAGAACACGGGGATGATGGACAGCGCTAGCATCACGAATGCCAAGACCCGCGTCGCCCATCCAAACCCGATTTTGGGTATAAGCTTGCCGAGGAGAATGGGAAAGACGGCGCTCGCTATCGGCGATCCGGTCGAGGCAATACCCAGGACGAAAGACCGCCTCTTGAGGAAATACTGGCTCAGAATGGCGGCCGAGGGCAGGAAGACAAGTCCGCATCCTAGACCTACGCATATTCCCTGGGCGAGAAGCACCTGCCAGTACGTTGTGCAGAGCGATGTCATGAATTGGCCTAGGATGATGAGAAACAAGCCCGCGCATAGCATCTCTCGGAAGTATCCCGCATCATATGCGGGGCCGGCTATGGCGCCGACTAACATGAGCAACGCTGCCTGCAGCGAACCCACCCATGAAAGATCCGATGCCGAGCGAGATGTTAGAAGCTCGCGTTGGTAGTATGTCTGGAATACACCGTAGCTGTTGACAATGCCCCAGGTATCCACCGCGATAACCCAGGAACCTAGCACCTGGAGCCATGCTGTAAGGCCGCCGTCGGGGACTGGGTCGTCGTCGTCTATCAATTCGGCATTTTCGACTAGGCTCGGATCGCCCTCTGGGCCGAGCGATTCGGTGGAGGCCTGCCGGACGCTCGGTGCTCGATCGAGTTTCGGAGGATCCGAGGTTAATGAGATATTGCCCTTCTCATCGGCGCCGGACGAGTGCGGCTCTGTTGTCCATGTGCTCTCGGGGGTAGCATGGCTTAGGGCTATCTCCTTCTCTTCTCCCGACCGCATGAGCACTTTGGATATTTGCGAATCTCAGAGGCCTCGAATATATAAAGAGCCGCAATTACGGAGGAAATTATCAACGGAGACGGAGAAGCAACGACAGTCCGCAACGTCCAAAGCTACGTTGATGATGGCGGCCTGGAAGGAGGGAGAAAGCCGAAGGTGTGAGCTCGGGAGCCAAAACAATACCAGGTAAGAATGCGAGCCTCTACTTCGCAAGTTGTGGTGACCTGCTGCTGGGCGATGAGAGTGGCGATCTTGGTACTTAACCCGATTACAGGCTTGGCAAAGAATGGGTAAAAGATTTTCTCGATTTTAAAGAAGATTGTTGAGGTTGGTATTATCTATCACGACCGCTGCCCGTAGAACCACAAAGTAGAAGGATGAGCGAGGTGGGAGAATGGAGGAGAGAAAGGCTCCCGGAGGATAATAAAGGGAGCATGGATGGACGAAGCCTCGGAAGTTGGGTTCCCCCCTTCTTGTAAGCTATGAACTCTGGATGACGGTATTCCTCTGGCGCCGAAGCGCGAGCGAGCGCGAGGCACGAAGTGCATACAACCATACGCTACACCACAAGTAGGTGCCGAGAAGAGGACCCGGTCACCCATCAATTGATATTTTCCACCCCCACCTGGTGTGGGTGCCGAAAGCCGGGGCCCCAGCATCGAGGGCACTTTGTCGATGGCGGAACACCACTAACGCCCAAAACGGAACCCTGGTCATCCTTCCGGCGCCGACGATAGCCAGGGCATGCCTTCAGGCCGGGGGACGGCGGATTCGAGATTTTCAAAGGAGAATTACGAAGTAAGGAAAAAAAATTTTTAATTAAAAATAGAGAGGCAGGCTGGGCTGATGGCGCCTACGGAGCGCAACTACGAGCTAGTGTATAACGGGCTCTCTGAGCAGCATTTGATCAGATCAACAGACTTACCGTTCTGGGACATGGTTAGCGAGGCGGATAGAGCCTTCTAAGCGGGGTTCGGCCTTTAGTGTTGGAAGCAATTGCATTATTAATTCAAAGTGATGGTGAGTGTTGCATGTGGTATTGGACAATCCGTAGGTTTAGATCATCTGGCGATGATTCGCCATTCACTCATTTTGCTTGGCGCGTGTTCGTGATGATGCCGTGCTCATCTGTGACAGGTACCAGGCATGGGGTTCTTGTCGATCGGATGGATCGAGCTGGTGATTACTTCGTATCTTCGTCCTGTGCTTTGTAAGCTCCTCGACTCGTTCCTGACGTGCATGTGGGTGGATTTGCGCGGCGCTGGAGTGCGGCCGGTGGATAATACAAAAGAACAATGGACGGGCGAGGGAGAAGGACGTGAGTAAAAGTCGGTGAGATGATGGGCTTGAGGCTTGAGGGGTGCAAACGATGGGTGACGCTTCTTGCTTTTCTTTCTCCCTTGGTGATGTTCATGTAGCTCCGAACCACGGGCCGAACACCCAACATCCAGCAGCATGGTCACAATTGGACTAAACGGGTGCCTGGCAAATCAGAAGGGTACGAAGTAAGGATGGGCATGGGCCGTGGTGCAGGGAAAAGCCCGTGTTGCGGCGGGAAGGATCCGAGACGCGGGGAATGTCAAGGGTTGCAATAGGAAGCGTCGCGGCCAAAATGTGGAGGAGGGGGGAGGAGAGGACGGAGGGCCTGCCAGCCTCGGTTGTTACCTGTGAGCGATGGGGTGTATTGAACTAATGAGACAAGTGGTATTTTTGTGCCACTTCTAGAATATCGAATCTCGCTCTTGGTTCTTGATGCGAACTTTGCATGGATCCTAACCACCTATCATTGATCAGTCGATGGCACCCAACCTTGCCCCTGGAGGCGGAAGTCAGTTGTTAATGGCTTTCTCTCCTTTGGTCTTCTTATCCCTGCTCAATTCCGTTCCTCTACTCGTGGCTTATCTATCTCAACGTCACGCGGCTGCAACTGCAAAGCCCCAGCTACGTTGCCCTTTCGTACTACGAGAATTAAGCATGTTCTGATGGGTTATACTAGAGTAGATTACACGACATGAGCAAGGGGCAAGAGAGAGGAAACGCCCCGAAGGTATACGCATGTAGCAACTCGAGCAGAGAACCAAGCTGGATGAGTGCTTGTGCATTGAGAGTATCAACTCTGATGAACAGCTTTATGTGCCTGGACTGAGCGTGCTCCGTCTTGTTGATATCCGTGTTCAGTAGAGTATGATGAAGGGAAGCGAGGTTAATAGGTAACCCTCCAGGAAACGAGAGTCGACGGTTTACTACATCGTCGTCCGCGCTATACGAGAAGCGAGTTTCTGGCCCCCGCCCCGTTCAGATTGGTTGTCAACTAACCATCATCCATCGATAGACTTTGTACGAAAATGGCCCAAGATCTGAGATGTGCAGCTAACAGCAGATTGCGAGAAGGGGATCGCCTGAGGCCTGAGGACCGGAGAATCCACATCACATTCCAACATAAGCCCGGAGGGTTTGACTCTCCGTTCCTAATCTCCGATGCTTTCTCGACATGTTCACATCAAATCTCTCTATATATAATAACATTAGCTTCCTTCCTAGCCTAGAAAACTCCCGTTCCGCCCATGCAAATGACCCCAGACCCAAAAGCCATCAAATTATTCCTGCCTCTGCCAAATGCAAAATATGGGGGGTATTCCGGGGGCAAAAAAGATGCTGCTGCCATGCGGTAGGGGGCGCAACGTATTCGATCCAACAAAAACAGAAAATACATGAGATTCGTTTCCGAGTTCATACGTCATATACGTCCAGATACAATAAACCTTCCTCATCCCACCATATTGATGGGATCAAGTGAAAGAAAGAAAATAAAAGAAGGGGGCGGGGTGGGGCGAGGGAAACAGAATAACATCAACAA
This sequence comes from Scedosporium apiospermum, assembly GCF_000732125.1. NCBI lineage: Eukaryota > Fungi > Ascomycota > Sordariomycetes > Microascales > Microascaceae > Scedosporium > Scedosporium apiospermum. The sequence goes on along the minus strand of NW_015971792.1, from coordinate 572,114 downwards.
CATCATGATCTCGTCGCTTGGGTTGCTGCTGGCTGGTCACCCAACGGCTCGATGACAATCTGCGGTATTCTGTTTAAGCGGAGACTGGGGAGTTGCGGCACACCATCCACACCGCGGCGAGAGGTCCGCCTCTCCCTTGTTTCGTCCTCATTGCCACCCTCTCCTGCCGCTTCCTCCGCACCTTCTTGGGCGGCGCGGGCCTCGGCGGGGTGAGGTCCGCCGGGATAGCCCGGAGGAGGCTCGGCGATGGGTGTTGTAGTGCCAGAATTATCACCATCCAGCGGCACATCCTCGTAACCGGGCGGCGAATATGGAGGCATCCCGGAATCGCCGACGTCAGCTTCCGCCATTGCAGAACCGGCCGAGCTCGCCCTAGACCTCCGCTGCTGAAGGCTAGGTGATGGGAGGTCGCTGTCTACCGTCAGGACGGACGTTCTCCTCCCCCTATCGTCGGGCGAACGGGCACCCGATCGATTCGATATCGAAATGCTAGCGGCGTCCGAGAGGAGGCCGACCCTCTCGCTTTCCGTACTGTTGGCCCGGATCCTCGTGCCATCGTGGCGGGCGACACCGATGTCCGCATACTGCACGCTCGACACGGTACGTTGGCGTTGATCTCTTATCCGGTTGTGATCCTCGCGGAGCACATTGACAACCGAGTTATTGTTGGCGGCGCGGGCCTGTGCGCGAATGGTCTGCAAGGCTACAACGTCGTTCCTCTCCCTCGCCTCGCGACGCAGTCTTCGCCGCTCTTCCCTCTCGGCGATCTCCTGGCGCCTCGCCTGCCGGATTTGATACATGGCCTCCATCTCCTCGTCGCGCAGGGCCTCCAGGTCCTCCTCTGTCGGCAGCTCCACGACGACGTCTACGCCGTCCCTCTCGCCTTCGCGGGCGATCACCCGCTCCGTGCTGGTAGGATCGGGTCGATACGGGGGTAACGTCATGACCGAACGGATCGATGTATTTCTGTCGGGTCCGGTTGTGCTATCGTTTCGTCTCCCAGAGCCCTGGCGCGCAGCGGAATGAGCAGCGGTGCCCCCTCGTCGGCCGGCAGTACCATTGGCATTCCCCTGGCCTCCGGAGGCGGTCTGAGTGGAAGGGTCCTCAGAACCGGCGGGATGATATGATGTTCCTGAAGGTGATAATCGCCAGTTGGACCAGAGGCGTTTCAGGAAGGGCGTAGGTATGTATTTCGGATGGCTATGACGCTTGCGGAGGGTACGGAGAGCTAAGAGAGCGGCCGTAGCAATGATTACGAGTCCCACAACGCACATTAAGACCTAGATGCAGAGATTTTACCACGTTAGCAGTCTGGGGACGTCGGCAAGGGCAGGCATGGGAATGTCTTAGGCCCGTGGCAAGAATGAGAGGGGGAGGGAGGGAGGGTGAGCACACAATTAGTGTAATTCTCGTCGCGTTGGTCGAATTTTTAGGATTTGTAGTTGATGGCGCTCGCCCATCGAGAGAGCGCCGGCTGGTATCCGGTAGGGGACGGTACTGGTACATCGTAGCCGCGGAGGGATATACGGAGAGGATCGCAGCTGGAAGGTGCGGCGAGGGCCGCCAGCAGGCCGAGCCAGCACGAAGCTGATGCTGCGCGAAAAAGGTGTCACGACTGGTAGGCGGTGAAAGCGACTAAGAGGGACATAGCAATGAAACGAGGGAGGAAAGGTATGCCGAGGATGGTCTAGTATTTTGGGCTTGCGAGATGGGAGGCTCCGTCGTCGTTCGTCGTCAGCCTACTTCGTGGGTCGCTTTCCTTCCTTCTTCCCCGGGTGACTGAGCGATTCGCTTTTCTCTTTTCTCCTTTCGTTAGAATCGAGATTGATCGAAGTCCTGCAGTAGTTGTGGGTGGCCCAATCGAGAGACTTGGCAGAGGCGATGCACTACGTGTACACTGAATCGAAGTGAGGCGGATTCAATTTAATTCCTCCACAGGCTTTGCACAACAGAACAGAAGGGTGGAATCGAAAAGTCTGAGGGAGAGATTCTAATTCGACTTGAGACGGATACGTAGTTTTTTTTTCCCTTTCTTTCTTATTCTCGGGCCTTCGTAAAAACGTGGAAAAAAAATGCTGGGATCCAGGGTGCAGGAGGGAAGGAAGAGGAGAGATGGACACGGGGAAGGCTTGAGGGATCAATGCCATTTGATTGATGTCAGCTTCTACATCCAGACACGGCAGACACGGACTGGAGCCAGTTGAGCGAATGGAACAAAACTAGGCTGTATGTGGAGGGTGAGCCGAGAGATCCCCCACCGAGCTCAGCCCAGTCGTCGCGTGGCTGAACTGGAACCCAATCAACAATGTCTCACAAGCAAGGGGCCAAGGATGGGGCTGAATGCAGGAGATGATCAATCAGGGCTCAACGTCGACTTGAAGAGAATGGTCATTAATCTTGTCCAACATCACTTCCAATAACCGATAATTCCCAAACATCACAGAGGACAGGAGATGATGCAATGAAATAGCTACAATTGGAGTAGCTAATGTGGAGCTCTTCTACCCACTCCAAGAGACGCTAGAACAGCGCTGAACGTTCAATCAGTGGCGATTGAGTTGAACCATTCCGGTTGCAACTATTAATATTCCCGCGAGACAAACATTCGCTGGCATATTGTCGATTAAGACAAGAAGACAATCCTCGCGAGCGTGGTCTCAGGTCAAGCATCAGATGCAGTTTTCATTCAAGGCAGAAAGGTTAAAGGATGCCAAGGCGAGGATCGATACACTGCTGACTTGTTGCCGGAGTGGCCGCGTGGATTTCGAGTGAGGGCTACTACACAACACATGCCGCCAAAGAAGGACTGGTGCAGAACAACTGCCAGACGTATATTTAAGAGCAGAGCCAGCATGAAAGTTAAGATACAGAAGAGTTGGGATGATGCCCTAATATTCTAACACAACACAAGATCCTACATGTAACATAGCCGCGATTAACTGGACTACTGCCTGAGAGCTCGAAGGAACCGGGGATTCTTGGTGACCGCAAGTGCTACCCAGCCACCAATCAAACAGAGGCCTCCCAGAGGCGTAACGGGGCCCAAAAACCTAAACCTCTCTGGATCGAGAACTAGCGCGTAGAGACTGCCGCTGAACATGGTGATGCCCGCCGTGAACAGAGAACTGGCGATGGGGTTGCCGCTTGCCGCCAGAAGGACACCGGCGTGGATGAGCTGCCAGGGTTAGAATTAACTCGGTTTAAAGTAAGGGTAAAGAAATAAGAACGGGAATGAGAGAAGTACCTGATAATGCGCAGCAGTCGACCAATTGGCGAGCCTCTGAGGGTCAGAGATGCGCGACTTGAGCCCGTGGGCTCCGAATGCACCGAGTCCAACTCCAGCAGCGCCCAAGGCGGCTCCGACTCTCCAAAAAGTGAGGGCGCTCATGTCGTCTTCTGAGGCGGCCTCGTTGCCGGAGGCGGCAGGGTCTATTTGAGGGAGGAGAGGTGTCGATTCGTCGTTGCTGGGCATCGGACGATTGAATGTTGAGGTTGTCTGGACTTCCGATGCTCCCGAAAATAACTCAATTGAAGGTTAAAAAGATGCCGTAGGGTCAGATCTAGCCAGACCTTTGGGTATTCTCACAACTAGTCCTTTTCAATAAGCCTAGGAAAGATCTCCTGGATCGTTACACTAGAGATAGAACAATGAATTGGCTGACCGAGGACAACACCACAACAATCAATTGAAGGAGCTTGGTTAGCAGAGGTCGGGTTTATAAGCAAGCTTAAGCTCACTGAGACAAGAATACACTACTTCGTACGGTACGTACAATTTTATCGAATTCAAACCATTCAATGACGATATGCGTGGTGGGTCTCCGAATGACTAAGATCAATCATCATATCCTCCATTACATCCCATCAATCCATCAATCCCCGATCGATGAAAGACCTCTCAAAATCTCAAAATCCGACACCCTGACTCGACCAACAACAAATTCTATCCCGTCCTTGACGTTTCATAAGGGGCATTGCATTTCGCCAGAGAGCTTCTGTACTCATAGAGGTGAAGCTTGTTTGTTCCGTCCCAATTGGAAGTTAGCTCAAATTCTATAGAGCCGGGTTGGCGACTTTACAGCACAGAGAACGCATCTGTATCACGAATTGTCCAGAATAGAAACTAATCATGATCCCATTCTTAGCCCAAGTCGATACCCCATTACCTGAATAAACTACTGAACCTAGATTCACCTCGAAAGGAAATATAAGCTACGCCTCTCACCACAGATTAAGGGCCAAAAACGCGGGGAGAACTATATACATACCACCTGCAACTCTTATCCAAACCTCTTCTCAATCTTCTTCAGCATACCGCCAACACCCCGCTCCAACCGCCCCGTCTGCTCCTCAAGCCGTGATTTGCTCGTGTACTTAGACGCTTGTTCCCCCTCACCTGGCTTGTACACTTGCTGGTGAACCGAATAATCCTGTCGTCCTGCTGTCGCCTGGGACGCACCGCTGGCCGGGTTGTACGGGCGATGCCCTGCAGGCGGGGGCGGAGGTGGCGGCGCAAACCCAGGCGAACCGGGGAATGCGTTGCCGTAAGGGCTGGAGAGTCCCGGAGATCCCAACCCGCCGTGCAAGGGCATCGTGGCTGATCGCTGCAGACCAGGGTGTGGGCCTCCTCTCGCTCCCGGGAGTCCGGGAGGACCAGGCAGCCCGGGACCGCCGGGCGGCGGCGGGGGCAACCCTGGAGAGAACGGCTGCTGGTGATTATCGTACGCCATGGCCATAGCTAAGGGGTTCACGGCCCCGTCATCTGGAGGAGGCGTCTTCTCGCGGTGCGTAAGGGTTTCGGGGGCCGCTGGCGCAGCGGGGTTATACGCCATCGGCGCAAAGTTTGCCGGCGCCTGCTCGACCTGCTTTCCCGCATTGCCCCGTGCGGATCCATCGAGGGCCACCTTTTCTAGCTGCTGTACGACGGAGCTCGCCTCGGATGGCGCCGGCTCGTCGAGGATCTCTACCTGCGCGGCTGGGAGAACACGCCTGATGCCGTTGACGAACTGAAGGGCGTCTGACTGCGTCCAAAAGTAAATGTCTAGCGAGTGAAGCTTGTAGTGGTATTTGTTCTCGTTTTTAGGATCGTACGTTGGGAGATGCCATTCATTTGCGTCGTTCGTTTCGCCGACCGTGAGCGAGACTAGAGTGTGTTGTTTGTACGAGTATCGTAGGTGGGCCTTATCCAGATCTAAAGAGAAGAGCAACAGCAATTAGATGACGGACTTCCCCTCTTCCGCGGTTTATATAACGAGCCGCGCAAGCAAATACAAAGCATAAATATTGCGCGATACACCCTCGCCTTGGGAGCGACTCTTAGAGTGCTAGGGGAGGGGCTTGCTTACGTCCTTCGAAAGCATCCTGGTCATCGGTTCCAGCATTGTTGGCAATTTCGACGCGCGCCCTTCTTTCGCTCGGATTCTCGAATAAGTAAACGTAAGATCCCTTGTCGAATCGGTGATGGGGCGGTTTCTGCGTCGGCGGGCCGTAAAAGTAGTGAATGTCGCCGTAGCTGCGCGGGCGCCGGGCCTCTTGTTAGCCGCTGCTAGTTCTGCCCCGAAGAGTTGCGCCAATTCCAACTTCGAATCCCCATATCGCAGCAACTGTCAGTCGTGAATAACTTACAGCGTGGCGATGTTCTCCTCGCCTGGGTTGGCCGCCATGCTCGTTGTAGTAGTCGCAATCGGTGTTGCGGGCTCTCACAAACAGATGGTGTACTTGGGAGGTCCCCCCGCTTCGAAATGGAAATGGGATCAAGGATTGATATCCGTTCAAGTCGTTTGAAAGAGGAAAAGAAGAAGAAGCTAGGCTTGCGCGAGCTCGCTACACGTATGATGAAATCACATTCGCCTAGTACGCGCTCTAATTAAGGAGAGAGGGCGGATGTGGTGAGGGAGCTCTCAGGGAGGCTGGATGGGATTAAATGGAAATAGTTTGCGGCTGCCTCCCCCGCGTAGCTTTTCTATGAATAGAATGGGACGTCTATCTGTATTACTTGCCCCTCAGGGCTCTGATGAGAGTATGCTTAGAGTGGTCCAGACCACCAACCACGTCCTAAGAGAGCATGCAGCTCTGCCGTGGTTGGAAAGTCGGGCGCTTAGAGATCGAAATACTCATTCCTTGAGAGCAAATTCAACCAACCAAATCGAGTTGAAGTTCTTGCTTGCTTGGCTTAGTTTGCCAGAGGTCAAAGGACGGAGACGTTGGAGGTACGTACCTGTGTACTCCTGCGAGGATTCAATTATTCTGTATCGCTTAGTCATCCACAACACCTCATCTTCAACAAGGGAAAGCCTTGAAATTTTTGGTTGCTGGAATATCGCGACCAAGCCTTGAACCGCGTGTTCAGTAGCCAGCCCGAGTTAACGCAAGCGACGACAACCCCCCCGAAACAATTGGATTGTCCAATTTCGTCGCCTTCGATCTAGACTATCCTCCACTTCCAGGGCGCATTGCCGACCGCCTCTCACTCGGTCGATTGACTTTGCTCTCGTGCCCATCTGGTGGCCCCATCTCCATCGGACTCTCTTCACCAAGCCTTTTTCCGCCTCACTACACGTCATAAAGGACATCCCCCAAAGGAAGCGACAAGATGGGCATCCACTCGATAGTCAACACCTGCTCCCACCTCCAAAACGCCTCCCGCGCCCGCCTCGGCCTAACCTCCATCCCCAACAACAAATACAACCTCCTCCTCGCCCTCGCCCTCCACCGCGCCGGCTACATCTCCAGCGTCACTCGCGGCGGCCCTACCCCCCCGGACCCGGAGACCATCAACTCCCAACCCCCCGAACCAGTCACCCACGCCAACGTCGCGACGAGGAGGCTCTGGCTCGGCCTTAAGTACTGGGATGGGAAGCCCGTCTTGTCCAACCTCCAGTGTGTGAGCAAGCCCAAGAGGCTGGTGACTATGAACTTGACGGGCCTCGAGAGGGTTGTAAGGGGGCTGCCGTCGCAGCAGTTCCCTGGTTTGACTTTGGGCGAGTCGCTTTTCCTGTCGACTGATTTGGGTGTTATGGAGGCGAGGGAGGCGATTGAGAGGCACCGAGGCGGACTTCTATTGTGTAGGGTGTCATAATGAATGGAAGATAGGGAGTGTACGAGCGGGAGGAAGAAAAGGAGCTGAGAAGCGGTGTTGCATCCTATGTTGAATGTTGAGGAGTGGATCTGGAGTTTAGCCCACTCAAGAGCCAGTATTTGGCATTTAGCCCTTCATCACCAATTTGTATATTATATTGTTAGACAAACCCATCCTTGAGAAAATACTTGGCAATCATAGACAGAACCGTGTATCACTTGGACGCTGGCAGGCTATCTATATGACGGAGAGTCATTGGATTTGTACTTGGGAGAGAGAGGGGTGATGCAGTTTCAATTTTAAACAACTATCTGTATCAAAAAATACCTATTCGAAAAGAAAACATTGAAACACATCTACACGAAATCCAGAAGATGCTGTCCTTACACCGGTGATGTCGTGTGGTGTGCGAATGTGTCGAGAAAAAAAAAAAAAGAAAGTAACCAGAAAGTATGAGAGAAAGCCAGAAAGGTATATGGGGAAACAAGACGAAAAACAGTTGAAGAAGAGAAAGGGAAAAGATGAAATAGAACACAAACGCCTTTTGCTCCATCAAGTGCGCCTCGCTTTTTTTTGTAGCTCTAAGGTATCAATATGAGGTTCCTCCACTTACTACATGTTTGCAAAAACCACGGAATCGATAACAATTTGCCTTCTAAATTTGCCGAATAAAATGGTCATCGCTTCCCCGGGTAACTTTATTTCCTCTCCGGGCTAAATGGGATTCCTGTCCATGCATATCGTGGGATATAACACCTTTACCACGTCTCCAGCTCGGCTTCGGTAGTGGAAATAGCTGCCACGGCATCGGCTTCAGGGGCAATCACGGGGCCGTCTTCAACGGCAGCGGCCTCGGATGGGGAAATGACATCCGTTTCGTCAGACACGGTAGGCTCGACCGCCTCGACCGCGTCGTCTGCTTCGATCGGAGCAACAGTTGGAGCAATCTCCGCAGTCTCAACGGGCTCTTCATTGATTTCGAGCTTCGCGACGTCAGAGGCAAGCTCGGCAACTGAAGTAGAATCCTCCTGGGTCAAGGGCTGTTCCACGGCCGGCTCTTCAGGCTCTTCAGGTTCCTGAGACTTCTCCACGGGCTCGATAGTCGGCTCAGCGACCTCCGCGTCCTTGGCGTCTGCGGCGGCAGCCGGTTCTGTAGGCTCCGCGGGAGCTGTCTTGCTAGCGGCCGCCTTTACAGCCTCGACCATCTCTTCCGTAATGGGCTCTGCAGCAGGTGGTTCCTTCGCCGCGCTGCCGGGAGTCGCTGTCCTTGAGGGGCTAACAGATCGAGAAGCTAGCCTCCTGTTGCTAGAGACGCTCCTGACTCGGTTCTCTCCCCGCTGCCCAGACCGGTCACCCTGCCGAGTAGGGGCGCGCTTAACCGGGGGTTTCCTCGGTGGAGTGACGGGAGCTTTCTCCGAGGTTTTCGACTTGGAACTCTGAGTTGGACGCATCATGCGAGCGAGGAAGCCTTCATCAACCTGCTTTTCCTTCTTGAGAGCAGGTTTCTCCGGAGTCGTCTTCTTAGGCGGGGGCCCCACACTAGGTCGGGGACGACCGATGGAGGAAGATTTCCGCCTGAGCGTGGAGGCGGCCGTTGAGGTGCTAGCCCGGCTTGAGGAACGAACGAGGGACTGTGCCGCTTGATGGCTACCAGCAGAGCCTGAGGAGAGACGTGCCGAGTTGATCTTGGAGCCTGATGCCGCGGTCTGTGCCATGAGGCTTGCGGGGAGCTTGACTGGCTTCGTCGGAGACTTGGGCTTGGGCTTAACGAAGCCGATGCCCGAAGTCAAGCTATTGGAGGGAGAAACATGGATCGGCGGCGGCTTTCTGGCGGCGGAGGATGGTGTAGCCTTCTGGGAGGGGGCCGCGGAAGCCGGTTTGGTGGGCGTGGCAGTTGCCGTCGTCTTCTTTGGAGCAACGAGTGCCGGGGAACGCGGGGCCTTCGCGACCCTGGGCTCGCGGAGAGAGGGGCTGGCGAGAGGCTTGACGACTGAGGGAGACTTTGCACCAGCTCTTGTGGGAGGCTTAGCAGCGGAGGAGACGGGAAGATGTGCGGGGCGAGGACGAGTGTCGGCCTTTGCGTCGGTGCTCGGCTTAGTTGGGGGGTCTCGGGCTTGTTTTGTGCCCGACTTGGGTGCCGTCTTTGGAGCCAATTTGACCTTTGGCTCTTGAGGCGGCCCCTGGGGAGAAGCGGAAGCAGCCGAAGCCCTGCTCACCGTGGTCGGGTGAGTCTCGGGGGCAAAGGAGATCGGGACCGGCTCTGTGCTGAATTCGATATGAATGCTCTTGACCGGCTCTTCAAGGGCTATGATGGACTCGGGCTTCTCGGGGACGCTGGTAGCAACCGTTTCGGCACCTTCGGTGGTTTCGTTACTTAGACGACGTCTTGAAACACTTGACTCGTCACTATGATCTCTCCGGAGGCCAACCCTACCGTCCTTTTCAATAGCGATAAAATTGGTCCGAACTTTCGAGAGCGGTTTCGCGTCTATATTGCCTAATGCTCAGGGACATGGTTAGCAACACACCTCAGTCGCCTTGAGAAGAAGAGTATGGCAGGGGACTAGAGCCGTTTGCAGAGTCGAAATATAAGGCATGAGAACTTGGGTCTTCTTACCAGAGGGGCCAGGGGTACGTCCACGCTCGGGAGGGCTTACGGCATCGCCCTTGTTTTCAAACATCGCCCGAAGGTTCCTGACTTGACTCATTTTGTCGGTGAATATATCAGAGGTTCTACGAGTTGACCTTGAAGGGGCTGAGAGGGTATGTCCTTGCGGACGCTTGGTTCTAGGGGCGGACTGAGGATGGTCGGATGGATGTATATTAGCGCTCGCAACTGCAGACGAGCGAGGTCAGTGTCGACCGAGGACAGTTAAAAAGGGCGTCTGTTTGGTGGTTGATGGGCGGCAGCGACAGCCACGGCGAAGTCGGGAGGGTGAGAGGAGTACTCGTATCGTGTCCGACGAAAAGACTGCATGCCGCGGATGGGCTGAGCAGGTGTATCAACTCCAGGCGGGGGGGACCAAGGAGTTGGGGACGTGGTCACGACATGCGACAGCACATAGAGGCGAGGTCAATAAGTTGCGATGAGATGAGGCTAGAGGCGGGGAGGGGGTATGAAAGGACAGATGCGAGGAAGGAGAGGAAAGGAAAAAAAAAAAAGCCAATGTGGCCTGGGATGTGCGCGTTGATGCCTTTAGCAAGGAGGATGGAGATCAGTTGTTGATGTGACGGGGTACCGTGGAGGACGGATACGGGAGCAAACGAGTGGCTCTTTCATTAAACAGACGAGGCAAGTGGCTGTTCTGGGTTGGGTACAAGTCACATTTGGAAACGAAACCGTGGAAAGTGGTACTTGTACACGCTCCTTCCCACGGAGAAATACAAGGACGAAGTACGAAGTTATTCTCGATGTTGTCGTAAACGTGAGATGGTGACGGATCAATTGATGGGTCCGTTTGATTCGGGTCCTTTAATTACATGGGACGTTTCCCCCTAAAACGGGCACTAGAGCCCTTCTGTAAATTTGATTGGGACCCCTGATTATTCCCAAACCGGAATGCTCTTGGGGGCCTTTTCGGGGTTGGAGCCTCCTTCCAGTTTCCAGTTTTCTTCGAGGTACTTCGCAATGTGTACTTTGACGATGCATGTAAGAAGTACTTATAGTAGAGAGACGATGTGGCCCAGTCGACTGTAGTAGTACCAGGTACAATGTGGTATTGAGCCTTTTAAGTTGTTTGAAGATGGTGGCCTTGAAGCATAAACATTGGCGTACTGGGGGTTTACGGAGGGTGTCAGGGGTTCTTCATGTGCAACAGGTCCTCTCGGCGTGAGCGGAAGATTAGCGTCAGGATGGTCAGGACATTCAGGACGGTCAAAGTATCCCCACAGGATGCGGAGCGTGTCCTGTCCAACAGAACTCAATGGCTCGGGCTTTGGACAGGTCGGGGCCGTGGACAACGAGCCTGCCTGTGTACTTCAGGAACTTCAGGAACGCCAAGTCAATTGATTAGTATGACCGTATGTACAAGTACTTGATCCCCTGGTCCTGGTCCCCTATTACGTCGGTGCACAATTAGGGTGCTGCAGTCTTACAAAGTACTTGTAACCAGTCTACTTCTCCTTCCTCGCCAACGTGTGGCCTGGCCATGCTCAACGAGCTACATACATGGATACTTTCAGAGGCAGGCATCAAACCGTTCAGGATAACGGCACACACTCATAGTGAGTGGGTGGGCGCTCAGTAGTGTGATAGTCGAAGACCAAAATAACATGAAGTGACCCCTCTGGCCCATTTCATTGTTGACAAGCTGTTATTAACTTGTTCATCCGATCTCTCTCTGCGTTTCTCGGCAACGGGTAGCGCCTCGCGCTCATGGTCCCACGAGATTGGGAGCCGTACCAAATACGGAGTAGCCCAGAGTCTCGTGAGATGCAGGATATTTATGTACGAAGTATGCGTAAACTACATGCAACTGAGGTCTGGTCTGTCTTGCCCCTGGTTACATATTTGATGCGTCTCGTGCAAAACCTGCACATGCAATGCACCACTGCATTTGATTAGGGGAATGAGTCTGCGTGGCAAACGCAGATGTCCTCGAAATGGACGTTCCCCTTAAACCTGGGCAACAGTAATTGCTGTTTTGAAGGGACCAGACTCGTACATGAATACTCTGTTCCCGTAACTATCTTGTTATCCACCATCGGATTCTTCGAGTATTAATATGCAATATTGGCAGGATCGACGCCCATCATAATACTCGTCAATGATGTATGGTACGAGGGGTATTTTCCGGAGGGATATTCGGGACGACGGATTTGGAAGAAGTCTCCGAGGTCAACATCGCTGGTGTGTACGATGTACGCCTGTGTGTCGTCTCACAATAACGATGCCACTCGTGCCATTGGGGAGAAAAAGAGGGGAAGGCCATTACAGACTTGTTCTTCTGCTGCCTTCGCGAATGCAACTGGAGCTCTCTGGCTCAAAAGTGATGCCGCAGTGGGCGATTCCTCTAGAACCCACACTACCTCGCTAGCCAGTGGAGACGACGAACTTGAAGATCAAGCATCCCATGTTTCGGCCCCAACTCGTGTATTCACTCTCGGCATTAGGGCAGGCAGGTTGACGAGGAGCAACCGCGGGACTGAGTAAATTAAACGTTATGTACGAAGGAGTTTCCCCTCCAAGATTGCCCGTGAAGGCATGAACCTGGTTTGAGACGTTTCTAGAAGGCGCTGTGTTTCCGCTGGTTGTGAGTGGATGTAACGTCAAATTACACATTATCCGAGGAACCAGTGACCAAGGTTAAAACCAAACCGCTGCTGGCTACTTCGTAGTTGCTCTCCCAGTTGACTTGACTTGATTGATTGTTGATGGTCTGTGGAAGTGGGAATTCGAGCCACAACGCTGTAAAGACTGCGCCGAGCCATCTTCGGAGGTATTTGATGCTTCAATGTTAGATACTGCTAGGTTCAATGGGCGATTTAAACATAAATCAATCCATTAATACAAGGGTTGTCGCAATGTCATTCTATAATCAATTGATATCAGTTGATTCTTGTCAAGTTGTAGAGGGGCTCTAGGCTCGAGAGCTTGGCCGATGGCCGGACCTGCGTTTTGCATCATCCGAACCGTTCTCCCGAAAATTATAAACTTTTTTACACCTTCCTCTTCTTCCCAGCTCCCACCCAAACCACCCCTTCACATCAGCATCCCAAACTCACAATGGCTGCCCGGACGCTTCGAATTGGTACGTATCCTTGAATTGAGCTCTATCCCGATCCAACAGAGCAGCAACGAGGCTTTTCGCCGCCGTGATCCCGCCAATGTCGTGTGACTGACTGAGGTCCTTGCCCCGATTTCGCAGGTCTCATCCCCGGCGATGGCATCGGCAAAGAGGTCATCCCCGCCGGCCGCCGTATCCTCGAGGCCCTCCCCGCCTCCCTCGGCCTCAAGTTCGACTTCGTAGACCTCAAAGCCGGCTTCGAGACCTTCGAGCAGACCGGCGCCGCCCTCCCCGACAAGACCGTCGAGGTCCTCAAGAAGGAGTGCGACGGCGCCCTCTTCGGTGCCGTGAGCTCCCCCACCACCGCCGTCAAGGGCTACTCCTCCCCCATCGTCGCCCTGCGCAAGAAGCTCGACTTGTACGCCAACGTGCGTCCCGTCAAAACCGTCCTCACGGCCCCGAAGCCCATCGACATGGTCATTGTCCGTGAGAACACCGAGGACCTCTACGTCAAGGAGGAGAGGACCTTCGATGCCACCGACGGCTCTGGAAAGGTCGCCGAGGCCATCAAGCGCATCTCCGAGAGGGCTTCGTACCGCATCGCCGCCATGGCTGGTGAAATCGCCCTCCGCCGCCAGAAGATCCGCGAGGCCGGCGCCCCTAGCATCCATTCCGGTCCCCTCGTCACCATCACCCACAAGTCCAACGTCCTCTCCCAGACCGACGGCCTCTTCCGTAGCACCGCCCGCGCCGCTCTCTCCGAGGACCGCTTCGCCTCCGTCAAGACCGAGGAGCAGATCGTCGACTCCATGGTCTACAAGCTCTTCCGCCAGCCCGAGGCCTACGACGTCATCGTCGCCCCCAACTTGTACGGTGATATCCTCTCCGACGGTGCTGCTGCTCTCGTCGGTTCCCTTGGTCTCGTTCCTAGCGCCAATGTTGGCGAGGGCTTCGCCATCGGTGAGCCCTGCCACGGAAGCGCCCCCGATATCCAGGGCCAGGGCATCGCCAACCCTATTGCCACCCTTAGGAGCGCTGCCCTTATGCTCGAGTTCTTGAACGAGGAGGAGGCTGCTGCCAAGATCTACGCCGCTGTTGACGGCAACCTCGAGGATGGAAAGATCCTTAGCCCTGATCTTGGTGGTAAGGCCACCACCGAGGAGGTCCTCCAGGATGTCCTCAGGAGGTTATAAAGAAATGCCGGCCCGTCGAAAATTGTGCGTGTGAAGGTGGAGGATAGGCGTGTAGGACTATAAAACTTGTTTGGATGATCCTCTGATGTGATCCTGTACTTGAAGATATCAACTAGCTAGAGCAGGTTTTAAAAAGCGTTTCGGTCCTTTACTTCTAGTACCCAAGTGATAAACCCAGTTGATGATGTTCTTGGTATGAGAGTGGATTTGTCAAGTTACATAGTAGTCTATATTTTAAGTACATATTCATGCCAACGGTTTCCTCCTTTTGGTTTCGCTCTCATTAACACACCCCGAATAATATCGTAGTCCCGGAGCCAACCGGTAAATCTATGCCGTACACGAGCCCAAGAAAACGGAACCCCTGCTTCATCGCTCGACTTGCCTTCCGCAAACAAATGTTACAACTGTAGATATGGGGATAGCCTCCAGGCGCCATGCATAAAAACAGTACTCTTTTTCCTCTTTCTTTCCGCCTCAGTTCGAGCAAATTAGTAAAACAAGTGGTGGAAGAATTGGTATAATACATGCATAGTCAATGGAGAGGCCACCATATATCCAACCTCCATAATGCCGGACGCTGGATAAGAGCGACCCATAGTAACGGATTCTTCAGGGGATAGGGAGAGCATATCTCAGTGCCCCTCCTCTCCCCTCTGCGATGACCTTGCTTATTTGGTTCGCTTAGCCTCGAGCTCCTTCTGGTAGTTGGCAACCAGCTCCTTCCTGTAAGGTGACAGTTAGCAACCAAGAACTTCAAGGGTTCTCCTGTACGGGAATTAAGGGGGATAAGAGGGTCTGTGGGTCTTACTGGAGATGAGGAGGCGCAGGGGCGTAGTGGCTGAACTCGAGGTTGAACTCGCCCTTGCCCTGAGTGGCAGCTCTCAACTGAGTGCTGAAGCCAAACATGGAGTTGAGACTGCAGTCAGAGACGCTGGTAAAGTCCTCGGAGCCGACCTCAGTATCGTGAATGGTCGCGGTGCGCTTGTTCAGGAGCATAAGAATGTTGCCCTGGAACTCATTGGGGGCCGTGATGTGGGTCTTCATGAGGGGCTCCAGCACCTGACCGTTGGCCTCCTTGAAAGCCTTCTCGAAGGCCATTTGAGTAGCCAAGCTGAAGGCGTAATCGGAGGAGTCAGTAACGTGAGTGGAACCGTCATTGATGACCATCTTGACACCAATGACCTTGTGGCCAAGGAGGGGACCCTTCTGGCACGCCTGCTCGAAACCCTTGGCGCAAGCGCTGAGGAACTTCTCGGGAATGCTGCCACCGACAACCTGCTGCTCAAAGAGGTTTGTCTCCGGGTCATCGTTGGGCTCAATCCAGCCGGCAACACGGGCATAGTCTCCAGGACCACCCGACTGGCGCTTGAGGAGGAAGTCAAACTCGGTTCGCTGGCCAATAGTTTCTCTGTACGAGACACGGGGTTGTCCGGTCACGCAGTCTACCTTGTACTCTCGGCGAAGGCGCTCGACGTAGATTTCGAGATGGAGTTCTCCCATACCAGAAATGATGGTCTCCTCGCTTTCGGGGTCGACGTGAAGTCGGAAAGTCGGGTCCTCGCGCTGGAAGCGGTTCATGGCCTTACTGAAGTTGTCGGCGTCACTCGACTTCTTGGGCTTGATGGAGAGCGACATGACGGCCTCGGGAACGAACATGGACGACATGGCGTAAGGGAGCCCACCGTCGGTGAAGGTGTCACCCGAAGCACAGTCAACACCGAAGACGGCACAGATTTCGCCGGCGCCGATCTCGTTTACGTCCTCCAATTCGTTGGAGTGCATGCGCACAATTCTGGGGATCCTGACCTTCTTGCCCGTTCGGGAGTTGAAGAGGTAGCTGCTCTTCTTCAGCTTGCCTTGGTAGACTCGGATGTATGTGAGCTGGCCGTAGTTGTTCTCCTCGAGCTTGAAGGCCAGTCCGACAAACGGCAGAGAGTTATACGGCACAAGAGCGACGGGTTCCTCGTTCTTGGATGTGTCGAGACCCAAGTTCTCAACCTCACCGGGGTCCGGCAGGTAGTCGCAGACGGCATCGAGGACGGGCTGGATACCCTTGTCGCCGAGAGCGGTACCCATCATCACGGGGGTAAACTTGAGGCCGATGGTGGCGCGTCGGATAGCAGCCTTGATCTGGGGGATGGTAGGCTCTTGCTCGTCCAGGAACATCTCGGCCATTTCATCATCGACATCGGCAAGCTTCTCGATGAGGACCTGCCGCTTCTCAAGTGCCATGTCCTTGAATTGGGCGGGAATCTCGTCGGTCACCCTCACCTTGGTGCCTCTAGGTCCTTCGAAGTAGATGGCCTTCATTTCGATAATGTCGATGACACCCTCGAAGTCGCTCTCGGCGCCCATGGGGATCTGAATAGCGGCGGCGGGAATCTTGAGCTTGGAGTTGATCTGCTCAACGGCCTTCCAGGGATTCGCACCCATGCGATCCATCTTGTTGACAAAACTGATGCGGGGGACGTTGTACCTCTTCATCTGACGGTCGACGGTGATGGTCTGACTCTGCACCGCGCTGACGGCGCAGAGGATCATGACGGCACCGTCAAGGACACGAAGAGCACGCTCGACCTCAATGGTGAAGTCAATATGGCCTGGGGTGTCGATGAGATTAATGTGGAACTGCTTGTCCTCGCCATTCTCGGTCTTGGTCCAGTCGCAGAAGGTCGCGGCGGACTGGATGGTGATACCCTTCTCACGCTCGAGATCCATGGAGTCCATCTTGGCACCGACGGAATCCTTGCCTCGGACCTCGTGTATCGCCTTGATTCGGCCCGTGTAGAAGAGAATTCGCTCAGTACATGTCGTTTTTCCGCTGTCGATGTGGGCCTAAAGAAAGGGAATGTTGCCTGGTTAGACGATTGTAGCTAAGGGGACGAAGGGTGAGAGGCGAGAGAGATATAAAAGCGAGGGCTGTTGAACATACAGCGATTCCGATATTTCGTACTCGCGAAAGCCTGAGTGCTTCCTCGGGACTCAAGCGCGCCGCGGCGGTCTCAACGGTCACATTGGAAGCCTCTTCCTGGGCCGCTCGTAACCTAATGGCCGCAAATGTGTTAGCCAACAATGGCATGACCAACTCGTTGCCACCAGCCTGCATTCACCGGGGCAGGGGGGGCAAGTGAAAAGATAAGAACATACGCTTCAGCAGCAGCCGAGGATCGTAACCTCAGCGACGTTGTGAACCTCCGGCATGATGACACTAAAGGAACGCGAGCCGGTTGAGGGCCACTTGAGGGCTGCGCGACATGGTAAGTGTTGAGGAAGCTCAAGCGCTGAGCGCGACTGGCCAGAGAATGAGATGGACGGAGGAGACCGCCATTGACGGCCCTGGCGGCTCTGATGACCCTCATCGCGAACTCGAGTCTGCAGTGACAAACAGACTTCTAGATCATCGGCAATGGGTGGAAAAAGAAGAGGTGTGGTTGGTATGAAGGATAATCCTCGAGTAGCCTCTTCCGACACTTTTTTTTTTTCTTTGTCCTCGAGGTACAAAGTATATTGTAGCGCCGCCAACCGGGATCCACCGAATCAGGAGATGCTCTTTCCCATCTCCTATTGTGGTTGGTTCAGTCAAATCTGGATTGACAGGGCCATCTACTTGACTAAGACTTTTTTTTTAAGTGTACTTCAGGCTTGTACTTTGACACAAGTAAGGACGAAGTCGATGTATTTCTAGCGGACCCAGTCATCAACGGGCGAATGGGAATATCTCGGTTGATGATTATGGTCACAACACAACTACCATGTTAACCGAATTTCCTCCCCTTCCAATGGGTGAACCAAGACTCTGCTCTTCTTCGTTCATTGATATTGTTAGCGATCAAGCTCTGTGATCCGGCTTTAAACTCGAATCGAAATTTTACTACTACGATTGGTGTGAGGTGGGCATGTGAGAACGGCAAGATGTGTCATCGTCGATAGCTGTCGACGGTGGGAACACCTTCGATTCCTTCAACTACTTTTGCCAGAAATCAGGAAGATTGGTAAAAACACATTCGGATACGCATTCCATGAAGGCTCACTCCAGTTTTGGCTTGGACGATCACTCCCATGGGGCAGCAAGGTGCTACTGTGACGGAACGATATAGTGTTTCCTAGAACTACTTATTTTGATGTATTGAGGTGTTACTCAGCGCCGCTGTATTGGTGTCCAGCTGTTCGTCATGTTCGCAATTACATCCACGGATGTTGTTCCACTCTGTCTCCCTGCGCTCGAGGATGAGACGGAGGAGAGAGGAGACTCGACATGACCTAGTAGTTTCTCAACATCAATGGAAGCAAGCTGAAAAAGGAGGTCAAGGTATTCCCAGTGTACAAGCAATTCATCTACAGTGCGCTTTGCTTGTCACGCCCCACCGTACGAACAAACAACAACTTCCGTAACGATCATACCGAAAACGAAAAAAAAAAAAAAACAGAAGTGCTCCCAAACGCCTCGCCATGTATCTCCCCAGCCAGTTCCCGTTCAAGATGTTTATTAGGCCCGCATTACCACCTGCTGTAGGAGAAGGTGCTGCAACATCCGAAAATATTCGTGGGTAATGCATGGTATCATTGATAGTCCACAAGAGAGCGCTTGCGTCTAAAGCACCATCCAGAACGCCGCAGCCATCGCTAAGATGGACGATGCTCCAAACACGCCAGGGGTCCACGCGGCATTCCGGAAGCCGCTTCGAGCGTTATAAGCGGGATCAACGAGCCGCGCTGGCGTGTCGGTCTGACCCTGGTTCGGAGCCTCCGTTGCCGATGGTATAGATCCGTTAGACGGGAAGGCCACAATGGCGCTCTTTGTCTCGTTGAAATCGGTTTGCGCGATTCCAATTTCGTTGTTGACGAGATCAAAGACGACGTAAGCCGAGCGCAGGAAAGTCCCTCCCAAGATGTATGGTTCCCCGCCGAAGTCCTGGATGCCGAAGAGGCAAGCCTCCTGCCCCTCGTACTTGCTGCCGCTGGGGAATAGGGGTGCCCTTCCGAGAGTAAGGTCCAAAACTAGCTCGTCCATCGGAACGGTGATCTTGGGTCCTCCGGGCCCGCCGAAACCAAACGTGAATTTGCCCGAGCTGTCACGCCGGTAGCAAGGAATAAGTGGTTGGCGCAAGACGGAGGAAAACTCGGCGCCGACTTCCTCCCAAATCTGCTTCACAAGATCGATCGGTAGAGAGGTGAGGGTGGTGCCGGAATCGAGGATGACCTCGATGGGGAAGCTCGCCGAGGTGAGAGTGTCGCTTCCCGATGGACTGTTCGCCTCGACCGAGGTCATGGATATCCGGAAGTGGTCGAAAACAGTGTCGAACGTATCCGGGATCGTAGTAGGGTTGACCTTGACCTTCATCATGTCGCCGACATACTTTTCGGTATCAACTCCGCCAAAGAGGATGCTTCCCATCGGAGAGCCTGTTCCTGTTAACTTATGCTCCTTGCGCGTGGCTCCTAAAGCACTGTCGAACAACTTACTTAGATCGTTGAGCCAGAGGCTGTAGGCTATAGTACTCGTGATGTTGCTATTCGCCAGCGCAACTGGTAAGTTGTCGTAGATAACGCTAGCCGTCTCGAAAGAAGCCTCGTTAATCGAATAGCCAACTCCAATCACACCATGACTTAGAGTCGTGTTAAGCCCCAGGCCCATTGTGAAATTGGCTAGCTCCGAGTCGCCTATTTCGAGGGTGTCGCGGAAGTAATCTCCCTGGACATAGGAATTGTCCAAATATGTGATTTTGAGCTTATCGGAAAGGAAAGTTGTGTGGGTTCGTGAAGATTTGGAGTCGTCTGAAAGGATAACCAAAAGTTTTAGCTTCTCGCTGCCATTGCCAGATGATGACCCTCCCTGACAGCTTCAGAAGAGAGAGGGGGGAGAGAGAGAAATGAGAGTCTCAAAAACTGGAAACGGAAAACTTACAACTACCTAACGGACACGGATCGAGGGAGAAGCTCGACGAGCAAATCGGAGCGTTTCTCGCAGGGATCCAGGTGTCGCTGCTTCCACTATCGAGCAGCAGCACGACCTCTTGCGGAGGCGTACCTATGGTACATGTTGAGAAATAACCACCGCGCTGCTTCTCGTTCGTTATCACCTCCTCGACTGTTTGGTCTTGTCTGCGCCGTAGAACGGGTGCTTCGGGATTCCGCTTTTCTTCGAATTGAAGCAGCAAGACGCCGGGAACAGGCTGGGAGCCTAGCGCGTTCACAGCCAGCGCGCCCGCCGCAAGAACGTAGCTCGATCTCCTCATCTTTTTTTCCCTTTTTTTGAAGGCGAATTCGCGAATGCCTGCCGCGAGAGGCTAGGCGCTATGATATCGGCGGTTATGTGTGGAAATGTCGCGGTTTGCTTCTTCACCACTTGTTGACGCGAGGGAGTCGAGGAAGCAGGGGCCGAAATCGAGGAAACGAGCGCAAATCGAGTGGGTTGTAAGGGAGATCGAGCGGAGGGCGAAAGCGCAGGCTGCAACGGAAGAAAGAGAGGATCCGGGAGAGTTCTCTTGTTGTCACCACACCATGCAAGCTGGAAAGAGAAAAATACCCCAAGAACCAACCGGTGGAGTTGCCAAGAGACGTTGGGTGTGACTCTCCCAAGGCTATCGTCAGAATTTGGCGAGCCAAGGAATTATGGGCTGTGGGCCAAGACCGTCAGATTAGGCGCTTGTCACATCCAACGAGGCCGCCAAGCAGTGAAGGAAGGCAAACAGAGAGCCGGAACTTCCGCAAGACTCGGCAGGAGCATATAGCGATCGGCCTTATTTCTCACGAGCCTACAACCAGTGCAGGACAGAGGGAACCGCCTCGTTAATTTGAGGGATGGAGGCACAATGGCATTGGCCTTGGCGCGGGACGTGAGACAAGGATCAATTGGCGAAAAGGTCGGCCTTATTGGGGGATGCGCGAGATCAGGCCGATCCCTAAAGCATTAAATGGGTAGAATCAATTTAGATGGGAGGATGAGGCACGGTTGGGAAGAGTGGGAAGCATTATGGACGGGACAGGGACAGAGAGATGGACAAGACATGGAGAGCAGCAGGAGATCCTTTGACTGGACTCGCGAAGCCTCCACACCCAATCCCCCACCTTCGGCGCCATTAGAAGAAGTGTTTGCTCTCTGGTTGAGCGTCAAAGCCCCGGACATCACTTAAAACAACCCAGGGCCGACTCCGACTCCGAGGGACAGAGCTGGTTCAATAAGGGGGCGCTTGCGTAAGTCCGTGATGCTTCGGTCTCAGCAGGTACGACCCAGTCCAACCGAGCCATCACCACCTATAAATCCACAACCTCTTGATTCAGCGTTGTCGTAAGCGCCTTTCTGAGACACAGCATGGAATGCTCCAAAAATAGGGCAATGGGGTACAGAAGCATCCAGCAATGTCCTGAGTACATGAACCTCTTGTGCATCCGGATCAGATCTGCTGGATAACTTCTGGAGATCGTGCATATCTCGGGCTGTCACTGCCATCTAACAGGTACAGTTACATACACTGGAATACCCCATGCGGCCTGGGGCGCAGGGGCGACGTTACATGACGGGACCCAAAAGAATCCATCTCCCACTTCGTATTTTAGATGAACGAAGTCGACGAATCAATAGATATTAATTGGCAGCTAGGCTATGCTACAGCTCAGCCTCTGACGAGTTGGGGCTGACACGGGGAAACTCCAGAGGGTGTCTGAAACATGACTGGGACCTTTCAGGCACAAAGTATAAGGCCACATGGGCGACTCGACTCATTCGGGGCGCATTTTTTAGGTGCCGCTAGCCGGAGCTTGCTTTACCACGGTTTTCGAGTTTGGAGGTGTTGGACCCGAACGCCCTTGCTCCATGTTTGGGCTTTGACAAAACCTTGTTGGCAGAGCATAAAGAGATGGCTACTTTCAGCGGCGATTGTCCAACTTTTAAAGATTCAGAATAGAAGAAAAGGAGGTAAAAAAAAAAAAAAAACTTGGTCTCGACTACCGCGGTTTGCCAGAACCAGGTAAAAGAATGTCCTTGATTCACCATGTCCATGGTTCTCGGTTTGGCAGCACAGTCGATCTCAACCACGGGATATTATATTCAAATCTTGAAACACTGCTAGAAAAGCCTTTGCCTGCCTTACTACCAACCGTGGCGCACTCTTTTCTTCTCACAGTATCACCCACCCGCCTTGCTCCGCAGTTGCCCAAGCGAAATAACAACACAGGGACACCAGCTCACAACCCGTAACCTTTCGATCCAACAAGAGCACGATGCCAAACTTATAAGAGGTGCTGCTCTACATACTCGCCGAGCTTTTGTAGGGCCTCGATGAGTACTTCGCTTGAACAGGCGTAACCGATGCGCACATATCCCTCAAAATCCTTGCCCTCACCGAAGCACTTTGACCCCGGCACGAGCATGACCTTGGTCTTTTCCAGGACATCGAGGCAGAACGCAACATCGTCAACTGGGGCGGGCACCGGCTTGTTCTTACGAAATTGGATGAATGCGGTACTGCTCGAGTTTGGCTTCACCCACGAGCACACGGTTGGATATCGCTTGACGAATGCCTCTAGGAGTTCCAGGTTCTGCCTCGCGAGCCCCGAGTTTCGCGCTATTAGGTTGGTGTAGACCTCGGGAGAGAGCGCGTATTGCGCTATCTGGTCATCGATCTGGGATACGCTGATCGTAGTGTAACTCCTGGCTTCCCGGAGCGCCTGCGCAATGGATTCATCGTTGGTGGCAACCCAGCCAATCCGGATACCGGGCAGCGCGTATGCCTTTGACATCGAGCCTGTGACAATCGTTTTTTGGTATCCAAGTGCTGTGGCAGGTGGTGGTATATCCGCTCCGTCGACCCCAAGGCCATGGAAGAGCGGCCGGTAAACCTCGTCGGAAAGGACCACGATGTCCCTCTCCTTACCAAAGTCTATGATCTCCTTGAGGGTTTGCGTAGGTATCGCGGCGCCTGACGGATTGTTTGGATTATTTATCACAATCATCTAGACTAGGTTAGACCTCACATCCACGTCCGAGTCTTCGGTTCGAGCCCGCGATGCCTACCTTGGTATTGGACTTGACCAGTTGCGCGAGCTCCGACACGTCGGGAATGAAACCGTTCTCCGGCTTCAACTTCCACAACGTCACCTCGGCCCCGAGACTCTCCGGCACACTATACAACTGCTGGAATGTCGGGTATGCGCAAATGACATGGTCGCCCTTTCCGACAAGCGTGTAAAACACCAGGAAGTTCGCGGCAATAGCGCCTTGAGTGATGATGACGTTTTCGGGGTCGTGCCCCTCGCCGACGTGAAGGCGGTTTATCAGGTCGCGCAGTTGCTCCGATCCCCGGACGGCACCGTATGACAGTGGGAGGGTGGTGTCTAGCAACGGCGAGGGGGTGGCAGAGCTAGAGAGGCCTTGAAGCTCGTCAAGGGTGATGGGAGCTGAGCAGGTCTCTGATATATTGAGGACGCCTGGTGTATATTCATATTTATCCAGCCACAGCTCAACTTCGAAAGGCTGAATCTGAACCATGATGGCGATAGAAACGATGCTGATGTAGTTTAACAGTGGTAAAGTGAATAATTTCGATTCAAACTATCAATTAATTCTATATATCTCCTCGATACTGTGGGAATGTACTCTTTAATAGTCAGGACTTTGAGTCTGAGTTTCACTGTGCAGTTGGGTTGGAGCTTCAATACATTTGATCAATGCTAGACCTGCAGGGCTGAAAAGGTGGGGAAGACCTAAAGGGCGCAGAGAAAGGCGCATACAAAGGCGCCTGGGATGGTGCAGAGAAAGGCATATGGAAGGGCGCATACAATGTGATGTGATCTAGGGAGGAGATAACAACTCGGCCTGTCACAGCCTATTTTGATATGGTGTTGTTATTGGCGTAGCTAACTTTCCCCCAAAAAGGCAGGTGTTTTAGACTCATCACAGTCGACCACTTCCAGCTCCAGCTTTCGCCCTTTGCTCTCTGATTGCCGTGCTGCTAATCTTAGCTTCCCAGTCTTCCGTTTTGCTCGGCTCATCGCTCGCGATGCCCTGGGCATCAAGGACATCGACTTCGTACACTTTCACTTCCTTCCATCCCATTTCCTTCCTTTTATCATTGACGGCCTGGCCACCGGATCTCGTCTCGCCCGAAACAATGAGCGCGTCCATGTCCTCCACCGTGATGGTCGGACCGAAGGGTTCTTGAATTTCAACACATTCAACAATCACCGAGCCGTTGCGATATGACCCCGTAAGCTCTGTTGGGATCTTGGAGGAAATCCGGGGCCCTACCTCGTTTTCGCAGTCGATGAAAGAGTGGAGGAAGTCCAGCACGCTGCGGGCTCTGACTTCCCATGACTGCACGTACTCTGCGTACTTCTTATTTTTCAAAAGCTCGTCTCCCGTTACACCAATGATAAAACGGCTTGGATGAGCGGAGCTTTGCGGAACTTTGAGAAGTATCGCAGCGGCTGATAGCAAGAGCTTGTGCCCGGGATGTAGATGATCGAATGTACCACCTAAACAGACAACGGAGTAACCATTCGTGGAGCCGGTGTTCGTCCTGGGAGATTCTGGTTCGGCCTCGGAACGGGTCGAAGAGGCACACTTAAGGCCGATGGTCCTATGTTGAGCGCCTCTTTCACCCACAACCTTGGTGTAGGCATCTAACAGGCTGCGCCCTTCTTGCGTCTTGAGATAGAAAACCGAATCCCATAGATTGCGTACACGTGCGAAAGTCGCGAGATCTCGAATAATGGTTCCATTGAACTCGCCGTTTCCGGATGCTCGCTTCCCAGACCCCTCGCCAGAGTGTACAAAAACGAGGCGGACATCTACAGAGTTTGGCCCTGCGTCTGCATCACTCGCTATCGATTGCTTTGCAGAAAGAAAAGCCACTAGAGAGTACAGACTGCTCAGGGTTGCCTGAATCTGAGACCAAGAAATGCGCTGCTCTCCCGCATGGTCTCCAGATGCCTGCTGCAAAAAGCTGCCTACGACTGCGATCACCAAAATGGAAGAGTGGTTGGGATTCTTCAGGTGGGATAGGACCGAGGCTAAGGGTTGCTGGTAATTCGCGGAAATAGACCGGCGGCTGGCGGTTCTCGGCGGGAGGGGTAGAAGGAGGAGACTTTGCCCAGCCATGGTGATAAAATCAACAATTCGAGTGTAAAAAAAGGTTCCAGGGCTGTCGTGGCGGTGGTCACCTATTCGGATTCAATGACGGAGTTGAACTTTGGGTTGTGATGGATCGTTAGTGGGGTGAGTGTCTATCGATGTTACCGCAGGAGCTGATGTTGACATTCACAGCAAATGCGCGTGGCAACGCACACTGCTCCTCGGATGCATTGAGGAAGCTTCAATGGCTCCTCGGGTGATTCTAGTTCTGCGCTTCGTAGCGTCGTAGAGGCTACGGAATAGGCCGGGTTAGGTCAGTTCAGAATGGGCTCTCCGCTACGCTGTTGCCAATATAACTCGGACCGGAAAGCCCATTTCACAATCAGCTCTGACCGAGACAGCATCGAATTGATGTCCGAAGTGCCATGCTCTACCGCTCTGGGCAAGTCGGATTGAGAGATGGCATTGAGAGGTGGCCGAACTGTGGGGGATAGAGGCTTTGTAGCTTCCCAGGGTCTTGATGCTCAGCGCTCAAGTCATGTCGTCATAGGTCTCAGAGCGGGAGGGAGTCACGGCTGATATCAACTGGTTGCATGTGCGATAGGCATCAAAATAAAACACCCCTGCCCATCCTGAGGCACTGAGGTACAAGGGTACAGATTGACGTATGTATTCTGTACAAGGAGATGTCGCAGTTGTTGTTCCTTCCCGTGCTCCGTGTTGATTTAACTTCGGGTTGTCTCTACTTTGCGCCCCGCTCCCTGGACCAGTCAATTCGCCAGGGTGCCTGACCCGGTGACGACGGCGTTCCCAACCACTAATTGTCTCCATCGACCTGCTGACCTGCTGCCAGCTGCTCGCTGACCATAGCAACCTCAACGAACCGAGGGAAGCTTCCGTGGTGATGCTCATCATAACAGCCCGCTCCAGCATCCTGCAGACGAAGTCGTAGCATTTCCACATCAACATCTCCCAGAAACCCGAACGCCCCAACGGTTTCCACCTTGTTTCTCCTCGCTTTCGGCGAACCGAATCCCGCCGGCCCCTTACAGAACTATCCTCCCCGACTCCTGAATGCTGTTATCGACTCCGCGACACTAATGGCTCCTCCCTACCCCAGGAGCTTCCTTCTGGGGGCTCTTGCTGTGCTCTCATCGCTCTCCGCGATGGCGAGCGCACAGAGCAACTATACCCAGGCCGATATGCTACGGGCTCACCTCACCCTTCTAGGTGATCGCCCTCCCGAATGTCCTCCATGGTTAGTTTAAGGGCGTCCTGTCCTGCGATTCGGAGCATCGTAAACAATCGCTCTTCCCGAGCGCGAATACTGATATCTTGTATTTACCTCATACAGCTTCAACTGTTTGCTACCCGCCCACACCTGCACCCAGTATGCCTCGTGTAACGAATTCAACGGCAAATGCGACTGTCCGGAAGGCTTTGGTGGAGATGACTGCCTTGAGCCTCGTATGTCCTTATTTAATCCTCTCCGCCACCGACTTCACCTGTTTCGGGCTTTGCGTAGCTAATCTAGGAATCTGCTCCTTTAGTCTGCGGCTCTCTTGCTCGGGGCAGGGACCGACCGATGCGATCTGGCGATAAGTGCGAGTGCGACGAAGGCTGGACCGGAATCAACTGCAACGTCTGCACCAGTAACCAAGCTTGCGATGCGCTGATGCCGACCGGGGATTCTGGTGTCTGCTATCAAAACGGAGAGGTTGTGAAACACAACTACCAGATTTGCGACGTTGTGAACAAGAAGATTACCAGCTTGCTCGGCGACAAGAAGCCTCAGGTCACCTTCACTTGCAAGAAAGAGGACGCTACCTGCCAGTTCCAATGTATGTTCCGAATACGTTTTTGCGTTTCCGGCTTCCTACTCTATTTCCCACCAACGACCTTGCTAACTATCAGGTAGTTTGGGTCGATGAGCGAGAATCCTTTTACTGCGACCTCGACAGTTGCCGGTCCTCTGCCGAGTACACCGAGAGCCAAAACAGTACCTCTTACAAGTGCGACAATGTCAAATGCAGCTGCATTCCGGATCGCATGCTTTGTGGCCAAGACGGCTCCGTAGATATTACAGACTTCTTGAAGGAATCCATCCGTGGCCCTGCCAAGTTCGAGTGCGAGCAGGAGCTAGGCAATCCAAACAACTGTCAATTCAGGGAGCCGCAGATGGATGACCTGATTTCTGCTCTCATCGGCGACTCGAGTATCCTCTTGACCTGTCGCTCTGGAGAGTGTCTCTATCACACCGAAGTCCCCGGCTACGAGCGACCCGTCAAGCGTATCAATACTCCCCTCATCGCCGGTGTCATCGCTCTCTGTTCTTTGTTCCTCGTTGCCGTCATCCTCTTGACTTGGTATCTCTCCCGGCGCCAGTTCAAGTACGGCCCGATCCATCTGGACGACTCCGATGACGAGAATGCTAAGCTCATGACCGACCACAAGCCGGCTTCTCTCTACTTTAAGGGTGTTTCGTACTCTCTCAACGGGAAGCAGATCCTAAGCGGGATCGGCGGCTTGGCTCGTCCGGGAGAGATTACGGCGATCATGGGCGCGTCTGGAGCTGGCAAGACAACCTTCCTCGATATCTTGGCTAGGAAGAACAAGCGCGGTCTAGTTTCTGGCGACTTCTACGTCAACGGTGAAAAGGTCAATGACTCCGATTACAAGAGCTTCATCGGCTTCGTTGACCAAGAAGATACCATGCTTCCTACCCTCACTGTTCACGAGACTATCCTGACCAGCGCTCTGCTGCGCCTGCCACGCAACATGAGCAGGGCCGCCAAAGAACAGAGGGTTGTCGAGGTCGAGAAACAGCTTGGTATCCACCACATCCGAGATTCTTTGATCGGCTCTGAGGAAGGCAAGGGTCGCGGCATTTCTGGAGGCGAGAAGCGACGAGTTGGAATTGCCTGCGAGCTTGTGACGAGTCCCTCCATCCTGTTCCTCGATGAGCCAACCAGCGGGCTTGATGCCTTCAACGCTTACAATGTTATCGAGTGTCTAGTAACATTGGCGAAGACCTATAAGAGAACTGTCATATTCACCATCCATCAGCCGCGGTCTAACATTGTCGCCCTGTTCGACAGACTCATCCTCCTCGCCCGTGGGGAGACGGTTTACTCTGGCCCTTTCCACCACTGCCAGGATTACTTCGACAGCATCGGCTATTCGTGCCCGCCTGGATTCAATATTGCTGACTATCTCGTTGATCTTACTATGCACGCTGGCGCGACAACGGAGATCGACGATGGGACGGTGATTCCTGACAGTGCTAGTGTTGGCCCCAGCAGCACACGCGCTATCAAGTCCGTTGCGAGCGCCTCCATCATGAGCGGTAATGATGATGGCAACAACCCCCCATCGACACCGTCGCGACCGAAGAGTAAGCGCCATGATTCTGTTCGCAAGCAACAGGAGCGAGAGCTATTTACCCGCCGAAGACAGACGATCGATACCGCGGCTTCCTCCGACGCTGGGGTGGAAGATGCGGGGTCATTTAGACTCCAAAAACAGGCACATCCGGAGCACGATGATCTTCATGACCTGCCCCCGGCGGCCCTTACGGGCACTGCTCTTGACGAAATCGTCCAAGCCTTTGCGGAATCTGCTATAGCCAACTCTACCAATGACGAAATCTCCCAGGCTGTCGAGGCAGCCCAGATTGCCAACGGCGCCAACTCGAATGGGTACTCCGTCGATGGGCCTAACATTGGCGTTGGGGCCATGGGCAAGGGATACATTCGTGTCGGCTATCTCACGCAGTTCGCTATTTTGTCTCAGAGGACCTGGAGAAATCTGTACCGCAACCCTATGCTGATGCTTACACATTATGCAATCGCGATCCTGCTAGCGGTGCTTTCCGGGTACCTGTTCTACGGCATCACCGACGACATTGCCGGTTTCCAGAACCGCTTGGGTCTCTTCTTTTTCCTCCTCGCCCTCTTCGGCTTCAGCACCCTGACCAGCCTTAAGTCTTTGCCAGCGAAAGACTCCTTTTTGTCCGAGAACGAGCCAACGGTTACTACGCTCCCATCACGTACTTTACCTCCAAGGTTCTCTTTGACATCATCCCGCTCCGCATCATTCCTCCTCTTCTTATGGGTGCTATTATCTACCCTATGACGGGTCTCGTGGCCGACTTTGAGCACTTCTACAAGTTTATTCTCATCCTCATTCTCTTCAATCTCGCGGCGGCAGCCATCTGCCTCTTCATCGGCATTGTCTGCAAAGACCACGGCGTTGCTAACCTTATTGGTTCCCTCGTTATGCTGTTCAGTCTGCTCTTCGCCGGTCTTCTTTTGAACCATAATGCCATCCCCAAGACCGCCGTGTGGCTCCAGACCCTGTCGATCTTCCACTACGCCTTCGAGTCTCTCATCGTCAATGAGGTTGTGCATCTTACTCTAATAGACAACAAGTACGGCATCAACATTACGGTGCCCGGTGCTGCTATCCTTAGTTCGTTTGGTTTCGACAATGGCGCTCTGTGGAGTGACATTTTCCGCCTTGGCGTATTTGGAGTTGTCTTTATCATTCTAGCATATGTCGCTATGCATGTTCTCCTCGTTGAGAGGCGGTAATATTCTACAGGACAAGTAGCGAAGGGAGAAAGGATTAGTTTCAGCGGAGGTGATGTCAAGTGAGCACGAGGACAGTCGTTTCGTTTATTACCTGCACCACTGTTATTACTGTCGTTATTCCTGCTGCTCACCCAGCGTCTACTTTTCTTAAATTTGTTTTGTTTTGCGCCGGGCGCCGTTACACGGCCGCCTAGGTCAGCCATCAACTGCTTGGCTTACAACATCATCCAATGTTGGTGGTTGCTCCGAGCTTCATAATGCCGGCGTTAGGGAGAAGGCGGAGTTTGGATTGTTTCCTAGGTTCAACAGGATCATGGCATCGCTGGGTTCAGGGCCCACTCTTCTGAGCGCACTTCCGATGTGGAGGAGAGTCGGTTCAGTCGCCGTTACCGTTTTTCTTTTTCCTTGAGTTTCTTTTTTCTTGATACAACACCAACCGCACAAGAGAGATTTATACATACATATATATTGTACAATCTAGCTAGTATCACATTTCTCCTTTTGTAATGGATGTCTCTACTTCCCGCCGTATCGTGACACACGCGCATCTCCTTCACACCCCGTCACTCTTGACCCAGTTGATGCTAGCACTCATCCATCATTCCCCACCGCCGAGCCGATGTATCCCTAGATAGTTCAGCGCCCCAAAGAGGCGTACAAAGGCAGATAGACACGCAATTACTCCATCTTTCCACCCGTGAGTTCCTCCGCCGTCTTCTTCTGGCGCCTCATATTCCTCGTATAGTCGGCGGTATAGTGCCCCAGACCGTTGGAAGGGGGAGAATCGCGAACAGCCTGGGCGACCACCTCGTAGATTCCCGACTGGGTACCCCATTCCTGCCACGCGCTGTTCTTGGACGGGTCCCTCCAGTAGTTCTCCGAGAAGAGATGGTCGACCTCGGTCTCGAGCTCCTTCTCATCAACGATGAAGTTGTTGGCATGGACATAGAGCTCCATCAAGGAATGGAGACGGGCCTCCCGCTTCTCTTCCTCGACTTGAAGCGTCCGCCTCCTGCTCGCCTCAGCCTTCTCGAAGCGCTCGGGGTCCGGAAGGACCTCCGTGTTGAGAGTCTCCTGAAGCACGGTCGAGCGGGTGAGGAACTCATCGGTGCGCTCGGGAGCAAGACCGGCGGCCATGTGGGCCTTGTGCTTATCGGCTTCCAAAGAGGCCTCTCGCTCGTCGCGCTTGAGCTTACGTCTCCAGAGGCCCTTGAGGCCGGCGCGAAGGTTCTTGCGGCGAGACTCGGCCATTATGCGCTTCCAGTGCTGGGGGTGGTCTTCGGCCAGAGTCGCAGGCGAGGGGGTTTTCTCGGAGCGAGGATAGGTCTCGGTAAGATAGGAAGGTTCGAGCTTTCGGGAGTCGCTAGGCTGAGGGAAGACCTTGCGGGGCACGGGGAGACTGCCTCGTACCCTGGTTGGCTTCGTCTCATCGGATAGGGGAGCTGTAGGGACGGGGATATAGGATGGGGACTCGGGCGGAAGGGCGCATCTTTGAGGGGTGTAAGAGATGGACCTGGACGAGGGGGTGGCGTAGAGAGGAATGGAGGAAGGTAGTGAGCGTGGGCTTGAGAGGGCAAGCCGGCCCAGTTGGAGGC
Organism: Scedosporium apiospermum; assembly: GCF_000732125.1. Taxonomy (NCBI): domain Eukaryota; kingdom Fungi; phylum Ascomycota; class Sordariomycetes; order Microascales; family Microascaceae; genus Scedosporium; species Scedosporium apiospermum. Next base: position 540,856 of record NW_015971792.1, on the reverse strand, counting down.
GAGATGCGTTGAGAGACATTATGTATGGGGGAGGTCGAGGATCGAGCCTCCCGTAGCGAGATTATTGGGTTCGGGAGGCGGCAGAAGGCGATTCGAGCATGCGCGGTCGGAGTGTCGGGTAAACGACAGTCCAATGCTCGGAGTTGGCTGATCCTGGGTCCGGAGCAGACTTTTGTCGTGATGGGACGAGGGCAACGCGAAGATTTTCGAGCTGGGATAAAAATGCTGATGTTCAATTGGGCCATGGTGCCAGTGACAATTGGACTCTCAAGCCACAATAGCCACACTTAAATCCTCGACTTTTGACAATTGTACCAGCCACATAGCCCCACCAGAGCCGATAAGATATGGAAATTCCACCCAGCAAGAAAAAAAAAAAAAAAATAAGAAAATTGGGGTTCCCGCCTTCATCTTTTCTCCCATTCCATCCTATTCAGCTCCCTTCTCATCCACCATCCACAGCTGGCCAACCCAAACATTATAGGCCAAAATGGGTACCTTCAAGAAAGAAAAGAATCGGAGAACCCGTGAGGGTACCTCCACTGACGGGATGGGGAATGTGAAGGTGAAGGGCGAAAACTTCTATCGGTATGTTCCAGCATCCCAGAAAGCCGTCTCTTTGTTTCGTTGCAAGCTAATCGACTTTTTTTTTTTTTTTTTTTTTTTAATCTAGCTCTGCAAAGAAGGTCAAGACTTTGGGCATGTACAAAGAGGGTAAAGCCCAGAGAAATGCCAGGGGAGAAATAACAAAAGCTGCCATCTACCAGTCGAGGGACGTTCCACAAGCAAGGATCGAGCCTAACAGGAAGTGGTTCACAAACACTAGGGTACGTCATTGAGGCAGGCCTTCCCTTCCCTTATTCGTCTTATTCTTCGAGGTTTCCTCTAATATTGCTCTGCAGGTGATTTCGCAAGACAGTCTCACAGCATTTCGGGAAGCCATGGCCGAGAAGGCCAACGATCCGTACCAAGTCCTCCTTAAATCCAATAAGCTGCCTATGAGTTTATTGAAGGACGACAAGGGTATCAATGGACTTAAGCAGCACAAGGCGAAGATGACGGTCGAGAGCTCTCCATTCTCCGAAGTATTCGGTCCCAAGGCTCAACGGAAACGTGTGACCATTGGCGCCGGAACTTTAGAGGATCTCGCTGGCGAGGCTGAGAAGAACCTAGATACCTACCACGACAAGGTGGAGCAGGCGAAATATCTCAGGGGCGAAGGTGAGGGCGGCGATGTACCGCTCGCATTGGAACCTATTTTCAGCAAAGGAGGCTCGAAGAGGATATGGTATGTTTATTATTCCTTTAAGTCTTCGCCATATTCGTACTAATGCACCCCCCAGGAACGAACTCTACAAGGTCCTTGACTCGAGCGATGTTGTCCTGCACATCCTGGACGCTCGAGACCCTCTGGGAACGAGGTGTCGAAGCGTCGAAAAGTATCTCAAGGCTGAGGCACCCCATAAGCACTTGATTTTCGTCCTGAACAAGTGTGACTTGGTGCCAAGCTCTGTAGCTGTAAGTACTGTTTCTTTCATTGCCTTGCCTGGTTTCCTACCGTGCCCAGTTGTCTTGTCAGGATACTTTCTCGCACATTCAGTGCGCTTCAATGAGATTTCATCTGTTACACACTGGGCAGATTAAATGTCAATCTCGCTGCCCTTTGCCCTTGGGTTTTGGGGTCGGTGGACTCCGTTTTGGAGTTTGCCATGAGATACGACGTTGTTTCAAAATGAGTTGAGGCTGCCCCTGATTTTACATCTTGGGCTTCGTGGCAGTCTTTTTAGTACTGATTCATACATTTCATCAAAACTCTCTTTTTTTCCATCTCCATTTTTCGACACTCAAAGACTGACATATGACAAGGCTGCGTGGGTCCGGAAACTATCCAAGGAGCGTCCCTGTCTTGCATTCCATGCCTCCATCACAAACTCCTTTGGCAAGGGTTCGCTTATCAGCCTTCTCCGCCAATTCTCGACGCTACACGCCAAAGACCGAAAGGAGATTTCGGTCGGAATGATTGGCTAGTAAGTGCTCTCCTTCTATCGACGATTCTATTGCGAGCGAGTTGCTGACGCCCTATGGCAGCCCCAACGTCGGCAAGAGTTCCATCATCAACACTTTACGTAAGAAGAAGGTGTGCGCTGTTGCTCCAATTCCAGGAGAGACGAAGGTATTTCCAACCCCATTTTCCTCATGCTGTTTGTTTATCGTGGCGGTAGCGTGCCTCCGTGTGATGCTGAGTATCCATATCATGCCATATTAACTATGATGACTTTAGGTCTGGCAATACATCTCGCTCATGAAACGAATAAGTAAGTACCCTATTAGCCTAGTACTGGCGCCATCGCCAACTCCATACACGTTATTCCTAACGCGTGGCTATAGATTTGATCGACTGCCCAGGAATTGTTCCTCCAAATATGAATGATACCCCGGAGGACATTCTCCTACGTGGCGTTGTTCGAATCGAAAACGTCGAGCATCCATCGCATTATATTCCGGCACTTATGAGTAAGGTGAAGAAACATCACATGGAGAGGACGTACGACCTAAGAGGATGGGAAGATTACATGACTTTCCTCGAGCTGCTTGCGCGCAAAAATGGCAGGTTGTTGAAGGGAGGGGAGCCAGACGTGGAAGGAATAGCAAAGATGGTGGTACACGACTTCTTACGAGGAAAGATTCCGTGGTTTACACCGTGCCCGACCGCGTCAGACGCAGATACGGACGGTGTAGTTATAGAGGGCCGCGAAGGCAAACTTGGCGAGATGCCAAAGAAGCGGAAGCGCGATGACGCCCAGCAAGATACGCCGGCGCTGTCCCGAGACGAAGAGGAAGATGAGGAGGAAGATGAGGAATTTGGTGGGTTCGACAGCGACGATGAGTCCGTGGATGGTTCGGCGGAGAACCCTGGACTTCACGTGAACTCCGACGACGCGGGTGAAGAAGAAGAAAGCGATGACGAAGAGGCCGAGGACCGAATCTCCCTAGGCGCATCGAGCGATGAGGAGGATGAGGAAGATGAGAACGCGGAAACCGTCGGCGCCGTGGAGCAGGCGGACGAGAGCTCATCAGACTCCGGGGGCGCCCCTATAACAACCAATGAAGACAAGGGGGGTAGATCTAATAAGCGGAGGAGGACCAGAACATAGGGAGCAGCGCTGGGGGTGGGACGTATCAGGTATGACCTAATGTGATACATACTACATCTCGCCGCCATTTTGGTTTTCTCTCAATTGCTTGTGATATTGAATATGGTATGGTGTGGTTGATGGCTAGCTGACGGTGCAGTCGGCTCCGGTAACCTCAGTCCCCCATGCGAAAGCCGCCAAAGAAGACAGCTATCTTCTCCTTCTCTAGTTCATCGCCTGTGTCACACTCGCCCTCCTTAGATAATCACAAACGCGTTACTGCCGTCTCTAGCAGGTCCCGTAGCCAGCCCTGACTCGGGGCTCATCTCGGCTAATTCCTGTGGAGAAGGCACCGTCAGGATGTGCTGAAGACGGTAAAAAGCTTGATGAGGAGGGGTCAGCCAGAGACGTTCGATTTTTCGAAGAAGAACACGTGGGAATGCCCTCTTAGCGCGAGTCAACGACGACTAACGAGGACCGGATTGGTGAGGTGCCTTGCCAGAGGGGACGATGGTCAAGGCAACAGGACTCAAGCTTTTTGACAGCGTGGTTTGACGACTCCCGTGAGGCCGTTTAGATGGCCGAACAAGCTCCGGGGTTATGTCAGGAGGAATGGTATGGTTTGAAGCTTGAGAAGGTCCCCTCGAAACCCTTATATCAATGCGGTTCACCGGGGAGGGAAAGAAACTCTTGGGGATCCTTTCTATTCCTATTCCCATTTCAACTCTTCCCATTGCTTCCCTCCCCTTTCCATTGTACCTTCTCCTTCGTCTTGCCGGAGTCCTACTGCCCCTCACTCGCCGACAAGATTGTCTCGAAATTTCCCCTTCACTGTTTTCCTGAGCATCGCTCCAAACAAGGGCACAGAGCAGAGTTGCACTCCCCTTGCTTGTTTCTATACAGGATAGCCTTGTTCAATCCCTTTCGTCGCCCTACTTTCTCCCTGTCTCTCCTAAAGTTCGTACTATATAGAGAGGTCTTATTTAGACCCAGAACTCTCACGTATACCGACCAACACAATCCTATCCTATATATATCACCGTGCCCTGTTCTCGCGAAAAAGCCACTTCGACGCCTTAGGCGGGCTCTCCAGTACCACCACATCACCCTAGATATCCGATATTATCTTTGCACAAGAATCGTTGGCATATCCTTGCATTCCCAGAAAAGCTATATATATATACAAACTCCTAGAGGGAAAGAGGTTGCACAAAGGTCTGATTCACACGGTATCCTATAGAAGTCACTGCGGCTATACGCCGTCTCAGGCTACCTGCTTGCGTCTGTCCTTGCTACGCCGAACGTGGATTGTATCCTTTGCGAACGATCAACCCAACAGTGTATATTTGCGGAACTACTTTGTAGTAGCCCCATCCATGGATCCCACAGCGAGATTTGGAGACCACACTTCTATGGCTCGACGAGATGAACGTGCGCCTATGCATGTAAGCGAAGTGTGGTGTATAAGTCATGAGGCAGGTCGATCATGCTAACAAGTTGTAGGGAATCCCCTTTAACAATCACGGAAACAACAACCAGCCTCAGGCCATCTCTTATGGCGTAAGTATTCCAGCTACACGCGAGGTGGAGTTTTTCCATCGTGGAGCCAAGGGCTAACAATTTCACCCCAGAGTGATGGCATGGCCAGTTTTGGACAGGGAGGCTTTAACAACCAGTCTCTTCTGCCGCCTCAAGGGCCGCTAGGCTTTCCCGCACTTCAACAGGATGTTGGGTTCTCTCTGCAAGGAAATCTCGCTCCCAGGGTAGACCCTGGGTTTGGGTTTTGTTTGGTTGACCAATGGCTCATTCCGGATGGCACGGCCAATATGAACGATGTGTCGGTTGATCAAAATCTTCAGCGAAACCATGGATTTGGCCCTGTCTTGATGCCTCGAGCGGGAGATGTTCCAATGAATGGTCCACGGACTTTGTGGGAGTGCTGGTGCGAGACGCTAGTATGTACTTCCAAGCTGCGTTGGTGGGTTCCTGTGGCTAACATGTCTGAAGGAATGGCCCGGAACCGGAGCTGGAACGCACCGGGGGATGAGCTCATGGGAAAGATTGAACATGGTGAGCGACATTCCTTCTTGAAGGGAAAAAGTTCTACATCACCACACAACATCTCCATCGTGTGTCACGGTTTAGGCTTCTCTTACTTGGCCACTTCTAACCACCACATACGTAGGCACTGTGGAACCCTGATAGATTCGCTCGGGACTTCGAAAAGGCCGTGTTTCCTTCCCTTCGACCAGCAGCATCCGCAACCGGCAGCTTCGTGGAAGAGAACCCGGCCAAAGCCTTAGGTAAAAGAAAGGCTGATGAAATCCCCGCGGCGGCAGTTGTTCCACCGTCAAAAGTGCAGAAGCTGTCGCCGGAAAAGATGACCGCCACCGCAGTTGACGGAGGACGTACGTCTAGCGCGTGCAACGCTCCGATTCTTAGCACTTCAGAAGCGGCTGGTTCGGCGGCCTCTACGGCGGAAAGAGTCGCCAGTGCGCTAGAAGATAGCCCGGTCTCTGCTGACCAGAATATCGAGTGTGGGGAGGAAATCGTCGTTGCCGACCCTACGCGAGCGGAACAGGGGGATGGCGAGGCTCTTGATACCCCTCTGTGCAGGCTTCAGCTTCCTGTTGGAGAAGCCGAACCTCGAATTGATGATGCCAACCCCCCGGATCTAGGTGCAAGCCTTACCGGAGTGGACTTGGATTTTCGATCGGAGGCTGCCGGACAGGATTCTGTTGGCCTCGCCCTGGCACGCAAGCCAAGGGAAGAATTGCCCATTCTAGTCGCAGCTCACGACTCCAATGTCGAAGTCGAGGGGGGTGACGATCAGAGCGTAGAGGCGAGCCTTGAAGCCAGCAAAAGCCGGAACAGCGACGAAGTTGTAGGTCCTGACAACAGCGCGGTGGTCGCCTATCAGGTAGGAGCAGCAGAGTCCACTCCACCTGCACAGCCCCCAGCCCAGGTTCAGGCGCCCGCGCGGCAACATACAGAAGTAATCCAGAGAAAGACGTACAACTTCACTCGAGCTGCCATCCTAAGTTCGCACCCTCTGCTGATCGCCCGCCCTTCGAGCACGGAGCCCACGTCCCCAATGTCTCCCGAGCAGATGAAAGAGGCTCGAGAGCGCGACCGGGCGCTCCGAGGCGAATACATCAGGATAGAGCTGGAAATGGCGCGTAGGCTAGCGAGCAGTGGCAGCCAAGGTCCTTTTCATGTCGGCGACTACCTCGTGAATATAGATCCGACGAACGGACATCCTAGGCTTCAGGGACTTCGCCTCGAGGTTAGGGTGAAGCAGACACCTAGGGAATGAAGCTGGGCTTGTTCGAGGATGCGCTGGGATGGCAGGCGTTTTTCTCGCCCTCTTTTTACCCTCTTTCTCTTTTACATGTTGTGTTGTGTGGGTGGTTGGCATGCTGAATGGGATAGTTTGGTAGATTACACATGGCCTCCTCGAAGGGTGCACATGGAAACGGCGCAAACGGGGTGGGGTTTAAGGTGGATTTAAGCGTTCATGTTTACTATGGCATTAGAGAATCTAGAAGGCTAGAGAGTTGAATACGAAGTTATGTTTGTATACGATGAGCATTGTGCTGAGGTCTGTTGATGTGATGCCTCTTGGTGTTTCTTGGTAAGTTGCTTTGTGTCGGGGAAGGAGGTCCATTATACAGAAACTGGAGTGCAGAGGAGATGCATGCAGAGATACTTCATACTCCGTCCGGTGTTTTAACACCGTGCCGAGGCACTTTACTTCGTACGAAGTAAGCACGAGGTCTGACTTCCAATGCGTCCTCCACTCTCCACCCTCCACCCGCTGTCCTCCGTCCTCCGGACTTGTAAGCTACACTCGTTCTGGGTTAGCCGACTGGGCTTATTGGTTTGATGGAATCTGGGGTTGCCAAGTGCGGTGACATCGCAAGGGAGGTGCAGTTGGCGTCCCCGCAAGTGAGCGTGTGCGGGGCGGGACGGAGCTTGAGAGGGCGGTTTTCTTCCTGTCCTGTGTCGTGAGTGGTGATGCTAGTACAAGTGACATTGAACATGGGAAGTACAATTTGCATGAGCTGCTAAAAGGCGGGAAGGAACATTGAAGTGACAGCTTGATGGAGCGACACTGACTTGACTTCAGTGTTCCTCTGCATTACGTACGTAATCACTCGCCGGGTTGAGCAGCGAAGTGAACAATTGAAGGAAGTGCCTCGGAATTTTACACCACTGAGTTGCCGTCCCGTCCGACTTTCTGGTGATCAAGCTTTGGCTTAGGACCACGTGAATGTGTCTGTGTGCGGAGTCCAAAGTACGAAGCTACGAAGTCCTGAGCAACTTGGGGACAATTGTTTGAAACCGCTGTGTTCGTCGTGCCTTGTATTATTGCTTCAGTGTTTCAACGGCCTTGAATCTGATATTTCGTGGTGATGCTTATTATTGCAGAACTCGTGGAACATGACTGGTAAGTTTATTTTCCTAATTTACCTCGCATTCTTCATGGCCATTACCAACCTGTGCTGTTTCCATACTCCCTACTCCGCTCCGTAGTTTAAATTGCAATTTCCATCGCCATCGCCACCATCCGGAAGCGTCGGCGAATTTATTCTTCGATGGGGACCCCAAGGGAACAATCACGGCCCAGTTCAGTGGAGACGAAAACTCCTCTTTGGCTGATGACGATGATGGAAACTCTCCACGAAGTAAACTAGACGACAGGCTGGAGTGTATGTGTACTGTAGTGTCCGGTGAGGTACGAACTACAGAGCTGTCAACTCCTCGTTCGGGGCAAGATTAAAGGGACAATCAGCCACGCCCACGCCGTCGAGCCAGTCCAGCCAATCCACCCACGGAAGCTTTCCCCTCCCTCCTTTGCTGCTTCTGACAGGTGCGTCACCACCCACTTTTTGGCTCGAGCTTGACTGAGCCACAGAAAAGATGCCGAGGCATATCCACAAGCTCACGACGTCGCGTGTTTGCTTGTGGAGTGGGGCAGGAGCTGTGAGGGTGAGACCAGGACAAGGCAAGGAGGCGATTTGCTCCGAATGGTGTGCATTGGGTGTCTCTCGCAGCTCCCAGGTCCCTCCCTAGCTCATTGATTGTCGATCGAGCAAACCGTGTGCTGCTTGGTTGGTCGCTGGTGACTTGAACGAGGTCCCAAATCCCAAGCCCGATCTCCGACCGCCCCATCTTTGATTTCCCCCGACGCTCCGGCCGTTGCCCAAGCTAAGGAGTACGGAGTACATCATTTGGTGTTTGCGCTCGCGAGATTTACCAGACTCGGTGATTGTTCCTAGCAAATCGTCTATTTCCCCACGTCCCTGATGTAGTCTCCTGCCCACACCTTCTCTGTAACAATTCACCCTTTCCCTCCATTCGATTCCTCCCCTTTTTATTTTCGTTTTCCCCCGCAAACCTTCAACACCTTGTTGCAACCTTTATTCCTTGTCGAAAGCATCTTGGCTTGCTTCTATCACACTACACTTTCCACTCTCCACTTGCACCTGCCGCCACAGCGCAGTTGCTTCGGGAGTACAAGTGCAATTGTACAACGCTGATTAAGTAACTCGGTCTTCGTTTGGAAGGAAGAATCGAAGAGCAGCCATCGTCATTATCACCTACTTCGTATTGCTCTCGATATCTAGAGTCTGCAAATATTTCCGAATTCGTTCCCGTTTTTGTTTGTTTTTGGAGACGAGTCCATCACCTTATTTGATATCCTTGTCGACCCCTGTCGCTTCTCTGGCCTAAACTACCTCCAAGAAGCCTCGCAGCTGCCCACCCTCGATGCCGTGTAAGTTGGAATTTGCCAAAGCAAGCCCCATGACGCAATCTCCTCGGACCACCGTCAATCCATCCCCAACGCGACGACTTTGTATGCTAATAATCGTGCAGTACCTCTCTCCGTCGCAGCTCCAGCTGCCCTTGCGGGCCTGAGCTATGTAAATGCAAAAACCTCACTATGGTACGACTGGCTGCTGATAAAATCCATTGTTCCCACCGCCCTCTCGGGAGCAATCCGCGAAATGCGGGATCGCCTGAACAGCTTCTATGTCCTCGAGTCGAATGCAAAGAGCTCCTCCACCGCAAACATCACTTTTCTCAAGTTTGAGGGTAAGGAGTACACCTATGCCGAGGCCTACACCATCGTGCTGAGGTATGGCGCCTGGCTGCGCCAAAAGCACGGCGTCAAGCCCAAGGACATCGTGGCCATGGATTTTGAAAACTCCGACACTTTTGTCTTTCTATGGTTTGGTCTCTGGTCCATTGGCGCGAAACCCGCCTTTATGAACTACAATCTAAGCGGCGCCACCCTGGCCCACTGCGTGAAATCCTCGGATGCCTCGCTGCTGCTCGTCGATCCTAACGTCGCCGCCAAGGTCACCGATGAGGTGCGAAAAGAGTTGAGCAATGTTCGCATCGTCGAATTGACCCCCGATGCCGAGCGCGAGATTCTCACTACCGATCCTGAGAGGCGTCCGGATTCCGACAGGTCCGAGGATTTCGGGCATAATTTGGCTATTCTCATTTACACTTCGGGCACTACGGGTATGCCCAAGCCCGCTATTGTGTCCTGGACGAAGTGTATCTCGGGTGGTGGATTCGTCTCTCGATGGTTGGGTTGGAGACCGGGTGATGTTTTCTATACGGTACGTTGGAATTTGATCTTGGACTCTTCACCGCGGAGTCGGTTGAAAGACAACATACTTACCCACTCCTCGTAGGCAATGCCTCTGTATCATAGTTCTGCCGCGCTCTTGGGACTTCTCAACGCCCTTGAAGCCGGTAAGACTATCGCCCTTGGCAGGAAATTTTCTACCAGCCATTTCTGGGACGAAGTACGAGCCACAGACGCCTCTATAATTCAATACGTCGGCGAGATGTGCCGCTATCTGCTCAAGGCCCCTCCACAGAAAGATGAAAAGACGGGCGAGAATTTGGATAAGAAGCACAGGGTGCGAACGGCTTTCGGAAACGGTCTTCGACCTGACGTGTGGGCCGAGTTCAAGGACCGCTTCGGCATCGATGCCATTGGCGAGTTCTACGCTGCGACAGAAGGCCCAATGGCCACATTCAACTTTAGCAGGAATGACCTTACCAAGGGCGCAATAGGCCGAAACGGCTGGCTCTACGATTTGGTCATGTCCTTCCGCGTGGCCCTGGTCGAGGTCGACATGGATCAGGACGCTCCCTGGCGAGATCCCCAGACGGGACGGTGCAAGAGGGTCACCCCCGGTCAGCCCGGAGAGTTGCTGTTCAAGCTTCCCAAGGACACCCAGAAAAAGTTCCAGGGTTACTTCAAGAATTCCAAGGCGACGACTTCCAAGGTTCTACGGGATGTCTTCTCCAAGGGCGATGCCTGGTTCCGCACCGGCGACTTGGTCATCTGGGACAACGATGGCCGCATCTTCTTTGCCGATCGCATCGGCGACACTTTCAGGTGGAAGAGCGAGAACGTGTCGACGGCCGAAGTTAGCCAGATTTTGGGTTCGCACCCGGCCGTCCATGAGGCCAACGTCTACGGCGTTCAGTTGCCCCACCACGACGGACGCGCTGGCTGCGCCGCCGTGGTTCTTAATGGCGCACCCGACGAGGTTGTCCTGCGCAGCATCGGCGAGCACGTCACGAGAAACCTCCCGGGGTACGCGCGGCCGATATTCCTCCGCCTCATGCCCGAGATGGAAACGACGGGGACGCACAAACACCAGAAGCATATCCTCCGGACAGAGGGGGTGGATCCTTCGAAGGTGGATCTGAGTGCCGTGTTTTGGTTACGGGATCAGAGGTACGTCCCGTTCAAAGAGAAGGACTGGAAGATGATTTCCGAAGGTGCAGCCAAGCTGTGAGCGTCCAAGAAAGACGCGTCCGATGAAATCATGTCGGGGTTTTCGAGTCCTGTGAAGTTAGTGGCGGCCAGGCTCTGTTTTAACTATGATTCTCCGAAGACCCTCCTGTTGTTATCGTATTCATGAACATAGGATATTGAAATAATTGATGCCTGCGCATTGTCATCGTCTTATTGTTAGTTTGCATTATTATCGCCCAGGCATTTGACAATATCGAATACCAGAACGCCCACCCTTCGCAATCATTGACGTAATACGGTTGAACGCGTAATCCCAGCCACTTTGTCCCCTGCATCCCGGGATCTTGATGCTATCAACGAAGGCCGTCCAAGCCTCCGAGCCCCCGAGCCTCTCTCCGAGAGCTGCGTTGCAGAGCTTAGTCAGCTATCACAAGCAACCACAATAACCTAGCTTCGACTCTCACTTTCGTATACAAACGCGAGGAGCCGACGCAACAGCTCTTCTTTTTCCTCGTCGTCGGCATTCCAATATCCTTAGTCGAAAAGTTCGAGGCTTGTTCTTGAAAGAGAATTTCGTCATCGTGAGAAAGGAGGCACCCCTAAAAAGCGGAAAAAACTGCGGTGAAAAAGGTTCTTGCCACAAGCACAGCCCGCATCCCCACCACCTCCGCTGTCCTCCCCTCCCTCGCTTCAGAAACAATGGAGACAATGCTCCCCGAGCCGACCATCACTTTCACGATCCCGAGCTACCGAGACGCCACGGTGCTGTCGTGCCGTGTCTACCACCCGTCTTCGTTGTCTGGAGGCCCGACGGCGCGAGTGTGGGGGAGACACGCGGCGGTGTTTGCGCATCCGTATGCACCGCTGGGGGGATGTGCGGATGATCATGTCGTGGATGTTGTCGCGGGGACGATGTTGAGGAGGGGGTATTTGGTTGGGACGTTTAATTTTCGGTATGATTTCCCCTCTTTTTTTATTTTCATTCTACATGTGTGTATATACGTATACGTACTTGGGGGCCTTAGTCTACGAGGCTGTTCGATGCTTTGGAGAGTTTCGGAACGTTGCAGCGGGCTAATCTAGAATTCCTATTTGCCCCCCATTTGTAGTGGTGCTGGGGATTCGGGAGGCCGGACATCTTGGACGGCAAAAGCTGAGAGAGCAGACTACATTTCGGTGGCTGCCTTTATGGTCTACTACGTCCACTACCTGGACCCATTCAAGGGAGAGCACGAAGGTATTCCACCGCCGGCACAGAAAGAACCCCCCGTGTTCATCATGGGAGGTTATTCCTACGGTTCGATGATTACGATGCAGCTTCCGCCCCTCGTGGAAATGCTCCGGCCCTTCGTAGCCCCGGAACTCGGCACCGCAGCGGCGGAGATTCGGCTGCGGGCCGAGCATCTCGCAGAGCACCAGAATGCCATCCTGGCGAGCGTGAGGGAGGCGTGGGGCCACGGGTCGAGATTGAGGTCTCCTGGGTTGAGGGTGGGCGGTACGGAATCTGGGGAAGTGCGGGGTTCGATTGAGGGGAGGAGATCATTGATCCTCGAGGCGGAGGAGAGGATTAGGAAGAGTTTTGGCGATGTTGTGGCCAAGACGAAACGAGCAAGGAAGAGCGTGGATGGGGCCGTGAGGGGGAAGAAGGTAGATGGGGATGAGGGCGTCGTGGTGGAGGAGGAAGAGGAAGGGGAGCAGCGGAGGGGACACGCGTGTCTCGAGGAGGCTACGGACCTGGTGATGCCGAGGGTTGCGTATGTCCTCGTTTCGCCGCTCCAAGGGGTCATCTCTCACCTGGCGAGCATGTCAATCCTGCCCACCCATCTTCCTTCTCTTCCGAAATTGCGGAACCCCTTCGTACGGAAGAGGGAGGACGACAAGAACCCCGAGCCGGATAACAGCAAGAAACTCCCACATCCCGATTCCGACGCCAACTCCTCCACCCCAGATTCCCCCGCCGACACCGACCTCGCCGAGCTCAAACTCGTCCGAAACCCCACCCTCGCGGCCTTCGGCGACCGCGACGTCTTCGTCGCCGCGAACAAGCTGCGCGTCTGGGCGAAGCGGCTGCAGGAGGTTCCCGGCTCGAGGTTCCATGCCGTCGAGGTTTCGTCTGCGGGTCACTTTTGGGTCGAGGATAGGGTTTTGGGAAAGCTTGCGGGCTTGGTGGATGGGTTTACGGGGGGTCTTATTGAGGAGGGGGAGAGGAAGAGGTGATTTACATTGGTTTGCTGTAGGGAAGGGCATGGTAAGGATGCTAATGGACATGACATGGATTGGAGTTTATGTGCGTTTATTAAGGGATTAGAGAGGGAAGGATTTGGACATACCCTGGCATGCTATTTTAGTAGTTGGGTTGATAGTACATGTTGCTACCCCGGTGTTTTCGGTGTTTGCAGGCTAGTTTTATGAGAGGTGCGTTATACTTTAAAGCATGCAGCATGCGGCAGAGATACCTTGCGAATATCCTGTTTTATTTCTATCATACAATGAAAGCTTGGACTCAGTTTTCCTGATCCCCCCAGTCCATTCACTCACGCATCCTGCTCCCCTTTTAAGGGGCATTAGTTGGGCTTGAGACAACCACGGTGCTTAGAGTCGATGCCGTTCCGGCTCCCGAAGTCGATGTCGTTTCAGCGTCGACGGCAGTGGCGGTTGATTCGGGCCCGGTAGCTGTCTTTGCTTCGGCGGCGCTCTGAAGCATACTGAGGACGCTGTGGTAGGCAGGTTTCTTTTGGAGATTCCTGTCGTAGAGGCAGGCATCTCCTTCACCTGGAAACTCGTTGGGGATCCAGGAGTACTACGACGGTGTTCCAAGTTAACCAGGGGAGGACACAACAACAACAGAAGCCCAGAAAAACATACCTGGTCAGTAAAGTCCCAAACCGAAATCCCCACACACTTCTCCGTCTCCAAACAAGCCGCCACAACCTCCATATAATCCTTCGCCTGCTGCTCCCTATCGGCTTCCGTAACAGGCATCTTCGTATGCCTAATGTCCACCTCCGTATATGCCAGCTCATCGACGACCTCGGAAAAGAAGGCCATGGTATCCATGAGCTCCTTCTTGCTCTGGGCGTTGCCCACGCGCGCGTGGTCCTGCATTCCGATGCCGTCGACGCGGGCGCCGGATTCCTTGGCGCGCTTGACGAGGGCGTGGGTGGCGCGGATCTTGTCGTTGATGTAGCGCTCGATGTTGAAGTCGTTGTAGTAAAGCTTGACCGAAGGATCGACTTCTTCGGCGACTTTGAAGGAGAAGGTGATGAAGTCTTCGCCCATGGCGCGGAACACTAGTTTCGGGGGCCAGTCTTAGAGATTTCTGTTTGCATCCGGAGTATTCGGCGTGGACTTACTTGGGCTTTGGCGGAATTTACCGTCGTCCTCGAGGGCTTCGTTGACGACGTCCCTAGAGCGTTGGGGACCTCGGGTTAGAATTGAACTAAAAGCCACCCGGAAAAATGTCCCTCAGACTTTGGTGTTCCCCCATGTTTTCCCTTACCAAGAGTAGCACTGGCCCTTGTAGTGGTTCATGACATTGGTGATATGGCTCCGAATAACCGCCTCCATATCAGCCCTACTAAAGACACTACTGACTGTAGGACATTCCCACCATCGTCAGCCCGCAGCTCGAGCCAAAAGAACAGCGCCTCCTCTCCTCCCGATAACTCACCCCATCCAGGCAACTGGTTATGCCAAACCAAAGTATGACATCTCATACTCCTCCCCGCCCCAACAATCCCCGCAACGGCATCCCCCATGCCGTAGCTGAACCCCCCGCGGCTCCCCTCCGTGTTGGCCCACTTCTGCCCGTTCGCCGGCGTGATCATCCCGAACTCGTCGGGGTCGCGCGCGATGGCCATGTAGGCGGCGTTTCCTAGCGCGGGATTGTCGACGGCCGTGCCGAAGTACTTGAGGCCTGCGGCGACGGCGTATTTGTGGAGCTGGGCATTGCTGCAGGAGAGGAAGAGCGCCGAGGAGAGGAGGAGAGATTTGAAGTGCATTTTGCCTTCTTGGGGGATGTAAGGCCCCTCCAGGTGAGTTGAGTTTGAGGATGAGGACGGCTGTAAGATATCTACGGACGGGGTAGGATTTCCAAATTGTGCAAAGCTGATAGCTGCTCTCACCTATATATATATACATCTCATTCATCCATTTTCTACGCATTTATATATTACTGCGGAGAAATAGAAATGCAGTTTCTACTGAACCTCCCTTTTACCGTCCGGGGCGAACCATGTTGACGGTTACTCTACGTATAGGCACGGCCGGTTCAAGCCGGGAGAACGAGAAAGGGGGAAAGGATACACCCAGTTTCTAGAAACTCTTATTCTATATTGGTATAGCCAGAAGGGAAGTGGGGGATGTTTGTCTTTTCCGGGAACGTTTAAACAAACGAAATTGAGTTGCTTTCTCTCATTAGCCTAAAACGAAGTGTGCATTGTATGGACTTCTGATGTTTCTTGGTGGCTACGTTTTCTGCGCTGCTTTTTGTCAAAGACAACCTATCCTAAAACGATTGAAAGAGAATGGGAAAGCGGAGAAATAGCCTGGCTAGAGAGTCCTCTGGACTAACTGCTATCCGAGGGTGAGGTGTGAATCTCAAGTTGTCGTCCTCCAAGAACGAATAAGAAGATTCATGATATAGCCTACGCAGATCCCGGTAAACAAAAAGTTTGAAAAAGACTGTCATACAACACAGGCCCCTAAAAGCCAATGGACAAGCCAATACAGTAATACATACACAGAAGCTGTAGACCTTTCTATCACCACCATCACCATCACCATCCTATTCCATCCCTGGGACCCGGCGCATCCTCATCAAGGTTCGCCCTCGGACAGAAATTTCCTCTGGAAACAGCATTTCTCGTCCTTGGGGCGGTTAGTCGCAGACTGGATCAGAAGGGACCGTAGCGGGCGCCGAGGAGGGACTGACCGGGGGAGGTTTCGCCGTGGAGGACGGAGGCGCAGGGGGCTTGGGCGGTTTGGCCGAGGAGGAACTGGCTGGGGGGGCTGGGGGCGGAGGGGGCGGAGGGGCCGGAGTAGCTGCGGGAGGCTTCCCCGAAGTGGGAGGAGCCGGAGGAGGATTGGCCGGGGGGGGGGACTCACCAGGGAGGCACTGGGAATACCATTCATTGAAGCGGTGGCAATAAGTCCCGGGTGCGCAGGGGAGTGGACCAGTCCAGCCAAGGCCGGCCCAGCCAGGGCCATCACATTGGCCCCAGATGGGCTGGGCGGGAGGGGGGGCGGCACAAGCGAAGCCGGCGAGGCCCATGACGCCGAAAACAGATATCTTGACCATTGTGTTGTTGGGATGGGAGTATCAACGGTAATGAAAAAGGGGTGCCAACGTGAGATAGAGATAGAGAGAGACTCTACAGGCTTGAATGGTATCTATCGAACTTTGAGGCACTGAGGAACGAAGGAGAGGAAAAAAATCAAGAGCTGAGGGCAACAGACAGCATCTATATGTATGTCTGACGAGGGCTGGCTCCATCGAGGATGCTCCACCTTTCAGTATAATTCTGTACAAGCTCTACATTCCATCTAGGACTATGGCGTCTATAATCCGATCCTCTGATCTTCATCTCGATCCTTAAACAAAGAATAGTAGGTGTTATGCATAGAAGTCTTTGACTACTGAGGTGTGCAAATTCGCCCACAACTTCGATCCCGCGGGCCGAAACACACGGGGGAACTAGTTGCTCGTGATGAAGAGGAGGAAGAGAATAGAGCCGCCATAATGTGGAATGGGAGTATATTGTAATGTGGAATGAAGTAAAGTGGCAAGGTGCCTTTCATCTTGGGTTTTCTTTCACCTGAGCGCCTGTTGAAGGAAAAAGAAGGTTGGAATTTTTGGTAACGGAGGAATGGTGGGACGATATTGCAGGATATCGCCGAAAGCAGACTACGGATGGCTTTTGATGAACGGTGCGGCAGATAATACTCCAAGCATTTGTTCAGGGAGCCGGGAAAAAATGTTCAGAATTTTCTTTCCGCCGTCGTTTTCGTCCTGTGTTGGACTTGTAGGAGCTCTCCCGTCTTCATATGATACTGCTACCCTAACTATTTAATTTCAGAGACCCTAACGTCACTCTCGGCCGGGCGGTAGGATTCCTCTACGAGGGTCGCACCCACTGAATTGTAATGCTATGGAGGGCTTGCTAATAAAAGTGCCAAGAGGAATGCAATACGATGCGCGTGCGTCTGTGAAAGGAGACGGAGGCACGTAAACATAGTCGTCGAGAGTTGCTGCCGAGAGTCCTTTGTACACGCTTAATCGAGAGCTGGGCCTACTTGGTTGTAGAGCTGACCGTCTCATACACGTTCATTCACGGCGCCGGCCTCCGATGGACTGACCGAATTCATTTGCCAGCTCGGCATCCGCCGCCCGGACAGTGGCAGCGACAAAGCAAAATACACAAGCAATAAATACATGTACATATATTGATGCCGTTTGATGGACTTGGTAGTCTGCTCAAACTGTCTTCCGCGCCGAATCCTCCCCGCCACCCCCTGGCATTCCTGGTAGGTGGCCGTCCCCAAACCCGCAACTTTACGAATGAAGCACACAACAACGTCGATGCTCACGAAGGTAGCCACCTCACTACGACCCTCATTACCAACCCCAGGGCCTGGAGATTATTGCCCTTTACTGGCCATCAGATTCCGTCAATTGGAGTTCTGAACTGAAGGGAACCGAGGGGAAATTAGTAGGGTTACTAGAGAGCGAGTTATGGAGGCGTCCTATATTGTGAATAAAAAAAAATGTAGAATAATTGAACTGGAGGAGGTATGCAAGTACTCCTATATTGTGAATAAAAAAAAAATGTAGAATAATGAACTGGAGGAGGTATGCAAGTACTCTCCTTGGTATTGATTGATGAATTGATCTCTTCCGGCTTTTGCGGATGCTTCATCGTTCAAATCCATCGTCATCATGGGACTTGGGACTGTCGCCGAGATCTTGATCATAACCCGATTAATAATCGGAAATATACCGGCAGAACATCTTCGGAGCTTAGAGATAATTTGCGAAGTATGAAGTACTTCGTACACCCTTTAATTCAATTTCCAGCTGGTCTCTGCTGTCCAGGTACAATTGTACAAGCGTCTTTGCGCTCTTCCGTTGCGCTACATACGCTGTGAGAACACGTCCAACATCCATCGTTGATCCCTTCATTCCCGCGGCGCCTCCACCCCCTGTTAAGGCCCGGCTGGTATCCCACCACTGCTCGCTCTGGGGACTCCATACGAAGGGGAAGCTTCACGCGAACGCCTTCCGGCCTCCTACCGTCCAGCTTTTCCTTGTCGAGCCCACCATGGCGAGCGAAAAGGTCCCCGTGGCCGTTAACGAGCCGTCCGCTGAATCGCCCGCTCCCGCTCCCGCTCCCGCTCCCCCAACGACCGCCGATGAGCCCAACTCCTCCGACCCCCCGCCAGAGAAGCCGTCCGACCAGCGCCGGCGGATGTTTATAATACTCTCGTTTTGGGTTTTAATAGTTCTTTTGGGCCTGCCGATATGGTGGAAGACGACGAGCATATACAGGTCGGACCTACCACTAACGGAGATGATGGAATGGGCAGATGGCAAGGTAAGAGAGTGAAAAGAAGGCGATTTGCGACCATCACCTCCTATCTTATACGCAGAGAGGCGCCAGAATTCTTCCGCCGTTGAGAGGCTCTCCGGCTAACCGTCTTACTAGGCCTGCAAACCAGTCTTTCCCCTACAAGTTACAGTACAAGCCGACTCGCTACAAGAGCAGGAGGCCCAGACCCTCCTCCGCCAAACCCAACACGCTCTCGACGACCTAAATGACTTCACCGCACATCATTTGCGCCTCCAACTAGCTCCTCGGGACGCCGCCGGAAGCTCCGAGCCTAAAGTCGACTCCCAATCCGCCGTAACCATCCGCCTAGTCCCCGGCGACTCGACCATGTCTTCGTCCCTCGACCCCACCCAACCCGTCCTCGACATCACCTACCCGCCCAATTCCGTCCCTTCGCACAGCTCGTCCTCCACGCCATCGACCCTCGCAGCGTACATCGCCACCGAGCTCCGCGCCACCTTCGCCGAGGAGCAGGCCATCCTCTCCTACCTGCTCTCGTCGTCCTCGCCGTCGCCGTCCTCGTCGGAAGCGCGCACCAAGTCTCTGAGCCCCGAGCTGCTTGCCTCCCTCGAGAAGCGGACGACCCGCGCCCTCAAGTACTCACACACCTACCACCTCACGTTTTCGCTCTTCACGGCCGGTGCCTCGCCTAGTACGTGGGACATCGATGCCGCTCTCGCCGAGTACATCCGGCCTGTGCTCGACGTCCTCAGCCCCATCCACAACTTCACTGTCGATACGCAGGTGCAACTGTACGCCACCCCGGGAGTGCAATCCGAGGTCCTCTCCAAAGACGACCTCGTCTCCTTCATCAATGCCGCAGAGTGGCCCCTGTCGCCTTCCATCGGCGGCGCCCCGACCATAAACTTCATCATCTACATCGGCAACCAGACCGTCCGCCTCTCCGACCCGTCGGAAAGCCCCGAAGCAACAACCACCTCTCAATCCTGGCTCGTACCCCAATGGGGCTCCGTCTACCTCCTCTCCCTCGCCCCAACAACAACCCACGTCGATGTCCCAGCCCTCAAACAACCCCTCCTCACCTTCTCCTCACACCTCCTCTCCCTCCTCGGCACCCCGGAAACCGGCTCCCTCCCCCTCCGCCTCTCCACCCTCTCCCGCATCCGCTCCGCCGACCTCCTCCTCCGCGCCTCCTCCACCCTCGGCTCCCTCGCCCGCCTCTCCCTCGCCCTCCCCTCCATATCCATCCCCCGCAGCGTCGCCGACGGCGTCTCCAAGACCCTGACCCGCCTCGATCGCGCCTGCGAGAACCTTGCCGCACCCGCCGCCTTGGAATACGCCCGCGTCGCCGAGTCGGAGGCCGAGCGTGCGTTTTTCGAGAAGAGCATGGTTGGACAGCTTTATTTCCCCGATGAGCACAAGGTCGCTGTTTATTTACCCTTGCTGGGCCCCGTGGGCGTGCCGCTTGTTATGGGGCTTGTGAATGAGATTAGGGGGTGGGTGAGGAGGAGGAGGGAGAGGGCTGAGGCGGCTAGGAGGAAGGAGGAGTAAATGGAAGTGTTTCTTATTTATTTTATGTCGGTTTACTTGTTTTATTTATCTTATGTGTTTGTATAATAGAGCTTATCAGCATCGGAATGCAAAGAGTACAGCCTCTACGTTGATGAAACTATTTAAGTCTACGGCTTATGCCTCTGTCGAGGCGTGAGGCGACAAAAAGGAAGCGAATAATATATATATTCCACCCGAAGTTTAAAGCGAAAAAGGGATGAAAAAAAAAAAAAAAAAAAAAAAAAAAAGGAAGAAGACAAGGTGAATTGAAAAAGAATAAAATAAACAGGGAGTTGAAGAAGAAAAGGCAAAGCTACATCAGACGTCGTTATTCCGTCCCATCCCATTCCAGACGACAGTAACTGAAAAAAAAAGCTCTCGTCATATATTCCCTTTCTCTTTTTGCGATTCCCTATCCCAAGATTTGAATATATATCAATCAGGCCACACCAACAAAATAGAGAACATAACCGACCACCCTCTCAAGACCCAGCAATCCCAAGGCCAACTCTCGCCTGGCTCTGCCCACCGGCCCCATAGCCCTGACTCATAACACTCGCATTCGTCCCCGTCCGTTCCCTCATCCTCCTCCCTTCCATCAGACCCCTCAAGCCCCTCTTCTGCAACCCAATAACGGAGCTCAGCTCGCCGCTCCAAATCTCCTTGGGCCCCGCGGCGCTACCCGCCCCGCGTTCCGACTCGCCAATCTCCGACGACCACTCGGACCCGGAGACGCTGGTGGCGGCGCTCATGTCCTCGCTGGCGGGACGACCACTGCTGCCGCTGGGTACGGCGGTGTTGATGCGCAACCCAGCAGCGCGCGAGGCGAGGTTCTGGTTCTGGCCCCCGACGTCGCTCGCGCTCGAGAAGCTGCCGCCGTTCTGGCCCGGTTGTGATATTTCGGACGCGGCGGTCGGGGAGACGAGAGTGTTGGTGTCGGCCGACGGGACGAAGAAGTTGGGGTTGAGGGAGCCGTCGATGCCGCGGCCGCCGCCTGCCGCCATGGCGGTGGCGTTGAATACGGCGGCGGCGTTACGGGAGTCAAGGAGGGCGTGGAGCCTCTCGACGACGGCTTCTAAGAGTCCGTCGATGCGGTAAGGGCGGGCAATCTGGAGGAGGGAACAGAGGATCTGAGGGGTGCAGAGCGGAGAGGACAGCGGTGCTAGGGAAGAGGTGTAGAGGAAGTGAAGGAGAGCTTGCACGGTGAGGTAGGTGTGGGGAAGGTAGAGGCACCTGGGGCGCGAGTTGGGAGGTAGCGTCCGTGGAGTAGGCGCCGTGTTAATCGTCGCCATCGTAACGGGGTCGACGGTGCCGGGGGACAAGACGCCGCCCGAAAGGCTCGTCGCCGCCGTGCTCGGCGGCTTGCCGGATGACGTGGCTGAGACTAGCGTGCTGGCCATGGACAGGGTGCTGCCGACCGTATTACGTTCGGAACTGACGGCCGTCATGCTCGAGCTCCTGATGGGATTCGCCATGCCCGACCGAAGAGTTACGGCGTCGCTTCCATCCTGCGTGGCGGTTCCCTCCCGAAGGAGCTGCACGAAATACGGACCCCATCGGCGCGCAACGATTCTAGAATTCACGGGTATGCGCTCGCCTGTGATGCACAATATATCCATGTCCGCAAGCTCGCGCATAGCGAGCGCCTTCTCGCCCAACTCCTCCGAGGCCCGCGAATGCGACCGTCCTCCTGCCGTGGAACCGGCTTTGCGCGCGACGCTGAGGCCCGGCCCCGCATAGGGGCTGCTAGCCGAAACGAACCCAGAAAGGGGCGACGTCTTCCTGGGGTTATCGTAAAACCCAAACGCCTCCAACTCCACCATGCACACGTTCGAAAAGTTAATTCGCCGGTGGTTGTAGTCATCGACGAGGCTTCGCTTCCGGTTTCCTAGGATGACGAACGTGTTGCGCCTGCTCCAAAGCACGCCTCGGTTCCAGCTGCCTTGGCTAAACACCGAGCCGCCGGCATCGATGCGCGACCACGTCAGCGTTCGCAAGTCGAGGGCCCACAGTGCGTATTCCTGCTTGCTCGAGGTGAGGTACGTGCCGCTAACGACGAAGTGGGTGTCGATGACCCCACCGTTGGGGAATCGTAGGCCAGGAGGTGAGTAGGCACTAGCCATGGCCTTCTCGGAGAGGGTGCCGTCGGGTGCGCGGATCTGGAGCTCTAGCTTGACGTCTAGGAAGTTGTAGTTCGAGTAGATGAGCATCGACGAGCCGGGCTCCCTCGACTCTTGGCTGATACCGCCTTCCTGCCGTTGGGGTCCACTTGACTGTGCTCTCCCGATTTTGGCCGTGACGGAAGGTAGCAAAGGCGCGACGACGCTCCTATACGCGCCGCAGCTCTTGCCGAGGGGCTGAGTCGAGGTCCACTTGAGACTACGCAGGTTGAAGACGCTAATCTGCTCAATGTAATGGTTGGCAGCATCCTGTCCACCCACAACAATCATCTCGGCTCCACCCGTGCCGTCAATGGACACACCCAGCCTGCCCTCGTTAGGATTGCCGCTGGAAGGGTTGTGGTGAAGAGCCGAGAGCGGCGCTTTGCTGGACGAGAAGATGGCCGACGATGGCAAGATGCACGCGCAGTGAGCATATCTACCTTCGGGAGCATCAGGCGTATCGATGGCGACCCATTTGCGTGTGGCCACATCATAAATGTAAATATCCGACATGACTGTCATCTCGGGTTGCTGGTCGTTGACGGAGGGACTCGACGGGTTCGTAGCGGGCGACATGCCCCCGTAACAGACAAGTTTTGTATCTCCCAAGGCGCACATGGAATGAAAATATCTAGGTGGTGGAATGTCTCCGGTGGTTTCGAGTTTCGTCCAGTGACGTCGAATGAGGTCCAGCTCGTACAGATCCGACGTTAAGGGGGCGGGGCGGCTCCTGGACAATATCCGTCCGCCAAACACGTAGAGCTTATCGCCCAGGATCGTCGTCGTCGCTCCAACGAGCGCATGGGGTTCGCGACCGGTAGTGCGGTGCACGTTGCACATGAGGCCGGAGAGGTGTGCCGAGGACGCTGAGGGGGGTGGCAAGCTACCAGTAGCGGGGGTACGAGGTTGTTGTTGATTTACGGATGGTGAAGGTCCAGCAGACAAGGGGCCGTTGCTCCTGGGTGTCAAGTTGTCCTTGGAATCGGCAGGGCCTCCTGCACCGTCCTGTCTCGAATTTCCACCGATCGACGCTAGGCTGCTCTGGCTGCTCGTTAGGTCGTACCCTTCCTGGCCGGCGCTGGCACCGTACATGGCGGCGGCGGCACCGGCAGAAACGCTCGAGTCCATTGTGCTCGTGCGGCTGTCCATGGCGGAAAAAGAAGGGAAGGGGGTGGTGACGTCGCGGTCGTCGTCGGGGGGTTCGATGTCGATGATGGCGTCGAGAGGGGCTCGTATGGGCGCTGTATGAGGCGGGACCGGGGTAAGCAGAGATTCGTCGGTGGAGTCGACTGAATCGTCGGGCGGTGGTTCAGGCGGAAGAGGCTTGGCAAGGCTATCCTGCAAGCTCAGGCTGCGACCATGTTGTGCGGGGCGGCGGATTCTGGAAGACGACGAGGAAGGAGGGACGGACGAGGTGGGCGGTAACGTGGCAGAATTGATGGAGGAGGAAAAGGGGCCGGACGAAAAAGCGGTGCGGTTTAAAAAGGAAGGTTGCCGGCGAACGCCCGGCGAATCTTCGCGATTGCTGCTGCTGCTGGGAGCGAGTTTTCTGATGCCTCGATAAACGCCGGAGAGGATGTCGGAAGGTGATTTAGAGACAGATGCAGAGGGGGCAGATGCATTGTTGGAGCGATCGTCAGTTTCGGAATCGGAAAAATAGGAGGGGCCGCTGCTTTCTGTTACTGGGGTCACGAGTGGTGTGTGTGAGTGTCCCAATGTGGGAGTCTGGGCGCCGCTGCCCTGAGCATGAGGGAGTGGGAGAGATCCAGGCCCTGCAGTGCCCGAGGGCGTGGACATGGTGGCGGTGGAAAGTTAGCGCTGAGCACCAAATTTTGGCTGGTTCCAGAGCGCCGGCGTGCGCTGTACCTCGTAGTGCCTCGTGCTCTGTGATTGAGGCTGGCAGGCACTAGGCAGACACTAGCGGAGAGCCGGTTCGGATGATGTCGACTTGGGGAGTCAAGCACAGTTACTTTGTCGTCGTCGTTGGCCAGCGCAGCGGTCTGCTGCCTATGTGCCGTGAAAGTTCGATCACTCGAGTCTTCGTTCCCCTCCTCTTTCTCGTAAAAACGACCTTAGCCAAACCGGCTTTTTTGTAGCTGGTGCCCCTCCCTCTAAGACGGCGGCCGGTCAATCCATAGATGCCAATACTAAATAACAACCAGATGTGTAAAATGACTAGCCGAGTTTCGTTCGTTCCCCAGCTGGCCACGCACAGCTCGGAAAGCAACCTTTCTGCAGGACACTGCTAACCCTGTGAGGTCAGGTCAGGGCCCCTCTCCGATTTGCGATTGACTGGTCAAATTGAACCGGTTTGCTGGGTTTCCTTACCGTTTATCCCGGAAACTGCTTCGTTCTGTGTCCGGGGGCCGATAGTCCTAACAAGGCGTCTTAGAGAGCCGAGAGAAAAGGCAGGCGGCCAGAGATGGAGGAGCTTTGATGGGGGAGAGACAGAGACGGGAGAGCCGGGACTAAAATAAAACTGAGATACCGGTAGGGAGAGAGGAGGTGGGATAGAAGGACGAGGATGGACCAGTGCATGTGGGGTGCGTACGCTACAAGTATGTTTGGGTTTATACGAAGCGTGTAGGGCAGGGTGCCAGAGTTTAAGGGGATGATAGAATGAACTGGATGGAGAGCAGGACGCGGACTTGAGGTCTTCAAATCCATATCCTACCTGTAAAGTACCAGGTTAACAGGGAGGAAGGATACATTTGAATCATACTGATACTGCTACGACGCGTCCAGACCATGGCCTGGCCATGTAAGTGGGGAGGCCAAGTCGTCCGTCCCGTGTCCAATCGACCAAAGAGTCAGGGGTGGCCAGTTTTCACATCAGTGTCAAAACGGGCCTAGCCACCACGAAGTAGTACGAAGTACGTGAAATACGTGGGAAAGTGGGGAGAGTAAAAACCTGGCTGGCGGAAAGAGAGGCTGACGATGATGACCAGGCCCGATTCCTACAGCTAATCCTACCAGTACATTAGTTTACGAGGCGGATGGTGATCTCGGCGCCAACATGGACCGGGGGAGAGGACCAGCGCAAAAGGAGCAGGGAGGAGAGCAGATTATTACTTTGTAGTTTACCAAGACGGCATTCATCGGGAAGGGAATGGAACAAAATGGGGTCCCCAAACAACGCTAGAACGGAAGAAACGGACGAGGGTTTGGACCAGACACAAAGCGGCGTACTTGTAACCTCTTTCCATCAAGCCTGATTTCTAGAAGACTTCCAGCTCACACCAAGTCAACAAAGTGATCAATTGATCCTAGTCTGATGAAAAGCCCCTCAAACCATAACGCCGACCTGCGTGGCAGTACTTGTACACTCGTGTCCACGGCGTAGCAGTGTGCTTTGTACCTCACAGTTGAAACTTGAGGATGTAGTGTATAGTAGCAGTGTCTCTCAGGATCGCACCATCCTTTTTCTTGTACATTTCAACATTTGCTCTTATAGCAATTTCAGTGAAGGGATAAATGGACTCCCCTTTTCCCCGTCTTCTTGTGCCTGCTCGGAGTTCTCAATAGACCCAAAATTTCTCCTCGTGCGTGGGCTCAATCTCGTTTCTTCAAGGTACCAATTGATACATTGGAAGAGCTTGCTCAGGCCAGCCTCGGTCTTGATGCAGGTGGCTGCATGAACCATTGAACCTCCGTCCAGGACGACGACGACCTGTTTCTTTCGCGTGCCTTATCCACCACTAGGCTCGGAGCCTGCCATGGTTGTGGCCGAAGCTAGCTAGAGGGAAGTGCGCTATTAGTCACGGCAGCTTGAATAGCGCAGATGCTCTCGTGTGTTGATTCAACGGAGTACTTGACTGAGTAGTGCACTGTGGTGTCTGATTTCTGTACACAGAAGTATGCACATTCGAAGCATCCGGCCGCCAACTCCTGCGACCTTATGGAGGACGCACGGACACTATCATGGTGTTGAGGCGGATCAGGTACGTCTGAGAGCCAGGTAGGGCACCATTCGGTCTCTCTCTTCCTTACTTTTTGTTTCTGCTTCCCTCATCAGACGATTTGCAGACGGGTTCTCAACAGGCCAGCCAGTCCGTGGATATTCGCCGACCAGAGAGCAAAGAGCCCGATCCTTACCCGAGCAGGCGGGCTGTGTAAGAAGACCGCGGCAGAGGCTCAACCCGTGTCGCTGTGTCTGGTAGGTGCTAAAAGGTCGTCGGGAAAACCATCAGTTTTCATTCCAGCCATTCCAGCCTGAAAGATGCCGCTTCCGGGAAGGGAATTCCATTGCTCGATCGAGGCTCGGAGATTGGGTAATAATAGATAGTCGATGGTTTGAGGGTGACTGTGGGGAAGCGTTGAAACGAGCACGGGAGGGGACCGAGAGGCGAAAGAAGGGAGGATAACCTGGCCACGATGATCAGCGCTAGAGGCAGAGCGGGCGTATTACTTCGCACTTGAAGCCAGCCAGGCAAGTCAGAAAATGAATTGACTTAACCCGTGAGACTGTGCGACGGCACTGCATTGCTCATCCATCCCCTTCCTCATAGCCACCGTGATGATCAGTCACAGCAAACGTACGACCCAGTCAGCATGCCGATTCTGTTAAGCAAAGGATTTGCAACATGTACAAACATTCACTCAGAATCATCAGCACCAAAACCACAATTTACTTCGTAGCCTGATGTTGGTTCACTCTTCTTCGCGGGGGCGTGTGTCTCTCTCGTGCCTGAATAATCACATGCAGGAACGGGGTTATTTCAAGAGTTCTGCCTTATGCTGGCTCCTTCTGTTCTAGTGTCTGCACCCTCGAGGCTAGTGCAGAACCGCCATTTCGGAGGAGGAAGAATAGGGAAAGAGAAGACGAGGCCACGCCGAAAGGGGGAAGGGGCTGCCTGGATGACAGATATGAGAAGGTGCAGGCCACTGAGTCCAGTCATCCTCCACGGATAGCACTAACCCGTTGCATCCATCACCGACCGACTTGATGCCCTCAACATTTCAATATCTCCTGCACCTCGCTGCTTCGAGTTTCCATTTGATAACCGAAGGTTGAGATGCAACCCAGCTGTTGCGAAGGATGAGGTTTATTATAGCTGGACCATGTAAATAGTAATTTGGCTCTTCAGTTAGGTGGAGATGGCGAAGTTCCAGATGCTCCATACGAAGAAAGAGTGGACAAAGCAATAGTAGTAATACGGAATATTAGTATGAGTACGAAGGAGGCGGATTAAACCCCCATTCCCGTCCAATAATCCAAGCTGACCCTGAAAAACGGCTGAATCTGACCCAGAAAAGGGTTTTGGGAACGCCACCCGCATGGGTCTTCTTCCACTTCCCGTGATCCAAGAATCATGCTAACGGAATATCGCTTCAACGGATCGAGCCTTTGCCCCAAAAATGAAGTGCACGAACGCACAACTCAAGCGAGGAAACAAACCCCACCCACCGATCTGGATTCTGTCTCGCAACAACTTCCCACAACTTCCAAGGAATCCCCGTGCGCTACCCCCGGCTTCCCATCGGTAAACCACGCAGTAACACCTTTGCTGCCAGGTCCATCCCTGCCGCGAACAGGGCCCGCCTATAACAGAAACGAATTAAACGTCTAAAGCTCTTTGTTTCAACTGAGAGGTGGTATTGGGAGATGGCGGGTTTCGAGTTCCGGGGTCGCACCAGATCGCAGTCTGCAAAGTACTTCGTACACTCCCTCGTCCCACTCATCCAAGGAGCTTCTCCTGTTAGGAAGTACCTTCGATCCTAAATTGCAAGCCAATCTCCGTCACTTCGTCACAACTCCAAAGTAATCTAAGCTGAGGGAGCAATGAGCGCCGCGGATGTGACTCCTCAGGTATGCTGGATTGATTAAACTACCTGTAGGCCTCGCAAAGCACGAATGGCGGATCTGTGGAAAAGACGGCTCGTTCACCTTGCCAGTCTAGCTCTAGATCAATATTGTGAGAAGTCAGAATCCCGCCTTTGCTGAACCCAGCAGCGTGGGTGCAGGGCCTGGCCAGGCCAAGTCCTTGTAGATTCTTGATTCATCATTTCTCAGTCTTGCCAGACCAGCCTGCCTTGGTCATTTGAGTTACCCACTGCGAGCTCGTGTAAGACGGTCAATGGAAGGGGAACCGAGGATCGCCACGCGACACCGTTAATATCCACACGTGGCTGCAATGTGGACACCACGCCCGGAAATGCAGGGTCCTCCTACTGATCATTCCTCGATGAAACTAGCTTCGGGAAGGCAGTCCCAAGTGCATGTCTCGTGGACATGTCACCGCCTACTTCGGAGCGTATCAGAAGTTCCAAGGCAAAAATTCGAATGCCTGTACGAAAACGAGGCCAGCGATCCTAGGGTCATCGTCATCTACGAGTGGGATGTGCAAAGGGTCAATCTGGGGCGATGAGGATCTGCGAAAAGAATGGCCTAGGCGCTAGGGTGGTTATCCTTTTCGGCGGCAAACGAGATCTCTCTTGCGCGTTCACAATTGCCAACTCTTTGCTGTCATGTGTTTGGTCATTCATTTCTTTCATTCATGTGTGGCTCTGGATCATTACCCGAGACCTGTGATATCAAAAAGCTCCCATCATTTTCCCGTCCTTCATTTCACAAGAAACCTTTATGCTATTATACCCTTGGATACCTGTGTTCTTCACCTAACTCCTTACCCCCTCACACCAGCACGGATTGAAACCGTTTACTGCTGGCCAGTGACCTTATCCTTAGCCAGAGGAGTGAATCGGAGGTAAGGCTTGACGATGCGGAAGTCGGGGAAGAGCTCCTTGGCCTGCTCGTTGGAGACCGAGGGGTGAACGATGACGTCATCACCGGGAACCCAGTTGATTGGGGTAGTAACCTTGTACTTATCACCGGTCTGGAGGGAGTCGACAATACGGAGGACCTCGGCGGCGTTACGACCGGTGGAGGCGGGGTAGGCCAGGATGGTTCGGATGACCTTCTTGGGGTCGATGACGAAGACGGATCGGATGGTGAACGCAATGCCCTTGGAGTCGACGTTGGTGGTGTCCTGGTGGTCAAGCCTGTGAAAGGGGGTTAGAATCGTTTCGTTCATTCACTTATGATCTGAGGTCTCGAGGATTTTCAGGCCCGGCGCAAAAGTCGGGGTCCTCTAGTCTAGCCTTGCTTTGAAACTACTCCAAGGGCTTGACGACTCGTAGGCCAACCGATGACGCGACAAAATGTAGGTCTGGTTTGAAACGGAGCTCGGCTCTCACCTCACTCGAGGTACTACGAGTGAAAACCACTCGTTCCCCTCCCGCCCGTCTGACACCCAATGTACCTGGCAAATTCCAAGGAGTAGAGGTTTAAACTTACATGTCATAGAGGTAGGCAATCTTGCGCTCCTTGTCACCAATGATGGGGAACTTGACGTTGCCGCCGGTGACCTCAGCAATGTCCTTGATCCAGCCGTTGTGGCTGTCTACGGTGTTGGCCGAGAGACCGATGAGCTTGACGCCGCGCTTGGTGAACTCGGGCTCGAGCTTGGCGAAGGCGCCGAGCTCGGTGGTACAGACGGGGGTGTAGTCCTCGGGGTGGGAGAAGAAGACGACCCAGTTGTCACCGACGAACTCGTGGAAGTCGATAGGACCGGCGGAGGTTTCGGCCTTGAAGTTGGGGGCGATGCTGCCCAGGCGGAGACTGAGAAAGCGGCTTGCGCATTAGCTTTGACTTTTCCAATTTTCAAACCCCCCTCATGCATGAGGCACTGGGTGGTTCGTGGGGGCTTGCGCAAGCTCCGTGATCTAAGATGCAGGGGCAACTTACGGCTCAGCGCGTTGTTCGGCCATTGTGTGATATTGTTGAAGATTCGTAGGTTTGAGTTGAGATTGGATCAAGGACTTGGGAGGATCAAGGACAGGGACAGTGGGATCACGGTGGGTATGAATGATATGAGGAAGGAAAAAGAGAGGGAACCAGGACGAAGAGGTGCGGGAGGGGCAGTCATATATGTATTGCCTCAGTTCTGAACGGGCAAGATTGGCTTGTTTCGGGGTTTACAAATAAGGTCCCTGGATGGCACGAATTAACAGTTGGATCAATCAATTCCACTCCCCTTCCCTCACGCTCTCGTGTCCCTTTCTCTCCCAGCAACATGAGAGATTTCCCTCCATCAGAAAAGAGGAGGGGCGTGGGCGCAGCGACTCGCATCACTATCAAGAGGAGGGGCAAGTTAAACCCCGAGCAGCTTGGCGGCGGGGGGGAAAGAAATTGTGCGATCAGGATACCCAGCCGAGCAGGCGACGAAGCACGACTTCTCCCATAGAACAATTGAGCTTTGAAATCCCGCGTTCTGGTCGCCGAGCTAGTGAGGTTTCGTCGCAAGAATGGGTCCTTATTGTGCCACACTCTAATTTCTGATGGAGGGTAGCTGCATGTCGCCGCCCTACCTTGGTAGCTTAGATTTCTCAGTCGATAATTTGGGGAATGGTTTTCTGATTATTTTGACGGCCTCGTGTTTGCCTCTCCAAATTCAAATATGAGAGCCTGGTTGAGATGGGCTCTAAATAATACCAATTCATTCCCTCGTTCCTTCCGTGTCGTTCCCACTCAACTCTCACTCGCGTCCATGGAGCTTTCCGACCCCGCGGAGTATCGCGAACAAAAGCCGTCGGGAGGGGTAGAAAAAGACTCGAAACGGAAGGGAGGGGTTCGTGTCGAAGTATTGTGTACCTCGACTGGGGTCGAGACATGCGGAGCATACGAAGTAAGGTGCCAGATGAGGTATAGGATTGCTTGCAGTACACAACTCGAGTACGGCATGCGCCTCTCCATGAGGTATCAATTGACGTGATACTTCACATTCCTGTGAATTCCTCTTTTAGAGATACCTTTTGTCATGTAAAACGTAAAACTGTTCTTCTTGGCTGCAACTTTTTTCCGATCATCCCTCTTGCGATGGTTGGCCGAGAACGGCACTGCCTTTGAGGAATGGCTTCTAGAGAATCCATCACGCCACTTACTTCGTACAAGAGGAGATGCTCAGGTCCTCTCTTTGGGAAGGTACGCGTCGGATGGGGATGTCCCGGGTGGCCTTACCAGAGCTTCGAGTCTGGAGCGAAGTAGATAGTACCCAGAACTCAATTCGATTACTATTCCGGTAGCTCATTCTCGGCTCTCAATTCAAATGTTCCAGCCCGCTCAGAAAAGCGTCATAGTTTATAATCAGCTTGATATGACCTCAATTTTCTGTCTGGCAATTGAAAAGGTAGACTTGGTCAATTAGTTCTACCTTGAAACTTCTATTGCTACTATCATTCGCATTCAAGACGCGGCGCATCGTAAATCAATCCCGCCTCATCATAAGCGATTACTCCAACGCTGAACGACGCTGAAAATCAAGCCGCCCACTGTTGTGACCCCATCCCATATCGCATTTGATCCATCCATCCACTTCGTCGACCCTCCACGCGAACCATTCAATATTCCCCCAGAAATGCGAATGCAAAGCCGAGTACCAGGATCGTCAATCCCCAAAAGGGATGTCACTATCAATTGCGTGCTGCGGAGAACTCATGATTGGCCGGACCTAGACCCAAGTGCCAATGATGTCATTTATAGCTTGACTTTGCACAAGGCCGAAACCGCCCCTCCCACGCCCTGTCTCTGTCCTTCATAGTGTCATACCCCTCATTCTGGCCAAAGGGGAGGAGGGAAGGAAGCATCCAGCTGCGTCCTTCACACCCCCAAGCTCGCGAAGTGTGCTTGTCGAAGTTGTTGGCAAGCACGAACCACTCGGTCTTGTCTCGGTGGGGTTAGTTACTTGTAGATTTGGATTAGTTCAGGGTGTGTTGATTACTATTCTGCAATCTCGAAATTTCCAAGGGCAGGGGCGGCTGGGCTTACGAAAAGTCCACGACTAATACGTTTCGCTGGACCCATGGTCAGTTCCCGACGACTTGCGATGCAGGGGTACACTTATTTCTCCCGAGTGTACACAGGTAGTAGAAGAATCTGGACCTCTTCGCTACTTCCCAGGCGAGAAGGCGTAAGCAGAACTCCCCATTGGAACGCGTCGTCCATCACGACATAAGTGAGAGCGCATGTGTCCATCTGCTCCCCATTCTTGCTCAAGTATGTCCGGCCGGTGTGCTTCGGAAGTAGTTCGGTCTCTGCTTTGACAGAAATGTGTTGCACACCATCCCGCGCCGTCACGCCGTCACCCCAGTCGCTCTTGCGCCGTGCCGCTTGTGTAGTGCATGT
Source organism: Scedosporium apiospermum (assembly GCF_000732125.1). Classification (NCBI taxonomy): domain Eukaryota; kingdom Fungi; phylum Ascomycota; class Sordariomycetes; order Microascales; family Microascaceae; genus Scedosporium; species Scedosporium apiospermum. The sequence continues at coordinate 508,466 of NW_015971792.1, read as the reverse complement.
GCCAGCAAGACGGGTGCATGGAAGAAACAAAGTGAATGTATTATTTGCATGTCACTGCCCATCACCTGCCCCCTTCTCCGCATTTAGCCTCACCTATCTGCCCTTCCTGCTCGACGATTCTGCAAACTTGACTGGAACGTCGTCCACAAGCGGGAAGCGGATACTTTTTGCCCCTGGCCTCGAACCAGAGGCTAGACCTTTCCACTAATACCTCCTGCTTCGACCAGCCGTTACCGATTCACCATCGTACATATGCTGCCGCAACAACACGCTTAAGGTCCTGAGGTCTATTGTGCCCCTGGGATGCTGTGCGGCATCCTTCTCTGCTCGCGAGGAAGTTCACCGTCTAGACCACAGTAGCCGGCCTGGCTCAGACTTCACACTGCCGGAAGTGCGCTTCGATCAATCATGTGGTATAACATCATTCAGCAGCAATCTTCATACAAACATATGAAACACACTCACACTCTCACGAACCCTTAGCTACAACATACTTCCTTCCATGGCCTTCTTCTATCTCATGGGTATTAGAACTCTTCCCTCCTTTCCTGGCAGCTTAAACTGTGTTCTCCGCGTGCTCCCCCTTGCTCTTCTTCTCCGCCTCAGATCCACTCCCGTTACCTCCGGCGAACTGATTCTGCAGGATGGCGGTAAGGCCAATCTCGGCATTAATTTCCTCCATGCGCTCAAAGTCGGCCTGGGCAGTGCCCTCCGATCCGAAGATAATGTCCATCTCTTCTAGAGTCAAACGCTTGGTCTCGGGGACGAGGAACCAGATAAATGCGGCACCGAGCGTCGTGAGGCAACCGAAAAGGATGTAGGTGCCGTACGTAATTTTTTGGAGCATATCAGGGGTGACCTGTCCGACGATGAAGTTGTTCATCCAGTTGGATGAGGCGCCGAGAGAGACACCATAAGGGCGAGAGCTGAGGGGCCAGATTTCTGCAATCTGTTTGAAATCTTCGTTAAATTCGTGTAACTTGAGCTGTTCCTACTAACACTGAGGAAAACTTACTAAAATCCAAGCACAAGGTCCCCAGGAATAACCGAAGTGGATGACGAAGAGCCAAACCATGGCCACCGCAGCCCAACCGGCCGCGGGCTCCTCTTGCCACTTGGATGAGTTTTTGGCAAAGATAACGGCAATGATGAAGTGACAGGCACTGAGAGGGGTGTCGGTTAGCTTTGCCCTACAGTTTTGGACTGGATCGGCCAACTTACGCCATGCCTAGAGCGCCGATCGTGAGAACGGGTTTACGTCCGGCGCGGTCCTGGGGCAATCTACGTTAGCTGGTGCTCTACCTTTTCGTCGTTATTCGCGGATAAAACTCACAATCCAGAGGACAGCGGGGATGGTGAAGAGGAACATGACGACGCCGACGACACCAGTTGCGAGAAGCGAAGTCTCAGTGCTGTCGAGGCCAAGCTGACCGAAGATAATTGGGGCATAGTACAAGACACTATTTGAAAGTTAGTTATGAGGCCCCGGAAACACCAGGCCATGTGATGGGGCTTACGCGTTGATACCAGTCCACTGCTGGAAGAACATAGTCACCGTAGCGACAATGACACGCTTGAACATGGCCCTGCTCTGGAACAAGGATTTAATAGCCACGAACTGCAGCTTGAAAGTGTTCCATGCCGTCTCCTCTCTCAACTGCGGGAAGTTCTCCGCAACGGTCCTCTTCTCGAACAGAGACTGGGCTTTGATTTCGAGGAACTCGAGCTCCACAAGTTCGTGGTCCTCGGGCAAGTCTCGCAGGTTAGCCAGAATGGTCCTGGCCTCGTCCTCGCGGTGGTGGTGGACGAGCCAACGCGGCGAGAAGGGCATGAAAGCCATGCCGAAGAGGAGGATCAGGCACGGCACAATCTGGACGCAGATGGGGACGAGCCATGCCGCGTCGCTCTGCTCGCCGAGCGCAGTTCCGCCGATGAAGTTGGTTCCGTAGCCGATCCAGAAGGAGACCATGATACCGAACGTAATGGCAAGTTGCTGCGTAGCGACGAGGGCACCGCGGACTTCGGGAGGGGCGACTTCGGAGTTGTAGATGGGGACGATCATGGCCAAGGAACCGACACCCATACCGGTAACGAATCGACCGCCGAGAATAGCACTAGGACCGGCTTGGATGGCGCACTATTTGTTCCGCGTGTTAGTCGCTGACGCACGAAATGCTGAATCGGGAATTGGGTATAATTGAGTTTCGTTTGGCCCTTACAGCTTGAACAATAACGCCGATGAGGAAGACACAGCAAGCGACGATAATACCGTATTTACGCGATAGGACCTCGGCGATGAAACCAGAAAGAAGAGTGCCAATCCAGGCACCAAGCTCGAGAATGGCAGTAAGCCAGCCCTTCTTGGTCTGATCGGCGCTGTCATCAAGTGGATCATATTCTCCCATGTCTAGAAGAAACCGTCAAGTCAGATTCAAGACGCTCCATTCAGAAAAAAATATACCCCTTTGTTTGTACTTACGCGACTTAAACGAATTCATTGAGAGGACACTAGCGAACATTCCCTGGTTATAGCCATAAAGAACACCTCCGATACACGCGAATGCGGCAATGCGGAAAACCTTGAAGTTTTTCCACAGAGCGCGAGCACCGGAAGCTCCCATGAGCTTTTGACGACGCCCGAGCGCGGCATCGTAGAAGGCGACGCCGTCAGTGCCTCCGCCGGCCATGGTGATGTGTTTGCTGGAGACCGAGCTACGTGGGCTTTCAATTGATTAAGAAGAAGGCGATTCAAGGGAGAAAAATCCCTAGATCCCAAACCGGAGCAAGCTATGAGGCGGGAAGAAAGTGGGAGAGGAAGAGGAGGCGACAGTGTGTGAGAGGGAAGAGAGGAGTAAAAGAACAACGAGACGGCGAGAAAGTGAGAAGAAAGACAAGGGAGAGATACTCGCGGGAAAAAGACCCGAGCCCCATCTTACACCTCGCGAGCGAAACGAGCGCGAGGGGGGACCTGCTTTGGTTAAATATAAAAGGCGAGGTTGCATATATACATTTGTTAAACTGAGGTTCATCCAGCTGTGGCAATCGTACGCATATGCACCCACGCACACACACACGCACACACAAGACATGATGGGGATTACCCTGGGGCTCCCTCCTTTTTGGGGTAACACCTGCCCAATGTGTGGTATCCATGTTGTGTCCGCCTTGTATAGATGGGGAGGAAACATTGAAGCTTTGTAGCCGGCTATTTCATGCGGAAAGGGCTGCTCGCTATTCGATGCTACGAGGTACACGGTCCCGCATAAACGGGAGGTACACCGTCTTGCTACTCCAGCATTGGGAACCCGCGTCAATGGTTCTCGGTGTTATTTCATCCTCGAGTGACATTTCCCCTCGTTTTTCCTCTGTGGTGAGGGAGGGCATGGAGAAAGTTGGAAAGACTAGCCCAATGGAGTGGGGTTCCACGCGAGGGGATAAATTGATGTTACAGGAGCGGATGCGTCTTACAAGAGCGGAGAAGAGAAGACGAGAGGCTGTTCAGAAAATACGACTCTCTCCCCTTGGGAAGATGATCAACTTTGCCGGGTGGAGGAGGAAGGATTATTCAGGGTAGACGAAGTACTCTCGGAGTGGGTTTATGTTGCTTCTGCCAACTTGGCCGAGAGGACCTTCTCACCCACACCACACACCCCCTCACTGGGGTTGACTTCCAACAGTATGGTCTGGTATATGTTTGTAATTTACAACTTTTGGGAATCTCCATCGACTAGACTAGCATGATAGCCACACTCGTTTACAAGGGGATAGAGTTCATCGAATGTCGTTTTCATTTTGTCCGTCTGCCGTGTTTATGCCACGGTCCAAAGGAACTTTTCCTTTTGGTAGTTCAAACTAATATCAGCCAAGACGAGTGTCGTCTATCCACTCGGCAGAGCATCTGCGGAGGCGAACGCCACGGAGCGGGAAGACCCAGGACCGCCAAGATTCTAGAGGGCTTCCTGATGCCCGCTAGTCCAGCGCAGACAACGTGGAGAAGAGATGGTGTGGCTGGGCAGAGTCAAAAGGACAAGGAAAGAAGGAGTGTGAGCTTACTTACCCGTTGGTTTATTGCACAGTAACATTCCGAGCAAGGACCCTTGAGAGGGTGGGCAGAAGCATGCTTTAGGCTGAATGCGAATACTACCAAAGTTCCGGCAGGGTTTATCGTAGTCATTGGCTCGCGGACCACGAGAAATGGCAGATCATTAGGAAAATTTCCGTGGCCGCACTGATTTGATCGGGCCTTTTATCGGCTTTCTTGGCTATGGTAGATATATGTTAACTGCCGCGCCGCCTCATGGCCCCATGGTGTGGGATGCTGGATGAACACGTCGTAGTTTATCGACGGGACGTACCATTGATGGGACGTGTTCCGGCCTTTCTTCTACTCGTAGGGAGAAGGTCGCCTAGCTTCGCTTTCATCTGACCAGTCCGGAAGAAATGAAGCAGTGGTAGGCATCTTGCATGCGTTGCCCATTCAAATAACACTGTCCCGAGAAGATCGGGAAGAATGGGCACACAGGTCATTTTCCGGAGCTTTAGGCGTTCAGGCGATTTAAAGATCAACATCTGCAGAATGGCCCGCTGGATCGGATTGAGAAATGGAAATGGAAACCAGCTTTTTATCAGTTGATGCCGAATTAAAGTTATTCGATATGGATCCGAGAAGCTCTTGTGCCAAGGACGCCGAGGCACTATTTAAGCTTATTGTCCGATGGGAGTTGGGCGTTCCAGGTTCCGAAGGAGGCATCTAAGCGGTATAGAATTATGGATCTGTAGAGAGACCGATCAATGTATTGCAGATTCGGGCTTTTGCTCGGAGGCCTACTCTCGACTGCTTTGAAGCGTGGTGGACTCCAATTGTCTGTTTCCCAGCGCTGACGACAGGATATGCGTGTGGGCATGCTCCCATCTGCGTTTTCGGTCTAAAAGAGCGGCACATTGATCAATTGATGTCATTATCAAGCCGAAAAGAGATCCGCGTGGAATGGAATTGCAGGCAGTTCGCAGGCATGCAAAATGGACGTAGTGGTGTCGTTGCCATCGCAAGTAAGCCGGATCGCAGGGCAGTGAGACCGACAAGAGCACCTGAGAAGCGGACAGACACTCAGAGGAGAATCGAAGGGATTCGCGCAGAGCAGGCTGGACGGGAAGAGATGAAGTCGAAGTGTCCCCAGACGCAATGAGGTTGGCCAAGGGTTACTGGCGACGGAGGCCGGACTCGGGTCTACGTGACAAGTTGAGGCCAGAGAATAGCTACAATGGAAAGACATCTTGACAAATTCCATCACTTGGTGAGTACTAGAGCTGCCTCGGCCTACGAAATGCTCAATATATCAGGATCTGCACCTCAGTCTTGGCATAAAGCACATGCAGTGTTGCATTTTGTGATTTCCGAGCAGTGGGGTGACGCCCAACGCGAATAACCTGAAAAACACCAAACGCGTTTCTACTTCGTACACTCTTGAAGTTCGATGGCCCCTTCAATGCTATTTATTTATTAATCGTGGACCCAATTCCGGTTTTGGAGGGTAATGTCCCCTCCGGTCGAAACGTGTCCACCGCGCCAGTCCGCCGATGGACCAGCAAATCAATACGTGGACGAGAAGGAAGTGGTGATCGGCCAAGGGTTAGAAGTGCCCATCAGCGACGGACTAGAAGTCGTACCGCCTCCGCCTCCCACTCCACTGCCAGGAGACACTGGTAAACGGAGAAAACGTGCCGTTCTCATCTGCAGCATTATCATTGCCATCGTAGTGGTAATTGGGGTCGTCGTCGGGACGGTTCTTGGTACCAGGCATAGGCGTGACGAAGATAAGGGTCCCGCGCTACCACAGCCGACGCTGGGCGCACCTTCGCCGGCATTGACAAGCCGGGATATTTCTACGGTCAAATGGTCCGATGGAAACGACACCGATCATATCCGGCTCTACTACCTCGCCGACTCCCGGTGAGGTCTGGGAAGGTGTCAGGGTAACGGATAGCGATTGGGAATACAAGGGCCTGGGGTTTATTGCTAAAGCAGGCTCTTCAATCGCAGCCGCAGTGTCTCAGGCCAACTACGCTCCCCCAATTTGTCCGGATTCCCCATGAGTGGACGGCTATCCCCGGCTCCAGACCCTCCACTAACTTCTCTCGTGGGTGCTTGCTTCAAGGGTTCAAGGAAACGGGGCGTGAGGGTCAGCTAAGGCTTTTTCGATAGACTATACACCTATTTTATATCAATGCCGATAATGTCGTCCAGGACGCCATCTTCAAGGATGGAAAGTGGTTTACCGGCGAGATAGGAAACAAGGGCTTCAGTGTTTCTTCAAATTCCAGTCTGGCCGCCTTCATTCTGCAGTGTCCTTCATCTGCATGTGGTGACTCGGCCGTGGTGGCTTTCCTAGATCCAGAGGAGGTTGTTCAGGTCGCCAACTTGACATCGAATGGCTGGGAAATGGCCGCCTTGAGCCTGGAGATGAACCGAGGTACGCACCTGGTGTTACAACAATTCTACGACAACTCCACCGCCAGACAGTTGGACCTATATTACCAACACAAGAACCTATCTCTAACGAAAGCGAGCTGGAAGCCCAGTAGGAATGGGAATTCTGGTGAGATGGCGCCAACTAATTTGATCCCTTAGTCTTCGCAAGTTTAGCTAACACCCGTCTCCGGTCATAGACTATACTTGGTCACCAGTCGAACAGGTTCTCAATACCATTCCGTCAGGTTCACCATTTGCAATATACTCGACATATAGCGATGTCTTTAATATACCGCCCGAAATGGGCGAATCCCCAAGACAATTCATATCACTAATATATGCATCTTGGGTTTCGAATGAGGGGATCTCACTGACATGTTGGGACAAGCGCATCTTCATTGACGGTAGCAGGGTCCAGCCAGAAGACACCTGGTCCGAGTTCAGCTTGGACATACCAGCTGTGGCGACTGCCGGTGGAAATGGCAAGGCGTATTACTCGGTTGCCTTGACTGGAAATTTTATGTTTGGGTCTGTAAGTGTCAATGGTGCAGACGGCGTTTCGGCATTTAAATACAGCAATGACAGGGAAGAATGGCTTGAGGCTTTCACTGCTGGAGCGATTGATGGGTGGAAGTAGACTCGAAGGCCGTCAGTCTGGCCTGGCCACCGACTAGTAGAAAATTACTTCGTCTGTCCGTACTCAGAACCAAATCAATGATGTTTACCTTTGTACCACCGCGATTACCAAATAGATTGTTCAATTGTAAATGACATCAATGTGGGTGAGTCTGTGGTTGAGTCTCATTGTTTCCGAGGAGGACAATTGGGATATTCATCGATTGCCAACCATAGACCACTCGATGTCAACGGGTTCTTCTCCCGGAGCACTTGGCGGAGATGTCATGGAATGCTCGAGGGAAAGAAAGTGCAGGTCCTCTCTGGTCTCTCTAATCATCCCCTCAAACCACAATGCACGTTGGCCTTCGGACTCCATGTTACGTCAGTAGTTACGTCAGTGCAATGTACTTGGGAGTGCAAACATCACATGCAACAATGATCTCGCATCGGAGCTTTTGGCTTTGGAAGTAACAGCCACCGGAAATCTCGTCCGACTTGGAAGGAAGCGGCGATGGAAGGATACATCGGAGGTCTTCGTGGCTCTCCCATCTGCCATTGGTATGCGTTTGCTGGAATATGCAGCAAGCTGTTGATTACTATCACCCAATTTCATATTAGTCGCCAACATTGAATCATTGATGCATAATAATTTTGGATAATATAGCATAAGAAACATGTCGGTTCCGGGAGGTGCCCGCAATGTTTGACCTGGCGCTCGGAAGCGGCCAGGCTCCGTCGAAGGAACCGCCTGGGGGGTTTGATGTGAGAACTTGAGAAGCGAGAGGAGAAGGAAGGCAGGATCCTTGGGGTGAAGGGGCAAGGGCGAAGGGCGAAGAGCGACACGACGTTGACGCTTTGCTGGGGGGCCAATGTTCAGCTGATCCAATCACACTCGTTGTTTTGGACATGTCAGGACCGACCCACAACGAACAAGGGGTCCGTCTTGGTCCCTCCTTCCATTGGCTGACGGTACATTCCAACCGCGCGTCTAACATTCCTTCCTCTGCTGAATGGAGATCCCTGCGACGCCTCTTTCTCAATGCGGGTTAGTGGAACGGGGTGGCAGCAGCCACTCGACCAACCAACACGGCGCACAGATTTCTTTGCGTCGAACATTCGAAGATGAGATGAGAGGGAAAAGAAGAATCCTCCCATTGAGATCTTCACCTCTACTTGTGCTTTCTCGATAATCCACTTGATAACACTCTTCTTTATGAAACTTGATTCTTCAGGACCCGGTCCTTTCAGAATTGGTGTCACATTGATGTTGCGGGACGCACTCCCCGTCCCGTCCTGACAGCCAAGGATGGGGCGATGCGGCGACGATCAATGGGAATCGGGGCGCGTATTTGGCGCTTGGCCGACACTACTACACTCCGGTGCGTCTCCAGTGGAATTCCCGTCTCCGCTCTCCACCACTCGAAAAGAATGGGTGGGCGGCAGGAAATTACGCAGAAGAACCTCAAACAGGTGGCCTCCAATCTCCAATTCACATTTACCGCCCTGCCCCCAATCCGACCCGTCCCTCCCCCAGAGTCGCCAAGCCCGGCCCAGCCTGGCAATTTCCTCTCAGCCAGTGACAGTGCATCAACCTTTCGGCTCTCCAAACCTGCTACCCGCTACATGCTATATTTGTCGTCTCTGTTGAATCGGGGTTCTGTCTCTCCAACGCCCAACCTGCATACTACATCTCGTGCTCGTCGACTCTGTCTCTGCTGAACCTAAAACATGGGCATCTAAGCCTCATTCCACCGGGCTACGGATAAGTATCCGCTCGGTAGGCGCCGAGGACTGTCTTCTCTCTGCCACGACTCCCCACTTACGACTCGCGATACCTTGGGTGTTCGTGTCGAATATCTCGCGCTATGATGGGTTATCGGAGTGAGACTTCGATAACCGCGCTTGTCGATCTCGTCCAAGACCCGGCCCCATTTTCAATTTACCATCCCTATCTACTCTGACGGCGCCGTGTCTGTCTTTCCTAGCCACCGCAGACAGCTTGATTATTGTTGCTATCAAGAAGTGGATGATCCCAAGTCAGGGTTTCTCTTCACTCCCCATGTTAGTCGAGTCGGTGTCTTGTGTAATCCGTATTCGCTCTTGAACCCGACCCCGATGCCGTGCAGCCCCTCAAGCCTCAGGACACACAGAGTCTATCATCTGCCCACCTGCTCTTCCAGTCGAAGCTTCTCTCTCTTGATCCACACCATGCCTGACCCTGTATCTGTCCTGCGGAATTCGATTGCCTTGCGTCAAACCACAAATCATACCATCCTGCTCCCTCCACCTTTGCCGCCGACTGCCCTGATGTCCTCTTCTCGTGCGACAGGGACCCAAGAGCCCGGTTAGCCTCACTCCACTCTCTGCTCCCTGGCGTTTCGTTTCCTTCGGCCTGCGCTCCAAGTGGCTTCTCTCGCCCTCTCACCTGCCCAATTCCAAGGGTCTCTTAAAACGAGATGTGCCACAGGGGACCCTAGACTTCCAAGTATAGACATAGACGCAAGTCATGTACCACATTGTGCACACGCTTCCGTCTTATACATGCCCGTGAATACGATTCACTTCTCCTCATCCCCTCGCCCCATTGCTTTACACCCACACCCCCTCCAGCGTTCGCCTTCAGACATACATCGTACAATACCACATGCCACCACCCCCATGATGCTCATCCCCCCTCCTTGTTGACCCCGCTTCAGCTCTTGGGCTTTACCTCGTTGTCAGCGCCGCTCGGCGCCTACTCATACTCCAAGCAAGACGCTATTAGTCCTTCCTGTCTATTTTAGACACACTTGCAGCGCATCCCGCCCCCACACCATTATCTTCCCAAACCCTTCCTATTCTGCTCCCGTGCAGACTTTTGCCTTTTCAGTGCTTCACCGTTCCTGGCTCTAACCCCCCGGTGTGAGTCCTCAGTTCCTGCGTCTTCTAGAGTACTGGTATTGCCATACCGAATCCGCAGATTCTGTGAGTGTCCCCATGCCAATGCTTGCAATCAGTATCTCCGGATACCCACCCTTGCCGCCCTGCACCAACTTCATACCTTGTAACCGCCGCTCCTCGGCCAGACGCCCACTCCATGACCTTTCAGCCAATATCGTCATAGCTATTCGTGAAAACGGCTCCCTTCAGACACGCGAGCGTAGTTTCATATCTCTAGTGGCACCACCCTAATGTCTTGTTGCTTCGTTTCAAGTCCTCGGCATCCCACCCATTGTCAACTTCCAGTTAGACGGTAAGGCTCGATGTCGTCTTGCCCCATCCTTGTTCCACTTCTCGCCGCCTGTAGTTCGGCCAAGAGACGTCATTATATTAGACACGCCGTCCCCCACATGGCCGCCATCTTGGTCCGTCTCTCTCCTTCCTAGTCTCATGTTCCCTACTGCCTCACCTTTCCTATCGTCCATTTCTTTCTGTTTCACTTTTCATTTCCTTTTTTCCATCTTTCTTTCCTATCTTATTTCCACAATCCCATTCTCCTTTCTCGTTCGTTTGTTACATCACGTATCAAACTTGAATTGTTGCCACCAGGATTACACACCTGTGTGGGTTTCTCATTCGCTTTTGGTCCTTCTCTCGTCTCCTTGTTACCACTCGCTCTCCCGGTTGCCCTCCTGGCGAGGCCGTGTCTCATCCTCTCTGTCTCCAACTGTCCATCCAGACTGCTACGTTTCTATCGCGTCTCTAGTCGGTAATCGCCATTCGCTAAGCCTCTTTGTTCTGCCACTTACATTGCGGAAAACTACGCACCTTTTGGCTTCTTCTCTCCATTCATACCCCCTTGTCTTCTTACGTGTAGTCTCCGTCCATAATCAGAGACATGCCGAAGCATACGAGGGGCAGCAGCTCAAACCACCACCGTTACAGCGGACTTCCGGTGACACTCGCTCCACCCCCCAACTCTGTAGACATGTACAACGCACGCCTCTCCATGTCGGACTACTATTCCGATGTCCAGACCGCTTCCGGCCCTATTCAACTCCAGACCGAGCAGTACGAGCAGTACATGACCGCCGGGCCCGCCATGCAAGAAGCCGTACCGGCACAGCAGCAGCCGCCATCGGCGCGACACCGTCCCTCATCGGGTGCCTGGTCTAAGGAGGATGACGAGACGCTCATGAGTGCTCGAGCTTCGGGCCTCAACTGGAGTCAGATTCAGCAAAAGTACTTCAGCACCAAGTCCCCCAATGCCTGTCGCAAGCGCCACGAGCGCCTGATTGAACAGAAAACCGCCGACAACTGGAACAAAACCGACTTCGAGAGGCTCTCGATGGAATATATGAGGATGCGAAAGGAAATCTGGTCTCCTCTTGCCGCCCAGGTTGGCGAGAAGTGGAATGTCGTCGAGCAAAAGGTACGTGACATACACCCTGTCGTGTTTTTCTCTGTCTGGCGTCGACGAAACAACTTTAAAGAGAAGAAAAAGAATCTAACCTGAGAATGACCTTTTTAGTGCATGTCAAACGGACTTAAAAACTTGCAAAGTGCCGCAAGGTCCGGCGCGAGGCGGCAACGTCTCGAGACTGGGCACCAAATTCAAGGGTACGATGATGATAGTGGCATCAGTGGCATCGGCCTAACACCAGTTGACGGCCTAGACGCATCATACAGCAGTCCCGAGACGACGGCGTCCGCCGGTCACTCTAGCAGCGGCATCAGCACGTCATCTGGGTACCAGATGGGTGCCCACCCCCAGCTCCAAGCTCTCGGCCATCCCGGGAACCCTTACGGCTATTCGCACCCCACAGGACCGCATCACGGTTACACGTCTTCGGTCTCGTCGAATGGCACCTCTGCGGGGCCGTACGTCCCTAGTGGATCTCAATCGCATTCGAGCGACTCTTCTTACATGACCCATGAGCAACAGCTGAGGGCTCAAAGACTCGAGCGCGCAGACATGGGAGTCGAGCGCTCCAGCAACCGAAAGGCTGGTAGGGGTAATCGACGAGGAATGCAATGAGCCTTTATAAAACGGCTGAACAATACTCTTCATTCTTTTGACTTTGGTGTTTCCTTGAAACATTATCTCTCCTCTCTTTTTCTTCCTCTTCATTCATTCCTTGTTCTCTTTAGACATACTCTCCTACCACCACTACCACTCCTTTCATTTGTTCTGTTCCTCCATGATCGACGAACTTTCTTTTTATCCTTGCGGTTTTATCATTCCTTCCGCTGCATTAATGACTGGATTTGCATTCATACGCTTACTGGGAACATGCCCAACACACTTTCCTTTACAATACCAATACCCCTGCGCTGGATTTGGCCAATTTTGTTTCGTTTCGGTTTTGTCCTCTCTTTTTACTGTCTGGCTCATTCCTTTCCTTCATTCTACGTCGGCACTGCGAAATGTTGTTGCCCAGACGCAGCCATGGGAGTATCGGAGTTGGAAACGCATCCTCACTGGTGTTTTGGAGCATATGGTGTCCCGGGAGCATCGGTGTTTCGAAGGCGTTGACTTTTTTGTTTTGGTGAGATTTGATGACTTTTGGCTTTGATCTTTTTTTTTTTTTTTTTTTTTTTTTTTTTTTTTCGGTATGTTTTTGGAATCTTTCTTTTGTTCAATGGATCCTAGTTAGACTTGCATTTTCAGTTTGGCTTGTTTTTGGCGGAAAGAGGCGAGAGCAGAAAAAGCTGGATACCATGATGGATTGATGGATGGCAACACTTTTGGGTTATACACCAATGTAATCAATGTTCGAGCAGTTTTATCCTGGGAATTCAATAATGCTATATGAACTGGATGTCGGCTTGGAGATGAGCCGGGCAAAAGCCATTGAAGACTGTGAAGCATTGGGGGTTCGAGTTACTTGTAATAAACCGGGAAGCACAAGGTAAGGAGAGTCTCGATGGATAGTAGAAGCTTGGATATGTTGAACAGCTACATGTAGGAGAGATTCGATGCCGTTGATACATACATACTCGACCTAAACACCGTCCCCATCCACGTTTTCCCGACTCTATAAGGCTGGTTTTCTAAACAAAATGGGTAGATTTGAGATGTTGTACATGGCAGTTTTTTTTTCCCCCCTTCTCTCTCTCTCTCTCTCTCTCACATACAATATCAATCACGGTAAAAGAAGAAAATGATGTAAAAGAAAGGAAAAATGACACATTTCTCCCCTTAATTCCTCCCCTTCGACTCGGCAGCAGTAGATGAGGAGGCAGAAGAAGCAGCAGCAGTAGCAGCAGCAGGAGCCTTTTGCTCCTCAGCGGAAATCTCCATCAACTCATCGTCATAATCGAGATAATACCCATGCTCATCGACATACTCGTCCTCAACACCAACGATGCTCCTCCAAACCCGACTCCACATGCCCTTCTTCTGCAGGAGCGCGAGGACAAGGACACAAGGTAGATGCCAAACACTAGCCCAGAAGAGACCCCTCGCGGAACCCTTGTGTCCCTCGAAGCGCCAGAAGCGCACAGCCTCGTAAGCAAGCCAAGCATTAACGGGTAAGGAAGTGAAAGCGAAGGTCCACTCCGTGACGCCCGCGGCGCAAAGCGCGAGACAGATAGGTGCAAAAACGAGGCTGTACCGGAGCGCGACGCGGGCGTTTCGGGCCGGGTTCGTCCACGCCATCATCTTGAGGCCGGCGGCGCGGTACTCTTCGCGGATGGGCCACGAGAGGGCCATGAAATGCGGGAACTGCCAGGCGAAGAGTAGGGAAGCCAGGAGCCAGCCGCCGAGGGACGAGCCGTCGGACGCGAAGAGGAGTTCGCGCCAGGAGCCGTCGCCGGTGGCGGATTCGCCCGCCGCAGCTGCCCAGCCCATGAGCGGGGGGATGCCGCCTACCAGTGCGCCGACCCAGGTGTTGATGGGGTGGAGGGCCTTGAGGGGCGTGTAGATACCCGCGTAGAGCACGATGTCCGTGGCGCCTAGGAAGGAGACGGTCGGGTTCACGCCGAAGTAGAGGGCCGTAATCCCCGTAGCGGCCGTTATTAGTGCGAAGAGTAGAGCGGAGGGTTTAGAGATGAGGCGGCGGACCAAAGGCCGATTGCGGGTCCGGGACATGAGGGCGTCCGTGGCGGGTTCGTAGAGCATATTGAGAGAGTTAGCGGAGGCGGAGCACAGCGCCGTCCCCGTCGTGAGGAAAAGAAGCGTCAGAGGGCTGAGGGAGGGCGTTTCCGCCGCGAGGGCTGGCGAGAGGAAGGATGGTACGGGGTATAGAGCGTAAGGGACCATGGCGGTCAGCACGACGAGGACGGTCAGGCGGGGTTTGGAGAGGGAGAGGAAGGTGGAGAGTTTGCGGCGGAAGGAGTTGGCAGGTTGTTGGGAGGCTAGGTGGGCGAGGACGGCGGAGGCGTCGGGGGGGTGGGATATGGAGGATTCGATCGTCGGAGCGCCGGTGGTGTTTGCTGCTGCTGCTGCTTCGGCGGCGGCTTTGCGCTTCGCTGCCTGTCGTCGTCTGTGTGGGAGGAGCTCTTCCTTGGAGCCGCTCGCTATCGAGTCGGAGGACGCCACGGCTTGGTCATGTTTCGCGCGTGTCGAGCCGGGCGAATTGGAAAAGAAGAACTCAGACGTGAGTCTCGCCGAGACGGCGCTCGTCCGCAGCGGCGTTGTCGAGACGAAGCGTATGCGGCCAATTCCAACGGAGGAGCAGCCCTTCGGCGATGGCGGCGCTCCTCGTCCCGCCTTAGCGGGCAAAGACGCAAAGAGTCGCACGTCGTGGCATTGCGCGCGTGTCGGGGCCCGGAGGACGCCGTGGAGGGGGAGGGAGGACCTTAAGCTAGGTGCCGCGGTTGCCGGACGTAGCATTTTGGTCAGGTCATGATTCGGAGGTTGAGGGAGTTGGTGAGGAGGGATGTTGCTCGATGGGGGAGGGTTTAATCTAGTTCATGGCGACCTCGAGCACCAGAAGAATTGAGCGAAGAGAGGTGGAGAGACTCCAATTGGGGGTGGTTTGAGCTTCGCTGGGGTATTTCCGGCGGAAGGGAGATGGGGTGATCAGATCAATTGAATTGGATGTGTGATGTCAATTCTTTCCCGTTTTCGCTGCAGCCTCAAATCAAAGGCTCTAAATTTAAAATCCCCAAAAAGCACAATTGTACCAATAATAATCAAGTTGCGGAGGGAACCAGGGCTGACATAATTCGGGGATCAAGCTGCACCTGAATCCCGCTGCCAACACTTGCCTCTCCACGATCTGGAAGAAGTAAGTCAAGTCTATCCATCATGGTACTTCCCGAACACTTCCTTGTTCTTTGCAACAGGTCGTGAAACTGATATGATCCAGAATGACTCGGGAGCAAGAAACCTATTTTCGCTCGAGACGCCAATCTGCTGCAAAAGGCTATGGAGGCGACTTACCTGATAGCCTGGTCGATGGACCGAGACAGAGAGCTCGGGAAAAGTTCATAAGACCTTATTTTCACAACTAATACAAATAATATGAAAGAGATGCTCGCTTAGCTAGAGGTGATTGATGTCTTGCGTCACAAGGAGAAGACTTGGGAGCGTGGATGTCGGTGTCGGTGTTATCGAGTGTGACAGTTGGGGGACAGCAAGTTGTGAGATTTGCGGGTAATTCAATTAAGCGTGAAGGTGTGAGGTTGGAAGTGACGAAGTACGATGCACTGCGATGCTTGTACAAGGCAGGAAGCACCATGGCGCGAGGATCTGACAGCTTCGTAATCATCGTCGTTGGGCCACTGATCACCGATTGAAGCGTTTAGAGCTGTCAAAATTACTGCTTTCGGAATGCACAGAATTCCCGAAAGCAGTAGAAAGTTTAGCGCACCTATGAGAACCGTCGGCCCCATGCCCGGAGCTCCCCCCTCTTGACAGTCTCCTCCACTATGGTGCGTGCTCCAGCTTCGCTTCAGCTCGGCTCCAGACCGGCTCGATTCTTGAATCCCGGCGCATCACCCTGGGATATTTCCATCATAATAGGTGGAGGATGTGCGCCAGTAGATGGTAGATGGTACCTCGTAGGATTGTGTGTCTATGAACGGTTCTTGGGAGCTACGCCGTGAACCGGAGGGGTCCAGTTCCGAGTTAGACATACAGCCTGAGAGAAGGTGCAAGTAAGTGGTCCGCTCGTGCTACTTTGGCCGCTCCCGCCATCGCCGTTGATGCAACGCAACGCAACATACATGACCCGGAAAAGGGAAAAAGAATAAGGAGCCAATGGAGTGGTCAATTTCCCGACTTTCAAAGGATGGGGCCCAAGGCCCAACAACAATAATTGCCTTGTACGGACAACAAGATGGGCCTAATGCTTGGGTTCGGGCTCGTCTTTCGGCGGATATGCGGGATAACATTGCGGGGGTTTTCTTTCTTCTGATTTCATGGGGGAAATCAGGTTGCTATTTCCTAGATGATAGTTTGAAGCTGTTAAATAGCTACTACCTGTGCCATCCTTCGCTGTTCTCTTCTCTTTCCTGTCCCTCTACCCTCTTTCTCTTGCTAGCCTCAACTCCTCGTGTCCCCTTTTCTCTAGAACCATTCGAACCGTAAAAAGCCTACGTTTGATTAACCTCTTCTACCCTCAGCCAAGATGGCGACAAGAACTGCTTCCAATCTCCTCGAGGAGCTATGTCAACGCTCCACACTCGACTGCGACACGATGGACCTAGACTTTGTCAAGGAGTTTACGGCCAAGCGAGGTCCTTTTGCCGACTGCACCTCGAACCAGGTAAAGACTGGACACTCTCTTTGAGATTTATTTTTCTTGTTTTTGCTCGAATTTGTAGCTAAGCAAGCACACTATTCCTAGGCAATTGCCTACTCCGAGGCATCGCGAACGGACTCAAACGGACAATACGTCCACGCGGACCTCATCAAGCAGGCGGCCGAGTATGCCAGGAAGGTCCAGGCCGAATCTGGTTCGGGTGACATTTCTGTCGAGGCGCTAGCCGTCGAGTACTTGGTAAGTGACGCTTCCTTTGATACCCCGTCTTCTCCTCTCCCTGCCAGTGTTTGGAGATTCTAACAAGGGCCTGGATCAGATTGTCAAGTTGTTGCTCCGATTTATCCCCTACCTCACTGGCTATGTTCTGTTTCAAATTGACCCCAAGTATGCCTACGACACGGACAAGATTGTCGCCACTGCTGAGAGTAAGATCCTTTCGAAACACAGCTGTAGTACTTACAAGAAAAAAAAATTGTAGCTCACTCTTCACCAGGAATCCTCGCCATGGTCAAGAAATCCGATCCCGACTTCGACTCCAAGCGACTCTGCTTCAAGATCGTCTCTACGTATCCCGGTCTCGCCGCGGCCAAGATCCTCGAGAGCAAGGGTGTTGCGGCGCTGGGAACTGCTCTGTTTTGTATGGAACAGGCGTCTTTGGCCGGACATATGGGGTGTACTTACATCTCCCCCTATTTCAACGAGCTCAGGGTGCACTTTGACAAAGAGTACGTCGACATACTTTTTCTCTCTTTCTTTTTCAACCTTCTGCTACCCAATGTACTGATATTTCCCCTCAGCTTCCAAGACCAACATAAAGCCACCAGCCTCTGCCGCGACGCAGCAGCCTATTACTCCGCCCACTCCCAGAAAACCAAAGTAAAGGCCGCCAGCTTCGTCTCCGCCGACGAAGTGATGCACCATGCCGGCGTAGACTACATCACCGTCTTCCCGCCCGTCATCAAGGAGCTCTCCGAGACGCCCGTCGCCAACATGCCCGTCGAGGAGGTGGGGAAGTACATGTCCTCCTCGCCCGATGAGACTGCTTGGAAGGGTTACGAGGAGGCTGCCGCGGGTGGAAGGGAGGTTTGGGAGGAAAAGTTTAACGGGAGCGGGGGAGGGGAGAATGCGAGGAAGTTGAGGGAGGCGATTGAGACGTTTTCGGGAGAGCAGAAGAAGTTGGAGGAGTTGGTGAGGAAAGTCGCTGGGTGAGAGGGGGAAGTAATACATATTTTACTAGTAAAGGATAGAGAGGAAATAAAAGAACACGAAACAGAGATTAAAAAAAAAGGTAGTATACGAGTGGTGGTATCAATCTTGAATTCTGTTGTACAGACTATAGCTATAGACGATCTCTAGGTATCATAGCTCGCTGCCGCTGAGAAAAGAGGCAAAACGAAGATACCATTGAAGATCATGCCGCCAAATCAACTCCCATACCTCTTTCGAGAGGCGAACATGAAATGAATCAAAAGACACAACACTCCCGCCCTGCTGGAAACAGTCCCTAATGCGTTATAAACACAAACCCCATTGCACCGCCATATGCTTCGAAAGTAGGAAGCCGATGCATATACCGGCGAGGAGGAAAGTAAGACACTGGGTGATTCAAAGACTTTCGGCGGTAGCATCATGACGAAGGACTTTTTATTACCGCATCGAGAAAAACGCAAAGGAGGGGAAAAAAAGGCCACCGCAGACATCTCTAAAGAGATTTAGACCGTGAAATGTCCCAAGGAAGGGCAAGCCTCGGTCAGACCTCCCTCTACCAGTCGCTCAAGTCGTCTCGATCCTGGTGGTACTGAACCCAATCCAAAGCCGCCTGGATCTGTCGGAGCCGATCGCGGCCCCCCCAGACGAGGATACGGGACAGAGCGAAGATAAAGCGGTAGGTATCCTCGGCGTTCAGGGTATGGTACTTTCTGCAGCGAATCACACGAAACTCGAGTCGCTGCGTAGCGCCAGAAGCACCACCAGCACCACCAGCAGAACCAGCAGAACCAGTACCACCAGCACCACCGTTGTCCTTCGTCTCGCCATCGTCATCGTCAGGGTCATTCGAGATCCAGCCCATATAAAGCTCCACGCGGAACGGCATAATAGCCAGCGCAAACGCCGCATTCTCAACGCGAATGGGGAATTCAGAGTCACGCAGGGTGCTGTCCAGGCCACGGAGGCTGCGAAGCATGCCCGCCAACGTGACGGCGGCGTCGACGTGGCGGGCCAGGGTCGCATCGAGGTCGTACACTTGGAGAGGGACCTGGTAAAATTTAACGGAGAGAAAGGGGAACCGAATGTATGGGGTGGCGAGGGCCGTGTCGACGCCCGAGAGGATGCGAAGTTGGTCGCGAGTAAAGTTTCTGTGGTTGTAGCCGACCAAGACGTGGGTGGAGGGAAGTTGGAGAACGGGGGCGTCGGGAGCGCTGGGGACGAGGATGCGAGGGAGGGCGACGACTTCGTCGGAGAAGGGGTCGGTCGTGCCGAGAGGGTAGTCGGTTGAACGCGTTATTGTGCGAAGAGAACGGAAGATGTTCCAGAATTCCTCCCTGAGGATTTCATCCATCTCAGACCTCACGTATGGGTCGGAAAGACGCATCAAATCGTCGCAGTATTCGCATCCGATAGCCGAAGAGAGACCACCGTAAAGAACGAAGTGAGCGATCTCAAAAGGATCAGCTTCCTCGAACTCCGTTCGGAGGGTGATGCCGTTGGACGAGAGCTCGGCAGGGGTTTTGAAACCTGAAAAGGCACTGAACTGGGAAATATCCTTCTCGCCTCCTTCAAGGAATGCCCAGCTGGAAAACTCCTCACACTCACTTGGAACCTCTTCCTTCATCTGCTCCACAGCGGCGACGGCATCAGAACTACGGTTTCCATCCTACTGGGGAACCTGCAGCGTGGGACCGAGACGCTCGAACGCCTCCGCGATGTTTTGCTCGTAGGTTTCGCGCAACGCTTCAGCTTGTTTCATCTGACGATGGGCATCATTCTCGCCCTCCATTTCCGAGAATGGACCTGGGACGGCGTAGTCCTGAAACAGAAGGTCCCACGATACAAAGGGACTCAAGAGGCTTTGGGGTGGAAAACCCTGCTGAGCTGCTTCGTCCAACGGGGGTTGCTGGCCGGGGAGGTGTTGCTGAGGTTGAACCGTGGTGGTTGCCTCGATGACATCGTTACCGATATTAGGCCAGACGTTGTTCATTCCGGTATCGACTTGATTAGCTCCATCATTGGGGCCAACGACATCACCGCCTTGTCCGTCTTCATTCTGTAGAGAGCGAAAAAAATAAGTGGTCAGCGCGGGCCAAATACAGCGCGCCTCCTCTAAGCGTTTCGCGTCAAGAAGGAATTGAGGAGGGAGAACAACGAGCAAGACTAGAGAGAGGAGGAAAAAAGGAAAAAGGAAACTTACGGTAGGGGTGATGCCCTCCATCGGAGGAATAGTATCGTTCGACGCCATTTTTTTTGGCACAGAAAATGAGAGATTGTGAGTCGAGATGCGAAGGGTTGCCTTTTTCTGCCCTCGCTCGAGAGGATGTGATTGAATTTTTGGTTTGGGAGAAGAAAAAAAGAAAAGGCTTCCTCGAGCTCGAGGGGGGTTTATATAGTTTCCCTTTCTCGTGGATGAGCCATGACAAGAGTCGTAGGTAGCTAATCCCGCGTTGAGCTGAGATTGGGGTGTTGCTGTGGGAGGTGTTTCGTGATGTTGGTTGATTTTCGTGTAAGTTGTATTCCTGAACGTAGATGTGAACTTGGGTATGGATACTTTTAGAGAGATGCTACTCTAAAATAAAGGAGAATAAGAAGAAAATCTTTATAAAGCAAATGAGTATTTCCAAGAAGTAATGAGAATACTAGAAATGCCCTTTATATCTTCATGGTTTTGGTGTAATTTAACAGTCCGGATGTCCTCCGGGCGGTGATCGGAGGAGATCGGAGGAGATGATGGGCCGAGATCAGCATCCAGGCCCGGACATGTCCTTATCATAGCACTCATCATCTCTAGAACTTATAGAAGGCATCTGGAGAGTGCTTTTCACAACTTGAATAGAAATAAATGAAAGAGACTAAATTAGATTGACTTGGTGGATGATTTCTCTTAAAGAGCCTGTCTCTGATCTCTTTGTCCTAGTAGCAGGCCTGGTTTCAATGTCAAGGCCGGGAATCTATGGGGGAATATGCAAACTTCCTCTCCGAAGCTGAAGATGGGTACGTCTATACCTTTTTGGCCTCCAACGCGGCAAGGATTTGAAAGACGCTGACTCAAGATGGACTCGTCAGATGAGGCAAGTGAGAGAACGACTTCAAATACGGCTGGCTGACTGGTGATGAAAAGAGACAGGAAGAGAGAGACGGGGACGGGGACGGGGACAGGGACAGATGTCGCAATCTCACGCGCCACAGAAACATAAATACACGGACTTTGTAGTTTCAGAGCGTGAATCTCTGCTCTGTGGATCCCGCTGGAGTGTTGGAGATTCGAGATGAGATGTGCTGGGCTCTTCTCGTCCATGTCACCAGTCTCGTTGCCAGCACACCGCTTCCTAAACTGACCTCACATCTTAAATATCAAGTCTCCCGGACTACAGAGAACGGTCGGTATTGGATTTCACCTCAAGACTCTCTCTGATGAGCCTTTTAAATGGTGTCTCCAATTCGTTTCTTGAGCATTCATGATGCTATCGCAGTGGATGCGACTTTCTATCCTCGTGGTTAGAATACATTCTCCCACTCCCAAATAGGCAAGAAACCTGGTCAAATCTGGCATGCCAATTCAGACAATTTTCGGTCCCGGTTGCGTCGTTTCCGCTGCCATGTGCAACCCCATACGAGGGTGAACCGAGCGTGGAATGGAACAGCCGCCGAAAACATCCTTCCCCCATGCAATCCAATCTTTGCTCCACGGCCGTGTCGGTCAATTCTTTGGATTATTTGGGAAATTTTCCTTTTCTTTTCCCTTTGGACAGGAGGACGCCCTTCGTTGCCGAGTCCTGGTAAGATGGCAATGACCCGGAAACATCCAATCCCTGGCTTCTGTTTTTATGTTCAGCGTGCAGTCTTCTTTGGAACCTGCTCCTTAACCGGTGCTCCTCTTCAAACAATACTTCCATTCTTTAGCAATTCGCCTCTGGGATTTTGATCCTCTTCTCCAGACTCCATGTGGAATGCTTCCGGATATGGCTCCTGTCGCCCCCCTTCTCCCGTTCTCAGAACAGACAGATGAAAATGGAGGGAAAAAAAAAAGAAAGAAAGAGAGTAAACCTCTTAGAATATTGCCAATTGAGACTAACTCTGGAATGTCCTCGGAATGCGGTTCAGAGGGGGGGAAGAAAGAATATTTGGAAACAAGAGATATCATATATCCTGCCCCAGATGAACCTCAATGTATGTGCCATCATTATTCTTCCCACTCTCTAGGTGCCCTCCAAGGGTTGTCGTTGTCTCTATTCAGATGAATCATACATCTTTAACTTTCTTGTTTCAAAGATCAATAATCGCAGTAACAGTCAAACTATTGTAGGCGATGATAGTCTCTCTTCTGAGAGAGCTCCCACCTTCCAAGTCGTCCTCTTTCACAGATCTTACCTCGAGTTAAAGGGATCCTCCTTGCTTTATTGGAGCCTTTCTTCCCCTTTCCTCCTCCTCAATTACTCGACCGACCCTTCAGCTTCAGAACCACCACCTCCAAAAGACATAGCACCTTTCAACGCCTTCACAATGGCCACCCCGCCTCCCGACCGCCAGGTCGCGGACGGCGAAGCAATCGAAAAAGCAGTCGAAGCGATCCGCCAAAGATGGGACGCAACCGTATCCCACACCTCCTCCACCTGGCAGCGCATCTACACCGAAATCCGCGACAAAGTCAACGACCCCAAGGGATCCCTCGACGACGTCCTGAAAGAATACTTCCTCCCATCGCCGGAGCGCGACCTCCTCCTCCCCGCCACGGCGCCCAAGTACCTCGTCAAGATGCAGGAGGACAACACGCGGCGGTTCATGACTCTCATGGCGACCCGGTTCAGGAACGTCAAGATCGATTTGCCCTTCAAGCTGACCATGGCGTACTTCGGCTTGCCCGTCGAGCCTCTCAACCCGGAGCTGTTCTCGTGCTTGGATGAGGACGTTACGATGGTGGATTGTGCGGGTCTTACGGCGTATGATACGAGGCCACCTTTGCATTTTTTGACGGGCCATGAGACGCGGAATTGGGGTTTGGACCCTTTACACGGTAAAGTCGCGGAGATGATTTTTTTTTTTTTTTTTTTTTTTTTTTTTTTTTTTCTTTTTTTGGCAGGGCCGGAACTAACCCCTGTTTTGTTTCTTTAAAAAAATTGTAGGCAGTGAGGCCGAATACATCTATGCGCCCGTCCCGGAACAATACGTGGTCATCCCGACCGATCGGATCGAAGGGACCGGAGAAGGAGAAAGCACGCCCTTAAAGGGCACACCGAAAATCAAAGTCCCCTTGCTCACTCCCATATCGCCCGATGACGAAGATAAAAGCGCCCGCGGAAGGCTCCGAGGCGGCGCTGGATCCGACACTGAATCTAACCTTTTCTCCGACTCCGACGACGCCAGGGACAAGGACAAGGGCAAGGGCAAGGGCAAGGGCAAGGGTAAGAACAACGACTCCGACAGTGATCAAACAACCGGCATCCTCGTCAAAGGCCGCCACGCAAGGATCCTCGACGCCCCCTTCGCAAAAGACAAAGACATCCAAGCAGCCAGCGCCTCCGGCCCGTGGCTCTGGATGTGCGGCTACCAAGGCGGCTATCCCTTCATCGGCGGCAATGGCGAGTCCCTGGCCGTGGCCATCCGAGCCCTCCTATCCCTCACGGGGAAACAAGCCCAAAAGAACGTCGTCGTCAGCAGGTTCAGCGTCGCCGATAAGCGGTGGATGGAGCACATCGACGTATCCCTCCCCCTGAGAGCCGACAGCAAACTCTACAAGGCCATCACCGCCCACACAATCGCGTACAACCTCCGGGACCACACCGACTGCTGCGCCTGGTTCGTCCGCCTACATACCGATGCCGAACCGCCCGCCCACGCCTTCGAGCCCGGAGTGTTCGACAGTCTGTGGCAGATCGTTGTGCTACAGGCCACGCGCGCTGTCCCCGGAGCTCCCAGGGAGCCTGAGGCGTACTTCGCCCTCAGGCATGACGTGGGTCCCGTCCTCGGGAAGGCGTGCGCCCGGAGCAGCTACGCCCTGTTTATTCGCTCGGCCATGCAGCTTCTGCAGGGCGGGTATCTCTCCCCCGGGGACGGCCACACCGGGGTGGCCGTCTCCGACGGCATCGAAGTCAAGCTAGCTGATGCGATGACCAACTATGGCGGAATTTCAATGCCAGGAAAACTATTTTCGAAGCTGTACAGGCGATCTCTTGGGTCCCCTGGTAACGCTTCGGGCCCTCGCAACGAGTGGCAAGTCCAAATCGACAGCCTACAAGAAAACGAAATCGTTTTCTGGATGCCCGGATACGAGTCCAGGGAGAAAAGGGAGTACGAAGTCCTCAAGGTGGAGGGTGATCGCCCGTACCAAAACGCATGGCGCATCGTCAACCTAGTCCTCGCTAGATACTTCTCCCTCAAAAGGCTCAGGGTCCTCAAGCCCAACGTCGCTTTCTGGAGCGGCTGGCAGGTCTGGAACTCGAGAACGCCCTTCGATCCCGCAAAGGGCCCTGCGTTCCAGGTCCAGGTCGGCGGGCTAGAGAGGAACCCGGACAACGAAGAACTCATCACGCCGGCTTGGGCGCCGGAGATTGAGAAGATGCTCGGCGATGCGCTCCGGAACTCGCGCGAGCGCATCTTCGTCTTGCAGCCCATCTTCAAGAAGTACATTTTGTACGGGTCGTGGAACAAGGAACCGCCCAATGATGAAGGTGGAGAAGAGGATCTGGCGAAGTATCCTTGCGTGGAGATGGAACCGACGGCGTCGATGGAGGACCTTTGGGGGCTCATCGATAAATTGGTCGACAACACGAAGAATCCAGAAGGGGAGCCAAAGACGCCCGAAGATTGGTCCAATATTTGGGTGGAACTCAGAAGCTTGCCCCTTTGGAAGTACCAAATGACCTATGGAAGCGTTGTCATCTCCATGTCGACTACGAATGAAGAATTCGATCTGCTGCGGTTGCATCTGATCGGACCCTACATTAGTGTTACGCTCCATGATAACCCCATTATAGACTATTGTAAGCGGCAAGGCTATCCCCCATATTTCTCCTTTCTTTCTTTTGTTTCGCAATACAATTTGACTCTTTGACACTTACCTGGGCTTACCCTGTCTGTTTAGCCACCACCATTCAACCTCCTGCTACCGAGTGGGGTCAGCGATACGGGCTCATCAGTCTCCTCGGCTGCGGTGACAGGGAAACGGCCGCCGCCGCCATCGCTCCGAAACCACAAGGAGTCGAGGAAAGTGAAGAAGACGCAGGCGCAGACGCAGACGGCGAAGACGAAGGCGACGGGCGGTTCAATACGAAAGGCAGGCCCAAGAGGGGAGCCTTGGACCCGCGAGACTACAGAGAGAGCTTGTGGGCGAGACAACCCAGCTTCTTCGACAGCGGACCCCAGCCCCGAGTCCCCCGCGGAGGAGCCCCCGTTGAGAGCCTCCTTCGCGTCGGCGGTCCCAACGTACCCCAAGTCAGCAGGGCGGTCTTGACGCCGACGGAACAGCGGAAGCTCCAGGAGGCGTTTTACGCCATGCGCAACACGAAGCTCAACCGAATCATCAAGTGCCACTACGACAAGTGCGAGTTCACCTGCCGCGTGGACCACGAGGCCGTCATGAGGAAGCACTTGAAGAAGGAACACGTCGTCGAGAAGTGCCCCTGGTGTACCGTGCTGTTCCCTCCGTACTGGACGCAGGAGAGGCGCGAGAAGCACATTTTCAAAAAGCACGCCTCCCGCGTGACGAAATCGAAAACGGCAGACGCCAAGACCGCCCGCGATAAGGATGGCGATGTCCAGATGCAGACCCAAGAGGACAGGGACAGGGAGGCGCGAGGCCTCGACGCGCACTGGGTCCAGCCCGTAATGCACCCCAAGGAGCCACCCCCCGCGCCGGTCAAGGTCGCCTCGAAATCGGAGACAAAATACGTCTTCTGCGACCGCTGCGGAAGGGAGCACGCCAAGTTCGACCACATCCGCGACCGCATCGTGCACGACGCCATCTGCGTGCCGGGAGCCCGAGCCGTGGGATTGTTCACGTGGTGCGGCGCGTGCGGAGAAAAATCCTGGGACACGGGCGAGGCAGCCAACAAGTTCGGCGAGGGCGATAAATTCCCTCATAGGTGCAAGGTGGATACGGAGATTCAGAAATTCTGCCACAAGTGCGGATTCAGGGGCGACGACCCGACACCCGTCGCCCCCGCAACCGCCGCCTCCGCCGCTCCCGCTACTGGGGGGGACGGGACCGTGGACAACCCCGAGGCCGAACCCAAGAGCTATCTTACGAGACATATCGACGCTTGCCAGGGCTTCAAGGGAAAGCTGGCTGCTGTCTGCCCGTACTGCGGCTATAAAATGTCGGCCATCGTCGACTGGAAGATCAAGCAGACGCACATCGTCGAGTGTGCCAGGCACAACGGCGTGGAGCCCATCGTTACGCCTTTCAACCTGTACCCGGAAAAGTACTACGACAATAAGCCGTCCGGACCCGATCCGGCCCAGGACCGCTTCTACTCGGGATGGAATACCGGCAAAGGCTACGTGCCTCCCGGGCGGGACAAGACGCTTTGGGAACTCGCCGTCGGGACTGTTGACAGGAACAAGCCTGATGCGGGGCCGCGGACGATGAAGAAGTTGCTCGAGGAGATTCAAAGGGAGCAGGGGATTCCGCCGGGGGTGGTACTTACTACGAAACAGCAGTACCAGCTCTTTCAGGACTGGGCCCGAAAGAGCTTTCCGGGGCAGTGGGATCCCACGGACCTTGGGCTACCTGAGGAGAAGAATAGTGCCGGTCGAGGCGGTGGTGACAAAGGCGATGGTGACAAAGGTGATGGTGGCTCAGGCGGTGGTGGTGGTCCGGGGGGTGGAGGTTCGGTAGGCCGAAATCCGGAAGAACCAACGAGTGAGGACGAGGAAGAACGAAGGAGAAAAGAGGAGAAAGAACGAAAGCAACAAGAAGAGGAGGAAAGAGCGTGGGAGAAAAGGGAAGAGGAGCGAAGGGAACGAAGGGAACTCAAAGAAAACATCGAGTCGGTGAGTGACGACGAGCAGGAGAAAGCTGCCAAGCGCATGAGGCGAGAAAAGCACGCAGAAGAACGAGCGAAACGGGTCGAGGCGGAAGACGCCCCGGAAGCGAACGTGGGCCTCAAGCAGTTCAAGTCGCGCTTCAACAGTCTAAATCGGGATTTCGACGAATCCCAAGGATATCCGTGGACGGGCTTTCCGTGGGACAGAGTGATATATGTCGCCGATGACCGCCCGGTGCTATCCTGTCCTCTCGACGCCGAGTGCGGTCCTGTCGACAATCGCAACCGTAGGCTTCACCCCATGCAGGCCTTGATGTCGCATATCCTGGTCCATCACGGAATTGACTACAGAAAGCCTTATGTTCATGAAGCACACACCATCAGACTGGCGACTCTGGATCACGAGGGATGGGAGAGCCCCGAAAACTCGGATGAGGAAGGAAGTGTAGACTCACGGAACGAATTATATGGGTTACGCGTTCGTGAGCAATACTACCGACGCCGCGAGAGGTCGCCGGACTGGAATAAGGTACTGCCTCCACCGCCTGTAGATTGGAAGCCGACTGCGAAGATGCGCTGCACTAGATGTTTGCGCAAGAGAGCAGCAGTTAATGCAAGGGCGGATTACCCAGCAAACGAGACCCAGTTCGGTGTGAGTTGCTTCCTTTCCCCCCCTTTTTTTTTTCTTTTTTCTTTTCTTTTCTTTTCTTTTCCTTTTCTTTCGTTTTCATTTGACCTACCCTACCGTCAACCTAGGTTGCGAGCACTCCTCCTGAGGCAAGACTCAACCGACAATGCTAACTCTGTTCTACCTCTAGTTCCATGGCATCGCCGCTCACCGAAGTTGTGAGACTCGCTATGGACCCGGAGTAAGCGTCTGGGGCGAAATCGGGCTTCCCAATAGAAGCGGTTGGATCGACGAGGCAGAGTTCAGAAGGACTAGGATGACCTTGAAGGAATTGAAAATTCACTTTAAAGAAAAGTATCCAATGTATTCCGGCACGATATACCCGGGGACAGGCACAGGAACGTCCAATAGTTGGGCGTACGACCCAAACAGCGAGGTTTTCTCGACTTATTGGCCCCTAGTTTGGCCGCCGTTTGAAGGCGATGTCCCACAGGATCTTGCGACAGCGCCGATTCTGCATCACGATAATTATGACTACTGGACAGACGTATCTGAGCCGGAGAAGGACGACGACGACAAAGATGGTGACGGTGGAGGAGGCGGGGCAGGGGCTGTGGCCGCAACTATCACGGTCGACGGTATGGATGAGTGCAGCGACCGCTCAACAGAGGTTACTTGTGGTGAAGTTGGCAGTGCAGGCGATGATGTG
This sequence comes from Scedosporium apiospermum, assembly GCF_000732125.1. Taxonomy (NCBI): domain Eukaryota; kingdom Fungi; phylum Ascomycota; class Sordariomycetes; order Microascales; family Microascaceae; genus Scedosporium; species Scedosporium apiospermum. The sequence continues at coordinate 480,214 of NW_015971792.1, read as the reverse complement.
GGAACGGAAACTGCGAGTAGGAAGCGCAAGAGAATTTCCGATGAGGACGAGTCGGAAGAGACAGGAGACGAGGAGAGTGGAGAAGATGAGAAGATTGAAGGTAGCGACGTAGGAACGGCAGCTGCCGCGATTGATGATGTGGCTACGGAAACTGCAAACAGAAAGCGCAAGAGAACGTTTGTTGAGGCGATGGGCGACAAATGCGGACCGTGGGCGGAGACGGAAAAGGTGTACTCGGAGAATCTTGAGCCAGGCCCGGATGGCGTGCGCCGGGACAACTCGGGTCCGGTGCGGAGGAATCTGGAGAGGCTTGCGTCGCCCCAAAATCCGAGCGGGACAGGCCTTCTCCCAAGAGACTCCATCACCGTCGATCCGGAGTGGAGGCCAGCGAAGAGAGTCAGGTTCGCGACGGAGTTCGCCGAGCCTCCGGCGGCTGAGGATCCAGGTCACGCCGGAACGGCTGAGTCGGATACAGACAGCATGGGTTGCAGCCAACCAACCACGGAGGCGGACTCTGGTGAAGATTGAACCGCGATGAAGATTGGACTTTGGAAGTCAATTGTCATGGCTGGTTTGGTGTTCCTCATGGCTTTGTTGTAGTCTAGATCTCATTTTTAGTGTTTTGCGTGTTTTGCCTTCCTCTTCTCATAATTTACATGGAGTTTACGTGGGACATTTCGAATCTTGCTGATGTCAATGATGGATCCCCCGAGATCGATATTCTTCGTGGTATTTATCAAGGTCGGATTTTGTTGAATGGCTGCCATGCCCAGCAACCCACCCGACCAATCGGATAGAATACCAAGGAGCTGGGTGCAGCGGACATGGAGTCGACCGAATTCCGTTCTCATGGACCGGGGGGCGGCAAGGACTAATAATGCCTGGACGGCGCGGAGAGCGTGCCTCCTCGGGCACTCTCGCACAAGGAAGACGGATTTTAACCAGCGTTGGACTAAAGCAGGGAGTTTAAAGCAAGATGTGTTTCTGCGGGCGTGCTGATTCTACGCGCGATTGTGTCGATGATGTTGGGAGGTTGAGCTCGCTTCGATATCATACCTCAGTAAAAGGTATCGAGGACATACTCCGTGCGTCGTACTTTTTGTTCAAACGGCCAGGGTGTTAGGTCGCTCTTCCCTTCAACCAATTTCACAGGCGCTGCTCCTGCCTAGTTCATGGAGTGTACGGAGTACAGATGTACATTTGTACGAAGTAGTGTATGAAGTAGTGTATGTACTTCATTGTCGTAGTTTACATGCATCGGAGTGGAGGTGATGAAGCACAGAGGAAGCCACTAAACAGTGTTTACTAAACAGCGTTGGCTCCTCGTTGCTGCATTGTCATGTGTCATGTGTCATGTTCTAGGCGAGACCAGGCCTGGCCCTGGAGACATCAATCAATTTAAGCCACCGACCAGGCCTGTTTCAGACATCATCGCGCTCACCGACTAGTACGCGGCAAGTATCGGCTCCCCGGGGCCCGCTGGCCCCAGGTTCCCCGGCTTGTCCAGCCAACAATTCATCACATGTTGATGCACGGCCCGCTCAAGTCAGAATTTATAGGCATTCGGCGACTTCCTTGTCTGTTCGCCGATCAAAATGTACGAGTTGCTGGCATGCATCCCGATACATTTCTGGAGTAATCAGGTCTGTCGACTTGGATGAGCTGCATAACTTATGGAGAGGCAGTATGTCTCACAAGAAGCGGCGCCTTCGAGCGACGATCTGGCCTCATCCAATTCAGGGACTGCTCTTTTTTCATCATAAGCTAGCTCGTTGTGTCTAACTGGAAATAGTCCAGAAGAGGTTTTGTTGGAACAGTACGAAGTATAGTGAGAGTGTACCTGGAAAGTCTAGTTCACTTTGCAATTGAGTGTACCTACCGACACGAGACTAGGTTCCCTTGGATCTGTGTGCGAGGTACTTTGTAATTTGACGAAGTCTCATATTTACGCATGTACCACCCTGCTAGCTACCTACGAAGTACTCTACTTGTTCATGAGCTACAAACTCAGCCTGCAAGTGGCAACTTCGAAGCCGCCTTCCAGAGGTCATCAGTTGGTGTTTCCCAGCTGGTGACTCGAGTCGGACCTGCCCAACTCATTTTCTTTTCTTCCTTTCCCCTTCCTCTTTCCTTAATTCACACGTAGACATACTCAGTACACCTGCGCTTCATTGTTCCAATTGTTTGTCCCTTCTTCGAGTTCAAGTCCATTCCGAGGTCGAGTCAAGCATTTAGTAATCATATCATTCACTGTGTGTGAATCGTGCTTGCTTGCTTTTTGAAAATGGTGGATCTGTTCTCCGGGTAGCGCATCTCACTTCTTTCGCGCTTCATAACTCTTATCTCACCTTCGTGTTCACGATGTACTTGGTACCTCTACTTCTGCCCTCAGCTGCCACCTCATCTCCTTGCCGAACACATCCTTGACTTATTAGACACCCGCGACGAGAGTACCGACTACCTCCTCCGCCTCGTGATCACAACGGGGCATCGCGAAGACTCAACGGATTCCTCACCTATGAACCGTGCCCTATTTCGAAGCTTGCGACTGACTGCAGCTAATCAATGCATGCATTGTCGTGTAACTCGCCTCTCTTATTGGATGACAGGGATTGGAGAAAGAGCTGTACCTACCGAGACGGTCTAGCTTCACCCCGACATCATAATCTCTTCTCTCGCTCTCTCTCGCTCTCTGTCTCTCTCCTCCTCCTCCCCCAAATATCATAGATTTTCAAATTTTCGACCAAAATCGCATTATTGATAGTCAAAGCGGAGTGATGACGCCGGTGCTTAACAGAGCCTCCGTGCTTCTGTCTCAGCTGGCCGGCGCTGGCGCCCGCTCTGCTGGTGTCCATGCCCGGAAGAGTTGTTGGACTTCAGTCCAAAAGAGTATTGTTCCGAAACCAACATACTTCTCCCACTCAACGAGGAATGCCTCAACGACCTCAGCATTCCCCCCGCCATCTCCCAAACCGCGGCGCGTACCTAATGGCAGGGCCAGAGCGACGCTACTAGCTTCGGGTTGTGTTCTCGCCGCAGTTTTAACTTACACGTACCTGTCCGGTCCTCTTCGCGCCGATGCCGCATTCGCCCATCCTCCTCTCGCCATAGGAGCCGATTCCGACGGCCGAGACCCAAGCCTGCCACGATTTCGCATCTCTGAGGTCAGAAAACACGGCGCCAAGTCCGATCGTCCCTGGGTGACGTACGGCGACAAAGTCTACGACATCACCGACTGGATTCCTGCTCACCCGGGCGGTGAGGTCATTCTGCGGGCCGCTGGAGGCAGCATTGACACGTTCTGGGACATCTTCGCCATCCATAAGCAGCCTTATGTTCGGGAGATACTCGAAACCTACCTCATCGGTTATGTCGACAGCGCCGATCTCGTCAATGGTAAGCTTCCTCAGGAGCAGGTCGAGGACCCCTTTGTACATGATCCCGAACGCCACCCCGCCTTCATCACCTTGACTCAGAAACCCCGTAACGCCGAGACACCTCCCGACGTTCTAGCTGCGACTTTCATCACTCCCAATGACCTTTTCTACGTCCGGAATCACATGTGGGTGCCGAAGATCGAAGGCACCGGCGCTGACCACAGGATCACCATCGAGTTGCCGGACGGTAACACCAAATGCTACACACTACAGGAGCTGAGGGAAAAGTTTCCGGCCTACAAGGTCACCGCCGTGCTGCAATGCTCGGGCAATCGTCGAAAGCACATGACCAACGCAGGTCTCAAGACCAACGGCCTTCAGTGGAACGTCGGAGGCATCTCGTGTGCGGAGTGGGAAGGAGTGCGGCTGGCCGATGTGTTGAAGGACGCAGGCTTCCCGGTTCACGAGGCGCGAGAGGGAGTCGATACGGGAGCCAAGCACGTGTGGTTTTCCGGCCTGGAAGCGTACGGGGCGTCGATACCCCTGGAGACTGCCGTCGATCCCCGCGCCGATGTGCTTCTCGCCTACGGCATGAATGGTCAACCCTTGCCGAGGGATCACGGGTTTCCGCTCCGCGCTCTGGTCCCCGGCACAGTTGCTGCACGGTCAGTGAAATGGCTCAGCAAGATTGTGCTCTCGGACGAGGAGAGCCCTTCGCAATGGCAGAGGCGAGATTACAAGCTGTTCGGACCAAATGTAGGGGCCGCCGCCGACTGGGACAGCGCGCCTGCGATTCAGGAGATGCCGATAACGAGCGCCATCACGTCGATCAAGGTCGCAAAGGAAGACGAGGATAAGAAAGACGAGACGAAGGCGGACAAGGCAGTGCAACCGGAAAAGGCGGCCACCCTTCAAGGATATGCGTTCTCAGGCGGCGGGCGAAAGATCGTGCGCGTCGACGTATCCCTCGACAACGGCAAGACGTGGGACCAGGCCGAACTCCTCGACGACTGCGACCCGAAAGACGGAGGCGACGACTCGCCCTGCAAGGGGCGGAAGCACTGGGTGTGGCAGAGGTGGAAATACAACGGCCAGCTGCCCATGGACGAGCAGCGCGGGGAGAAGCGGTGCTCGACGGTGGTGGTCAAGGCGACGGATGAAGTGTATAATTCTCAGCCGGAGCACCATCAGGGGATTTACAACTTGAGGGGGAATCTGGCGACTGCTTGGCATCGGGTGTCGGTGTGCAGTGATTGTGTGAAAAAATGAGCGTGGTGTTTTTGGCGTTTTATTATTCTGATTTTTGGGTGTGCGTATAAACTCTGGCGATGAAGACGCCCATGAGGCATTTTGGGGTTTTGGTGATTTTTTATTTCTCCTTTGTTTACCTCAGGTTTGTCCCGGCCGGCACTTAGAGAAGCGAAGGACTGGATAGAAGGAGGGGATTATAGGCTCGAAACAAGTCCGAGGAGATAGGATATTGTATACAACAAGACGCAAAGCGCATTAATATGTTCTATTTGAGCAGCACACTCTTGTTTCATGCGAGCTCTTAAAGATCATGTGCTTGGCCTCAGGCATTGAATGGCACAATCGTAAACAAGAGAATCGAGAAGAGAAGGAAAAAAATAGAGTCTTCGGTAGAATCGACTCCATTCCTGAATCGTATGTACGTATGGATCAATGGTATCAAGAAGAAAGCATTGATGCAACATTATGAAATAAACCACAGGAACGCAAACCCTCCCCGTCCCAGACGAAATATTAAAAGGATAGCGAAAACGAATCCCAATCTTCGCGGCAACCAAAATGATAAAAAACAAACTGTAAGAAAAGCAAGGTCTTGAGATAGACTCGCACTCATGGATGGGCACAAAGAGAAAAGTCCGAACAAAACGGGTTTGCAAAAAAAACACTATCCATTCCGGTAACTCTCCTTTTCTTTTGTCATCTCGATCAGGGGGAGTCAGTTAATAAAATAAAAAAAAATAGAAAAATAATGTACATATTTCTTTTTCACACAAAAGTTTCCCAATCCTTTCCATCCTCTCCCAAAAAAGGGACAAAAGAAAAGAAAAAAAAAACGCAGAAAAAGAGCGAAAACGCGAAGAAAAAGTAGAATCGGGAATTGAGATGGATATAAATGTGAGGGGGCCTGTTTATCTGGCAACAAACTCGTTCGTCTTGCGAGATAAGAGGCGGATGTTGTCGACGAAGGACTCGATGAGCTCTGGGAACTTGTGCGGTTCGTGGTTCATGAGGCGTCGGCCTTGGTCGATGAGCGTGGAGGGGTTGAGCTCGATTTCGAGCTCGTGTTCTTTGCCGGCACGGGGCGCGCCCTGGGTATTCCGAGTTAGCAATTGCTTAAGAGGGTAAAAAAGGGTAGGAAAAAGATCGAAAAGAGAAAACGTACCCCAGGTCCAGACATGGACGTCGTCACCTGCGTCAAATCAACCTGTATGCTCCCCTGCGCGTAACTCAACCGATCCTTCTGCCTCGGCGGCATATTCGCTCTATCCCCCGCACCACCACCCGTCTGCTCCAGCTCCTCAATAGGACCAGGCCAATTCATCTCGAGATTAACGCTAATGCGACAATCGAGCGGCGAATTTGGCATGTGGATGCTGAGGTCCGCGACGCGCACCTTCACGATCTTGGCAAGGACTTGGCGGCTCCGCTGGTCGTAGGTGACGCGGGCCTTGGGCACGTGGCGCGGGCGCATGAGGTTGCGAACGCAAGGGGGTAGGGTGTCGCGGAGCTGGGGCGGGAGCTCGAAGTAGCGGTCTTCTTCGCGGCGGTGCTTGTAGTGGACTTGGACGCGGGGAACGGGGGAGGTGGGGTTGGGGTTGCGGGGATCTGTTTCGATGACCATGCGGTTGAGGTATTCGTTGAGTCCTTTGTGCTGGGCCTAGAATGTCGGAGTTAGTCTGTCTGGCCTCGAATAAAGAGCATTAGGGCAGAAGGGGGGGGGAGGAAAGGTTGCAAAAATCAAGTGTAACAAAGGCAAATGCATACCTCAGTCATACTACTGCGAAACGCAAACTGGCCCCTATCCCTAAGCAGACACTCCGAGCCAACGGGGTACGCCACGCGATCATTCGTGTCCTTGTCGATAACGGTTCCCAGCTTCGCCTCAATCTCAAAGGCAATGCCTAATCGGGCTATTTCGACGGCATCCGGGCTATTGATGACGTTGAGGAAGAGGAAATCCGCAACCGCCTTGTTGAGTTCATCAAGCGGCTTGACATTTGCAATAGTCGGCTCCCATGGACCTAAGATGGCAGTGATCTCCGCATTGGGGTCTATGGCGGCGGGTGTCGGGCCTCCCGCGGCTTGTGGTGGAGGAGGAGCCGGCTGCTGTTGGCCGCCCTGGGGTCGAGTCACCTCGGGGGAAGTGTTTCGACTTTTGCGTTCTGGTCGGAAGCTTGCCGCTCGACCGTTAACTGACGAGGTGGAGGCATTGGCTAGGTGCCTCTTCTTAGGGAATTCAAAGTTGGCGCGCTTGAGTTTAATACTGGGGTTCCTCGCCGACTGGGCCCAGATGGGCGGCTCGGTGTAAATCTTCGGCTTAGGTTTCCGCTTCTTCTTCTCCAGCTCGGGAGACAACGAGGGTCGGCGGGGTGGTGGTCCTGGCGTAGGTGCTGGGGCGGCAGCCATCGTAGAATTCGCTCGAGGCAGAGGTGGTTGTTGTTGGCGGGGAGTGATGGGGGCAGCCTTGCCGTTAACAATGGACCCCTGGCGTTGGCGTACGTCTCTCCGGTCCGAATCGTCATCGGTGTCCCGATCGTCCATCTTGCGCTTGGCGGGCGTCATGGCTCGATCCGTTCTCGCCGGGGCAACCACCGCTGCTTGTCGTTGAGAACTGGCGGCGTTATTGTGGATATCGGCAGCCGGCGAAGGTGTTATTCCGTGGGGGTGGGTAGAATTGTTAGGTAGCTTGTGAACGTGGGTCTTGGGGCTAACGCTGATGCTCCTGCCACGATCACTCGTCGTTTGAGAGGTCCGGCGTAGCTCGCTGGCCTGCTGGATGGGGGACGTATGGGCACTAGGAATGCGATTGGCGACGCCCGCACCCGCCGGTATGGATGTCGGGAGCGGTAGTGGGGAACCGTGGGGCTGGGGTTGAGGTTGATGCCGTTGTTGTGGTAGTTGCTGGGGTGGAGGTGGTGGGTGTGCGTGTTGCTGCTGCTGTTGAATGCCAGGACCGGCGGACGACAACCGGCGTAGGTGAGGGCTTGTCGGATGGCCGAAAATTGGAGATATGTCCGATGATTGGCGGGAAGGTGGAGGTATGGGTGGGCCTGAAGGGACAGGGGGTTGAGACTGCTGTCTATTGAAGGAAATTGGCGGTCGATTGGTCGCGACTGGGCTTCTTTGTTGAGGTTGCTGGGGCGGTGGGGGCGGTTGCTGGTGGAAGGAGGCACCATAAGGCGCGTGCTGGCTCTGTGAAGAGGTCGGCGTGGACATGTTTGTTAACGAATGCGTCGATTGAGATCTCTGGTGAGGATACGCGGAAGGAGCGCCTGGCGTCGAAGGTGTCTGGAGTACTGGCGACTGCTGCTGGCGGTAGGGGCCACCTGGACCATGGGGGCCTCCAGGAACGCCAGCAGTGGCAGGTCCGCCAGGCTGATAAGGGCCGTCACGAGGAGGATACGCGTTGGGAGGGTATTGGTGCTGCTGGATGGGGCTCCTCATCTCGGTGGGCGTGTGTTGCCCCGGAAAGTAGCTGCCTCCGGCCCCAGGAGGCGGCGGGCCTGCTGCGAGGGGCGTGGATGAAGCGCGGTTATAGGCGTTTGGCGGCGCGGCCATCGGCGTTGACACTGGAGATTGCACAGCCGGATATCCTTGTTCCTGAAGCCCTTGCGGAGGTCCTGGACGAGGCGGATACGGCGCAGGAGACTGGTAGGGCGACTGGGCGGGATACGGCATCGACTGCTGCCTTTGAGGGGGATGAGGGTAGTCCGGGTGCTTCGCCGGCGATTGGTGCGGGTGTGGGTAATCATACTGAAAGTGCGGCTTCTGCTGAGATGGCGTGGAAGGAGGCTGCGCTATCTGTTGATACTGAGGAGGCGGAGGATGAGGCGGCTGTTGCTGAAGCTGGGCCTGGGGCGGACGTTGGGGCGGTTGCTGTTTCGGTGTCGAAGCCGCCGCGTTCGGGCGATCGCCCGAGTCTGACGTGTTTAATATGCCTCGGAGATCCATTGTGATGTAGTTTGGGACTTTCGAATCTGTCCCATGTCATCTCTCTTCCACGAGATCAATGGCTTGTCCTAGTTGGTGACGGGTAGAGGCGGCAAGTGCGAGATGATCCTCGTGCTCCCAAGAAAAATCAAAAAAATCAAAAAAGGTTCCCCAAAAAAATTCCGACTTAATGGTGACGCGCGGTGTTGCTTTGCAGCATGTATAAAATCTATTCTTCTTTCTTGCGATTAAATTCGAATCGCCTGCTTTCGAACAATTAAGAATTGGTCAAGCTATCAATCGGATAAAGGCGTCCGTCTCGAGGGTTGCGCGGGAAATCGAAGCGACTCGCTGGCGACGGAAGCACAAAAAAAAAAAAAAAGGTCGTGGGTAGAACGGAAGCTACACGGAGCGACGAAATCATGCGAAGAAACTCGATAATCATTGACTTGGCATCGGCGTCTCGAAGCAATCGAAGGAGATGATTGAAATATTAATATTTGGCAAACTGAAGCCTGTTCTTGCGCAGCAAACGGCGAGAGGTCGAGGTCATGACGCGGCTCGAGTCTAGAGCATTATCATCATCAGTTGGGGGGGTGGGAGAGACCAGTTGTTGGCCCACGACCCGTTGCGACGCACGGGGTCAAGGCTGCCGTGTCGAAGGCTGAACGAGGGTCCGTCCTGTTGATGGCGACGCGACAGCACGGCGATGGAAATTGGCGACGACGGCTTCAACGACAGGACGATGAACGGCAATCAAGGGCGATGCGGTTGGGACGAGAGATGTTCTGTCTGGCGGCGAACGGGGCGGGAGTTGGGAGCTGGTTTTCAGGGAGGAATGTTGCAACCTGTTCGCAGCGCATGGAGGAAATGTACGGAGGAGCTGCGTGGATGCTTGTGCGTTTGTGTGCGTGCGGTGCGCGCTGCTTTAGCTTCTAGCACTGGTGCTCAGGAAGACATCTGGCATGACTGCAAACGAAGATCCGATCGGGAAATGAAGGCTGCTGAGGTGACTTTTAGGGGGTATCAACGTTGTTTGTTGTTGGTTCGCATCCAAATGAAGTTGTGGCTTCGATCAGCAGCGTCGCAATAATGGAAACTTGGCAAGTCTTGAGAGACTCTTTTTTTAATTCTTTTTTTTTTTTTTTTTTCCTTTTCCTTTTTCCTTTTTTGCCGCTGGCGTCAATCTTCAATTTTCAATCGGATTTTTTTCGTGGTATTATTTATTTTCGACGGCACAGTATGAACAACCACAAGAGTCCGTCGCATGCACTGAGAAGAGACAGAGTGGAGGTTATCAGTCGGAAAAGCTCATCAGACCTGGCTGGCGATTCTGTGCTTCCACAAGCAAGTTACGTGTTTAGATACTTTATTTTGAATAAATATGTTAGTAATATCTCCGAAGATACCTCTCCACGGTTCGTCGACACTGTATGAAACACGTTCTTCTTCAGTCTTCCCCATAGATGTGTTCAAACAGACAATCCCTGCTCAGCAGATCAACGGGTGAGTTTCTTCACACGCGACGAGGCTGAGCTGTCGGAGGAGACAGACGGCTAATATTTTGCTTGGCCTACCAGAAGCCCAGTCTTGTTGTGGGATGGAAATAGAAAAGAGCAGGAGAAGCGCAGAGGGAGTATACTTGCAAATGTGTCTTTATCTGCTGCTCCCTCAGTATGACAATTGGACCTGCCAAGTATAGAGCGTGGACATGGTTCAAACTGGTCATTGGTGTCCTTCCACAACTCCTACCATACATCCCGAATTTTGATGTTGGAGAGAATCAATTGCCTCTGGGCTCTCCTGTTTGATATGTCATTCATTGATGGCTGTACCTCCTGCCTTTGCTGCCTTTTGAGTGCCCAATTGATGAAACGTAATGTGTTTGTTGGCTGCCGTTTGCGGCTGTCTTCAGCTGCAGTCCCGTTTTGCTTTCGAGCCTCTTGGAGCTGTTTGAATTAGTCATACAATTTCTGATCAAGCTGTCGGCCCGAACTTGATCCGGAAAAGCTTTGGCCATCTGGCACCCAAGCAGCCGCACGCAACGCTGCATGCAGCAGGCGCGAGAAGGCAAAATTCCAGGCAAGCTGTTCCTGACGTGGACTCCCTCGGACTCAGCTCAGAGATTGCCTTCCACTTCCACCTCGTTCTCCATCTCCACCCGATTGACTCCCTTTCATCCTCCCATCATCCTCACGACGAGTTTATCTCGCCTTTTCTTCATTTCTGCCAATTCCGAAATTATACTCGGCCGCCTTTGTCGGGCTAAATTTAATTTCCTTCAAATTCCAAACATTACCTGCGACCTGGCAGCGACGTCTCCTCAAGCTTTCGCAGCCCATCGAGCCGAGTACCAACAACACCAACAACACCGTCAAAAGACAGGCAGCGACCCATCATTTCGACCTCTACCGATTCGATAAACATATCAATATACCTATACTCCAACATCTTAGCACGTCTCACAATGCCGGGCCTCATATCCGCCACGGGCGTGCTTGCATTCCTCGCTGACGAGGAGCCCGAACTCAAGGTCTACGCCCTTCAGACCCTCAACGACGATGTAGATACCGTCTGGACGGAGGTTGCTGGATCCCTAAGTGAAATGTACGTTGAGAATAAAAATGACTCGTTCTTCCCTTTGGGTTGATATCATGCAACAAGGCACCTGCAATGCCTTGTCACCCAGTTTTGCAGAGATGACCATTTATGGTCATCTTTTTGGCTCGATCAAGTTCTAACCATCATCTCTCTAGTGAGGCGCTTTACGAAGACGAGTCCTTTCCCGAACGCCAACTCGCCGCTCTCGTCCTCTCCAAAGTCTACTATCATCTCCAGGCCTACAACGACAGCATGACCTTTGCCCTTGCCGCCGGCGACCTCTTCAAGCTCGACGCTCCCGGCGAGTTCGAGGAGACCATCATTTCCAAGTGCATCGACCAGTACATCGCCGTTAATGCCACCGAACATGTTCCCAAGGCCTCCCGCGTTGACACCAGCCTGCCCATCCTCGCCGATACCTTTACCACTGGTGCTGATGGTTCCTCGCTCATCTCTCCCACTACCCCCTTTTCTCAGACCACACTTCCGCCCAGATCTCTGCTCTCTAGGGCTTCCGTCGACAATGCCATACTCGACCCCTCTTTCCAACCAATCGGAAAGATCGGCCGACATGGTTCCATTGCCTACCTGCCCGATCGGACCACAAGAGCAGCTCTCGAGGCAGTGATAGAACGCCTGTTTAGCAATTGCCTCAAGCAAAAGAAGTACCGTCAGGTCGTGGGAATCGCTGTCGAGGCCAAGAAGCTCGACGTGCTCCAGCGCGTCATCAAGCGTGCCAAGGACGATGCGAGCGGTGATTCCGCGACATCTGCCGAGGAGCTCATGGACTACGCGCTCAGCATCTGCTTGGATATTGTTCAAGAGAGGGGCTGGCGCACCGAGATCCTCCGTCTCATCCTCGAGCTTCTCAACGACATTCCCAACCCCGACTACTTTGCCATTGCAAAGTGCGTCGTGTACCTCGATGCGGACCAAGAGGCATCAACGTTGCTGCGGAAGCTCGTCGACCAGGGCGAGCAGGCGTCCATCACCAATGCATACCAGATCGCCTTTGATCTCTACGACAACAGCACCCAAGAGTTCCTTGGCAAGGTCATGAAGTCCCTCCCTAGCGGCGAGGTAAAACCCAAGCCTCACCAGGCTACCGTAGCCGACGAAGCTGCCGAGAACGAGCCCCTTCTCGCCGACGGAGCCCAGGACAGTAGCGCGGCGGACGATACCGAAGATCTTCCCGAGGACGTTGCTAAGGTGTACAAGAATATCCGTTCCATCCTCACCGGCAGCAAGACGATCCAGCTCAACCTCGAATTCCTCTACCGAAACAACCACACGGACCTCAGCATTCTCAACAAGGTCCGCGACAGCCTCGAAGGCCGCAACTCCATCTTCCATACCGCCCTTACTTTCTGCAATGCTTTCATGAACCAAGGAACGACGAACGACAAGTTCTTCCGCGACAACCTCGACTGGCTCGGCAAGGCCGTCAACTGGTCCAAGTTCACCGCTACGGCCGCTCTTGGTGTGATCCACCGTGGTAACCTGAGCCAAGCCAGGAAGCTTCTAGAGCCGTATCTGCCTCGCGAGGGTGGCCCCAACGGTGGTTCCATCTATAGCCGGGGCGGCGCGCTCTACGCCTATGGCTTGATTCACGCCAACCACGGTGCCGGTGCTCTCGAGTACCTCAAGACCAAGTTCGTCCAGGCCGACGAGGAGGTTATCCAGCACGGCGGCGCCCTCGGTCTTGGTATCGCAGGTATGGCGACGGGCTCGGAGGAGATTTTCGACAACCTCAAGGAGGTCTTGTTCGCCGACTCGGCGCTCAACGGCGAGGCCGTCGGTCTCTCCATGGGTCTCATCATGTTAGGCACCGGCAACGCGACTGCCATCCAAACCATGCTCCGCTATGCCCGTGACACGAGCCACGAGAAGATTGTGCGCGGTATCGCCATCGGCATGGCGCTGATCATGTACGGTCGACAGGAAGGGGCCGACGTTATGATCGAAGGCCTCCTCAACGACCCGGACCCGACGCTGCGCTATGGTGGTATCATGACCGTTGCCCTTGCCTACTGTGGTACTGGCAGCAACAAGGCCGTCCGCAAGCTGCTTCACGTTGCCGTTAGCGACGTGAGCGACGATGTACGACGTATCGCCGTCATGAGTCTGGGCTTCATCCTCTTCAGGAAGCCTGGAAGCGTGCCGCGCATGGTCGAGCTCCTCTCAGAATCGTACAATCCTCATGTGCGATACGGTTCCGCCATGGCTCTCGGTATCTCGTGCGCCGGTACCGGCCTCGACGAGGCCGTTGACCTCCTCGAGCCCATGATGAAGGACCCCACCGACTTCGTCAGGCAAGGTGCGCTCATTGCTCTGTCCATGATCATGGTGCAGCAGAACGAGGCGATGAACCCCAAGGTTGGCGAGATTCGAAAGACGCTGAAGAAGGTGGTCGGAGACCGACACGAGGACGCCATGACCAAGTTTGGCGCTGCTCTTGCTCTTGGCATCATTGACGCCGGTGGCCGCAACTGCACCATTGGTCTCCAGACGCAGACGGGCAACCTCAACATGGCGGGTATCGTGGGCATGGCCGTGTTCACGCAGTACTGGTACTGGTTCCCGTTCACTCACTTCTTGTCGCTGAGCTTCTCGCCCACGTCCATCATCGGCCTTGACGGCGACCTCGAGATCCCGGATACCAAGTTCCACTGCGCCACGCGACCCAGCCTCTTCGACTATCCTCCTGAGCAGGAGGCGAAGGCCGAGGAAGGACCCGCTCTCATTGCCACGGCTATTCTCTCGACCACGGCGCACGCCAAGAGGCGAGCCCAGAGGAAGGAGAGGGCGTTGAGGCGCGAGAGCATGGATCTGGATGTTCCAGCTGTCAAGCCTAGCGGCGGCGCCGTTGGTGCGGAGGACAAGATGGACGTCGACGAGGACAAGGAAAAGAAGGAAGACAAGGAGAAGAAGGACAAGGAAGATGCCAAGGACGAGAAGAAGGAGGGCGAGTCGGCGGCGCCCGATGCGAAGAAGAAGGCCGAGAAGGAGAAGGTGGGCTATGACATTGACAACATGTCGCGGGTGCTTCCCGGGCAGCTCAAATACATCAGCTTCCCGTCTGGCAGGTATAAGCCCGTTAAGAAGGTATGTCGTTTTGTCCCAAGTTTTTACTTTGTTTTCCCCTGTCCAGTTAAAACTCAATTTACTAACTGATGTTCTTTTCCTTAGCCTACCGGTGGACCTATCCTCCTCCACGATACCCGCTCCGGCGAAGAAAAGACTCTTGTGGAGGAGAAGTTGAAGAAGGTCACGACGGAGCGTGCTCCCGTTGCCCCTGCTGGTGGCGCTGGCCGCAGAGAACGCGGTGGCCTCACATCGACCAACCCGTTCATCGACGCCTTGCAGCGACAGGCCGGCGGCGATTTGACCCTCAGCGAACTCAGCAACCTCTTCCGGCCGGCTCGGGAAACGCCCGGAGCCGGTGCATCGACAACCGCTCCCGAAACCCCCGCTCCCGCGGGCGGCGCTGCCGCTGCGGCAGGTGTGTTGACTGCTGTGGATGAGGATGCCGAAGGAGAAGAGGAGGCTACGGTCCCCAAGGAGTTTGACTACTACACCGATGATGAGGAGTAGTAGGTTGAACTGGGAGCTTGGGCTGTGTCTGGTTTTGCATTTCCGTCTACAGCACTGGGGGGTCAAAGCTCGGCATCTCGCGATGCAGGAGCGGAGTAACTTGCATGTCTGGTCGTGGGCGCAGCCGTACCTTTTTTTCCTGCTGCCTTTTTGTTTTTCTTTCCTTTTTTCCCCTTGTGTCTTCTCGCATTGGGGAAGGCATATATGTACAATAGCTGTATTGTATTGGTGGTTCGGAAGCAGAATATACTTTCGCCGTTTGAACAAGTATTTGCGATTCAAGATTCCAAATCTATCGAGTGAGGCCAATAGCTGTATGTGTGACTCGAATATTTTCTTTTCTCAATTCGTCGGGTTATCGCATCCACCGGAATCTAGCGACGCCTTCGACTTTTCAATCCAAGCGTGGTCATGCCTACATGAGGGTAAACTGATATTGTAGTCGGTAAAGCTCATGTCAACTGTAGAGCCCACAGAGGACATAGCCCATTTCAGTTGTGCTGGAAACTCCATTTTGGCCCAGCATCAATGGACATTGAAGCCTGGCACAAATTCCAATTACTCGGCACAGCACAGCAACTCTTAAGCTCATCCATGCTCGTCAGTTCTCCGCCCATCCACTCCACACCGAAGCAGCTTGGAGTCTTCTCGATTCCATCATTGTAATTTCTACTAAACCACTTTCAAACTGCTTACGTGACGTCAGTGGGGCGGCCGCTGCTCCGGGTGCGTTCCGGGTGCGTTCCGGGTCAGCTCCGGATCCACTCCAGGCCCTTTCCGGTGGCACTCTACGGTGGCATTCTTTATAAGGGAAGAGCTTAATACCATCCACCTTCCGACCATGATAGTCGGGCTTATTATTGCCGGCCGGGTTTGCGAGGATATTGCATCCGGCTCACTGATCTAGTTTAAAAGCTGCATCACAGTAATCGTTTGTAATGGCTCCCATGTCTTCTCGGACGGTCGTTGGTGTCGTTTGCGGCAATCGTCTTTTGTGATGGGCAATTATTTTCTTCCCATTATTCGCGGCTGGCGGCCGTTCTTCGCTTACCGTGCCTTTTACTCCTTGGGGGGCTCCTAAACGGACCGACCCGTGATCCCGCGACACCTCCGTTGTATGGACTTCAACCTCTGCCCACTTGGTACTAGCATCCGTTTCTCGAGTCGTGCGGAGTAGCGATATTACACAAGTACCTCATACGTGTTATTTATATCTATATCGGCCGATAATTTACCCATCGCGATGGCAGGAATTCCATGATCTAACATTCCAACCTTCCGATACGACTGTCAGGATTTCTCGGCCCCCACAGGAAGCGGACCGCACCTAAGCCACACGCAACCTTGTGTTGGAAGTTCGCCAGCGTGCAGCGTGCATCGGGGCGGCTTAGATGAGTGATCACCAACCAACACCTCAAGCATTGTATGGCCCGGCCAACACCAACAGCCAATACAACATAAACAGACCCCTCCCTGTCCCGAACCATCTATTTTCACCAGCCGCATCTATGGTGTGATATTTTGCTCCCCGGATGCTGCTCCGTCTATAAATAACACAGCGTTGCTCTTCCTCTTTCTCTTCCCATCTTCACCGTTCCGCCCCCATAGATCCTTACCAAGGAAACCGCGCAATGTTGAAACGCTTCATCGCTTGGCTCTTCTGCAAACTCGGGCCAACTAAGCCTTCCAGCAGGAATAAACCAATTCGGCCCCCTCACCAACCTACCAACCAGACAGGTCCGAGGTCGACCAGTGCCAGTGCAGATACAAACCAAACGAGGGATCCTCGCCCTATCGGCCCGAGCCAACCATCCAACAACACATGCCCGGAGGCTCACGCCGGCGACACAGATGCAGGTCTAATAGACGATACCCACTCCATCGACTCGGAGAGGACAGCTGGCGACGCAGACGCAGCTCTGATAGATGATGCCCACTCTATAGACTCGCAGAGGACAGCTGTGTCCGTCCGGCGAAGATGGTCTGTCTGGCCTCAGAACGAGGATCGTGAATACACGGATTACATCTACAATAGACTCTTAGCCGTCTGCGGCGCGAGGTATATAAATCCATGTGGTAGGGTGAGGGTACTCTTTTGGGATGTTGATGTCACAGACTACGAAGCCCTTCAGCTCCGGGAAATGGAGGCGGAGGAAGTAAGTGAACCTAGAATTCTATTTCAAATTTAGAAACTAACCAAGATGCAGGATATTAGTGTTTGGGAGCCGATAGACAACCCCGTTGACCCAACAGAAAATTGCTAGATGTTAGTTCTGTTCGATCTCGATGTATGATTCTGTTAATAGGGACTAATACTCTATATATGGAAGTGTGGTTGGCTTAAGTGGGCACAAGTGGCTTGGAAAATGGTCAGATGAGTCGCCGTGATGTATACACAACATTGTAGCAAGGGGAGGAGGATTGGGGGCGGGAAATCAACCCGATCAACCCCGAGGGGGGCTAACATGTTCAACCAACACGAGAGATATGCAATAACACTAGAGGTTGGTTCTGTTCGATCTCAATATACGATTCTGTTACCATGAGCCCATGTGTATACGAATTCGTAGCGGGGAGGGAGGTATTGGGGGCAGGAAATCGGCCTCGAGGGGGCCAAGATGGACCAACACGAGATACACTGAAATGCTACGAGGCGTTGGTTCTGTTCGATCTCGATATATGATTCTGTTGTCATGGGCCGATGCTCTCTAAATATGGAAATGCAGCGGGCTTCAGTCAGTAGGCATAGCTCGCAAAGATGAGTTGGTCGAGGGAGTCTTGACGATGGATGGATCCCAGAGCAGGATACATTTAAAGACCACAGATCCCCGAGCTACGAGCTATCTCGTGCCCATTATCCCCAGAGATCCAACTGTATACATCATTCGATCTTCTGATATATTTTACACTTTATCTAGTACTTGATCTCTTCACTAGCTTTCATGCGTCTCTATCGTACCAACACGATAGCCGTGTTCGGGCTACTGTTGTTCCTGATAGCCAGTCTGGCAAGCGCACAGCAGTGCCAGGGGGACCAGTACTGGTGTCAGGACCGGTGCGGAACTGACGTGGATACGTGCTGCGAGACGCCAGACGGGCAGCACAACCTATGTGGTCCAGGTTTGTCTTGAAAATTAGAGAAATGTTTGAAATGAATGAGCAACTAATGCATAGTGCGTTCATAGGAACTATATGCTGCGGCTTCGGATGCTGCCCTGATAGTTCCTTCACTTGTAATGCGGACTTTAGCTGTACCGGGCCTGATGGAGAGGCAATCCCACCCGCTCCCAATCCGCATCTTCCAACTTCCGGGCTGTCTAGTATAGCTAGCCTGAACCCTCCACCTTCAAGCCTCGTTGACTCAGGACCGCCGGTACCTTCGCCTTCAGACCCATCGCATGTCGGGGAGCCCGATACTGTCATCACCACACTTACATCTGGCACGGACACTCTAGTTACGGCCATTCCAGGGCCCAGCTCAGGCGGTACCTCCGAAGATGAGACGGTAGCTCCCAGCCTCGAACCAAGCAGCCAGGCAGCAGACCACTCGAGCACGGGCGCCAGCAGTTCTCCTACCGAGAAGCCTACAGAGGGGCCTCCCGGGGAACCTGACCAGGATCCTACTCAAGAACCCAACCCCGGAACTCCCCAAGGGCCGACACAGGGAACGAAACAACCCAACGAGGAGCCAAGTCAAGCCCCTAGCCAGGAATCCACTAAAGAGCCTACTCAAGACCCTACTCAGGACCCTACTCAGGATCCTACTCAGGGTCCTACCCAAGAACCTACTCAAGAACCCACTGGAGAACCCAGCCCCGGAGCTCCCCAAGGACCTATACAGGGAACGCAAGAACCCGGCGAGGAGCCCAGTCAAACCCCTAGCCAGGAGCTCACTAAAGCGCCTAACCAGGAACCTACCCAAGAGCCCACCCAAGAGCCTACCCAAGAGCCTACCCAAGAGCTTACCCAAGGGCCTGGCCCCGGAACTCCTACCCAAGATGCTCCCAAGTCAGATCCCAGCCCTCCAACGGCAACCGAAAACAGCAGTGACACCATTCCCACAATTACAGGGTGGCCCGAGTCAGTCACTATTTCTCCCGTGCCAACCGAAGTGGATCAACCGAGGCTAGAAAGCGAGGACGATGGCGAGGACGACGATGACGACGATGGCTTTATTGCCGCCATTATTCCTTGCAAGCTTTGGTTTTTCAATGTAAGTAGTAACAGTGAATCTCTTCCATCTATTCTATTAAAATCAGGCTGTTAACATTCCTCGTAGGTTTGCCCCAAGTTTAACAATATCGACTTTGGAGGCTGGAGGCTACCGTTGCCCCCTGGTGTTTACCCACCGTAGGATATATGCCCTCTCTCCACTTGATGGTCCTAAGTATTGTGCTCTGTTACTTACCAAATGCCGTCTTCCGCAGGGGTCCTCCGCCAATTAAACTGCCGTCACCCATCCAAATCCGTGGGAGCCTTCCCCCATGGCCCCGGTTCACGTAAGTCTTAACCGCAGAACGAACCAAACGTCGTAGAGTATGGTACTAAACAAGGCTCCTTGCCATCTCTGGGATGCAATAGTGTTGGTCCAGACAACCTTCCCACATTCCCTCCAGAGCCCGACCCTACCAACTGCGAGATACAGACAGCTGAGCTCTGCTACGCCACAACTTCATATGTCGTGTCGACACTAGAGAACGGAGCCGTGGAGACAGTCTCGTCGGTTGTGCCTCCACCAGCCTGCACGAACATACAGGGATGCGTAGTGAAGGATGCGGATGAAGAATCCACCGTGACCCACACCGCAGAGTGTCCCACTGAGACAGTAACCGACGTCGTCATAACCTGCAGCGGCACAGGGACCACAGCCTGTTCAACCAAGACAGAGGTTGCCAAGACTGGTTGCTCCCTTACTGCTACTACGACGACAGTATCCTGTACGCCAGCTCCTAGCGGCGGCAACACTCGGAAACGGGATGGAGATGATTCCGGCCCGTTCTGCCAAACTAGAAGCGGCTACTCTATCTGGCCTCGCGATGAAAAGAATCTCGATGAAGCAAAGGCTACTTGGGATCAGATGATCGCGATTCTTGGGGACGGCGGCTGGATAGAAAACTTGCAGGATCGCAAGTTCACTGTGGACTTTTGGCACGCAACCCTAACCGAAGACGAGGCGCAAGCCATTCGTGAGATGCCAACTGTAAGTCTCTTTGTCCCCCCGAGTTCGAGAGCTAAGGCTTTCCCGTGGGAGTAGCTGCTGACAAGATCTTTTCGTCTCCAGGTCTCCGGCGTATATGCTGATTGCACAGAATGCGAATATGATCCAACCACGGCGTGGGTCTACCAGAGGGCGTTTCAGCGTATACCCATATCCAAGGACCCTGCTGAGAAACGCCGCTTCGGTATTGAGCAAATGGCCTATCTCTCTTACCCCCCCTCTAAGAACAGAAAATTCGAGAACACATATGTATTCGACGATAGCGCTGGATCCGATATCCCTGTTTACATTGTAGACACGGGCGCTCAGTTAATGCACTCTGTATGTATAAATAGGGTGGCGGATGCAGTGAGATTGATCCGCCGAATGATAATGATGCTGATCCGCCATTACAGGAGTTCATTGAAGGCGACAACATAGCCGATAAAGTCAACTGGATGTTTGTCGAGCCCATGGACTTCGATGGCCCGGCCCGCAAGGACGATTCGGCAACCCGCGTCGACGGTTATTGTGACCCTAGCCTAGTAAAATGCAAGACCCATGGCACCTCCATGCTAGGGTTCGTTACCGGTAGCTATCTGGGAGCCTCCAAAAATGTCCAACCTTGGGTGGTACGCGTGCCGCGAAAGAGAGAAGGCGGGGGCGGCGCCACGCCGAATGACTGGTTGAGGGGTGTTGCCATGATAAATGAGAAGATCACGGAGAAGACCGAGGTTACGCAAGCCATCGTATCCCTATCCTGGATGTTCGGCGTCGGGGATATTGTGCCTGATTCACGGTTGAGGGAGTGGCAAAAGAAACTCGAGACCGAGATTACACAGCTCATTGAGAAGGGGGTGTTTGTGGTGACGGGGTCGGGCAATTCTGCCATAGTAAGTTCGCGCGAAAAGCTCACTCCGTCTTTTCCCACCAGTTGAAACATGCTAACACCCGCCTGTCACCATCACCAGATAAAGGGGTGGCCTGCACTCTTCGGCGCTAAGGAGGGATCAATGACCGTGGGGTGGCCACAACCGCAGTATTACATTAAAGACCTCCTGGTCGTTGGTGCTGCCAACGTGTTGACTGGGGATATATGGGGCGCTTCCGGCGTTGACGTGGAGAAAGGACTTCCGCACGTTTACGCGCCCGGAGAGAACATCGTCGGCGTGGATGGGGACAAGAGGAACTGGGCCTTCAAGGACCGCGGTTCGGAGTATCGGATCACCGAGGGAACTTCTGTTGGTGAGTTTAGGCACTTTTAAATTTGTCAAGAAGACTTGGAACACGTTACGCTAATATGCTAATACTCTGCCGTGGCAACAATGTAGCGACTGCGTACACCGCCGGACTCGCTGCTTATTTCCTGAAAATGCATCAACTTGGCCGCCTTCCCCGGGACAATGCTGGGAATCAGCCCGACATGAGCCCAGGGGGACTAAAGAGGTTCATACTTGACAAGGCGTGGCCCCGGGTCAACAACCCGAAACTCGGACCTGTTAACGGCATATGGAATGCGGTAGACGAAAGGACTGCCTTGCCGGAGGGCTGGTGTCCTTACGAGAGAGCAAGGGCGGCTATGCGCATATTCCGGCGCCAGGACCAGGGCGATACCTTTGTTCTGCCAGACCAGTGTATACTTGGGTCGGATCCTCCCACCGGGGATTCCGGTAATACCGACGGCGACGGCGACACTGGCAACACTGGCGATGCCGATGGCACTGCAGGCGCCGGAGGCACCTCGACTACAGCTGTTGCGGCGCCCGCCCCGACCGGCTTCGAGTGCACTGAGGAAACGGCAGACAAGTGCGCACCGGCAGTTATCTGCAACGGAATCCAGCGCAACGGCTGCGTCAACGGAAAATGCGTCTGCGTCATGCCCGAACTCGAGTGCACTGAGGAGACAGCAGACAAGTGCGCTCCGGCAGTCATCTGCAACGGAATCCAGCACAACGGCTGCGTCAACGGAAAATGCGTCTGTGTCATGCCCGACCTGCCGACGACCACATTCGCCACCATCACGACATCCAGAAAGCTCACCGCCCCTTCGCCGGACGTATCTAAGGAATGCCATATCCACATCCGCGAATTGGGTTGGAGCAGGGCTCACAAGGTCAAGGTCTGGGTAGACGCTCATGTAAACGGCGAATTCGCCGGAGAAAGCGGTGTGCTCTCGACCGAGTGGGGAAACTATGTAACTTGGGCTGGGGATACGTCGAACCTTCCGCTCCCTCTTGAGATCGAGTTCGAAGGGTCACCTGCTCGGTCGAAGCGAGACAATTCTGAATGGCAATCATGGGCCCTTTTGTTCAGATCTGGGCCGACGAAGTGGGATAGTTCGCATCAAGATGAGAGCCAGAAGCCGTTCTGCCGAGTTGGAGGATGGGATAACAGTCCACAGGAAACTCGAGAGGGTTCGGCTGACTCGGCCGTAAACTTTAGGAGTGGCAATTGGCCGGTAAGTAGAACCCCCGGAAGCAGGCTGGCCACAGGAATGACTCTATACTAACAGCAGGCTTTCTTTCTTTTCTGCCTGTGAAAGATAGAACCGACAGATGGATTGCTACTGGGACTGTTGGCCGCTCTAGCTCGCTGTTGGGCCGTGGGACTAGCCGAGACTGACCGTGCTTGTCTGCCTTTTGATATATCTTCATATCTTCATTCGCATTCTAAAACGATCTGGGGATACGTGTACTTAAATTCTTAGGAAATAGGGGTTACATTTACTTTTGAAACTCACGCTCTGCCTCGCCGCAGTGCTGGTATGGGACCTCAGTCAGGCTTCGCGCATACACTCGCTGAACCGACAAATTGGTTCTTATTGCTCCTTTACTAGCATGTTCAAGAAACCGAGGCAGGTCCAATAGCGACATAAGCCTCTGTAATTTCCTCGGGAACCTGGTTCGTAATAATAAGTACTCTGTCGCGATCGGAGGGTGGAAGTTAAACTCTTTAAAGAGCACTCTGTAATCTCACCAGCGAGAATCCGGAGCCGGAGAGGAGCCGGAGAGGACCCGCAACGGACCCGGTCTTGGGGGCAGCGGCCCCGCTGATGTCGCAGAAGCAGGTTGGCGCATCAAGATCAATGCAGCCGTGTGCCCTTATCATATCAGCTTATCAGCTTATCGATAAGCCCAGCTCCAAATTTTATTTCCAGGCCTCGTTTCCAACCGAGCTCACCAAGCACGACTCTCTCCCTTCAACCACCTTCCTTTGAGCCGAATTACCCCGAAACAACGTTCTTTTGTCCCCTAATCCAATCAATCGTTTTCGTTTTCGTATTCCTCTTACTCTCCATTCTCCGTTCCCCTTCGCCCAACAAAAACCACAAGAAACCATGTTCGAAAACGTCTGCAGCCTTCCCCTCCCCGGCGACGTCTTCGCCCAAGCGGTGCACCCGACCGAGCCCGTGGTGACGGTAGGCCTGTACAACGGACGAGTGCAGTGTTTCCGGCTGCCGCCACCGGCGAATGGGGGCGGGGCCTCGAGCGGTGGGGAGGAGGAGGAGGATATGGAGACGAGCATTCTCTCGGACGGGAGGGCGACGATTGAGAGTGTTTGGGGGACGAAGAGGCATAAGAGGAGTTGCAGGGCTTTGGGGTATTCGCCTGATGGAGACCGTGAGTATATTTTTTTCTCTCATTCTATTCTCTCATTAACCTATCTACAAGTAATTGGGAGGATATTGCTTTCGCTAACCGGATTCTCTTTTTCAAGTCATGTTCTCCGCAGGTAGCGACGGCATCGTAAAGCACTTCTCTTCCACCACCGGCCGCGTCATCTCCAAAGTCCTCGTCCCCAAATTCGGCAACCACGACGACGCCCCCTCGATCCTCCACGCCATCGACCCGCAACACCTCCTCCTCGGCACCGACGCCGGCGCCCTGCACATCTTCGACCTGCGACAAGACGGCCTAGCCGCCAAGCCGGCGCGGACGAGCTTCCCGCACACGGACTACATCTCGTCGATCGTGCCTCTCCCGCCGCCGAACGCGAGCCAAGGCAGCAGCCCTGGAGCCGACCCCGTGTTTCCCAAGCAGTGGGTTACAACGGGAGGTACCACGTTGGCCGTCACAGACATGCGATCGGGAACGTTGGTGCGGTCAGACGACCAGGAGGACGACCTCCTCTGCGCGACGTACGTGGCGGGGATCGGACCCAAGAAGGCGGCCAACAGGGGTATCGTGGCCGTGGGAGGCAGCACGGGTGTGTTGACGATGTGGGACCGCGGATCGTGGGATGATCAGCAGGAGCGAGTGATTGTCGACAGCGGACGTGGCGGCGGCGACAGCATCGACGCCGTGGCGCTGATCCCCGAGGAACTGGGCTACGGAAAAAAGGTCGTCGCGGCGGTCGGGGATGGGAGTTTGAGGCTTGTGGACCTCGTGAGGAGGGAGGTGGATGTTACGGCTACGTTGAGGCATGATGATTCCGAGGGGGCGGTGGCGGTTGGGTTTGACTGTTTTGGGAGGATGATTACGGCCGGCGGGGCGATTGTGAAGATTTGGGAGGATTTGACAGAGTTGCAGGGGAACGGGGCGGAGGATGATGAGGAGGAGGAGTCTGATGAGGAAGAAGACGAGGAAGAAGAGGAAGACTCTGACGATGATGAGGAGGAGGATGGAGCTGAGGATGCAAGTGGGAAGAAGAGGGCGAGGGAAGAAGATAGTGATGAGGAAGACTCGGACTCGGATTCGGAGGAGGAAAGGGATAGAGAGAGGAGGGAGAGGCAGCGGAAGAGGAGGGAGGCGATCGCGGCGAGGTTGGGGCCTATGGGGGCGCACGGCGTGTTGAGGTTTGAAGGTCTGGATTGAGGGAGAGGGAGAGGGAGAGGGAGAGGAAGCAAGTATGTGGACGTTTTTTTATTGACACATGGGCGGGCGTGTTGGCACGATTCTGGTTTCTGTCAATTCGGAAGTACAGAGCCAACGGACGGCTGCGGGCTGATATATAGAAAGAGATGTTGATACCCCGGGTGGAAGTGGAAAGACTGATAGACGAGAAGCTGGACTAGCTGCTAGTTGTACAAAATTGAAGCGTTACGTCTGGATGTTGTCTCTCTCTTTGTGGTAATGTTCCGTCAATTGATCCATGACTTACCTCCGCGGGAGCTGCCGAGTCCAGATTGTTGGTTTCATTTCTATTTTCATGATGCTGTTGTTCAGGCATGGATCGCAATGTAAAAAAAATATGTATTAAATATATCCGAGAAAGAAGAGTAGTGGTGGGCAGCGTTGCTCTTAAAACCGCCCCCCCCCCCCCCCCCCAAAAAAAAAAAAAAAAAATACTCGTACCCAACATATTTGTAGAGGCGTGAGGCGAATAACCAAAAAACCAATAACAAGGAACAAGCCGAACGGATTCGACTTGGTTGGCAAAGTAGAGAAAGAAAGAAACAAGACATGAACCGTCCGCGCTTCCCCAGCACAGAGCAAGACGTTTCCCCGCTAAGGCGGGCCCACCCCGTCCTTTCTTCCCAATGGAAGTGAACTAGCCAAGCCCGCGTGCTTCCCGCCGTTCACAACGGACACCTTATCCTCCACCACCGTGCCACCGTGCTTCAAATTTCTCATTACCCCCGGAGTAAGGGGGGACGTAACACATATTCCTTTCGACATCAAACACGGATCGATCTCAAAGATAATCGCGCCTATATCCCATCATACTGCCAGGGTGGGGAGGGCTAAGGACGGGCATAACTGGGTGGGACGGGGAAGGCGGCCGAGGGATCCAGGCGGGCACACGCTTATAGTCATAGGTATGCATAGGGACAGGTTCACGGACTGGACGGACCGGCGGAGCCTGATGGACGGATCGGGATCGGGATCGGCGTCGCTTTGGAGCTGTACATGTCGGCCGATATCTATGGGAGACTGCGCCTCCTTCTCTCTCGTTAAGATCAAATTTCAGTCATAACAAGAAAAGAATAAAAGAGGAATAGAATTCCGAACAGACGGGACTTACGACATCGTTCCCTCCAGCGTTCATATCGGTCCCTGGAGTGTTCATATCGATCCCTCGAGCGTTCATATTGGTTCCTTGAGCGTAGATATCGTTCTTCCGGGGTTTCGCGTCGTTCCCTCGAGCGTCCCACGTCGTTCCTCTGAGCTTTCGTATCCTTCCTCTGAGTCTTCGTCGCTGATAGAGCGAGCACCACCTGCAGGACCCTTATCAGCACTTCATTTTGCGAACTTTCAGTCGTCTGAAATAGGCAAGAGGCCTTACCGGAATTCCGGTTATTCGTGTAGGCGTGGTCATTCCAGCGGAAATCGAGGAAATCGTTGAAATCGCCGGGGACGTTGAAGATGTTGATGTCACCCTCGCCCTCGTGGATGGGCTGTACCCCACGCCCTTTATTCTGGGCGTTTGTACGCACCGTCCTGTACCCGAGCAGGAGCAGGGAGGCAAGACCTCGAAGAGTATCCTTGGGTCGAGACCTGGGTCCAGGCGATCGTCTCTTCATTTTCCAACTAGCTGATAAATACTAACTCGGTGGATGTGCCAAAGGATCGGAGGTTCACTTGAGGTTGGGCGATGGAAGGTCGAAGGATAGAAGGAGGATACAAGATTGGGGCCATGTATACTGGAGGATGTAAAGCGCACTAGTGTTACGCCTAGTATTCAAGTCTCGCTTCTGATAAATGTATTGTCTGTGTCAATGAGGATGATGGGAGGAAAGAGGGATGTGCCATGGCCTTGAAGGAGTCGGGAACCAGTGCCGTTCTTGTTCAGAAGAAGCTTTCCATACCCGTCAACCGGAGGCTTGTGTGACCAGCCTCAGCCTCAGCCAGACACAGCTAGGCATCACGGGCACAGGCACGCAGAAATGATTCTCCACCGAGTCTCTGCTCTTTTTTATTTTTTTATTTTTATTTTTATTTTTTTTATTGGGCAACGGCTCTTGTGGCTGAGGGCGGTCCCGTTGCAGGAGCTTATGCACTCCTCCTCATGCTGTTCCTTTTGTCGAGTCAACATTGAAGTTTCGTTTGCTTCTGGGATTTACGGATACCTGAGTACACAAACAACCTTTCTTCCCCAGTTGGAATACGATCTCCTCACGGCGAACACTAGCAGATTAATGTTGATACCCCGGCTACCTCTGTAGAAGTGGAAGATTGATAGACAGGAAGCTAGGCCAGCGGCCAGTTTGGCGGAATCGAAATGTCGGGTCTGGATTGACTTGATCATGGTCTCTGATGGAGGAGGCAGTGTTTCCGTTAGTTGGTCGGATCTCGCAGGTTAGCACTGAATTACTCTTGCACCAATCCTGGCAAATACAAAGTGCGCAATGACATAAAACATTGAACCTTGCAGCCTTGCCACACCAGCCTTGAGGGCTACCTGACATCCACCGACATTCTGCAAAGGTACAAAGGTACCTATAGACTTGTACATTGTCCAGCTTGCTTTAGAAGAAGCTACTGAGTTGAAATGTGTTCTGGTTTGGATTGTGTTTTCATGATTCTGCCTTATACTATCTTCTTATTACAGCAGGTATAAATGGATAGGGCCAAGATGGGTTATCCTCTATGGAGTACAAAGTACCTAATTTACTGATTTACAGAAAGGAAGCAGAATCTAACTGAAATCTACATCACCAATATCTCAATTAACTCTTTTTCCTACTATTACTGGTCCTATCTAGATTAGCAGTACCAATGGCATCACCCTTAGAACGAAGTTTGAGCGAGCTGATCCTTTTGAGAATGCCACTTTGTTGTCTATGGTGGTGTCGCCTCCGATTACTCA
Organism: Scedosporium apiospermum; assembly: GCF_000732125.1. Classification (NCBI taxonomy): domain Eukaryota; kingdom Fungi; phylum Ascomycota; class Sordariomycetes; order Microascales; family Microascaceae; genus Scedosporium; species Scedosporium apiospermum. Next base: position 452,515 of record NW_015971792.1, on the reverse strand, counting down.
GGATAACTCAGTTATCGGAGGAGGACTACCATGACAACTTGATGCGTCTGTTGGACCCACTGGCGAGATCCAAGACGGATAGCGTGCCGGGGACGGCTTCCGACGACAGAAGCGATTCTCTTTGCGCAAAGGCCAGACGGTTGTTCTGAGAACCACTGTACCAATACTCGAAGAATATATATCGAGTCGGTAGGGCTTCAGTTGCAACCAGCTCAATTGCTGGCTGCGAAAACTTTACGAATTCCACAAGACCGGGAGAGGATGTCGGTTCCCGAACCTGGGAAATTGCTCGCTTGTTTTCTCTCCTTGCTGGGTTTGTCCAACCCCGCCGATACAGATGGAGAGGGTCAAATGTTTCAACATTTAGTCGGATCGGGGTGGATTTTAAGCTCACCACCCCAAACCTCTGGTTTTATTCCGTCCTTCTCCCCCATTATCAATCATCCTTTTCTTTACATCTACATCCCGAGATGCGGATCTTCATCGCCCTTTTGCTAGCCGCCATGGCCCAGCTTGCCCTCGGGCACCTCCCCAAACATCGCTGCCTCATGTATCTCACAGGGTAAGTCTCATTTCATCAATTCGCTCTCACCGCCAACAATATACTCAAAAACTTATTTTTCGAATTATTTCCAGACAACATCCCGTGGTGCCGGAATACCGCCTCACCAAACATATTACCCACGTCGCCCTCGCTTTCCTCAATTCCAACCTCTTCAACGAGGATCAGCCGCCCGAGAAGTGGCCCATTTTCGCTACGCCCGATGACCTGAGGGATAAATTCCACCCGGGCACCAAGTTCATCGTTGCCGTGGGTGGCTGGGGAGACACGGCAGGCTTCGACATCGCTGCGCGGGACGAGGAGTCGCGGGAGAGATGGGCGAGGAATGTAGCCAGGATGGTGGAGGAGTTGGGGGCGGATGGGGTCGACGTGGATTGGGAGTATCCCGGGTGCGTCTTTTGTCACATCTCCCCAACCGTTATTATCATTATTATTCATTTTTTTCATTTATTTTTCTTCAACAAAACTAACATTCTTTTCCTTCAAAGAGGCAACGGGGAGGACTACAAACAAATCCCCAACTCCCAAAAAGCCTGGGAAATCCCCGCCTACCCCCTCCTCCTCCAAACCCTCCGCACCCACCTCGGCCCCACCCCGCTCATCACCGCCGCCGTCCCCGGCCTCGAGCGCGACATGCTCGCCTTCACCCCGACCACCGTGCCCCAGATCCTCCCGTCCATCGACTTCCTCAACGTCATGACCTACGACCTCTTCAACCGGCGCGACAACATCACGAAGCACCACACGGGCGTTCGGGCTTCCAAGGCCGCGCTGAGGGCGTACATGCGTCGCGGGGCCGACGCGTGTAAACTGAACCTCGGCTTTGCGTTCTACGTGCGCTGGGCGCTGACGGAGGGGGCGTGCGAACGGGGGAAAGAAGTTGGGTGTCCGACGGGGTTGATGGAGGATCCCGTCACGGGAGGTGATCTAGGCAGGGCCGGGGCTTTTAGCTATCATGATGAAGTCCCCGCCGATTTGAAGGACTCCTATGAGAGGGCCCTAAGCGAAGGGACGTACGATGAGATCGGTGGCGGGTATTACTACTGGGACGAGGAGGAGAAGAGGTTCTGGACGTTTGACACGCCCGAGGCAATCGCACCCAAGTTCGAGGTGCTTGTGAGGGATTTGGGGCTGGGAGGGGTGTTTGCCTGGGGGTTGGGCGAGGATGCGGATGAGTTTCGGCACTTGAGGGTTGTGGACCGGGAGATGGGGAGGCTTTGGAGGGATCGGGATGAGGAGCGGAGGGAGCTGTGAGAGAGGATGTGAGTCAAAAGTGTGAGTGGTGGTTCTTGATTTCACTGCCTTCTTTTTTGAAGATTTGCCGTTGACGAGTTAACTTGATCACTGTTTTCTCGTTGGATTCGTTTTCGGTATTAGCGGCCAGAATCAGACGGCCGGATCTAATAAGAAAAATAAAAATAATTCCCCATCATCAAATGTTGCGCCGATTCCAAAAACGTGCATGAAGGAGAGAAAGAAATAATAAGCGACGGGAAGTAAAAAAAGTATCCGAGGGGTATCTTCAAAAAATATAAGAAATGACTTTGCTTCTCCTTCCGCAAGTCCAGGTCCTCCGTTCCGTCTTCCCCAAGGCATTCATTGGCTTCCCTTTTCAAAGGGGCCCCTGCAGTGTCTGGAAGGGCTAGACATTTCTCCCCGCCTGTCCCCATGCAGCCACGCGGCTAGTTACCCCAGGGCCTGACGCCACCTACGTATCGTAGCGTCAACCGCCCGCGTCAAATTGGAAGCCCCCACCAGTTTCCGTCCCCGATCCCTCGTCGTTGTGTCGCGCATTGCTTTTTCCTTTCTACTCTTTCTTTTTTTTTTTTTCACAAGGGACGGCCGGGAAGGATATGACGGTTTCGTTTAGGCTGCAGGATAGGGTGCGGCGCTAGGCTGGGGCTTGTTCGCCTCAAGCTGGACATCGGCGGGAGCAGCGCTTCGGTTCTTTACGGCGTCGAGAGCTTCGAGGGCTGTGATACCCGTGAAGATGGCCCTGTCCAGGAAACGGTTGTTAGTTCCACAATTTTTTCTTTTCTTTTTCTCTTTTAAACCCTTGGCAAGGGAAATAATTTTCTCTCCTCCCAAATAATACATACCAAATGAAAAACGCAAAAGCAATCCCGGCCTGAAACGTCCTGCACGCATTAAACTTGCTGCAGGAGCGCGGCACGCCCAGGTAGGCGGCCATGGCGACGGCGCCGGCGAACCAGAAGATGGTGGAGACGGCGAGGAGGGCTAGGCCGACGAGCTTGTGGAAGAATTGGGGCGCGAAGCGCGGGGTGGCGAGGAAGTAGGCGGCAACGAGGAGGGTCCAGATGGTGTTGAAGATGGAGAAGGCGACGGAGGAGGGTGTGAAGCTGCGGAAGGCGTCGGCGACTAGAATTGTGCTTTGTTAGTTTTGGTTCTCTTTTCTCTTTTATTTATTTATTTTTTTATTTTAACGTACCGTAGGCGAGGAGGCCGAGCTCGAGGATGGCTAGGGCGGCGAGGACGATGAAGGCGATCGAGACGATGGGGAGCGCCATGGTTGCGGTTTAGGTTGTGAGGTGTGCGACGGAAAGGTTTCGGGTTACACTGGTCGTACTGGTTGGGCGTGGGCGCAAGAGAGAGTGTACAGATTGAGGGCGACAACAAAAATAAAAGATTAAATTCTCTTCTTTTTTTTTTTTTTTTCTTCTTCTCCTGCGACGAGGCGAGTGTTCGATATCCTTTGCACGGAGCAAGTTAGAGGAGAGTAACAAGAGATCGACGTAGACACAGATGAGGGTGGGAAGGGCGTGCGGGGGGATTGGTCCGTTATATGGTGGGTGGACGAGGAATGATGTAGGAAACGATGTGACCGGAGACCGGGAATGGTGGGGAATTCGATTGGGAGCAAACCCAGGAACTTATACCTTTGTATAAAGGAACGGCGGACAGTCAACGGTTTGAGAGTCACAGGTGGGTGTGGGAAGCGGAAACGCAAGGAGAGCCAAGGAAGTGATGGGGTGCCAAGACTGACGAAACTTGGGTGGGCGGAGTTAATCAAGACCAGGATGATGGAGGGTGGATGGATGGCGAGATGATTGCGACGACGGGGACCGGGGTGGGACGGATGGGATGGGGATTCATCATTGATGGATTTGATCGGCGGGTCATGGTGGTGGGTTCCGGTCCTGCCCTGGTCCTGGGCTGGTTCAGGCCTTGTAGGGATAAGGGATTGATCGATGGCCACAAGAGCACGAGGAGTCATGAGAATAGAGTTGGGACAATGGAAGATCGGTGGTGATTCAAAGTTTGGGAGGCTCTTTCTCGTCTTACTTTGTCCTTCGTTGCTCTTTCTTCCAGTCGCCGTTTGCGGTACGATTGTATATTGTATTACCGTACTTTGTATCTTGTGTACTTTGTGTTCTTGCAAACTGTTTCTGACATTTGAAAGTGACAAGTTGGACAGTTCGAGCAAGTATTACTCATTGACAGTTACTCACCGTACTTCGTACTCCCTCCGTTGACTTCTCCTGCCCTGAGAATCAGATGCGATCTGAGCTCCCCGTGGAACAAAGTCATATTGATGGACATATCAACTCATTTTGACAGCTGGTGGCTGATGGCTGGATTCAACATGTCCCACTTCCCACTTACTCCCGTCCACCACCATGTCGTCGTCCACCTTCTCTCCATCGCCAGCGTTGGCCACCCACTTGTCAGATATCAAATAAAAGTCGTGGCCCGTATAATACGTACGCGACGTGGACCAAAGAGCTGGACCCCTATTGATCAATTGCTGCCCAGCTCTCTCTCTCTCTCTCTCTCTCTACACAGCCATGCTGGTCCTCATCCACGCGAAGCTTCGTCACCAGATTGCCTAAGTTGCAGAACATGCTCATCCTAGAACCCAAAAGTATCCCCGAGCTATGCCAAAACCTGCCGCGGCACGAGAAACAAATGAAGCCAGTATTGCCAAGCAAAACGCAGCCGAAAGAATTTTTTCCTCTTTTTTTTTTTTTTTTTTTTCTTCAAAAAAAATTAAACATGTCCATTCCGTCAAGCCGTCAACGAGGATCTCTACGCCCCGCCCAGCCAACCGCCTGCGTGGCGCTCTTGAGTCTTGCGTCACAAGAACCACAACGGGACCCAAATTGGTTTGGTCTGGTGCCGCCAGAGATGAGACGGTTACATTGGTTACAGGTCAAAAACAGACTCGGCCGGAATTGGTCTGGGTTGCCCAGGATGTCTATTTTGGTGCCTAAAAGTGGTACAGTGGATTAGTTTAGCAAAGTCCTGGTAGTGTGCAGTGGCTTTGCTGACCTGGTCTGACCTGGTCTACGCATTCTGTTTTCCGAAGTGCCGAGGGGATCGTCACTGGGCAGGGCGCATTGCAGGGGGATGGGCCAGAAATGAAGAAAAAGAAAAAGGGAGAGGAAAAAAGAAAAGTGCTCGAATACCAAGACGCAAGCAAGCCTCAGCGTTCGTCATCTGCTTCCACCACTTCCATCTCGGCTTCTTGGCTTCGCACTAACAACGACCCCTCGCTCTCTTGCCCTCACTTGGGATTGTTCATTACTTCGTAGATATTTTTCCCGGCATCATGTGCGGTTTCGCAGATGGTGATGGCTGCACCTCGGTCTCTGCAGCACTAAACTAGCACCGAAACTATCATCGCATCGAAAAACAGTTTATGAAGTACTGCTGATCTAAAGTGTGCCCATCATCATGATGTACTCTATATTGGGTCACAAGGATGCCCGCCTCTCCATGCATGTCCACCCAACATTTAATTTCAACATGGCAGCGCACCTACTTTCCCTGTACAAGATTTGTCCTCTCGCCGACGATTTCTTTTTGTCAGGGACCAGACAATCATTGGTGTTTGAACTGTTCCGCGTAACCCGGCATTCCTCCATAACCCGTAACCTGTAACCCGGATCATGGCATGGATGGCACCCTCTGATATGCGGCACTCTTCGTCGATCACGAAGGGGTTTCGAGTTTGGACGATGATGAAAAAAGATTTCAGACGAGCTCCATTGTCCCCTTTGCAAGTCACTGAAGGCCCATCTCCTACAAAACCCCTAGTTCCTGCTCCCAAGTACGAAAATATTGCACACACTCTTTTGCTGAGAGTGGAACTGGCTCCCTCCCTTGGCCACGACGGCGCCACGGTCCGACTTGGCAGTACGAAGCACACTACTTCGTACAGAGCACTTGACAGCACGGAGTACTTGGGATTCACGTGATATTTTGAGCTCCGAAGCTTGAGCCCTGTCTGGCCAGGCGGGGCAGCCGGCACTTCCTAAGAACTTAACTACCCAACAACTTCCCAATTCAATTATTGCAACGCTCGTTCGACCAGTAAAACCACCTCCCTTTTCCAACTGCTAACCTAAATTAAGAATGGCCTGTTCGTGGAGAGGCTGTGCATGCATGCAAGCACGCTGCAAGTAACTTCAAGAGCTCCTGTTCAATTCTGTCTCCACACCGAGGTTCTGTCGATTCTCCGAAGTAATCTAAATTAGTATCCTGGCATGGAGAAGCATGGGGAGCAACGACAGGTGTCAACTGGTTCTGGATCCGCCTGCCGAATCGTTGCCGGCAACGCGTTTAACCCCGGCAGGGTGCCGGCTGTTGAGATGGGTCCTGGTAGAGTCCAACCGCGTTGCAGTAGTAGTGTAGTGCTCTCCGCTCCGCACTCCTGGTCTTTCTACGCTAGCTCTGTCCACGATCTTCGCAGCTCATTAGTCCAACGACGATCCATGACCCTCGAGGACTGCAATGTAATAGCGCTGCAGGGCTCAAGCAGCGTGGGGACGGTCCTACATGGAAGCTATGAGTTTCGCCGATGTCCTTCGAGCTGTGTCCTACGAATAGCAACACCGAATGAACCTTGGCTCGATCCAACAACTGGGAAAGATGAAAGGACTCAGGAAATATCCTTGCAGAGGAAAATCGTAGCTCAGACGACTGGAGTTGATCCCCAGGTGATGGCGTTTGACCCAAAGGCTGCTTGGCGCGCCCCGTGTCCCAGCTCTTAGATTTCCGGGTTTTGGCGCATGAAGAAGTACCAAAGTAGGGTTGGGCGATCACGATCGGACGAGTCTCAGCCGAACTTATGGGAATAGGACAATGATCTATTACGTTCGGCGGAGACGAGCACTGGTGAAAGGGGGTATTCAAGCTCCTTCGTAGTGTGCATGCTTGGCAGTCTTGGATATAATTTGCAGTACTTTTGGCGCCGCCGATATTTCCGCGGTTGCGTTTGTGGAAATGTTCGTATTATGGAGACTGACGAATAGAGATTTTTTTGCGAATGCGAACTCTTCCTCAGCCGCAGGCCACGCATCGCCAAGTGACACCACCCTAGATGATATTGGTGAATTTCAAAGAGAGTCCCATGATCTACCACCTCGGGACAGGATCAGAGAGGCCTCCTGGCACAGGACTGTCTTGACCGAGGTTTTTTCACCTCTTTGAGGCTGAAAAACAAAAAGGAGCTGAAGCCATCACACTCCATCAGCTCCTCGCCAAGTCGGGACCAAGACCCAGCTCGAACTTGGCGAAACATCATGTCAAATGGCCCACCCTAGTCCTTGGCCTCTTAAATACCCTCCTAGTCCCTTGTTTTGATTCATATCGTGACGCGCAAACACACAAAGACACACAAACGAAAGGAAGCAACAGGAATCCTTCACCGCTTCTCGTTCTCCATTCCCCCGGACCTAGGCCACCCTCCACGGAACCGGAATCGGGTTAGGACAGCTCTGGGGTCCGGATCGGGAAAAGTGGGGCCTGCATCGGGTCATGCTCCATCCACCATCATCTTTTCCCCATTCCTCCCTCCGCTTCTCTTCCACCCTTCTTCCATCGGCCTGTTCGGGTAGGTGCGGAATCAATCTGCATCCGATCCTTTTCGGTCAGAAATGGGTCGAGTTGCACCAAGCAGATGCAGCGGATGGTTACTTTCCCCACACAATCCCCCTCATGACGACATGATCACACGCACTTGACCCTTCTTTACGGATAAGATTACTACTGAGTGATTTTAGTTTACTTCGCAGTATACACTAGTATTATATGGGCAGTTTTAATGCGCAGGCCACTTTTCTAATACTTGGAAAAATCTGATGAACCTCGAAAACCTTTTCTGTTCGCCAGAGTACCCCGCGACTATACCGGGCACCAATCAATTCTATGGACGCACTTATCTCTGCCGCAAAGAAAGGCCATGAAGCAAATGTGAAGCTGCTTCTGGAGAATGACGCTGCGATCGACGCGAAGGATGTCTCATGGGGACACCGCTCAGCTATGTCGTTGCGAACGGCCATGACGAAGTTATGAAGCTGCTTCTCGAAAAAGGACGCCTCGATCAACACAAAGGATTCTCAATGCCGGACCCCACTTAGCTATGCCGTAGAGAACGGCCTTCAAGCAGCCGTGGGAGACGCACTTCAATACGATAGAGAGCATGGCGTCGCTCGCGGCGACTTACCATTCCCAGGGCCGGTGTGGTGAGGCCGAGCCAATAAGGAACCAAAACGCTAGAGCTGTCGTCTTAAGGTGGGTCCACCCTCGTCGTTATCTTAATGCCTACCGTGCTATGGAGAAAGGAAAATTGGAGGCGAAACATCGATCTAGGATCCCAATTTTCAGGACTGTCGAACCCTTGTAGGCGCCCAGTAGCAGCAAATAGCTCGATTAGCTGAACGGCCCGAAAACTAACATCCCTGTCCCGGATCTTGACAATCTCAGCTCCCGCACCCTGGCCCTCGTCACGCCGGTTCTAGATGCTGCCGACAACACCTCGTTAGCTCCACGGAAATGGCCCTACACCAAAATATAAGTATGGCTCAGCCGAAGCTTCTACACAGCGAGCGAGGCCTCTAAGCCCCGATGTCGTGTAACCCACAGCTTGGCCATTTGGTGTTCGCGTACTTTCTTCCTATAGGCCAGACAGATTGTCACAATGTGATTCGGACAGCAAATGTTGCCTTTTGCGCTGATTAAGCTTCTTCGACTTTGTGCAAGGCGGTCGTTGGGCAAATTGCGGACTCTGACAAGGCTTGGTTGCCTGTTTTCCATTCCCCGCGGCTGTCCTTTACATACCAGAATGCTTCCCACCGTCGCACTCTTACAACCCTTTGCATCGGTCTGGCTTCGGGTGTATTCGTTGTAGCTTGAGAACACCTTGATAGGGCGATCGTCCGGAAGCTGCTCCCAAGATGGCCGAATCCTTGGCTATCGCGACAGCCGTTGTCCAGTTCGTGGATGTCGCAGTTCGACTTTCTTGCAAGCTGAGCTGGCTTTGTTCAGAGCTCCGAGACGTGCCACAGTGGCTACATACTCTGAAAAGCGAGCTCGACCAACAGATCGCCGTTGGACAGTTGTGTCAACACACCTATGCCACAACTTTAGACCTCCCGGCCCTAGGCGTCAATAGCGCCAACGGGAACACGGCACCGTCATGGGGTCCCCTCGAAGACTACCTGCGCACCATGGAGCAGCTCAGCGCCCTGATAGAAAAGGTCTCCCACGACAGTGCCACCGGAAAGATTGAGAGAAGCTGGAAATCTCTGAAGGCGGTGTATCACCGAAGAGACATCACAATCCTGTGTGAGACACTGGTGCAAAAGAAGGGCACATTGTCCCTGTGGCTGACGAGTATAAACGCGTAAGTTCCCCATAGCGGCTTGAGTGTTTTCGATAGTGATTGACGGAATGAAGCAATATGTACTCGGAGATCAAGGAGGCCGTGAAGCAGATTGCACCGGGTGTCGCTAAGGCAGTGGACCAAACCACGGGGCAGCAAGTCCAACTCGACAGGATGAGCCAGCAAATAGACAATATACACAATCTTATGCGAAACAACACTTCGAGAGAGACCGAGGTCCTGGGGATTGTGAGCGAAACTAGTCTAACGGTCGGAGCCCTCATACGAGAATACCAAAAGGTTTCCCTAACAGTAAGCCTAGCAAGGTCATAGGGATTGGGTGAACAAAGACTGACATACCCAGAAATGCCATAAGAATCACAGCACATCGGCCTCTGAACATACCGAAAGTGGCAGCTCAACCTCAAGCTCGAATGGCGTGAATCGCTTATCCTTGGCCGACGCGTCTGATACTAGTATGGCGCTCCGTTGGCAACCTTGCACATGCAGGACGATCAACCAAATCACACAAGTAGAGCCAATACGGAATATCCGTCTCAGAAAGTCAGTCCGGCGACATCATCAACCCTACTGCCAGAGGTCGACGAATCAGGAGCAGCGACTAGAGTTCCTGATAAGTATCGTCCTGCCGTCTTGGCTTCTCTGCTACATTCTTAACCTCGGCATAGTTGTTAACTGGGGTTCGAACATTGGCTGGACGATATCTCCAATTGTCCTTGGTGCCCGGAGAGTTGTTGATCCCGCCTTGTCACCGGGATTTCGCGCTATTCAGCACATCAAAGATACCTATTTATCTGATGACCCGCTTCAAGAGGCAGAAGCCTTCTCCCATATGAGAGCGTTAGCGGGCACACTGAGAGACCTCTTACGGAGTGGCGCTGCTTCTGCTTTGGATGAGGATTCTTCCGGTAATACATTGCTTTTTGTGAGTAACAGTTCAAGCACGGGTAGTGTTTTTGCGAGTCTAATATCTTTAATAGGAAGTTATTAATATCTTTATAAAGCTGCCAATGCTTGATAGACACATGAGCTTAGACTTTGCTGCCCTCGTTCGGTACCTCCTTGAGAGCGGGGCGAACCCAAACACCATCTGGACGAACCCGTGGCGAAATTTGGACTCAATCTCCTACTGCTGGGCGGAGCAACAAGAGCAGCCGCTACGGTACGACAATCGTAGCGGCACGGCGCTGGACCAATTTGCCTGGGAACTCGTACGGTCTTGTGGAGAAGGCTATGAGCAGGACGTTGGAAACACGATATACATGGACCTTGTCCATAGTGATGGATATTTTTCAAGACCGCCTGAGATCGATTTAGAGATTCATCCTTACTTCTGGTTCGGCATGTTTGCAATCGAACACCGGCAACTGGAGACATTCCCAGAGCAGTTCGAAGGTAACTCATTGTGGGTTCTTTTTCTTTTAACTTCAGACAAAAGCTAACACATATTTGCCAAGTCTCCGGTCTCGGCGAGGTTGCTAGAGCAGTCTTTCGGCGCTCGGAAATCGAACTGGAGCGCGCAATGCAGAGAGGCGACCTGGATCACGCTTCCCCAACTGGATTAACAGCTATGCATCTCGCAATATTTTGGCCTCAGGCTCTGCGGAGACTTATTGACGCCGGGGCTAACATCAACTGCGAAGATAGGCATGGCCGCCGCCCCGTGCACGTTGCAGTTAGTTGCGGTCAGGGAGAGGCCGTTTCGATGTTGCTCAAAGCTGACTGCGCCATTTGGACCCTGGGTTATTCCGGAAGTTTATTGCAGGAGTCGCTCTCGAAAGGCCGCAGTTTCGACCATATTACTGAGCTCGTTATAGATGCCCTAATCGACAGGCACACGCGCCTCATGAATCTGGCCCTATCAATCCTTCCACAAAATCTAGCTCTGATGAAGCGTTTCGTGGGGAACGAGCTTCGAGAAGACCTCGCACCATTGGTCTACCAAGAACTTAGCACACGAGGCCACGTCATTCCAGTTGCACTAGAGCCGGATCGTGATGGGAACGGAGTCTACGACACGGCAGATTCTTCCTCTAATATCCGTCTGACAGCACCTTTGGCAGAGAGACTTTGGCGAGGTGGATTCCGCCGTATTGACGACTATGGTCCGACAGGACTAACGCCAATTTTGCAGTCATGGTATATCGCCAATTTCGATATGATAACTTGGTTCCTTGGTAAAGGTGTCAGCCTATTCGGAATGCATCGTGAGACGCAAATATCGGGCCTTCACTTATTTGCAGCCAGAGTGGCCTACACGGGGGCGTGGCATGGTTATAATAGGGCGTCAACTGTCAATTTCAACGCTCAACATTACAAGCAGCTGATGCAAGATAAAAAGTTTACCCAGGACTCCTGCTCTTGTATGTGTTCTAATGGGGGGTGCACGCCCCTCTCAACTCTCATAAAGGGCGCGGCCAAGTACGACATTCGTCTTGAGTACGAGGAATTGCTGCCTTTTCTGGGAATATGGCAGGATAAGTTGATATACACGCCGGAAGAAGAACCAGACCACATCGAGAAACTGTGGCGAAGCATTTTGTTTCATAGGTTAGGACTTTTGCACACCTGTTGCTTTATTGATATTGAAGGCAACGTGGAGGTCTGCGGGGAGTGGCAACATCACGACCGGGGCAGTCGTCAATCTCAGTTATCAGAGGGAATTCTATCCAACCCCCAGCAAGGTTTGGATAAAGAAATAGTCGAATGTAGAAAGAGGATGACCAACTGCGGCTGCCCTGCCCTGGAGAAGCCCCTATGTGCGCTTTTCCGCGGGAGTTGTGATAGAATGGAAGGGATAGAAAGTTAGAATTGGCGAAGCAGAAAGAACTCGAGGTACATTCAGGGGGTAGCAGGCTCATGGGACGGATTGAAAGACTTTCCTTCTTTGTCTCATTAATTGGCTGCATTCTGCGTTTTGGACATTTAACTATATTGGAGAGCGACGTCCAGGCTTTCCCCCCACCCATAAGATCAAGGAAATCAAGTTGCTATGCAGCACATTACTTGACGTGTTCTTTCCGCTGCCGTTGGACCAGAAATATATACCCTATATAACCAAACCCAAAGCTTTGCCGCTCTAGTCACTAACAAAAGATCCCTGTTCAACATGGGCAGCGAACTGGCCGAGACCTACCTCTTCTTCGTAGACGACTCCAACATATAGATCGAGGCCCAAAAGTTCGCCGCATCTGGTACCAGCCACATGCTCAAGCTACTGTTGTACCAGCTCGTATTCGGGCCACGAGAGCACCTAGCCGACTGTCGCGGATCGTGGCCTCGATGTTCTTAACCTTCGGAAACTCCACGGCCATCACTACCTCCGTACCCTCTTCCGCGGCCATTCTCGAACTACTCTCAAGCCGGCTGATGTAGAACTGTCGACCCAGCGGAAACACTCCTCGGCGACGGAGTACTCGAGTACGTCCACGTCGGGGCCGGTAAATTCGCATACGATGATTGCCTGATGCCAGATCGACTCCCATGGCCTTTCTCCGCCGCGTGGAGAGGAAGTTTGTAAAGGATGTCTTCGAGTTCTAATAACCGGAAAAGACGCGCCTTGCCGAGCTTTTCGGTGACCTGGATAAAGATATCTCTAAAGAGATACCTATGCGGAGGAAGATGGACGCAGTTAATACTATAGCGGCCGTCGGTTGTTGCCGCGCTCTGTGGCCCAGCGGAGCTCCTCGTCCAAGCTATCTGGTTCGTCCTCTGATTCGTTATCAGCAGCCCGCTGTTATCTGATGATGTCATTGCATCGTGACACACGGAAGTCGCCGCCCCTGTGCTCCTGCTACCCCACCACATCGTGAATGTCTAACCAGGTCCATGTTACCCAACAGCCTTCGAACTTCGATCAAGTCGGGCAAGGGGACGACAAGGAGAATTGTGAAGCTGAAAAGGAACCCGGGAGTACCAGGAAGACGAAGCAGGGCTGCAAAAGCACTCCAATTGAGCATCGTCTCCTCGAAGCCATGCCAACCGAATGAGTCTCTCCCCCGCCTTACAAACAGCCAGGGTTTCTCTTGTCGATGACGACAGAGCCCAAACTGCCCGAGTCGGGGAGGCACGAGCTCCAAGTTTCCAGCATGACATGGTCGGGCTCAGGTCTGAAGCTAAACGATTAGATGTGGTTCCTCGATTTTAAGTTAGGAGCTTGACACCACCTCAGCTCATGCCGTCATCAGCCCAACCACGCCACCAAGCCATCAATCAATGCATGATTCAATATAAGCTGATTGCCAGGACCAACATTCCTTCCCCTCTTTCGCTCCCCCTCTCTCTAAAATAGAACACAAGACGAACTATCTTGAACACAATCAATATCCGATTAACCCAAAGAACAATTTAAATTAAAACAAGAAAAAACCAGGCAGAAGAACATACCTGAACCGACAATGTCTGACCCCGAAGTACACCGGAAGCTCGTTGAGGAGCATGCCATAGACGAAACCCCCATCTCCCCCGTGCGATCCCGAGACCCCTCGCGCCGAAACTCCCTCGAGCATCACCTCCAAACTCGCCCTTCCCGCGAGGAACTAATAGGCAGTGCGTTTCCCCCTCTCAGCTCTTCTCGCTTTTTCGTCTTTTGTTTTTCTCTCAGAAACCAAACCAGCGCAGAACCCGTTTAACCCGTTTCCTACCCATCCGAGCTCCGGGCGTTCTGGTCTTAGGGGGGGAAAATGGATACTGACACATGTTGTGATAGAACATATTCTTCTCGATACCAATGCTGCTCCTGCGATACAGGGCCAGCAAAAGGAGGTAACCCCCCCTCTCCCATCTCATCGAAAGTGCGAAAAGAAGAGGAAGAAGAAATGAGGAAGAAGCTAATCAAACGCTTGGCGATCCATCTTAGCTCGAGAAGAGCATGCGTGCCGACACTCTCAAGGGGAAGATTGCCCAACGGCCCTCGCCCGACAAACTCGTCAACGAGGGCGTCCTGCGCGACGATCCGAGGTCTGCAGAGAAGCGTTACGAGGAGGCCATCGAGGATGAGTACGCCAAGAGGGAGGGCGGTGCTTAAGGGCCCCGCGGCACCGTGTGGTCGTTGAGGTATTTGTATTTTTTATTGAATATTTGACGGAGTTATTTTGGGATTGAATTGTATGAGTTAAGAAGATGGGACATTAAATGTTAAGATTCACGATTGCTTCTAGACCCCAGGTGTGATTGACATTCGTACCTACGGTTGAAGGAGAAGAAGAAGAGAAAAAAAGGCGGAGAGGGAGAGAGAAGAGTAATAAGCCAAGGGACATGGACTGGGGTTTAATACGACGAAAAGCACGAGTAAACAACGTCCAACGTCATGGGTTATGGGAGTCGGTAACGGCGTCTTTCTTAGGGAAAATAGGTTTGCTACATCGATATAGCCTCTCGCCGTGCTGTTGCGAGACGGCAAGGGCGACGACGAGTGATCAGCTCGGACACATTGGCTTGGGACGCGTTTTGCCCGTGGCTAGTCCGTAAGGCCCCCAGTTCTCGGCTGCACTTAGAGACCTGAAGAACTTGGCACAAAGAGGAGCCGCATCGCCTTTTCCCGATGCCAACAAATCAGATATCAGTAAAATAAGCAGCGTAAATTGGAAACCGAGTGAAGAAGCAACTGTAACTTCCATCCACTAATCATACAACCAAGAAAGCCATCGCTCATAATCTCTCACCCATCATCCTCCATCTCAGGCTTCGCGGCCAAAACTCTTCATGACAAAAAAGATGGAAACAAAACGCCCCATGCATCATAAATCATAGCCAACTCCCTTGCTCTCCAAACCATATCAGTACAAAATATCCGTGTCGGATCCGAAAGACTTGGATCCCGGAAGGGAGCCCTGGAACCCCCCGTCGGAACAGGGGGCCGGGTTGGTTATGTCGATCGTTAGGCCCCCGGCCGCCGTTAACGCTGAGAGCTAGAACGCGACTTGGTCGAAGCAGTCTCCCGATAGGCCTGCGATCCGTACGAAGACGGGGTCGGGGCGAAAGGCTCCTCGATCCCCTTGTTATGCTGGACAACGACCGCCTTTCTCGTGGTGGTGGAAGTGGAAGTGTGGAAAGCTGGAACTAGAGATGTTAGCCTTTTTTTGGTTCACAATTTCTTGTATCCCAATATTTTTAAGCGGAAATCAAGACGAAGAAGTAAAAAAAAGGGTTTGCATGCGTTGGTAGGCACAAGAGGCAGAATGCCGAGAGATCGGACTCGGGAGACGGGTGAGGCTGAAAGGGCTGAAAAAATACCGGGGCTCGGTGTGCATGGAAGGACTTACCGGCAGCGTACTCGCGGTGCTCACGGCTTCCGGAGGAGTAGAAAGTCGACCCGGAGGCCGTGCTAGGGTAGGTGTTGGAGGAGTTGGAAGCCATTTTGGTAGCTTGGGGGGAAAGGATGGGTTTGGTTTTGGTGTCGGTGTAAGTCGTGATAGACTTTTTAATATGAACGGCTTTTGGAGGTCTGCGAGATGGTCTCTTGCTCTGATCTGGTCAGGAAAAGAAGAGACCAAGAATGAAGGGACGGAGGAAACCATCTTGATTTATACAAAATGGATATTGAGTCAGGCAACTCTGGAACGAGAGACGGAGAGGTACTAGTCACAATGTGAGAGAACGGGTCCATGGCCGAGTCTGGAGAGCATCTACAAGTAAGCCAAGTATAGATGCTATGAAAGGAATGAGCGATGCTACAATGGGAACAGTACATGCCAATGTTACTCTTGATAATCCGTGGGAAAAAAAGGAAAAAGAAAAAGGAGGCAGTTCTCGCTCGCTCGCGCCCCGGGTGGTTCGTAAACCAATTCCTAAAAAAAAGGGATGTTCGCATCTCTGCGTGTTGCACATATCTGCGAATTTTCGCGGCGCTTGGCGGGGCTGCGCATTATGTGTGTCCGTGACACCCTCCCCGAGTGGGTGGAGCACCACGGTGACCAGCCAGACACCTGCTTTAGCAATCCGGTCCAGTCCAAGCCGCAAATAGAGACTGCGACGGGGGGAAGTACAATCCAAACGTGCCAGGCACACAGGCGTCCGTAATTTCCGGACTGAGCTCGAGGGAGAGGATTAAAGGCGTGGATGCCTAGATACCCCAGGCAGATTTCCCACTGCCTCCTTACTTGGTCAGTGTTTTGGACGGCGATTGGCGGACTGCGGTGGAATGTTTCGGCGTCTTGTCGATAAATTCGACTTTTTTTTTTTTTGCGGGTGAGAACGGGATAAGCTAGGCAGAAGAGCTGGTTTGGGTAATTTTCAGATTTTGTATGTTTTGCACGAAGCAATTCGTGAAACAAAAAAAAAAATAAAAGAGGTTGGTAAAAATGAGCGTGTGATCAATGAGGAATCAATACAGCGACAGATGCAGATATTTTGGACGACTTGTGGGGTTTCAATTTAGGATTGACATGAAGCTATCGGTCCGGGAGACCCTGAAATCGTCGAAATCGTGATAATATCCTTGTTACTCCTTCTTCTGATGGACCCGCAGAAGCGGGAGCACAGCATAGGGCTGCGTGCGTCAAGGGCTTTGTGATGGTTGCGAGTACAGGCGGGGGCACCAATTATCATGTACCGGTGCGGTAACGGGAGAACGGCAGATGGGGAATATTGAAGGGGCGAAGCAATGGGACTGTGAATTGGGTACTGTAGGAGACTGCGGGAGGATGGGGGATGGGGAGGGGGAAGTGGACTCGGGGACTACAACATTGCTGCAGTGTCTCATGAACAATTGAAGTGTGTGGGACAGACAAAAGTCGAGTGCGCTGTCACTGGACATCAATTTTCATGCAGGAACACATTTAATCACGCCGTCCTGAGCGGGCGAGGGATGTGGATGCTGAAGGATGCAAGCCTTTCAGTAACTTTGGGTCCGATGTTTCCCCCCAAAGTGTGCCTGCTGGTGCCCATTATCTTGAGAGCTCGTTTCGTTGTCTCCAGGTCTCATCGATGGTGTTAAATCATGAAGGCTTAGAAAATAAATCCAGTTGGAAGCGCGGGTGGCCTGGCCGTATTGGCGCCAGTCGTACCTTTGTATAAGCTATCGGAAATTGAATTCTAAAAACTACATGTGTGGCAGTTCAAGGCGAACCCATTGCCACAGCCATAATACTGCTCATTTTGCAACTTGGGACAAGAGATACGCCTGCAAGTTCGAGAAGCTACTATGTGAGTCAGAGAGCGTACACAGGTACACACACGCACCTTGATCTCAGCATGCACCCACAGACTCGGGCATCCAGCGCCGACACGCAGCCTCGCCTAGCATCGAGCATCTCCGAGCGCTCGGTTCCGCAAATCCGAGCTCCTCCTCGAATGCCCCTCCTAACCCCTCCGAAGATGTCGGCGCACCCCGATACCTAGACCTTGATGCTCGTATCCTACCTTGTTCGAGTTTGCCTGGATTTCAACGTCGCTGCCTGGATGGTGGGGCTAGGAGCCGCCCAACCCACGAGCCCCTCCCCAGGCTCCCCTCCGCAAGCTCTTGGGGGCATCAGGGGTTTTCTTCTTTTTGCACGACTCCGTTGCTCGGTGAACGGCATGAGTCAAAAAATGAGGAGGTTGGTTGTGTATCCAGTATTTGGGAGAACGCGCCAAAGGGTAGTTTTGGTGATACCTTCGGGTGGGTTGGTGTCATGCAAGCCTGGCATCTTGGAAAAGCGATGGAGCTACTGCACGTTGATGGGTGGGTGGTTGCAGGAGGGGCGACTCGGGCACTAGGAGTAGTTTAGTTTAGATTGTCGGATGCACCTTGAATCATCCAAATGGTAGGGCTGATGGATGCCTGAATTACCCGGCTTAGTTGACCACTAAAGTCGCGAAGGAGCTCGAGGTCTTAGACAGCTCGCTCCCAGTGCCCCCGCACACACCGCGAGACCGGCAGTGGGTGGTTGACCCGCTTTTCCGACAGTCATCGCGATAGTGCTCTGCGTGGTTGGCAGCCCTCTGGCGTTGATAATGGGAGAGAGGAGATTGAACGGGATATTCAAGAACAAGAGGTTTATGTTTCCTCACATTTGGACATGGCAAGAGCGTTCGGTATCATTGATCCTTTTCCGTTCCAACGATAATGACATTGAACATTACAAAGGTACATCGTGTACCGATTATTTTCTTTGCGTCGGATGAAAATTTCCCAAGGAAAGAACTGATCAGAGTCAAAGGAAGGCACATTGTCATGCTGCTTTCCCCGGCAGGAGCGGGCAGGGCGGATAAACTAGTTTACTCTGCATGTAACAATGTACAACAAGTTGGAAAATCATCACATGTGATAGCTCGATTTCAAGATTGATACTTCACCCTTGAACGATTGACCCGTGCCTTCACGTCCACGTCGACAGGCCGGGAATAGAACAGGAGAAGAAAAGAGAAACAAAAAAACAAGAAGGCGGGAAACAAAGTCACGCGGCGTCGGATGCGATGCTATTCTAGGATTCTCGGTGGTCCAGACCGACTTGGAACTCGAGACTGGACTAGACCCCTTCGTCGACGACGTGTCATGGCTTGATAATGAGGCACGTATTAAGATCAAGCCAGTGGATGTGAACACACCGGATACGAGAGCGGGATCCGAGGGCTCACGCCTAATCCTAGGCCGAGTACTTTCGTAAGACGAGAGAGGAATATCCGATGTAAAAAGGAGAGATTGGGATATCAATCGACGATCTAACTTGACTCGGTCAAACTCGCATTTTTGGGTGTGAAGTTAAGTTTTGGGTTCCAAACTTCAGCACGAAGCGTGACTGAGTAGGAGCACGAGCATGGACATCGAATGCGCCCGGGAGAACTAAATTTAGAGAATAATCCGGCCGCAGGGTGTCGGCGTGTCAATTGATAATTATAGAAGCATTGGGCGAATGGGATCAAATGGCCTGACAAAGAAGTTAGGATAAGAATAATTGAGGTAAGAAAATCAAAGGATGGAGCTCACTAAATCAGTGAGGGTGAGTGATCTGGAGTGAAGGGAGTCTCGATGCATCGTCTTGGACTTGGACCAGGCCGTAGTTGTGTCGAGTCCAAAAGATCATATGAGCCTGGTCATTGATGGAAATAGAGTCAACATTCTTCAATTCAATCTCAATGTAGGCTGGGGCCACCGAATAGGACATGATTGGATATCTGGAACACTGCACGGCCGACCTGCCGCCAATTCGCCGAGTTCGGGGTAGCCTTACGGAGGCAATCAAGACAAGAACAACGAAAACCGCCGAGGGCAGGCGAGCAATAGGTTAGGCTCAGTGATATTTGTCTGTTCTAATAGATACTGCCTCGGCAGCTTGCGAGGGGCACACGGACACAGCCCAAGTCCTCATGAATGTGACGGCCACAGGCGTCGATGCTGGGGACTTCAAGGGCAAAGCGCGGGGCACCAGAGTGTCGTTGAGATGTTGTTGAGCCGCGGTGCCAACCCCAACCTCAAAGATTTCGTCCGAGCTACACCCTTCTGGCACACAGTGATGGCAGGGAATATGAGCATCGTAGGTTGTCTCCTAGGACTGGGTGTGGATATAAACGTGGTCGCCCTCGATGAGAACGAAGATGCGGAGGACCCCAGGCCAGACCTCATGCGTACTCGCCACTGTACTCCGCTTCATTGCACGGCCAAGAAGAGGTGACGGTATATTATCGACGTCTTACTACAGGCTGGAGTCGATCCTAATCAACGTAACGAAGACAGCCTCACGCCACGGGATCTAGCGCTTGAACGGCGGAACAGAAATATCATAGAAATGTTGGAAACTGTCGGCGGCAAATAAAGGTCTGTACAATCCCTACATAGCCGTAGTAATCTCTAAATCAGATATGTATGCTAACCATATCCAGCGAGTTTGGACACAAGGACAGTGGAAGAAATAGCCCCTCCGGTTTGAGTAGTAGTAGTAGTAGCTTCGAGACGGAAGAGCCGTCGACTGTATCGTTGGGCACCGGGTCTCGTCAAGACGCTGACGTTGTTTATTAAAATAATGCGAAGGGCACAGAACAGGTCGATGGGTTCTGTGAAACTTGTCAACGTATCGAAAACCATGTCTGCGCTGGGACAAGCTTGTTCATATGCGACATACTTTCCATTGATGAGCATTTGGAGCAAAAGGTATGCCGCCTCTGTCAACCGATGGCAGAAACCTACCCCTGATATGGGAAAGGTCAAGTTTACCTCACAATTTATGGACATGTTAGCTCCAAAAGCCTTGGTTTGATGAAGGTTTCGACGCGGAAACTCTCCCGCTTCCACCCGGATGAAGAGTCGCTGCTGATAGACCGGCTCTGCGTTGTCGAAGACTCATTGTCGAAGGCGACGAATCGGTTAAAACTGTTCAGCTCCAGGTCGTGCATAGCGTGTGCAATAGCGCCGATGTCACAATCGTGGCCGCAGCCGGCGAGGATTCGGCATCTGGCCTCTCGGGTGGAAGCAGAGCCCGGCCCCTTCGCCACCGCCCATACAGAAATATCGACAATGGTGTCCCGACAGAGATTCAAGACAACCCTCGTACTGCTACCCGGGCATCGAGGTGGTGGACGCGCGGACGGACATACCAAGAAGGCCTCATGTCACGAGGCCTCCTAACATTTACCGAGAACGAGGTATTTTACGAGTGCAATCGTCTCCATGCTCGTGAAGCAGTCTAGCCCCCTTCCGAAACGGCGGGAGCAAACGGCGATTCCACGACACAGATACCCCAGGACTGGACACTCTTCCCCCCCCCCCCCAAGAAAAACGGGAGCCGGAGGTCAACACCTGCTACATCTGGGATCGTGTCCAAGAGTATCCCTAGTGCAACCCTCACATACGAGTACGATATTCTCAAAGTGTTTCTCGACGTCATGAGCATGTTTCCGGAGCTCCCTATGCCGGTTCATTACCTCGCGGAATCTCGATATCCTGTACGAGCCCGCCCTCACAACGGGACACCGACAATCCTCAAGACTTTTGCCCGCGGCCTCTGCTGGAAACTCGGGGATCCCGGGTGAAAGGAATCCCCGAGCTGGCCCTGGACAGGCTAGAAGGGCGAGGTGGAAAAGCACTTCCCTCAAGTGGTCTTGGGGGCTTGAATGGATTTTCGATTGAGGTTCCTATTGTCCCTCGGGACAAGCCGACGAACACGTTTTCTCTCGCCGATTTCGAGATTAGACAAGTCTTCGACGATGGCGGGAGTGCCGCAAAATTGCTACAGGGCGATAACTGCCACTGCGGTTGACGCATACATTTACAATAGCGGCTCGGATTCCGAGCCCTGGAAGGCCGTCCTGTACGGCGGCGACATCGTATTCGGCGGCGCAGTCTCCCTAAGCAAAGACCCAGACCGGACTCAAGGCCTCCATCGTCGTCTAGTCGAGGAGCTCTGGGTAGCAATCGTGCTGCGTATCAGAGGCACGATAGGCTTTGGTCATAAGGAAAAGTCGGCGGCGTTCCTGTTCCATTTTGAGGTGGGAGCTCCCTGGGAGAGGATAGGTGTCGTCACGACGAACCTTGAGCATCGAAGACCGCCAGACGCTCGTACAGAATGGTGTGCGAGGCGACCTTTCTCATCAAGTAGGCATCCGCCGTGGTAACATTGCATATCGCGAAAGGGGACTTCGGCCCCCCGTCCTTCGCATGCTTCTGAGCGGATGGAAACTCTCGGTGAGTTTGGTCTTTTCACCGAGGTCGTATGCCACTGTGCCGGGTAGCTCAGGTAGTTTACATCGTCACATTGCAGAATAGGAACATGATGCATCCATTACTGAAGTCATAGTCCTTAATTAGGACAGAGTTTTGAGCAACAGGAAAGCTTCCTGCCCTGCTAACTTCAGTGTTGAATGCACCATAGGCGGGTGTGGCGCACCATAACATGAATTGACCAATCAATGGTGCTCTCAAAGGTGACACCTGCCTCCACTATACATAATTAAATGATGCAAGGCCAGATTGCACCTTCCCCAGCTCCCATTGCCCACGAGATACCTGATTCTAGTATGTGCCACCACTAAAATACAAGTACCTTTCCCCGTATCCTGGCAAGCTCTAGCACTAACCTCCACGTTACCCCAATCCAAATAGCAACGTGCTTCTCAATCATCCCCACGACTGCCACCTGTTCCACCTGAATCCCCCATCTCTCTCCCAGCTCTTCCATACTCACCGTTCATCAACCAAAGCAATGAAGCTCCTTGCTGGCACCATCGCCCTCCTGGCCACCGCGGCCATTGGCGTCCTCGCCGCCGACGAGGGCATCAAGATCGACGTCACCAACCCCGTCGAGTGCGAGCGCAAGACCAAGAAGGGCGACAAGATTGAAGTGCACTACCGTGGCACTCTTGCCTCCAATGGCGAGAAGTTTGACGCCAGTGCGTATCTCCTCCCGTGCCTTGACTCTATCGCGCAGTCATTTTATTTTTGTTTTGCTTTTTTTTCTTCCTTTCCGGAAGTGTTTGTGGTGCTGTGGTGCTGTGGTGCTGACGAGATAGGCTACGACCGTGGAACGCCGTTTTCGTTCTCCCTCGGCGCTGGCCAGGTGATCAAGGGGTTCGTTTTCGCTCACCTTTTCGAAATATCCGTCGAGTGGGTGCAATTGCTAACGGTTGGATAGCTGGGACGAGGGTCTCCTCGACATGTGCATTGGCGAGAAGCGGTATGTTCACCTTCATGTCTACGAACCTTCAGCTGGTCGCTGGTCCGTCGGCCGGCGATACACTTGTCGCATGGCAGTTTGCTAACAATTCTCTCGATATAGCACTCTTACCATCCCCCCCGAGTTCGGTTACGGCCAGCGAAACGTCGGACCCATTCCCGCCGGCTCGACTCTCGGTATGGCGTTTCGATGATTGCTGGTACAAGAACATATAAGGCTGACTCTTCTATTTCTAGTCTTCGAGACTGAGCTCATCGGCATTGCCGGTGTTCCCAAGCCCGAGAAGGCTCCCGAGAAGGCTTCCGACGAGAAACCTTCCGAGGAGAAGACTACTGAAGAGAAGGAAAAGGACAAGGTACGCCAACAGAATATGTCGGATGGCATGCTACCAGGCTAGTTCTAACATGCCGTGATCTTGCAGCGCGACGAGCTCTAGAAGAGCTGCAAGGACGACGTGCAAATGGAGGTTACCAGAGACACCATACGTATCGTGGAATGTAAAAAGGATGGCAAGGGCGGCGGGGACATCTTCGAGATTAACATAGCGTTTCACCGCTTCAGGACTTGGGGCTGGCTCTGGAACGGAGCGATGGCCAGGTTGAAAGGCATTCTTGATTGGCTGTACATCTAGCAAGACGGGGCTCCTGTTTAAAGTCGAAGCAACCAACGGATTTGGGATGGAGATGCTGATTCTTGCAGAACTACTGCGAGCCTGGTTTAATACAAGCACTTTGAACTGAGCACACATGTGTACAGCAAGCAGATACCAACCAGGGCGGACACACTAGCCATATTAAATTGGTGACGCGTATTCATGGGCGTGTCATGTCGTTGGAAGAAGCAAGATTTGTGCCAATACTTTATTTTCGTGATCACGTAGCTTCACTCGCTTGGTCAACGTTTCTTGTGATACTATCTGAAGGCGAGACCCCAGATCAGTTTGAGATTCAATTGTCTCTAGCGCAACCCATAAATCTGAAGCTCGATGCAATATGTAAGAGATGCTTGATGCGGTGTAATGTCGCGCCTTATCTGAGATACCCGCGCATCACTGGAATTTTGGTTCCTATCTTGTACCCGCGTTGAGCAATACTTCCCACATTAGCTCCTTCCCTGAGCTCCCTGCTCCGAAACTCGCCCTGAAAAGCAAACCAAAGCCAAATGTGCTCACACGATGATTTCCCCCTATAAAACACGACACGTATTTCCGCGAAACGGCCTAATCTATCTTTCCTTCCCTCTCCCTTCCTCTCTTTCTTTTCCCTCCTTTCTTCCGGAAAACACTCGAGCTGAACCACACAACATCATGGAATCAATCGAGTATGAAGGTCTATAATCAATAGTTTCCCTGGGCCCGACGGAAAATTTTGGACGCAGAGGGCCCAGGATGCGTTAGAGATCAATTGATAAATTTAGTACCGATTTTTATTTTACTTCTTCGCGAATAACTCACGAGACCAATTTGATATTCCCGACGACGCCGAAGGAGAAAGAGCGCCAGTACGAGCGCAAGCGCAATAGAGCCTCTCGACTCTAACTGGGACACAGAGTCAAACAGAACGAAGTCGCTTTTCCCCTCCCTCTCCGTAATGCCTACGCCCGCGACGTCCCAAAAATGGCCTCCAAATCCCGTCTCAACACCACCTGGTCCGCCCTCCTCTCGCGCCACCCACACCTCGAAGCCCTAATCGATGACCTCCGACCCTGGCTGCCGCCACTCAACTTCGTCACCCTTCACTACATCTATTTCGTCCTCCTGAGCCTCCTCTTCTCCGTTGTGTTCTGGATCTCCTCGGACGTCGAGGACCGCGAGGATGTCAGCTACGTCGACAGCCTGTTCCTGGTCGTCTCGGCCGTGACGAACACGGGGCTCAATACGGTTGATCTGAGCGCGTTGACGGGCGGGCAGCAGGGGATGTTGTGGGTGCTCATGACGTTGGGGAGCGCCATGTGGGTGTCGTTTTGGACCGTGTTGGTGAGGAGGCATAAGAGGGTTGAGAGGATGAGGTTGGCGAGGGTGAGGAAGGGATTGGATGGTGGCTTTGCGCTGGCGGATTTAAGGGGTGGAGGAGGGGGGGGATATGGGCTTGGGGGACTTGGACAGGGGAGGAGGAGGGAGAGGGGGAGTAGTGGGGCTACGACGTTAAGTAGCGTTGTGGATGTGCCGCCGATGATTTTGAGGAAGATCATGTCCAAGGAGAAGGAGAAGGTTGATGAGGAGCCGGATGTGGGTGCTGGTGGGTTGGCGAGTGGCGTGGGGAGCGGAGTGTCGGTTGCGGATGGTCACGGATCGCTGACGGCGATGCTTCATCACTCGGGATCGACCGGCGAGGATAAGAGTCACCACCACAGCCACAGCCACGTCCATTTCCACCCTTCCCCGTTTGATAATCCCTCCGACGACTCGTCCTCGCGCCCCTCGAGCAGCCCCCGCGCCTGGTTTAACTTCCGCAAACTCTTCCCCGCCAAAAAAGACAAGCAAGACGGCGACCGCGATCCGGCCTCCCAGCTCCTCCTCCTCGAAAGTACCGCCGCCACTGGCCCCGGCTCCGAATCCGAACGCCTCGCTCAACGCGACCACCAAGCCCTCAACCTCCTCGCCCTCATCATCCCCCTGTACGCCGTCCTCTGGGTCCTCGTCAGCGCCCTCATCCTCGGCGCCTGGATCTCCCGGCACTACGCCTCCGCTGTCGAAGAGTACGGCGGCTACGGCGTCGGCGCGTGGTGGGCCGGTTTCTTCTACGCCGGGTCGGCTTTCAACAACTGCGGCATGTCGCTGCTGGACGCGAACCTCGTGCCCTTTCAGCATTCGTTCCTCGTGCTGTTTTTGCTCGCGTCGCTTATCCTTGCGGGGAATACGGCGTTTCCGGCGTTTTTGCGGTTGATGGTTTGGTGTATGCTGGAGGGGTTGAAGTTACTAACGCCCGAGAGGTTGTTTGTCGCTGAGAAGGCGACGCTGTTGTATATTCTCAAGTATCCGAGACAGGTGTATACGCATTTGTTCCCGGCGAGGCAGACGTGGTTGCTTGTGGGCATGTTGGTGGCCACGATGACGATTGATTGGGTGGCGTTTGAGGTGTTGAGTATTGGGAATCCGGCGGTGGAGCGGATTCCTGTTGGGCCTAGGATTCTGGATGGGTTGTTCCAGGCTATATGTGAGTTTGGTCTGGGCTGATATGTATGAGCTGTTCTGAATATATGTACTAACAATCTCGAGCAGCTGTGAGAGGCACCGGCTTCTACGTGGTTCCCGTGTCAGAGTTATACACCAGCCTCCAGGTCCTGTACATGGTCATGATGTACATCTCTGCCTACCCCATCGTCATCGCCATGCGGCACTCCAACGTCTCGGAAGAACGCTCCGGCGCTCTCGCGATGCATGCCAAATTCGACGCTGTCTCCTCTTCCTCGTCCTCCTCCGCAACCTCAGACGACCCCGAACTAGGCCGTCTCCTCCCGTCCAGCAGCTCCCAACCCCCCCAAGACCTAGTACTCACTTCTCCCACTGCTACCGCCACACACAATAACCCGCTGCAGACCGCTCTCCGTCGCTTTACCTCCATCCTCTCCGCCAGGCCCCGCCGCAACCGAGACCACCACACATCCTCCCGCCCCTCCATCCTCGGCCAAAAAATCCGCCGCCAACTCCTCCACGACCTCTGGGTCCTCTCGGCCTCCACCATCCTCATCACCCTCCTGGAAATCTACGCTCCGCACGCCTCCGACTCCGACCCCATGGACCACGGCGACTACCACCGCCCGCCTGTCAACCCCTTCCACGTCGCCTTCGAGGTCGTGTCGGCGTACGGGTGCGTGGGCATGTCGGTCGGGTTGGAGAGGGCATCGGTGAGTCTCGCGGGCGGGTGGGCCGTTGCGAGTCGGTTGGTGCTTGTGGGGGTTATGTTGAAGGGACGGCATAGAGGGTTGTGGGTTGTGCTGGATCGGGTTACGGGGGTGGGAGGAGATGGGGGGGATGGTGATGAAGATGAGGAAGAGGAAGAGGGGTTTGAAGAGAATTGATATAGATTCCATATTTCTTTTGGGTTTCGGTTCGGCTTTACTGATCGTGATAGCAAAGTCGTGTTTTTATAGGAACTTTTATTGTATGCTATCATTTTTTTTTTTTTTTTTTTTTGCACATTTGTTTGAAATATATCAGAACTATGCAGTGTCTACCCTCCAGAACGCCCCATGCCATGCCATGCCATGCTATACTAACAACATGTAGAATCATCAATAATCATAAAAGCATCATCCAAAAAACAACTTCATCTGCCTCGGATCCCCCCCACCCCTCTCCCTCTTCCGCTCCCTCTCCACCCCACCTCCCTTTGGCCTCCCCCTCTTCTTTTTCGCGAAAGTTTCCATAGGCGGAGCTCGATCGGCCTCGGGAACCGCCGCAGCCGTCACCCCGTCCTCCTGCACCGCATCGCGGATGGTCTGCCGCGAGAGGCAAAGATCAATGTGTTCGTTGAAGAGGCGCTCGTCGGCGCTTTGGGGGCGTGCGCAAACGGGACAGTCCCAGAGCTCTTCGGTTTCTTCATCTTGGGGTTTGGGAGGAGACGGGGGTGGTTCTTCGGTATTATTTGACGTCTGAGGCCTTACGTCGTGATTGTCGTCGCCGTCGGCTTCCTCTTCGGGCCACTTTTCCCACCCGTCCGAGTCAAGTTCAGGGAGACGACGTTTCGACGAAGCGTCTTCTTCCGCCGAGGCCTTGGACCGGAGGCCGAAAAAAGCCGCCGTATCGGGCTTCTTGGACGAAACAAGATGCGTACACCGAATCCCCATCAACCGAATACAAAACCCATCCTTCCTCCCCACGGGACTCGCCCTGACCTCCTCCTCCAACTTCACCAACATCGGTAACGCAAGCGCATACAAATCATCGGCCTTCCAGACCACCTTCGGCGCAACAACCTGTCTTGTCAACACCTCAAAAGTATGCAGCTTGACCTTCAAAACGACAGTCCGTCCCTTGACCCCCGCCTTCTCCAACTCCCCCTCCAGATCCCCCGCTGTTTTTCTTAATCTGTCCCTCAACTCGCCCGGATCCTTGATAGCGCGAAACGTGCGCTCCGTACCGACGCTCTTGCGCACGTACTCCTCCGCAGGCTGGATCCGCGTGCGTCCCAGGCCCAGGTACGCGTGCATGAGGAACGAATACGCCTTTTCGCCGAAGAGGGGCTTCACATACTCGCGCTTCTCGTACACGTCCCCCAAGGTGGCGATCCCCACGGCCGCCAGCTCCCGTTCCATCACCCTCCCGATGCCGTTGACCTTGCGCGTCGGCAGGTCCCGCACGAACCGCATGATCTCGGCCCGTTCGTTGGGCAGCACGAATTGCCCGTTTGGCTTGTTCACGTTGGAGCAGATTTTGGCGAGACGCGCGTTGGGTGCTATCCCCGCCGAGACCGTCACGCCCGTACGTTCGTGGATCTCTTTCCTCATGCGCGCCACCACCTCGGCGGGATCTCCCCCTCCGCTTGATTCTTCTCCTTCTTCTCCCCTGGGATCGTCAGCGTGGGCAGCGCAGTAGGCAGTAATGTTGAGGTACGCCTCGTCGATGGAGGCGCTCTCGAAGCGCGGGTCGTAGTCGGCGAAGATGTCGCGGACCTCGGCGGCTTTGGCGCGGTATTTGGCGTGGTCGTTGGGGATGAGGATGAGTTGGGGGCAGAGTTTCGTGGCGACGAAGGAGGCCATGCCGGAGCGGACGCCGAAGCGGCGGGCGTGGTAGTTGCAGGTGGTGAGGACACCTTTGCCCTAGGAGAGAGTGTCAGAGAAATCGCTTCTTTCTGCCTCCTCTTTTTCAATCCATTTCTAAGGGGGAGGTATTGCTTACTACTGCGAAAGGCACCTCCTTCAACTCGGGCCTATCCAACTCCTCCACGGCCGCATAAAACGCATCGCAGTCGACGTGGACAATGTACTGCGAGAGGTCGCGCGTGGCCTCGAGCTGCTCGAGGAGAGCGTCGGCTTCGCGGCGGAAACGGGTCAGTTGAGGTTCCGTGAGGGTTCGTTGGCGGGCGAGAATACGGTCGATTTTCTCGGTGAGGAGCTTGTCGCGGGCTTCTTCGCGGTGGAAGAATTTGGAGCCGCGGGAGGCGTTGTAGATGATTTCGGCGACCTAGAGGACAGAAAGGTTTAGATCGATCTGTTTCGAATTGGAAGGGAAAAATATATATATATATATATAATACTTTAAAAAATAATAATAAATACACGAGGGGTTTGTCTACCTTTGTTTGGTCGACGGCATCTTGACCGGCTTTCGTTAGACTAGGGCCAAGGAGCTGGTATTTGAGGGTGTCGTGGGTATCTTCTTCCTTTAGAGCTACATCTTTCGCAGTCGTCTCGCCGTCCTTCGGTTTGTCCGGCTCCTCCAGCGCGGGATTGGTTTCATCGTGAAGAGCGGCTTCTGCTTCCAGGACGTCAAGATCATCGAAGTCATCGTCGAGTAGCTGCTCCGGGCTCTCTAGCCCAGGCAATTCGGGTTGGACGTTAGTGCCCATGGGTGGGGTTATAAAGACATTTCACGGAGTAGCTTTTTGTTTTTCCACGGAATTTGAAGGAGCGCGGAGGAGAATCAATTCACTTGAGGAAGACGCGTTTGCAGGTGGAGAGCAGAACCCTTGTCCGAGATGTTTTTCTGATCAAGTGGGGAAGGCAGAAGACGCGAGGGAAACACGAGGTCACGTGAATCGTTTGAGTGGATTCGTCTTGTCTTGGATGTGGTCCAAGGTCGGACAAATGAATCCATGAATTCACATGGCTTTGGACATTGCGACATTGCGATTTCTAGCCGACGAAGGACTTGAGGACATGAGCTTGATGCTATGATCCCCCTGGGGGCATGTGGCTCTCTTCCAATTCTTCTCTAGCGTATCACTCAATCCCCGTCCGATGTTAAACTAATTTCCGTTCTCTCCTCCTCCTATCAATCAATGACGTGACAAGCAGCGGCGAGCTCGGGAGTGGAAAAGACCAAAGCTTCGGTGGTTTCCGCCAAGACGGACACGATCATCGGATCCACCTGCCTACGTCAAGATACAGCAAGCTGATGGGGATATCGAGATATTGGCCCTCGCATTACGCCATTCACAATGGTAACACAATTAGGCCCCCTAGGATCTTATCACCACGATCAACGGACTCTGCAAATTCCAGTGTCATTGCTGCAGCACCTGCCCGCCCAGAGCCTCAACCCTGATGTCTCACGTACAGGGAACCGGATATGCTTAGATGCAAGCTACGAAAAATCATTTAGTAAAGGGTTACGCCTTCGGTGTGTATACAACAGGATGGGCTGCATCGTAGTGTCGTGGCAGTGGCAATGGCAGGTGCGAGATTCATGATGCCCTCGTCCCGCTCTCCCTGAGCTTCGTCCAGATGTACATCACCAACTCCGAGTGCTGATATCGGCGTCATATTATATATATTTATTCCAGTAATATTATTCCCCCCATTGCTAGCCACAACCTAATGCAAACAAAACACTCGAACAAACACAACGCATCACCATGCCCAGCCTGCTCCGGGCACATTCCCTTAAGCCTTCTTCTTGCTGTGTTTCTCGTGCGCTCCAGGCACCGTCCTCACCGCAATGTTGAAGTTCTCACCCGTGCTCGAAACAGCATGAACAACCACGTCCTCGCCAAACTCCCACTTGCCGCTCAAATCATTCTCGTCACGCTCGTCATACTCCTCATAATCCGCCTTATTCAACAACCCCTTAGCCCCGATCAACGCATCCCCGCGCCTCACATACGTCCCCTGCACCTCCGTAGTCTGATCCGCTCCGTTCCTATCCTTGTTGTAATCTATCCTCGTCTGCAGCACGTAGTGCACGTGGTCCGTCCCCGGGGGAAGCTTCAGCTCGTCCGTGCCCTCGGCCGTCGGCAGCTTCTCCGTGTTGGGCGTCGTGTCGATGCTCACGTTGAAGACTTGACCCGCCGGCGCTTGGGCGTGCACGACGACGCCGTCGCCGTACTTCCACTCGCCCGTGGACGCCGAGGCTTCTTCGTACGTGGCGAAGTCGTCCTTTTCGTAGCCCAGCTCGTGTAGGGCGCGCTTGGAGAAGGCTTTGGCTCCCGGGAGGGTCGTGTGCGTGCCGAGGACCCAGGTGGATTGGGTGCCGCCGGATTTGTCGACGTGGTAGTCGATGACGGTGAGGAGGGTGTGGAAGAGGGTGTCGGAGATTTCAGGCATTGTGTTGGGATTGATTTTCTTGCTTGAAACTGATGTCTTTGATATGGTTTGAGGTACTGACAATTGATAATTCAGTAATTTTGGAAATGTTTTTCAGCTCGAAGTAAAGCTACTTTGTGATTTTGATGCACTGAGAAGCTGTTTAAAAGGAAGGGAAAAGGAGGGTCAAGGGAATCATCTCCCGTTCTTATACGTCTTCAACGAAAGCATCATCGCTACGTCTTCGTTTCCATCGAGGTTTCTGCTCCGTACTCCGGTGGTGTGATTGAACCTCTCAAGCTTCCCGCTCATGCTATCCAGCTGCAAAAGGCACGCAAAATTCGTCATAGCTACTGGGCATGTGTCGTATAACCCGAGCAAAGGTCTTAGGATCATGATTTTTCTTTCTTGCTCTCACAGCTAACTCGCTAGCTCGCTACTACTAAACGCCCCCGTTCCGCCATTGCGTTTTTGCGTGTTTTTTAATGCTTGGGTCTCCCGGTGGAGTTCCCCGGTCCTGCGGAACTGACGGAGGCGACAGGAAGCGGGGAAGCAGCGCGCATCAATTGGCTCGCAATAAGGCTGATTTTGGTGATGCATGCCGTCACCTGCTTATCAGACCACCCTTTCCTACCCTTTCCCTTCCATTTCCTTCCCCAGTGATTAGACTCAATTAGGACAATGCTAAATGAGGGAAGGGGGGGAACGGCATCGAAGAGACGGGAATGGCCGAGGATGGGTTGGATTGACTTGGATTGACCTTGATGCAAGGGATGATGGGTGATGTCATTTGCGATGATATTGTCTCACGGAACTCGAACTGACATCATGGGAGATCGGAAAGATCCAAGCAACCGCGGAGGCCGGCGCGAAAGCTGTGGAATGAAGGTTGGGATGGTTAGACATTATTATTATCCACTGACGTGGAACTTGAGCTAGCTAGCTATCTAAGGGGTGGTATCTTGAGAGAAAGAAGAAGACGAAGAAAAATGAAATAGATCGTTGATGGATGCATCGATATGCGTGAGATGGATGATGAACGAGACCCGGCATTGAAGCTGGAGACATGAAATAATAAGTTGAAAATGGAAATGGAGAAAGGCACCGAGAAAGCTCAGCTGCCTTTCCTCCGCCGCCGACTCCAGAAAAGAAAAAAAAGATGCGCCAAACCTGCCCAATTCGAATTGCGTGATTCTTCGTAGAAAAGCCCTTTCCTCCCCTTCTATACCCAAAAATCATCACCACCCTTCCCCTCTCTTACAATCCTTCTCTCGGCATCCCTCCTACAGTCCTCTCCTCTTCCAGTTCCCATCTACTCCTCCTGCAACAAAGCAAACGTCCAATTCTGCCTCGCAACATGGTTCAACCCAATCTCCCCCTTCAACCAACACCGATACCTCTCGTCCACGTCCCCGACGATGAACCCCCACCCGCACCCGCGGCAGTTCTCCCGCTCCGCACAACTATCGATGCACTCCTCCATGTCCGACGCTTTCACCTCGCCGAGCTCCTCCGTGCCTTCGGTGTAGTCGATGCCGCAGAAGATGAGGAAGGATTTGTTGGTGCTGCCGGAGGGCGAGGAGGAGGCGGGGACGGAGTAGCGGGCGCGGTTGGAGGCTGGGCATGTTATCGGGGCGGGGGCGGGAGAGGTGGAGGCTGTGAAGGGGGTTGAGGTTGGTGTTGCGGTTGGAGTTGCGGGGTCCGAGGTTGCTCTGTGTGAGATGTTAGTTCGAAGTCGATTGGCATTAGAAGATTTGGGGGGAAGAGTTCTTTGACTTACGCTTCGGCACCTCCGCTCTTCGATTTCGACTGGCTTCCAAGTCCCACGCCCAACCCAACTCCGAGACCCACGATGATAACAAACGCCGTTATCAAAAGAGCCCACACCACTGTCCTCGACAACGCACAACAGCCACCCGCACCAGCCGCCCCCCTTCTCCTCCTCCTCCCATCGTCATCTCCCTCCTCGTCGTCATCAGAGTCATCATCATCATCAGAATCATCTCTCCTCCCACCCGGCCGCTCGATATAAGGAAACCCAACCGTAGCAAGCGAAAACCTCGCCCTCCTCGAAGCCCGCCTACTCTTCCTCCTCTTCTCCCTCTCCCCAGCGACACCCCTGCCAACTTCCAACGACCGCTCCGAAGGCGTCGGCGTCCCCTCGCGGTAAAACGTAAACTGCGAGGGATTCTCGTCGTCCGGCCGAAACACGTCCCCAGCTTTTACCTCGGGCTGAAGTCTCGCGTCCCTCTCTTGCCCCCGCGGCGTACTCGTGCCCTCCTGTGCGACTGCTGCTGCTGCTGCTGCTGGCCCTGCTATTACTCTCTGCCCTTGTTGCTGCTGTCCCTGTCTCGGCGCGGGATGCTGTTGTGCGCTGCTGCTAGCGGTCGCTTGGGATTGACTCGGCGTGCGACTCCGACGGGGCTCTATCCTCTGCGACTCGAACGAGCTAAACTTTGGCCGCTCCTTTGCCGTCGTCGTCGTCGCAAGTGAGCTAGGAGGCCGACTTGCCGTCGGCGGGAGGATGGCAGAGGATGGCGTCGGCGAGGGCGCAGCGCTGCTTGGTGGTCGTTTGAGGGCGGTGGGGGATTCGGCGGAGCCGATGTAGGTGCCCTCGGTCGAGGTGCTTCGTGTTCGGTTCATTCGATGGGCGAGGTGAGTGAGCACTGTTTTACTCGGGTTCCCTTTTTTATTTTTCTCTTCCTTTTTATCTTTTATCTTCTCACTCTTTCTTGTCTATTTTCTTTGTTCCATTGTCGAAAAAGACCCGAGGTGGAGAGATTCACGATGGGAAGGTAGGTTGCGTGATTTCCCGAGAGGAGAAGCGAAAGGGTGGTATCCAAGGGTACCAAGCAATAAAGGAGGTGAGCTGAGGTTTTTCCCGTGGTTCGCGTGTCGGGCCCGGCGCGGGATCGTCGCAAAAGCTGGAAAGTTCGACAAAAGCTTCAATTGGGCGGTGTTCCCGGTATTAAAAAAAAAAAAATCTCCCCAAGGATCTGGCTCGTGGAGAAAAGCAACGATCCCAACGACGATCTTGCCAAATCTAGGGAAATAAGAAAAAAAGGAGAGTAAAAAGCCACTTGGTTTCACGCGACGAAAAGTCGCAGGGGAAAGGGAAAAGAGATCATAATAGGGAAATCGATATGACCAGGGGACCGGAGAGAGAGGAGAGCTCATTTTGGCTGGGCTAACAAGACACCCCGGTCTCCCACGCGGCGCGAGTAAGATTAAGATTGCACATGGCTGCTTTCGGTAAAAGGCGAGTGCTGCGGGGTTGCATCGCCGTGTTTGCGCTCCGTCTTCGCGGCGGTCTCTATTGGAATTATGGGCCACAGCTGCTATTGCTCTCACTTGTAATTTGTAGGAGCTCATGCCAATCTCTCAGTTTTAGCACGCTGATGGGGGCTGAACTCAATAGGAGAGGGCCCTGAAAAGTGGCAGATTAAGGACCTGGACAGCACGAGTCGGGGTCTGCCCCGAATGAGTGCAAGCTGGCATCGGGATCCTTGCCCGGACAGGGTTGATGACCCGTTTCTGGATGCGACGTCGTGATGATGGCAACCCAGGAGCAGGGGCAGAAGGAGCGAGCGCGGTCGGTGTTCGGGATTTGGGCAAACGGCTGTTGGCAGCTGTGATAGGCTGAGCATGCCAGACGGACTCGAAGGACGAGAGTACAAAGGTACATCAACTTCGTAACAACGACATGTCAAGTTCATCAGCATCAAAATATCTTGGACGATGGATCACCGGAGTCGGCACCAGGAGGCGGAAGTTCTCGTGTAACTGAAACTCAAGGCCGGGCAAGTATATCGCCAAAAAGAGAAGTCAATATTTTATTGATGGTCTGACCTTCATTCAGGCCAACCTCCTTAACAACCTCCTACGGCGAGCAAAGACGACCGACCGACTCGGGTCATTCCCAAGCCGCAAATAGCACAGCCTCCTACTGATGACTTGTCTTACTGACCGAAGGCTAAATGGACGAAAGCACGGAACACAAGCTGCTAAGACCGTCCTCATTCCCAGTCGGATATCTATCTACCGGAGCCCCACCGTGGGATGGTGCTACTAAGTCGACTCACATCTTTGGAAGTCCTCAGTCAAGCGAATTGGGAGCGCTAATGCAAGCAATCACGGATGGCCAAGAAGAAGCGCTGCCCTTTTTTTTTTTCCAATTTCGGATCTGTCGGGCGACCCAGCAGCGGCGGACGAGGATTAAAATACCCCCTCTAGATCAAATGGTTATTACCCTTCCATCGAGTCGCCTCCGGTCCTGCCTCGCGATACATTTCGATCTCCAGCCCTTCCCGCAACCCGTTATCCTCCCCGACGCTCCTCTTAGTGGAGTGGACCATCGGCCTCCCCTGTCCGTCGCCTTTTCGCCATCCACCGCGTCATCGCTCACACCCCTCCACCTGTCGGGTGCCGGCGAATACATAAAGAAGTTCGGGGACGATCTAGGACACAACGCGTGTCCCGGTGGATCCACCGAACTCAACGGGTCTCGTAAGGCTTCGACTCGCTCTGTAAATGACTTGTACATCTTACGCATGTGGAAGGGAAGAGGCACGACATCCTACTAATCTCTTCGAGGTGAAACACGCCGCGATGTGTCTGCTGCGCAGGTGCTTTTCACGATGTCCTCAATGCTCCTTTTCTTCTCTCAGTCGGAATAACGCGCCCGTGAATTTCGAAGGTTCGTTCCAAATAGTGATCCCATCTTCTTGAATTCCCCTCTGGTATGTGATGGAAGTAGGTTCACGGAACAGGTGGGCTGTCAAAGATCCGAAAACAAATCCTGCTCGAAGCCATCGCACAACTCCTTCAAGAATTTCCGGCGTTCGAGTCCGTTGATCAATGAAAGGCGGTACCGGGAAGATGCAATAGAAGTCCCTATGTAAAGGGGACTGAAAAAGACGGGTGTGATAGAGGGCATGCAAGACAAATATGCCACAGAAAAAGAATGAAGAACAAGTCGAGCCCCATTCCAAGGTCCGGGAAATTGCAACGGAGGAGGTTTGTACTACGACATCTGAAACCACTGAGTAGAGGGAGAAAACAACCGACTAAACTGCAAAGGCTTGTTGAACTTGTAAGCGAAAGGGGGCAGGCAAGAAAAGAAGTTGCCACATCTCGGCGGCCTGGAACGTCTTCCCATTCCATGCGGTCCTGATCCCCACGACCTCGGCGCCGGACATCTTTTGACTGGCCGAGGACAGGCCACATGAAAAACCAAGACGTCTGGTCCTTTTCACGGCAGTTGTTATGCATCCCCTACAACTTCCGTGTGGCATTGGTTGATTGCATCTTTGTATCGGCAAAAAAAGGCGGCTAATATGGTGACCCTCATCTTCGCACTTTTTACGATGAAATTCCCAACGGGCTGGGCCAAGAATATCTGAGCCTCGACCTTTCATCGAGTGACGCCGTCCGACCAAAAATTTCCAAGAGGGCTTGATAGTCATGTTGGGTTAGGTAGGAGGCGTCACATTGTAAGATCTCCCCTTTGACCGGGAATGCTTCTACCAAGGGGCCGCTCTGTGTAGGCTCCCACGACTGCGGGAACGACCCGAAATGGATTCGGGAGGGTTCCCAAGGCGGGGCGGTCATTAGCACGCGGCTAACGACGGCGACATCCACTCAATTAGAGTGAAGAAACACTTGGGTAAGTGATCTTAGTGGTCTTTCTCGACTCGATAGTAGACATGGCCCAGTCGACGTCGGCTGCGGCATAGTACCACTTTGGCCGCGACGCATTGACGAAATAGCGACCAGGCCGTGTAGAATCGATATGGTTGTTCCTTCGACTGCTCATCTCAGCCACCGTATCGCGCAGAGGGAGGAAATCGCATACAGTGAAACTGTATCGGTCGAGTGATCTCTCTCCTCATCTGTTCTGGGAAGTGGGTAGTCGAGACACGGGCCGTAATCGCCGCGGAAAGGGCCGAAAGGGTGTGGTTGAGCGATATCCTCCTAATAACCCTAACTTGACGAGCCGGAGTTGGCCTGTTCCCTGCCCGCAGGCGACAGGACCTTCGCCAACTTTCGAGCGAGCGTGACGATTGGAAAGCGACCTTGTATGATGCGCCGATCGTGTCTCCTCCCGCATCATAGACGTCTGGTTGCAACGTCGCATTGTAGACTGGTGGAAGAAATATCACAGTACTTGGCGCCCCTGGGAGAGAGCCCACAATGTTGAAAGGTAAACAAGATGCCCTTTTGTAATGAAAAATAAGAGCAAAGAAGGAAGCACCGCCCACCGCG
The DNA here is from genome assembly GCF_000732125.1 of Scedosporium apiospermum. NCBI lineage: Eukaryota > Fungi > Ascomycota > Sordariomycetes > Microascales > Microascaceae > Scedosporium > Scedosporium apiospermum. The sequence goes on along the minus strand of NW_015971792.1, from coordinate 415,272 downwards.
TCTGTTGCATGGTGGAGAGTGGTAGCCTTCGTCTTCAACGGTTCTAGACGTCGGGGAGTAAAAGGTCAACAGCCATCACCCAATCATCCGTGATCCCGGTTCCTATGCGATATACCCGCAACCGCGATGATGACTTTGCTCCGAAGGTGTTTGAGCATTGGGCTGGGTTTTCCGGCAAGATGACCCTTGAAGTCCGCAGTCAGCCGAGCACATGGCCAGAAAAAGGTTGTACCAAAGTCAACCGCGCTGGCACTTCACAATATTTCTCTTGCCACATTTTCCCGAGTGTAATAATCCCCGTGGCTGGATTCTGTTGGTAGAATGTCGGAAATGAGAGCCTCGCACTCTGGTACGAGTGTTGCTTCTCTGAAATCCTGGGAATTGTTTGATCTGAGGAAAACCGAAGGAACCGACGAGACGAGTGTTAGCGGGCCCTACTGTCTCCAGCCATTGAATCCCAGGGTTCAGGGAAAGCCAATGCGGGATGTCTTGTGTGTGTGTGTGTGTGTGTGTGGGTGGGTGTGTAGGTGGGTGGTGGTTTTACTTACACATCTCGGTTCACCGAATCTCACTGAACCCGCCAACCAAGAGAACCCATACCGAAAGACGCCCCATTTCGTCACAAGAAGTTCGATGTGTGAAGGCCAACCTCCTAGATTGGTTGAAGTGTGGTGTTAGAAACCGAGGCGCGGAGGCGGAAAAAGTGCTGCTTATTATGGCCTCAGCATCATAGACTCCTAGAACGTGAGGTTCCCGTAGAAACCGGAGACGGTCGAGGTATTAAAGTGCCGCTTAGAATCTATCTTCGTTGTCCACTTCTCCTCCTCTTGATGCCAATTCCAATCGCTCTGATAGCGAGAACGCCTTGGCATAGCCGCGGTCACCAGGGGAAGACCTGGTGACGTCTGTGTGGGTGTCGGATTGCCCTGGTAACACTGACTTCGTCAATGAAAAAAGGACGACACCGGGCTACATGGGCCGTGAAAAAGTCCACCCTCAATACTCGGGGTGCCAAAATAGCCTTGGCTCAAAGCCGACCTTCACAATCTCGTGGGCTCTCGCCAGTCGGTAACTGGGCGTCTTTCAAGTCGTGCAGCTCGAATCTCGGCGCCGCTCCGGGCGATTTATGAACGGCGGCTTCTGGGGTTTTCCAGTTATCAAGTCTTTCGGGGAAATCATCGAGACTGAGACTCATTTTGATGGTTTTCCTCCTGGCGATAATGGGGCGGATGGCGGGTGTTGCGTTAGACGGCCACGGCGGTGCCGCAGGCGAGAAGAAGGCGAAACGCAGCATCACACAGAACACCACAAGGTTTGCTGTGTCCAAAACGTTTTCTGTTTCTGTCACCACTTTCTTTAGGGAATCATAATTCCCGATAGGCTCTGCCCCCAAAGCGAGACCGGGTCACGATCAAGTGCTTGGGAGACCAGGACAGAAGGCCGGCAGAGAGGATGCTTAGCCGGTTGACTGGCTTCTCCCCATGCCACTGGCACTACTACCGGGTCACTGGGCGACGTCATTGTGGACACACATGGTAACCTGGAGTTCTGGCTAGCACATTGCTCGGAATTAGTATACGGACGGCTCTTTTTTGTATGAACAGCCAGGGGCGAAAAGATACATACCAATCCAGTGCTTTGAACTTTATTTTGGAGCCTCGGAGAGCAGGAGTTACGTTCCGCCTTCGGTCCTGCAAGCTTCAGGACATGAGACTCCGTTGACGCCGCTTCGACCATTGTTGTGCCGAGCTCTGGCCAGGTAGAATAGCCAGTGGTTTTACAACGACTGGGCTGTCCTCGGGACTTTGGAGTATGCCATTCTCTGCTCCCTTCTTCTGGTGGAAAACGACAATTACAGACGAAAAACCCAAGAACGCGAAGTCAACAGAGAGATGATGCTTCTCACATCGTCATGGTCCACCACTGGGGTCCTCCCCGGTCTTAGTGTCCTACTCAAGCTGTCCTGGTTCTCGATATCGTCGCCTTGTCGTTCTTCCTGATCAAACACCTCCAAACACCGGCTTAATCGGGAACTAAAATGCCGAACTTCATCCAAGATGGCTAGAACAGAGGCCGTTTCTTGAACCGGTAGTTGGCACGCCGATTTCTGGCTCGGCAGAAAAGTCAGTGACGTTGCACTGACAAAGAGGCACTTGGCCGTTAGACTTTTCGCGCATGATGGATCGTGCTGGAAAACAAACGAAAGTAAGAGCACCGAGATCGCCTGTGAGATGTTTCCGAAAATCGTCATGGCTCGTCATCTGGGTGGTCTACCGTGCTCGTCTAAGCCGGTCGCGTTGGCTGTAAGTATTGGAGGCTGTGCACCTGCAGGTCTTCGAACCTTGAGCCAGGGCGGCTTGGAGTCCGACGGTGCCCAACCCGCCCGCCTCCTAAGAGTTGTTAGTAGGCCCCCTCGAGTGTTGCGCCTTTTCGGAGAGGGTAGACAAACCTGTTCCAGCTAAAAGCTGTCAGCCGTGTACTAGGGCACCCCAAGCTGTGGTATGATAAGGGAGTAAGTTTTCGGTCGAGCGATGGCGGGCAGAGGTGTTCCTTTTTATGGGAATGTTTGTGAGAGGCGTCGCCCTGGACTTATGTCAGCCCTGGCACCATCGATATTGGTGATGGGGTGAGAATTAAACTCTTGCTTGCCTGTGTAACAGAAAGTAGCAGACGAAGGGGCGTTGAGAGAACTGCGACAGTTGTCCACGGCGAGGGCGGTGAGTAAACAGACAGCAGCAAAGGCGGCTGGGCTGTGGACCTTCCGAGGGGATTCAAATTTGGGCGACGTGTCTGTTTACCCTGGTTCTTGGTCTGTAAGAGGCCGAGAGTGGTGACTTTCCCAACCAACCCTGATTCTTGCTTGTCGAGCGATGGTTGCCGTTAACGTGGGATTTGGCATCCGTTTGGTGGGCTGTCTCAGACATTGCCGTGTGAGAAGGAGCGCATAAGATAGACAGAGAATATGGAGCTGACATAACCTTTTACATTGGAGTCATCTGCTAATGTTTGGTGATAACTGGGTGTGGATGGAGCATATTGAGCATGGAGTTACAGACTTGGACCATCACGGCAGGTGAGCAATGTTCAACAACTGATCACTCGAAACGATGTGAACAACAACCTGCGCGGTTGAAGGGGGAGGGGAGAAAAATATGCCAAGTATGTCCTCGTTTCTCCCGCGGAGGTTCAGTGAAAAGCCTATGGATCTCTGTTTTGTCCATGCAGGCTCGGAGCAGAACCGTCCGGTCTTACAGGGCGCTCGGCAAGAAATACGGCTGCCTACCACGGACGCTCACTTCCCGACCCGAATAAATTCTTGATACAACTCTGAATGGTGTCGATTGGGATTATTCTTCCTCTTCCTGTTTGCCTGTCCCGCGAGGCGCAGGTGGGCGGTCGACATCTAGGCATCTGCGTTCTTTTCCAGGCACCCAGATAATGGGGGGATAAAAGGGTTCGAAACAAGACGGAGAGAACGAGGAGTGAACGGCGGATGCAGTAGAGCTCACTCACCTTGGACTCTCACTGGGGGAGATAGCAAACACTTACTTCTCCCGCGAACGCCACAAACAACCAAGTCACACAAACATACACAAACACACAAACATACCGAGGAACAGAGACAACAACATCCCAATGGCTTCACCGCCTCGCCTCTTCACCGTCCCGTCCTCCCTCTCTCCCTTCCTCGATCCACTCCCTATCCTCCGATCCAAAAACCACCCCTTCTACCCCCGCCCCATCACCAACTTCATCGCCAGCACCCTCGTCTTCAACCCCTCCGGCCAACTCCTCATCCTCCAACGCAGCCCCACTGACGTCGGCGCCCACCTCTGGGAAATCCCCGGCGGCAGCGTCGACCCTCACGAGAGTCTTCTCGAGGCCGCGGCGCGGGAACTCTTCGAGGAGGCGGGGCTACGAATGGTTTCCGCGGAATGTGTAGTGGGGCCTAGAGCCGTTGGCGAGATTGGGGCTGAAGCGGTGAGCGAGGTGACTGTCTCGGGAGAACGGTACGATGCGCGTGCGGGCCAGGTTTTCGGGGATACGAACCCTGCCAAGGCGGATTGGCTTTGGTGTAGGATGTCGTTTGTTGTTGGGGTGGAAAGGTGGGAGGATGTAGTGTTGGATGAGAGGGAGCATCAGGCGTTTTTATGGGTTGGGGAGGAGGAGGTTAGGGTAGGACTTGTTGGTGGGAGAGAGTTGGTGTTTGTTTCGGAGGAGATGAGGGCGATTATGTTGGAGGGCTTTCGTGTGAGGAGGGATGGAGAAGCGAGAGGGTAGTAGGTGAGCAGGATGGGAGGGCTGAGGTATTCGGGAGAAGAGGGACCTGGCGAGAGAAACACACACACGCAAAGCGAGAGATACAACGGGGACACTGATGATGTCAATCTCATCGGTGGAACCGGGTTGAAGAGCGGAAAAGGTTGGTGAGAAGACGGATCGGCCAAGGATCACGCTCTCGGTTACGGACGGGTCATAATGTGCTTCCCTCCTCGAAAATCAGTCGACCGAGATTGCGATCGACTGATCCTTGAAGTCCGTTTAAATCTACGAGTGGAGCCTGGCTCGAGCTGAAAATGAGGGTGGACATCAAGCCGGCCGCGCTCTCTCATCTTTCATCATGCTTTCGGCCGCGCCTCCGGGACGCAATGTCCCGTATGTAGCACATCTCTCCCGGAAGTTATCCTCATGCAGCCAAATACTCATGAAGACTCTTAGAAACATACAACCGTTCGAATCCATACCCATATGTTTGAAATATCCCCAATCAGACTGGGGTCTCTCGGGATGATCTCCAGCTTTCCCCCCTCAAAAACATAATAAATTCGGCATATTCGGACAAGTGTCTGAGATGCTACCTCAATATACAGCCAAATCAGTAGTTTAACATCCATGCGAAAGCGGCATTCCGTAGTGGGCTTCGCTCCTCGTTAGGCAGAGTGGCTCGCTCGAGGGGCTGAAAGCGCACCACCACATTTGCCAGGATGCAGGTACAATTAATATCCATAGATACGATGCCAAGATGGCTCATCTTCGTGCCGCCGCCCGCCGCCCTGCGAACGCTCACCTTGGGGCCACAGATGGATTGGCGTGCTCCTCGACGAGAAACTCTAGCGAGCAGACGTGGTGGGCTCATGGCTGCGATGTGTGCCAGCTTTCGTTTCGTTTCGCGGAACATTGGAGCTACAAAAGCGAGAGCACGCAATCGGTGAGACCTGACATGACCAACTCAGTCGACATGAGAGGGTGTTTCACGTCATTCGACCGGATCTTTAATATGAACGTGGCAGGGCACTCGGTAAACGACAGCATGTCCCCCTCCCTCATCGATTGGGATTTTGAATGGGTGATATCAAAGCAACGTCGAGCTCCTGTCTGCTAAGCATGGTTTGGTGATACGCTCGTGTTACACTGCCGATTGGATGCAGTGCGTTTTGGTATTCCTTGGCGTCGGGTGTGCTGCGGATTTCCAGCGGTGGTTGCTGGAGTCTTGAGAAGCACCACAGCCACTCCATCTCAAAGGCCTGATTCTCTTCGCGATTGCCCTCTTGAGCTGCATATTAGAATTTCTTGTCAATTAATGGCCAGAATTGAAATCCCCCAAAGTTCGAACCAACACATCACCGCCATCCGCTCGGCCTTGGCGTTGATGCCATCACGCATTTCCGTCTTCCGCCCATATCGAATAGAAAAGCAAAGAAAAAGAAACAAGGTTAAAAACCAATCCATCTCCGCATTTTCCACTCTTTGGATCTCCCGATTCTACCGGATCAGGAAAGCCCACTTTTTCGGCCGCGGAACCGGACACCGAATCATATAAACCGTGGATATTGCAAGGGAATTTAACCAGACCCGTGAACAGGGGTTAAAATCTATTGATTCGCCCCCCTCTTAGACAATATGGAGACGAAACTAAGTTATGGAGTCCTTTCGTTCCGGCGTTTGTGGAGATACGAGGGATGAGGGAAAAGGTAGAGAAGAAAAGCTTAAGAGATTGGGTGGAAGGACAGACGCCGAGGGTCCCGAGCACTCGGCGGATGTAAGACGACATACACCGCCCACTTGTAGATTTGATTTGATTACAGAAAGCCAAGATGCGGCGTAATAACTTGGCACTTACAGTATATTGAAAGGGGGGCATCGAGGAACAGATTCTTCCCTCGTGAACTCTCTTTGCTCGGGAACCTAGTGGGTGGTGCATCTGCACAGCTGCACCGCGGCCAGAGGAGGATGCCCGTCCCGAGATTAAGAATGGAGGGCGGAAGAACGAATGGAGAATAGAGTGGCCCTAATCGTATCCTCCTTTCCGAGTTCCCTGGGCGAGATCGTGTGTATATATCTCCTCCCCTCTCGGTTCATCGTATCTCAGACTGTTTCCGCTCTTGTCGCCACGAAGAGCTTCCCCGTCATTCTTTAGGCGCACTCCTCTATTCCTTTCCTCTTTCCTTCTAAAGTACTAGAGGTAATTATAGAGAAACAAAAAAGGGTAAAGATGCACTCCTTCGAGGTCGCCGTCATTCTCGCGGCCGTCGGCGCTCTCGCCCAGACAAGTACAGAACACAACGCCGCCATCGTCACAGACAGCCCCGTCGATGCCCGGTACATTGCCAACTTCGAGGGCACCATCACTGGCCGTGTTCTTGCCGGTTCGGATGCCTTCGGAATCGGCGTGACCTTCCATATTGACGTTTCTGGCCTTTCCGAAACTGATGGCCCTTACAGTATGTTTCTCCCTTTTTCTTATGGAGGTAAAAAAAAAAAAAAAGGAAGGTCTGCTAACTGGAATGCGCAGATTACCACCTTCACGAGTTCCCTGTCCCCGAGGACGGTGACTGCGCCGGCACCGGTAGCCACCTTGATCCTTTCGGTCGGACGCAGGAACCCCCCTGCGATGGCGATTGGCCCGAGACTTGCGAGGTTGGCGATCTTTCTGGGAAGCACGGTACGATTGAGGGTACGAGCGATTCGTACAGGTGAGCTTTCTCCCACTCTTTTCGTTTCTTTTCTGCTCCTTTTCTTACATTTCCCTTCTAACTAATGAGCGTAGCTTCCATGATCTCTTCACCTCTCTAAACCCAGCTAGCGACGCTTTCTTCGGTGACAAGTCCATCGTCATCCACAACAATAACGGCACTCGCGTCGCTTGTGCTAGCTTCGCCCCCGTCCCCAAGGAGAACAACGGCGAGGAGCCTGTTGAGGTTGTTCCCGAGGAGCCAGTGGAGGAGCCTGAACCTGAGCCTGAGGAACCAGTGGAAGAGCCTGCACCTGAACCCGAGGAACCAGTTGAGGAACCCGAACCCGAGCCGGAAGAGCCTGTTGAAGAGCCAGCACCTGAGCCCGAGGAACCAGTTGAGGAAGAGCCCAAGCCTGAAGAACCTCCCGCCGCCGATGACGACGAATGTGAAGCTGAGCCCGAGGAACCCGCTCCCGCAGAACCCGCCCCCGAACCCCCAGTCGAGGATGAGGATGAAGAGTGTGAAGCTGAGCCCGTAGAGGAAGAGCCCGGCGAAGTCGTCCCAGAGGAGCCTGAGGAGGGTGGTGAGGTCAAGCCCGATGTACCCGCTGATGGCGACGATGTTGCTCCTGACGTCCCAGACGGTGGTGATGATGTTGTCCCCGATGAGCCCGAGGAAGGAGGAGAGGCCGCTCCTGACAAGCCTGTTATTATTGTGGTTGGACCTATCGAGGGCGGGGAGGATGGGGAGGATGGCATGAAGTTGGGTCCTTGAAGTCCATGATCGCGTATTTTACCATTCTGTGTACGTATTTGGCACCTCTTTTGGGGAGCATTTATAGTCGGTACTTTAAAAACATGTACGATAATCACGGCCTGATCTCACCAAGTGTCATGTTGAAGATTGGGTGTGGGCTTGAACTGGTATTGACTACATACCGCATCATGCTATGTTTGAAAAGGAAAAAAAAGAATTCGTGAAATAAAGCGTCGTCGAAGAGAAAAGGATAATGTACAAACAACGAATAATCCCCGCGGACCACTCTCGATGGCCTCAAGGGCCGACACACCCATCCAAGTGTTCAATTGTCAGTCAGGCTTGGGACAGATGTGGCTTATTTACTGGCGAGCCCGGTTACGGCCACGGCCACGACCACCGTTATTGCCGGCGTTGTTTCCCCCGTTGTTATTGTTGTTTCCTCCATTGTTGTTGTTGTTATTGTTCCCATTATTGGCATTACCACCATTCACAACCTCAAACTTGACACAATCATCCTGCGCACCCCTCTGCGCAACCGGCATCAAAACAGGCTGATGGTTCGACGAACTAACCATCGTGCAAGCCCTATACGCACCAGCCGGCAGACCGCCGGGGACAGTAGCGGACAACAACCCATTCGCATCAACGGGATCATTCACGCCCTTGAAGAAAGCAAACTGCCTCGGATCCGGAGGTGTCGTGCTCCTCAGACTACCGATATCCTGGATCGTGATGTGGGCGTGTCCGATGATGTCGCCGTTACGCGCGAGTTCCTGCGGGGAGGAATAGTATGTGACGGTGGGGTTCGTGAAGGAGCCGGCCTGGAGGTGGTTGGATTGGAAGGAGATGGTGAAGTCGCTGTTGGCGCGGATGGTGTCTCCGGGGAGGGGGAAGGTGATGATTGTGGAGATCATGTTGTCGCGGGCGGGGATTTGGCCCATGGGGATAGGGTTGCAGGAGCCAGAGGTGATTTGGTTGCCGTTGGTGAGGGTTTGGCCGGTGCAGAAGTTGATGAAGTTGGCGTCGTCGCTGTAAAGGAAGAGGTTAGTGGATGCATGCATGGGGTTATGGGGAAGAGAAAGGTGGGAGAAGGAACTTACGTCGAGGCCGGGCTTTGGCCGTCGCCGACGCCTTCGGTGCCGGGTTCCTGACCGGTGCGGGCGCTGTTGGCTTGGATGTTTTGCGGGTTCACGCAGTTGCGGTTGTTGTTGTTATTGTTATTATTGTTGTTACCGCCGTTGTTGTTCCCGTTGTTGTTGTTGCCATTATTATTGCCATTGTTGTTACCATTGTTGCCGCCGTTGTTGGCTCCGCCGTTGTTGCCGGTATTGCCATTTCCTCGCCCGGCGCCGGTATTACCAGTGTTGCCAGTGTTACCGCCTCGTCCGCCGCCAGTGTTGCCAGTGTTACCGGTGTTACCAGTGTTACCACCTCGTCCGCCGCCAGTATTGCCAGTGTTGCCGGTGTTGCCCCGACCAGCGCCGGTGTTGCCAGTGTTTCGACCAGCTCCGGTATTGCCACCAGTGTTGCCGGTGTTTCCGGTCTGGCCACGACCACCCTGGGTTTGACCGCCCCTGTTGCCTCGGTTAGACTGAGTGACCTTGCCACCATTGCTGTTGCCTCGATTTCCCTGGCCGGTAGTACCGCCTCGGTTGCTGGGGGCGGGGGTAGTCAGGTTTCCTCGACCACCGTTGATGATCTCCGGGGTTTGCTCCTGATCTTGGCCTTCAGCTTGGTCCTGGCCTTGATCTTGATCCTGCTCTTGATCCTGTGAGGGATCTTGTTCCTGTTCTTGGCCTTGATCTTGGGTTTCGTCCTGACCCTGCTCCTGGGTCTCATCGGCAGTCTTCTCTTGGCCTTCATCCTGGGTTTGGTCTTTGCCTTGTTCTTCTGTCTGGTTCTGATTCTGGCCCTGGCCTTGGTCTTGGGTTTGATCTTGTTCCAGATCTTTTCCTTGACCTTGGTCCTGACCCTGGTCCTGAGTCTGATCCTGACCCTGAGTCTGATCTTGACCCTGAGTTTGATCTTGACCCTGGGTCTGATCCTGGCCTTGAGCCTGATCCTGACCTTGGGTCTGGTCTTGTCCTTGTTCTTGTCCCTGGCCTAGATCCTTTCCTCGATCCTGGCCCTGATCCTGACCTTGACCCTCGCCCTGAGTCTGTCCCTGACCATCTTGACCTTGATTCTGGTCGGCATCCTGGGCCTCACCCTGGGTCTGTTCCTGACCTTGCTGACCCTGCGCGGCATTATTCGCCTGGCCAGCACCAACACCAGCACCAGCACCCGCACCGCCCGCACCCCTTCCGCCTCCAAACCCGCCTCGCCCACCAAAGCCACTAAAGCCACCAAAGTTGCCGGCATCCCGATGCCTCCTCGCAATGAAAGCAGGCACAACAATCTCCACCTCCTCCCGTTTCTCAGCAGAAGGCCTGCCAACCGCAAGCGCCTGGACGGCCCCGGAGGAGGCGAGCAGTGTAAGGATCAACGTCGACGTCTTCATCGTGTCGGGCTTCGTCTTCAGGTACGTGTCGAGGGAGAAGTAAAAAAAGAAAGAGCTCTCAGAGCTGTGGATAGTTTGTGAAGAAATGGAGGTTCCCTGGAGAGTGGTTTTGGTCTCTGAGGGAGCGTATGAAGTGAATCGGTTCAACCGGTACGTTTGTTGTAAATGAGTGAAAAGAAACGAATAGAAAAAAAAAGAAGGAATGAAGAAAAAGAAGCACGAATGCAAAATCACTGCATCGTAAGCTTTACCAGACTCAACCACGAAGGAATAGTTTCGTGATAGAAAAGAAGAGTCCAAAAAGAGAGAAGAGACGAAGCGTCCTGCAGAGGGTTCCGTCCGTTGATATACGAAGAGCAGAAGAGCGTCCGACTAAAGTTTTAGACTACACGATTCACTAATACGACGGGGAGGGCCGGGCATGGGTCTGTAAGAGTACGGATGGTCGGCAGGACCCTGGCGAGCCAAGCGGACACCCCCCTTGGGAGCGGGGACCAACCTCGTTCTTACAGAGGAGGAGGAGAACGAGGTTCGTGAAGTCATTGGTTATCCGTCCTTTGGAGGCAATGGAAAGCGAGAGCTTCGACGTCAGAGCTCGGGGAAATGCTACCACCTTCTCGATGCGGAGTGGTGTGGTACCAGAAACCCTTTCTTTCTCAAGGGGGCGAGGGAAAAAGAGGGGCGTGCGACCCACGAGCGAGGCCTGGCTTTTCCTCCCGGCATTATGACACAACTTACATAGCGAAGAGAGCCAAGAGAACCAGGAGAATGGCACCCCAGGTCCATTAGTTCTTACAGCTCGCTGATCAAGAGGGGGTGGTGGGTGTGAAGCGGTCGAGACCGTCTTGGAGCTCACGCCCCCTGGTTCCTGCGTTTTTTAGTTGCAGTGGGCGGGGAGACCCTTGCGCGATCTGTAACTTTTAAAGGATAAGATTCCGGTGGACGTGGGGCCTCGCTTTTTCTCGCGGCTATGATGTACATGTTCTGTGCAAAATGTGTGAAAGAGAGCACGAGGGACTCTGAGGTACACCACTTTCTCTGTTGCATCGGGTTGGATGCTGGTACCTTGCAGGCCGAGGGGCCAATGCCACTCCGAGCTCGGAAGATTTACCGAGAAATTACTGATTGGAATCAGGACGTATGGTGGTGGCTGGGCTTCGGAAGAGAGAGGGGGGAAAAAAGCGTAGACGCTCTTTTCACGTTCCGCCTAAATTCATCGCACGATGACGGTCGCGAGATAGATGCAGAGAAGAGGACTGTATTGGATCTGGCGCAAAATTTCAGCATGTTCCTGGGCGCCTAAAGTGGGTTCGACAATGCGTTGATGCGAATAGAGTCATTGATGGAGAGCGTCTGGCTGCACTTGCTGTCAAGACAAAAATGCTTTAGTAATCGCAGCTCATTTGCCTTGCATTGTCCAGGGCGAGCCTAGGCGTTTAAGGTTGTTCGAGACGTCTAAGGTACTAGTACATATAATTCCAGCAAAATATACTCTAGAAAGTGTCACTCTACAGTAACTTCATGCCCCCACAGTACCCTGCTGCAAATCTGAGGATCCAAACGCTGTTTCACAGGCTCGCAGGTGCCATCAGATGAAACTCACGCCAAGACAGGGGCTCCTTGGGCGAGCCGTTGATTTCCGTGAGGAAGGGAAAAAAGGAAAGGAGAAGACAATCATATTTGCTCTCTGCAAATCTTAAAATCTTAGTTGCAATTGCCGATTGCGCTTTGGGGCCAAGAGGAGTTCCATCAATCTACGACGAGAGACGTTGAGGAGCAAAAGAGGACCTTTCCTCCACACTGGGGTTTTGACAGAGGGCGCTAAAGGACATTAAACCCACTAACGCACCCACTAACGCACCCACTAAAAGCCACAGTCCGACACGCCACATCTGCACAAATTCAGTGGCCCACAGGGCCTAGTGAAGCGGGAGCAAGGCGCCAACCGCGCTGCAGCTGCACTACTAGCGTTCTATTCTCGTTCATCACGGAGCTCTTTGATGCTTCCTCACCAATGATCTCAGCGGCTCGTTGGATTTGGTGGCGCTTCGGTCGCATTTCTGGTCTCCTCGTGGTTCCGCGATGCCCTTTCTCAAGATGTTTTGCAGAATCGCGAGTCGCATAATTGGCCGTCAACTTCTCCCATCTTCTGCTATGAACAAACATCAGTTCATCCGGAACCCATGGAGATCTACGCTAGGCCAAACGATTCGCTTCCCTCGGCCTTTCTCTTCTCTTCAAATTCCTCCGGCCCCGAGAAGAAAGACGGAGAAAGAGCCGCGGTGATCCATAGCGGGGGAACAGATCCCCACCCTGGCTCGTCTTGAGACGCCATCCGTCTCGTCCCCGCTTACTGCACACTCCCTGATAATCAATTGAACCCGACTCAGACGAAGAAGATCCATGTTGAGTTACAGTCTATCATTTTCTTTGTCTTTCTTTTTCTTCTTGGGTCCAGGCTCCTCGGTAGCTCTTGCCGACTCTCGATCAAGGGCAAAGGGGGGAATGGTTCAGCTCGATGGAACATTGAATCGGGGCTCTCCGAAAGGGGTGATGAGACCGAACCATTCTCCGAATAAGGCATGAGGCTTAAAACCTTTTTGACAGCTTCATTACAAAGCTGAATTGCCAATTAGGGTACTTCGTAGAATCTTGGGAAAGAGGACAGGAGTGTCAGGAAACCCGGGTCTGGGCAGACAGAGGACAGAGGATTCTTCAAGGTGGTAATAGAGGCGGCGTCCGAAGAAGAATGCCAAAAATCCTCTCCATGATCTCCCCTCGAGGAGATCCCCCAAGAAGATCTCCAGCCCTCGGCCGGGACTCTCGGATCGCCAAGACGAAGGGCACAGCCTCGCATTTTCATGCGTTCGTCCATTACCGTCCGTGTTCTCTATGACCTCACCATCCCTTCCAAGTTCCAGTGCCTCAAACCCCCCTAGCACCCTCCCCATTGACACTTCGTAGTATAACACCTCCTACCACCAAAGCGCCAAGTCAAACGCCCTCCCCGCCCCTTCATCTCCACTGCAGCCAAAAGGTCTTACTCGAAACCCAAACTCGCGGGTACCCGCCCTTGTCCCATGTGGTCACCCGGCAAGCAGATTTAAAACTTGTTGTAAGGTGCAAGAGAAACCAGATTCGTTTGCGTGTTATTAAACTCTCTCTCAATGAAATATGTCCAAAGCGCGGAATTCCGCTTGAAAGAAATTTCTCCATCCCAGGGGTATTCTTCTATTCTCTTCCATTCTTCTGGAGAAGCTCGTATAACCAACCAAGGAATAAAAAAATGGCCGGCCATGACAACCAAAAGGACACTGAAAACCCGACTATGATAACAAACCCTGAAAACGATAGCTTCATCTGGACGTGAGAAAAAGGGAAAGGAAAAAAGAAGAACAGTGAAACAAACACATCGCACTTTATACTAGTAAAATATTACATCCTGTCTTTGTAACCACGGATCGACCGGGGAACACGGCGTAGATCCTCGTCCCATGACGAGGTACGATACCTCTTACTACCGGATAACATAACTCTCTTCCTGCTGCGCCCTCTCTTTGCGCTCATTCTTCATCTTCAGCCCAGCAATGACGCATAGCGCTGTGCTAGCAATCCTATTGTGCCCTAGTCAGCTTCAAACATCCGAATTCCTCGAGAGAGGGCCAGAGCCCACAACTCAGAACAGCGAACAGCAAGCAGGAATAAGAAGGAAGAGAGAGAGAGAGAGAGAGAGAGAGAGAGAGAAAAAAAAGAGGGGGAAAAACAGAGAGAGAAGAGGCAACTCACATCTGCAAACCGAGCAGCCATCCAAGAGAATGCGTAGAAGACACCAGCGAATAATCGTCCCACGTCTTCTGCAAATACCACACCATAACGGCAAAACACACCATGGCACCGACCGCGAGAACCAGCTCAACCCCAAACTGCAGCATCGCCGGCATGGGCTTCCCTCTGTGCTCTGCTCTTCTAGCGACGGCGATGATGACAACCGACCACACTAGGTTCGCGAACGACTGGAACCTCCCGAGTTAGCTCTTCCACCCTTTCCCCACATTTTTTAGAGCGTTTCTTTTAAAAACCTACCAAAGGAAGAACAGTATACAACGGCACCCAAATGATGTTATCGGCAGGGAAATCCATCGGCATCCGATAATGCGCCCGGATATACAGGTAGCTTATGAGGATAATCATGACGATCGGTAACACCGTGGATATCTGTCGAAGAACCGAGTTCGTCCGCGACCACTTCCGCCTCGGCCTCCGGACCTGCGTGACTGGCACCCATTGCGGCCTCTGGGTCGGATACGGTTGCTGCTGGTATGCTGGCGGCTGGTTCTGGTAGTAACCTGGCGGAGGGGCTGCGTTGGCGCCCGGTGGAGGGCCCGTGTCGAAGCCGTACCATTCCTGATGGTTTCGCTCGTCTCGCGCCGTCGTCATCGCTGGCAGGTAGTATTTTGGGGGGGAAGCCTGCGACGGCGCAGCTTTATCTTTGAGAGTAGATTGTGTTGTCGGTGGTGCTTGTTCGCTTGGTTTGGGTGAGGTTCGCCACACAAGAGGTTGATTGCGCGTCGCCAAGACCGGCTGGGGTGAAGCGGTCGTTGAGCTGCAGAGCTTCACGGGAAAATTCAAAGAGGTGGAATGGAACCGGTATACCGGGCTGGATTTAAAATGGTAGGACAAGGCAGGGACTCCTCAGGACATACGAAGTAGGATGATGGCGGATTTGCCGCCGACGAGATTAAGTCCAACCATCCAGCCTTTGCTTTTTGACCAGCCTCATTCGCATGGGATCTTGGCATCCGCGACCCAAGAATCATCACGTGACGAGAGAGGAAACCTGTAGGTGCAAGCAATCATGACACCGACGCATATGTGATTGTTAATTGATTGATTGAATTGTTTGTTTGCGCTTGATGTTTGGAAAGGTTGGGGTTCGTTTAATGATAGGATTGTTTCGATGCTGAGAAGGGAGATCATTGGCGATGGAGGGACGGAAGGGACGATCTTGAAAGGATCATCGTGAGATGCAGCCAAGCGCAGCAGAGCTTGAAACAGATAAACTAGGCTGGTAAATACATGTAAAATACGCACATCCAGGGGCGGGAAAAAGTAACGTTTTGTGTCTGGATCATACAAGAAGAACTCCTCGATAGTACTCGTCTCCTTTCCTCTTATTCTTCCCCCTGTTCCTCTCCACGATCCCCCTCAGTGGAGGAGTTAAATCAAGAAGCTTATGTCCTGAGCTAATGACGCGGGGTCGAGTCCTACTGCTCCCCTCTAGTCCCGGTTGCCTGGAGCAATTGAACGATTCAGCTGTGGAACTGTTCGCATTTTCTGACTAAGATGGCAATGCTGTTTAGGCGCCATTTGGCAGTGACATCCACACAACAAGTACAGCTCGCTCCGGTAGCACAATTGGTTAGTGCGTTGGACTTTTAACGCAAGTTGAAGTGAGTTCATCCAAAGGTTGCGGGTTCGACCCCCGCCTGGAGCGACAATTTCTCTTTTTGTCCGTTACAGAGAATCTCTCTGCTTTTGGACTTGCATTTTTGCCTTCCCTGCCTCCTCTTTTATTTTTCTTGCCATTTTTAGGCTCCTCTCCTTCTTTTTGATGTTAGTTAGTATGGAAGCCTCTCCGTCGCGTCTCTTCAGGTCTGACCGAGGGTCGCTTGTGCCGTCAGCGTTTGTCTCCTCGCCTAATGTTGATTTTCTCTCACCTGTGGTGATGATAAACTGACTGCTTTCATCATATTCACATTCCCCATGAAAATCCCCAAAGAAAATCATGATTACATAGATTTTATTAGTAGCATTACCTTGTGCTGGTATATACCCATGTTAGATATAAAAAGAAATTTGGAAAGTAAAAAGAAAATAGGAACCAGACACCCGGTTTTCATCAAACCCCAAACCCACTCCTACAGTTACAAGAAACCCACTCTCAACTCCGCTCCCCACCAACCCAAAACATCATCACGCATCCCACCGCTTCTGCTTAGGCTGGATAGGCGTATCAGGAATCACCGTAATGGTCACCGCGGGCGGCGGCGCCGGCTCGACCGACGTGTAGATGGTGATGTAGGTCGTGAGGATGGTGGGCGTCGGTCCGGGAACGTCGAAGATTGTGGTGAGGATGCGAGTTTCGACGTCGGGGTTTTCGTTGAGGGGAGGGTTGTTCTGGTTTTCGAGGGGGACGCATTGGGAGTACCATTCACTAAAAAACCAAGTTAGAAACCTCATTTCCGTTTTCTCTTTCTGGCGTTTCTCTCGTCGCGGAACATGGAGACTTACTTCTCGCCGTCGTTGTAGCAGTAGGCATCCGAGACGCAAGCCGTAGCATATTCCCAGTCCCTTCCACCACCTTTCGTTACAGAGTCAGCTAGATGTCTACTGGAATGGTGGCTGGAAATGTTTTGAGAGTTACACTCACATTGTCCCCACATGCTCTGCGTGGCGCCGCGGGGAGGCGGAGGCGGAGGCGGCGTAGGAGAGGGCGCCTGGGTCGTCCTCCAGCGGTTTCGCTGTGCGGACACCCCGGCGGCGGCGAGGAGGGTGAGGAGGGTGGTTGTGAGTTGCATGACAGATATGTGAGATGCTATACGGGCTATGCTCGGTCGGTGAAGGGAATGCAGATAAATACTTGAGCCGGAAAAGCGAATGACTAGGTGGGATAGAGAGCAGCAAGAGACTTGAAGATGGACCTAGCTTTTTCAACGAGCAAAGAAGGAGAAAACCCCGGGGCTGTGTCCTCATTTATATACACTTACTCCAACCAACCTCCCCCGATCAGATCACAACGACCCGGAATCGCCTCGTATTAGTCCCGCCCTTGCCACATCACCTCATCCATTATAGGGAACAGGATGAGGGAGGGGGTGTGTGGAAAGGGAAAGAAAAAAAAGAAGAGTATTCTAGGAGTGTGCCTACGTCGGATGCAAAGGCCCATTGCCCTTTCTTCCCGTCTAAGAAACAAACCTTGTTATCGAGGATCCAGGCCGCGTCTCCTAGCTCGAATGCCTGGCTGCAGTTTTGGTCTATCTCCTCCCTTTCGGGCAGTATCTACTTCCGTTCTCACGACGTACTCGCCTGTTTTATGGTTGTGGTGTGTGTGTGTTAATTACTCGCGAGACGCATCACCCGTCGGAGAATATCGACTTCGTGGCGAGGGAGAAAGGTGGGTAACATTTCCCTTCCAGGCAACGCCCATGAGAGACCAAAAAAAGGAGCAGCCAGGCCCTTTCTTGCCTGAACGGTTATTGAACGGTACATACGGAAATGGGAGGGTACGCCATAAAAATGCGAACACCCCTAGGCGAGGTCATCTTCGTGAGAGAGACAGAGAGATGGAAGAGAGAAGGGGGGTAGGGGAGTATAGCTCGGTTCAGGATGGAATCCCGTCATGACGAATGGCCAACCGATGTCCACCCGTAAATCCCGGCAGCCAAGACACGCAGGTCCTGCTCTCTTCTCTCTCTCTTCGTAATTCCCGTCCCCAAACACCAGCTCCCATTTCTGCAAGCTAGGTGGATGTGCGCATGAACAAGCCTTTTCCCGCTCGCTATCACGTCGTGGGATGGTGAAGCATACGACGAAAACCCGAACAAGGTTAAGTTGCGGTGGGTCCCTTCCGACTTAATGTCCTGCCGCTGTTATTTTTACATCCCCCCAAGTTAGACTTGTCTTTGCTCTCCGGGATGAACTCCCTGACAAAAGAACGAAAGTGGGTGACGGCGGCGGGGTGATTGGATTCTACAAGCCCAGTCCGTCGGGAATGACCAGGGGGGCCCAGTTTATCCCACGCCTGCGGTCGCCGGGCCCACGGTTCGTATGGGAAATATACTTTTTGGCGATTTCTCTTTCCTTATTTCGTCGTGGTTGGTGTTCTTGTTTGGTTCCGGTCCGGCGGGTAAAGTCGACCGTCTCTCGACTTGATCTCAGCCCCATCCAATCATTACATCTCTCGGCTCAGGAAACTAAGGAGGGGGATGATAAAAAGATAAGGGGAAAAGGAACTAAATCTGGATGGGAAAAGTTGAGGAAGGGAAAAAAATGTATATGGGTGAGAAACAATAGCCTTCAAAGTCTACTTTCAGCCGAACCAATCCGTCAAGCTAAAAAAGCATATGAGGTGGGATTCTTGGTTCGAACATTTCTTCAACGTGATTCCGTCCTGAATGCCACCCCATCCAACGCAATGCTTGTGTGCTTCTCGGGCAACCTTGTTTTTCGACCGAGTGTTTTGTTAGCGCAGGTAATCCTGCATACCCGGTTCCCGGTTCCTGATTTTGTACCCTTCGGGGGTGGCTAGGAGACCCATGCTATTTGTAAATGCCGCGTGGCCCTGGACATCCTGATGGATAGAGAAAGGGGCCAGGGGCAGAATAAACCTGCTATTAGTGAGAAGGAAAAGATCCTATTTCCTCTTTTGAGCATCCCGTTCTTATTGTCACCCCCCGGCATGAGCCCCTCGTATAATGGATAACCCATGCCGGTAAAGGGTGAAGAGGGTAGGCGAAGCCCGCACATTCTACATCGCTTGGGTGTCCTGAGAACTAGGTACACCTGCCTTGCATAGCTCGACGTAAACGAGTGTATAGATGCCTCGGGTAAGATGGTCTTTGAGCGTGTAGTCCGCAAACTCTCAGGAAAACCCGGGCCGAAAGAAAGAGATGGGCTGGCTCACACCAGGTCTGAACAAGCACCAGAGCTGATGTCGGAATCCAACCTGCATTTTGGATGTTTGCCCTAAGTCAGGTTCGGCAAAGACAATTGATGATATTGTTCCCAGTTGACGGGTTTATTCATCCGACGCCGGTAAATGAATAGATGTAAAGCGGAGGATTATCAAGAATTGACGAGGTCCAATCTCCGGCCGGGTCTTGCTATAACGCGCAATATCTGAGTTGCCATAGTTAGGACACGGCTCGCACTAGCTTCACCCATTTTGATGAACGAGGTGGCTAGTGGTACGAGAGGAATAGAGTGAGCTTGGCCCATGAAGAATGCGCAGTTCTAGCTCTGTGTTCACTTAAATAAACCCGTTGGAAAAGCGAGTGAGAATGGCTTAAGGGGATTACGCACTTGCACCTAGAAAAGACCTGGAAGGCGAGAGAGCAATGCTTTATAAGCGGCAGACCAGGCACGGAGGATGTTGCCACAGGAGCGGTATTGCAACGACGGCTCGGGGATTGAGATGGAAGCGAAGTGTCGCAAAGGGAGCGAACGGTATTGTACCCAATATGCCCATACGATGCCCTGGGGACGCCTCGGTCCCGCTCGTAGGTGGAAAATCATTCGCGGAAACTGTGGTCACCTAGTTCTAAGTTTAGAAAACGGCAGTGGTGAACATGTCGATTTGCTCAATACCTCTGAGGCAGGGGGGTGAAATAAGGAATGTTGGATTGGGGTGAGTCCAGTCAATGACGGCTTTTAGCGGAATAAAGATTCACCCCCAGTCCCAAGGCTACGACGCGATCCAAGCCCTGGAATGAAGAGGCATTGGGGCAAAGCAAGAGAGAATGCTCTGGTGCGTACTAAATGCGGCGGAGGACAGGCTAATGCGGCGAGTTTATGGACATGCGCTCGGAGAGGTCGCCAGCTCTTCCAGAAAGATCGTCACCGTAGACGACTTGCCCGGGGCTAGGAGAAGTATGAGAAAGAGTATTTCTAGCGGAGGGAAGCACCGGGTCAAGGAACGGCAAGTCTTCCAACGTCCGAACCGAGCTCATTCGGTAGTGTAATACTCCGAGGAGACAATCTCGGCTTCCAATCTAGTCAAGTCTGCAGTTTCGTCTGCTGGTGATATGGAAAGTGGCTGATCTTATTTTTAGTAGTCAAGATTGCCCAAATTCACCGTACAGTTTCATAGTCTGAATTCACAATGATAATCAAAAATAAGGCGACTTTTACCTGGAGACCGTCGTCCGGAACTTATCAGAGAGTGTCCCCGCGGGAGGTGACGGATGGCTAGCAGATGGCGTGGGGAGAAGCTATCTTGGATCTAGTTTCCGGAGAAAGATAGATATAATAGCTGGAAGAATGAATTTAAGGATATATTTAGAATGGGGCATCCGCAATCACGAGACAAGATGGAGTGACCGGAGCCGTCGCAGCGATTCGGGGTGCTTTAACCGCATACGTCTGAGATTCGAGTGGCGATAGCAGCACATCATGAATTCGATCGTCTTACGGCCCGATTCTGGGATATGGCCCTTGGATCTGGTGTTATGGGCTATATATGGCCCTCTTACCGGTCGCGGACCACCTGGGTAGATATCTGGAAGGGATGAATGACTGGACAGGACCAGGCCATCTACGATGTTGAGGTGGGTAGATATTTCCAGCTGATGCCACCCCGAGACGGATTATCGTTGGAAATGGGCACTCTCACCCATATCTCGAATTGTGGACCTCTGGTGAAGCTGGGGGATGCGGTAATTGAGCTCCCGAGACGTGGTTGATAGCCCTCCCGATGCTCCAAGCCGAGAGGAGAAAGCATGTGGGATCGACTCCTCGATGACGATGGATGAGGCTCCTATCCTATCCTGGCCGGCGCCTTCCCCAGATTGTTGGGCTGAGCTAAGCTGTTGACGGCCTGGCAGGGTTGCATTTTAGGGCCCCCCACTGGAACACTCACTAATTTAAGAGTCCCAATGCCCTGGATAGCCTCAGGATCCACCAATCCGAGGGCCTCAGTGGGAGCTTGGACCCCCTAAAACGACCCGAACCTCTGATCTGATCAACGAGGCTGTGCCATCCAATCGACATGCGTAATCGGCGCCTCAAATCCAAATCGACAACCAACGCCAACGAGGCCAAAACGATCAATGCCCATCTAGGCACAACCCGAACGCTTGCGATGCGTTATAGCCATCGCGCCGAATCCAGACGACACGCACAATGCCCCCCTCTTCCGGCCGCAACTCCCCATCCCCAACGGATGGCCTAATCGCCGCATCCACGTCCTCTTCCGAAGCCGAGCTCAAGCTGCCTCCGACCCCTTCCTCCACCTCCTCCGACTTCCGCATCTCCGACTCCGACGATGCCGCCTCCGCCCTACACCTCGGCCAAATCGGCCCCATAGACGGCGACTCCGACGACGAAAATGACGAATGGCAGCTCCTCCCCACGCAGCGCAGCAAGACGACCCACCCGCTAGCCCACAAGACGCACGCCCGCCTCGCCGACATGGGCCGCGACTACGCCGAGAACGCGCTGGGGCTGCGCGACGAGCGGGATATTCGGCATTTTAGGATGGGCGCTATAGCGGCGGGCTTGTTGGATAGGGCCAAGGCCGAGGGCGCGTCGGCGGCGGATTTGAGGGACATGTATGATGAGGTGGAGGGGTTGGAGGAGGGGGAGAAGATGGCGCTTGTTAGGGAGGGGACGCATAAGTGGAGGCAGCCGCTGATGCTGTACTACGTTGTTGCGAGTGAGTTGAATGGTTTGTTGGCATGGATAGGGAGCGTTGTCCAGCTAATGCTGTAGTAGTTTGTTCTGTGTGCGCCGCTGTCCAGGGAATGGGTAAGGTCTCCTCCTGCCTATCGAATTTGCCTTTCAAATAGCTAACGATGGTAGATGAGACTGTTGTAAACGGCGCGCAGTCCATATACAAGGACCAATTCGGCATCGGCGGAGATTCGTACCGGGATACCTGGCTTCTCGGACTGACGAATGCTGCTCCATACCTGTGCTGCGCCTTCATCGGGTGTTGTACGTATTCGACTTTCCTATGTACGACATGTCTTGACGGAGATACTGACGTGACGTTGCACGAAGGGTTGACGGAGCCTATGAACAAGGTCTTCGGGAGGCGAGGTACCATCTTCATCTCTTGCGCTGGTATGTCAAACTTGACCTCCTTGGCTTCAGCTGCGAATACTAACGATACCCTACTTAGTGTCTGCTTTCGCATGTATTTGGCAGGCCTTTACGAACAGTTGGCAGGCCATGTTCGTCTCCCGCTTCATCCTTGGTCTAGGGATCGGGCCCAAATCTGCTACAGCTCGTAAGCTCGTCCTGCTACTTCGGAGGTATGTCTCTTCGCTTGACTGACTCTTGTTACAGCTATCTTTGCGGCCGAATGCGCACCCAAGGAGATTCGTGGGGCGTTGACCATGGTAATGTCTCCTCCTCCTTCCCCCTCCCAACGCGCCAACTAACGGAACCAGCAATGGCAAGTATGGACCGCGTTCGGGATAATGGTAAGTATCCACAGTCAAGCACCACCTTCGTCTCTCCATGACAACCAGAACTAACCCCAAGTAGCTGGGCTACATCGCCGACCTCGCTTTCCTTGACGTCCCGGACAACGGCATCACCGGCCTCGCCTGGCGCCTCATGATGGGCAGCGCCGCTATCCCCGCCCTCGTCGCCTGCGCCCTCGTCTTCCTCGGCCCCGAATCCCCCCGCTGGTTCCTCACCAAGAACCGCCACGACCAGGCCTACCACGCCATGGTGAAGCTGCGCTCGACCAAGGTGCAGGCCGCGAGAGATCTCTTTTACGCGCACACTCTCCTCAAAACCGAGCGGGACATCGAGGGGGCCAAGTCGAGCAGGATCGGGGAGCTGGTTAGGCATCGGAGGAATCGGAATGCGCTTTTGGCGTCGGAGATTGTCATGTTTATGCAGCAGTTCAGCGGTGTCAACGTAAGGCGATTTCTCACGCAAAGACAGTTATCTATCGCTTTCTTTGCTGACGACAGGCTTGGGTAGGTTATTGCGTATTATTCGTCGGAAATCTTTTTGTCGGCCAACTTTTCGCATCGGGATGCGTATACGGCGTCTTTGGGGTTTGGAATAATCAATTTTGTCTTTGCCATGCCGGCGTTTTATACCATCGACACGTTTGGTAGGCGATACCTTTTGCTCGCCACGTTTCCGGTAAGTCGATTTCATATGAAAGCATATGGAATTTTTATTCTGCTTGTCCTTCTTTCCATTTTTTTCCTATTGCTTTATTTCTATTTTTATTTTTGTTGCCCTTTCCCCGAGACCTCATCTCCTTGTCTGCTAACCTTCCTAGATGATGGCGGCGGCCCTCCTCTTCACCGGCTTCAGCTTCCTTCTCCCCCAAGCAACAGTAATCCAAATCGTCTGCATAGCCGCCGGCATCTACGTCTTCGGAATGGTCTACTCCCCCGGCGCGGGCCCCGTCCCCTTCACCTACTCAGCCGAAGCGTACCCCCTCCGCCTGCGCACCCTCGGCATGTCCATCGCCACCGCCACGACGTGGTTTTTCAACTTCGTGCTGGCCGTCACCTGGCCCAGCCTGCAGGCGGCCTTCACCAACGTCGGCGCGTT
Organism: Scedosporium apiospermum; assembly: GCF_000732125.1. Taxonomy (NCBI): domain Eukaryota; kingdom Fungi; phylum Ascomycota; class Sordariomycetes; order Microascales; family Microascaceae; genus Scedosporium; species Scedosporium apiospermum. The sequence continues at coordinate 391,755 of NW_015971792.1, read as the reverse complement.
CACGTGGTATGCGGCGTGGAACGTGGCCGGGTTCTTCATGGTGCTGTTCCTCGTGCCGGAGACGAAGGGAAGGACGCTAGAGGAGCTGGATGCAGTGTTCGATGTGCCGTTGGGGGAGATGGTGAGGTATGGAAAGGAGGAGGTGGGGTATTGGGTGCAGAGGCGGTTGTATGGGCGGAAGGAGGCGAGGGAGCCGGCTGTGCCGAGGAGGGGGGATAGGCGGAGGGACGGGGTATGAAGGGGAGGATGAACGATTATAACAGCTATCTTTTGCGTCATGGAATATTTGGGAAAATTGGGAGGGGACTTTCTCGACTGGAGGGATCATCAGTCACGGCGTTTTGGGGGATTTTTGTCTGGATTGAGATCGGATAACTGGATCGATAGAGGCATTTTACTCGATGCTTGATCTAGCTCACGCGGATAGAAGCGTGCAAGCACATGAATACTATGGAAGTAGTGTATTACTATTGAAACCCATTCCATACCCAGAAGGACTTCAATGACACGATATCTCTTTCCCCTTTAAGAAACAGGTTTGCTTGCTCCTTCCCCAAAAGTCTCCATCGCGAGCGGAGCCCAACGTCACGTGATACTCTGATGTCACAGAACTCACTCAATTTCGGAAGCTTCGACCATCAAGAGAAATGAAAAACATCTTATACGGAAGCATCCCTTCACCGGGGTGTAATATCTCCTCATTAACTTAATTAATACTTAATATTTCTCAATTCTTGTCCCTTGAGCCCTTTTAAGTAATGGCGCCCAAGTAAGGGGTTCTTCCTGCCTCACCGCGAAAACCTTAACGACGCTGCGAATCAAGGTCATCCCGCTGCCGGCTCATCTACAGACGCTTCCTCTCACTATCACGACCATGTCTGTCGCCGAGGACCTCCTCGAATGGGCTGCGGCCAAAGGCATCGTCCTCAACGGCATATCTCCGCAACGGATTCCAGGTCAGGGTATAGGAGTCCTAGCGACCCGTCCCATAAAAGTGAGTGACCCCCCTTTTTTGGCCCCTTCGCTTCTGCTTCTTCTCTCACCCGTCGTTTCCCTCTCCGCCGCCCCTTTTTCATATATCCAGGAATCCCTTCCCTAACGTCCCGACCTAAAAAGGCAGGAGAAGTCATCCTAAAAGTCCCCCTCACAGCCTTCCACACACACACCTCCATCCCGCCCACAATCTCCCGCAAACTTCCCCGCATCAGCATCCACGGCCTCCTAGCCGCCTCCCTCGCCCTCATCTTCGCCAACGACGACTACCCCACCGCCCCCTGGCGCGCCGTCTTCCCGTCTCTCTCCGACTTCCGAGCCTCCACGCCTTTCTTCTTCCCCGAGGAGCTGCAACTCTATTTACCGGGGCCGGCGAGGGATCTCGTGCGCGCGCAGAGGGAAAAGTTCGCGGCGGATTGGGCGATAGTGGAAGCTGCTTTCGGTGGCGTGCTGAGTAGGGAGAGTTATGCGTGGCATTGGTTTTTGGTTAATACGAGGTCTTTCTACCATGTTACGCCGTCGACTAGATCTTTGCACCCTTCGGATAGGATGGTCATGATTCCCGTGGCGGATCTGCTCAACCATGCCTCCTCCGGGTGCAAGGAGACGTTTTCGTCCTCGGGCTTAACCATCACGGCCGATAGACCCTACGGTGTCGGTGAGGAAGTGTACATCTGCTACGGGCGCCACAGCAGCGACTTCCTCCTCGCAGAATACGGCTTCGTGCCCCAGAACAATTCATGGGACGAGATCTCTCTCGACGAAGTCCTCGAACCGCGCATCGACGCCCGCGGAAGGAAGGTCCTCGAGGATCTGAGGTTCTGGGGGCGGTACAGGCTCGATGAGGGCGTGGCGGGGTGTTATCGGACGCAGGTGGCGCTGAGGGTCGCGTGTGGGGTGGGTTGGAGGGCGTTTGTGGATGGGTGGGAGAGTGGTAGGGAGGCGCAGAGGAGGGTGGATGCGTTTTTGGGCGAGGAGGTGTTGAGGGGGTATTTGGGGGTTATTGAGGGGAGGATAGAGGAGTTGGAGGGCATGGACGTTGGGTTGAGGGAACAGAGGGAAGTTTTGCTAAGGAGGTGGGCACAAATCGGGGTGCTGGTTGCGCGGACGAGGCAGAGGTTGAAGGAGGGAAAGTGAGACGGGAAAGTGAGACGGGAAAGTGAGATAGGAAAGTGAGATGGTCAAGATTCTGCGAGGTAAAAGGGGAAGGAACGTTGAGAAGCATCTTGTGTATGATCGGCGAGGTTGCGGGTATCACTCATGTCCATATTTTCGCTCATAGTCCTGCTTCTAATCCACATAAATCCAATCCATATCTACATACATGCTCCGAGATAATACAAATCAAGAATACAGACCAATCCCAAAGCATAGTGAAAACGACTGGTTTCCTCACAACTACCGAGCCCCTTCTCGCCTACGTTTCCTGTCCGCCTTCTTCCGTTTCCTGTTCTTCCTCCTCGTCAATCTGATATGCTGCCTCTGGGCGAAAGATGTGGCCCATGAGAGCAGAAGAGTCCTCATGAGGACGACGATGGTAGCAACAACGGTGGGGATGGCTATAGACCAGCTATTTCAAGAAAGTCATCAGAACAAGGTTGAAGGAAAAAAAAAAAAAAATAAAAAAAAAGAAAAAAAAAAAAAAAAAAAAAAAAAAAAGAAAAAGAGAAAAAAAAAATATAAGGAAAGAGAAAGAGAGACGGGATGGGGGCGGTGAGGGTGTCTACTTGGTTACTTACAAGAAACGAGTTGATTTGTCCAAATCGGAAAAGTCATTAAAATTCATCCCGTAATACCCCGTCAAAAAAGTCAATGGCAAAAACACAATCGTCGCATTGGTCAACTGCTTCATCGTCTCGTTCTGTGCCGCCGAAATGGTGTTGAAAATAAGATTAATCAAGTTCTCGGCCGACTGCTTGCTCTGTTGCAGGGCCTCGCTGACGACGAGGCACTGATCAAGTACGTCGCCGAGATATGTGTAGGTTAAAGGCGTGACAATGACGCCTGTGCCGGTATTTTGGAGGACAGTCGTCGTGGTGAGCTGTTCCTGGGTGAGGTTCGTTCGGTGGTCGCGGAGCACGGAGACGAGGTTATCGATAGGGTTGAGGAAGGAGAGCATCTTGTTGATCTCGCTGATGATGATGTACAGGCTTCGGCTCTGCTGGATGGTTGGGGTGGTGAGGACATCTAGCTCGAGGTCGCCAATGACTTCTTGGTAGACGGCCGTCAGCGGCACGGCGAGGTCGATGATGGCGTCAATGATGGCCTGCACGATGAGTGACGCGTCGCAGGATTGGCGGAGGATGGTGCCGCGTGTGGACAGGCGCTTGAGAATAGGCTTCTCGACGTCGTCGGCCGACAGCTCGAAGAAGGATATGACGGTATTGTCCGAGTTGAGGAACACAGCTACCTGCTCGGCCGACACGGCAAGCCCCCGGGACGAGAGCGACGAGTGGCGTTCCATGAACTCGGAGCGCGCTAGATTCGACGCGCGGTACCGTTGCAGAGACAGCAGGTTCGGCATGACGTCTATAGCTGAGAGCACGTTAACATCCGCTCCGCTGCTATTGTTGTTGTTGGATGCGTCGTTGGTGGAGTTGGGGGGAAGGTCCTTTTCGGCGTCGGTGAGGGAGTTGCGCCGGTTGCGGCGGAAGAAGCGCTTCACTTTTTGTGTGGCGCGTTGGAAGGTCCGAACGGGCATGGATTTCACAGAGGCGGCGGAAGAGATGGAGGAGGTATTTCGATCGACGAGATCATCCCAATCGGAGTCGGAGTCGGAGGATTCGTCAGGGTCGATAACGCGAACAAGCTTCTGAAGAGTCATGACCATGAAGGCGTGGCTCGGATACCTAGTTTGTTCATGCACTCGCGTTAGACCCGTGTTTCTCTCAAGGCGGATGGCTGACTTCTTTGCCGTTTGCCGTTTGCCCTCTTCTCCCGCTCAACTTACCAGTCGCATTTCGTCCGGTTGAACTTGTTTAGAATATCCTCAATGGCGAGCTTGTGCAGATTCTTATGCTTCCCCACAGCCCGAATCACATCCCAACTAATGCCGTTGACGTTAATCCACCGACACTGCGACCACTCCGGCTCCTCCTCCTTCATAAACTCGATAAAGTCGTCGTTTTCGAAATTCTTCACCTCGACTCGATCCTGCGACATGTCCACGACTGTAATCTCGCACAGCGTGTTCAGCGCCGTCATAGACGGATGCCCGCCGTGGGGCATGGCTGGGTCGACGCCTGGCTCGCTTCCGGGGTGCCATCCTGGCCAGTTGAAATCGTTGTCGTCGTAGTTCTCATAGGGGCGGAAGGCTGTAGCTGTTGTAGCACGGCGACGGAGACCCGTCGCGTAAGCTGTGGGATCGGAACTCGTGACGGTGATGGGGGTGGTAAAGTCTGGGATCTCGTTCTCGGCGGCAGAGTTGTCGGCGTCTTGGGGGCGGGGGGACTGGGGCGGTGGGATACGGGATCGATTGGAACTGAGGGAAGGGCGGCGAGGAGAGGGCCCCGAGCCCTCGGGGGAGCTTTCGGTCGACATGGTGGGTTAAATGGTTGACTAGAAGGCCGGGAATAAGGGCGCGGTGGAGGAGAAGCAATTGGTGGTCATGATGTCGGTGTTCAGCCAGCGATGGAAGGTTGGAAATCTAAGCGAGGGAAGAAGACACCGAACAGGATGACGCAGTGTGACACAGGGCAGGGGGATGATTGATCTGGGTCAAATGCAGCTTGGACGTGATGCTGAATTGGGGTTGAGATGGAAGATCAAATTGATTGATAACGATATGACATGATGAAGTGCAGAGTGCGAGTTGATTGGTTGAGGGAAAGAGCTAAAGCAAAACATTTGGTGATGATGAAATCATTGTCTTCTGCCCCTTCCTTTTCCTGCGGCTGGTGCGAGGAAGAATCAATTGACATTTACCTTTGTACGAAGTATAGTGGACTGCATTGGCCATTAGGCAGCCGCGGACAGCTGGTTTAGTGGCCCACCCACTGAAATTAAGAAGGCGCAGGGGCTCAACCCCACTAACTTTATTAGGTGCATATGCTAAACTTAACATTGACTGATCAATGTTGCAGCTGTGCGGGTCCCAACTTCCGCTTTTGACCCCATGTCGCATGTGTCAAGTGTGGAATCCACATTAAACCTCAGTCTCAACTTCTCATCTGACTTCTGAGGAGGGAAGGCGAACTCGGGAGGGAATTTGTCTGGAAAGACCAGCCGCACTCCGACCTTTCCCCTCGCGGCTGAAACTGATGAACTTGACTTGTGAACATGAAAATGTGAAGAAGCGAAAGAAAGAATAAAGGACGCCTCTCACCTCGAAGTCTTGGGATACCATTTTTCCTGTTTCATGCGGTTCCGATTCCCATCCCACCGCCGACACCTCCGCCACCGTCTCAATAGCGATGAGTGACAATGAAGAGAAAGACCCTTGACTAAATGATATCGATCGTCTGTATCGGATATCTGTCAAAGTACTGATCGTCTGTGTTTCGGCAAGTACGATCTCTAGGGTCAGTAGAAAAACAGCCAACACGGTAAAACTTCCCTGGCGCCCGCGTGGACTCGTGAACGAGGATCCCGAAGTAACACAGACGGTTAAGGGCAAGGTCGACGTCAGGTAGAGCCCGACTTCCCGTAAGGAGCATTTTCAGCTTTCCCCGATCTACTACTAAGTCTTGCCACGGATCCCAGTCCAGGTAAAAGATCCAGGGAGGGTCGCCATCGTTCTTTGATCTTAATTTCCAGGGCCCTCGCAATAGATAAATGCCACCGCTGGGCCTGTACAGCTGCTCCAAATCCGATTCCAAAGGAGCAAGCTTCCCTGTAATTCGTACTGTGCCACTTTGTACTTCACCGAGACGGTTCTCTCCTTTGAGGGTAACCCATGCCTCAGTTTTGCACTTTGGCCGAGCTGACGAGACCCAGAACATCTCTGCGTGGTCGAATTTTATTCTGCGCTTGCCCACACAGCACCACGATGGGGTCAAATCCGTGCTTGCGTTTGGTTCGTTAAGGGAATCGAGAAAATTTTCGAGACTGCGTAGCCTTTGATGAGCGCAAACGCTTACTATTTTCCAGACGAGATCGGCGTATAACATATGCCTCCAGTGACCTGCTATATAGTCCTCTTTGGTCATTCCTGTCTCTCTAATGACGACCGCAGCTAGCCCAGAGAGAGCAGGTAGAATGTCCGAGGTACGTGAGAATCCCTTCCAGCGCTTACTATAATTAGATAACATGGCATACCACGCGCCAGGCTCTAGGATGCCCTGGAGGCCATGCGCCAGGTGCGTCCCCAGGTATCCTGATCGGTGGTGCCTTTCTTCACCGCTGCCGAAGAAAACATCACCCCGTGCAAATATGAGTAGTCGGGGGGACATAAGCTCCTCTTGGAAGGTCCACCCACGTGATGCCCATTGAGAAGGGTAGACATCGCTGTCATAGGTTTCAGAATGACGTGGGGGCAAGCACCGTCGCGCCTTAAACCTCTGTAGGTACTGTAAGCTAAAGACCCCGAGAGTTTCCATATTCTGACGCGATTTCAAGCGTATATATGTCTTCCTCCATGTCGAAAAGCGGAAGCCTTCACCACAGTGGCTGGACGCCGGCGTTGCAATCGTAACGTATGAATTTTGGTAAATTTCGTGCATTCGAGCAGATTGATGGTCCCAGTCGTGCCTGTCACCCTGTAGGATACACAACGAGTCGACCCATAGGTACTGAACCGACAATAGTCTTGTGACGGTGACTGCATCGTGGAGCACGGCCGATAGCTCTTCCTCGGGGATGGCGCTAAGCCTGTCTTGAAGGTTCGCCTTTGTTGTCACAGGCTGACGTGAAGCCTGATGTTCATCCCCCCAACAGTAACTAAGGGCTGTGTAGCGAATCTCAGGTGGTTTCTTGTTGCCACTTTCCTGTTGACTTTCCTGATGAATCTTAAATTGGGTCACGAGTCGAATTGGGTCGCTTCCGACGTCGAGAAGACGAGTCGGAACGATACTCTCTGTAATCCCAGGACGAGAACGTCCGGGAGCGCATGATTCTATTTTCCCCTTCGCCCATGAGATGGTTTGGCTGCAAAATCTATCTGGGCTGGGCCACGTAGTCCAAACTCGTAGCCGTTCGGCAACGTGGCCTAGATAGTATTGAAGATGATTAGCCAAGAAGCCACCCCGTGCCGTTGAATGAGAACTATTTTTACCATTGCAAGCCTCCAGGAAGAACTCAAGGGAGACGCATTCGTTGTCATCTAAATCTAACTCTGAGTCTGGGGCCGACTCCGAAACTATCCCGTCATACTTCCAGATGCCGACTGATAGAATGGTCATTCTTGAAGAGCAGGAGATTGGTTTGTTGCTGACGTCTCCGAGTCCGTAGGTCCCCCAGTAAATCTTGAGGGTAATAATAATGGTGCATTCGTCTCTTCCCCCCAAGAAATATTCGATAATGTTAGGTTCTTTCGTATCCTTGGATATGATTGTGTCCCGCAACAGACTGCAGAAACCACAGCCGCCTTCAGCAGATATATTTAGCCTCGGCAGGCCCGGTAACGTGTCGTGGAAATTGAAGTCAAGGGCCTTTGAGCAATAGTCTTCCCGGGCGTTGCCATTATTAGTGTGTTCGAAACCCTGGGTTAAATCAAGGAAACTGAGGACCTCACAACGCCGGCAAAGATTTGCCCCAACAGGGCCGTCATCGTTGGATGAGCTCATTATCCGAATTGTAAGGAGAAACAAATTCTTCTCATAGTATATCGAGTATCGTGAACGTTCAGTGACCGCGGCTCAACCTTGAGAGGCAGAGTTACAGAGATCACTTTCACGGCTATGATGGAAGAGGGATTGAGCTCTCGAGTGGATCACCACCTTCCCTTGCTGCCTTTTTCACCTGTGTGTTGTGAAACGCAGCAATCCTCATGTAACCGTGGATCGCGGCGCAGCGCTGAACTGGATAAAGACAAGGGCACAAAGAGCAACAGTTCGTCCTCTCCCCGTGCGAGGCGAGAGCGGGGTATGGAATGCACGAGTACGAAGGACCAAGTCAAGGTGCAACGGGCCCAGATATCCAAATCTTCTGCGTTTACAATCCATGGTTGAACATAAGGCAGACATGGCGACGAATCCCTCGTTGTTTCTTAGCGGGAAGAGGAATACGCCGATCTGAAAAAAAGAAAAGAAGGAAGGAGCGAGTAGGAGGGCGTTCATCACCGCCCTTTTCCTTAAACAACTTGTGGCTCTAGGAATCGCAATAGGGCCTCTACGTACATCTCATCTAGAGCTCATCTTGTAACATGGAAGGGGAATACGTTACTCGATGTCGGTAAACTGGGAGATTTCCTTCTTGTATCCTTTCCTTTTTCCGTCCACGGCTTCAGCAGTTCTTCAACCAGTTCAGTCTTCATACTAGTTCCAAGTTTTATATTCATGCTCTTTGGTAGTCATGATGTGGTTGTTTAATACATGTTGTTCCGAGATGAAGTCGGCACTTGTTACGTTCGGGTGGAGCATTTATGACTCGGTCACTGATGGTGGTAGCGAGGAACATGAAAGAAAGAGAGGATGATCAACTGTATGAGAAGGATACCGAAGAGTAATAATAGAAAGGCCGAATTGCCAGCCCGGTTTCTGGAAAGAGCTAGCAGAGGAGGGTAATTGCCGAGGTCGAGTGGGCGTGGCCCACCGCCATCCAAGAAAACGAATGGACACGCCCTCCTGAGCATTGTCCTTAACCCGTATGGCACTTTGCCCGAAGATGATGCTGAGTTGGCAGCCTACTTCGCGTGGAGGCTTTCCAAAGACGAAGACACGCCAGAGCCCCCCTGGATAGTCTGAGAAGCCTAATAACGGTGTAGGAGTCATGGTCACGGACACGGTAATCGGAATCGGAAGGCCAGGAGAGGTGGTACGAGTATGTGAATTACATTTGTGGGTCACTTGCTCAAGGAGGTTGAGATTAGAAGATCTGATTGAAAAATGTGGGATAGAGGCTGGAGAATCGGAGAACAGGAGTGCCCTCAGACCAGGGCTCTTTCCAGACCGCAAGCCCCTGTCAGTCACATCGACATTCAGCAGGTACAAAAGGGTGTATGATACAGACTCAGAATGGTGTTCGTGATAATGGCAAGGAACTCATGGTGTACTTGATGGCCCAGAGGCACCTCGGGTCGAGTAAATAACCACTCTCAGACCAACACCATCCCCGGTATCGGGCCCGGTGCCCGAATCACCCCCCCACCAATACCATTACCACTAATCCACTGGCATTGCAATCGCTTCGGCCCCTCCTCCCTCTTTCTTTGGGTGTGTGATGTTGTGGCCAGGGCGTCTCTGAACGGTCTCGTCTCCGTGACCGACACCCAAAGCACCACGAAACACACAGAGAACCACAAAATCCCTAGATACACCAACATCATTAGCAATAGGACTCGAAATAAAGGGCATTTTAACTTGCCGAAGAGAGCCCAGGTTAGCTCGTCTCCCTTCCCCGCGGGATCGTTCATCGAATTGAACAGGCAAAAAGAAACGCACCGTCATAAACGAGGAGGAGCCAGTGGAGCGTGCGCAAGAGGGAAACAAGAAACTCCACGCCCCAGCCAGGGGCGCCCTCCCGATTCAACGCCAAGGCAAAGTAAGCTGAAGTCAGCATTATGGCCTGAAAAATAAACAGCTGCGCCCCAACGCATTTCGCCCAGAGGGCCTCCTCGCCGCCGATTCACGTCGCCCAGTAGGCCTCTTCGCGGTCGCGAAACCGCAACTGCTAAGAACACCTTGAGACAAAAGAAGCGGGGCCTAATGCCCTAAGGCGTTGAATTCGGACCGGCTGGTCCCATGTGAGCGCAAAGAGAACGCCCAAGAGGGACAACAGAGATAAGAGGGCTCTGGGAGACTCTTGTTGGTTTCGTCATGGTAGAGAGTAATGCGACGAGACAGATGTGATGCACTATTTGCAAGATTGCTAGAGAGGAAGAGAGAAATTGAGGAATCAAAGATTAGTGAAATACACCTTTGGCACAGTTGGGGTATCATATTCTGAGATTGGGTTGCGCCTTCGTGCGTGGCTCCCAACATCTCTAACGCTGCTGCAATGATGTGCAGTAAATGTTGCCAAGGAAGCCTCGCGCGTATTCTTCATGGTTCTTGTCGGAAAGAGCCTCCTTCCTTCCTAACAACTTTGCTCTTTCTCAAACAAGCATTTTGCTTCGGAACACTCCACGTCAAGAATTGCCGATTCCCTTTTGGGAATGGGTGCCGACCCCGGAAGGAGACAGGGAATCTACGCTGCTTGTCCAGGTCCAGGTCCATCCAGATTCTGACCCTTCAAGTGCTTTCTGCCTTGATATGGATGCGGTAAATGAGGTAGGGAATCTTTTGAACCAGAGCGGCAGGAGGCCCAGGATTGATGGGTTGTGACCGCCCAACGCTGTAAGCCGGGGGAGGGGGCCGCTTCGCATGTCGTTGGATTAGACTTCCAAGACCTGTCTGGACAAAATAAGAGCTGGTTGGCCAATCAATTGTGGGGACCATTCCACTTGAGGCAAGGGGCGACGGCAACGCGAAAACGCGGCCAGCCACGACTAGGTGCGGCACTACAGCGGAAGTCGTGCCCGATCCCAAGCATACTTCCTTCAATACCGGCATCCCCGCGGTTCCTTTCCACGACCATTGCCCATTTAGCACTGTCCTGGAGTACCGGCACAGGCTTTCCTGCTTCACGAGGGTTCCTCCTCGATCGACTAGGATTCCAAAGGCTGAGGTGCGCTGGTCGCTCTGGAATTGAGCCTAAAATTGAAGTGAAATGGAAGGCGCTTCGCTATGATCTGTATATCTGCTGGCAGCTTTCAGAGTAAGACATTCTAGGAGATGAGTAAATTTCGTAGTGTGGTAGATAGTTACTACTAACGCTGGGCTCCAACCACCCGTGGGCATGGTGCCACTAACTGATTCCAACGCCCAAAGCACCTCGTGGTCGTGAACTTGCCAGGGACTTCCGTAAGAAAAGGCCCTCATACCAAGCGCTTCGACTACTTCATTTGTACTATGGAGCGGAGTGGCTACTAATTCTCATATGGCGTAAGTACGAAGATATTTCCCTTCTATGCTCTGCACTCCTCCAACTTCTTCACTACATCCCAGTAGAAACTATTCTGGTTCCTCAACCTCTCCGCGCTCCACTCAGCAGCCGATTGGTCTGACATTACTTGGTGTGTTCCTCCACTGAAATTCAAACACTTCTCAACGACTTCTTTATAGATTGTGCCTACCCGCCTGGGCAAACCGGACACGGCCGCCTTGATTTTCGTCATGTTCAGTGGGGCTTGGCTACTCGTCGTTTCTCCCCTGCCCTCGATCTCAGCCAGTGGCATCCACAGCGCAATCTCCAAGAGCAGAAGACCAAGACTGTAAAGGTCATCCCCTGCCACATAGCGTCTTGGTTGCTGGCCCTGTACCTCAGGATGACAGTATAGCTGGTTCGTGGATGCGACTGCGGACTGCTCGCCAAACGTTGCCTCGCCATATCCGTCGGGGCGGGAGAATCCAAATCCAAGCAAGTAGGGCCTCTCAAACTCCGGTCTATTGGTCTTTGCGGCTTGGAAGATGGCAATGTTGTTGGAGCGGATTGACTTATGGAGCCAGCCGCTAGTGTGGAGCAGGTTCAGCGTTCTTGACAGCGACAGTGCCAACCCAAACCGCGTACCGAGCGGGGGCATGCTCGACTCCGCGAAGAGCTGGTGGAGGGTGTACGGCATGGAGCAGGGTGAGTTTGGAGGGAGGTCATACACGAACCCGAAGCGCTCCGAGGAGATCTGATCGAAGTAACCTTTGCAGGTTAGGATGTTGAATCCTTCTGGACGTTGGGTGCGGCGGCTCATGAGCTCGGCGAGGTGGGAAACCCGGTTGCGCAGAGTTATCTGCGCTGTTTGGCTGCCAGATAGCATGCTTGCGTGGTAACTTCTCCACTCAATAATCACATACTGACTGCTGTCGAACTTGGCGAATGTACGGTCCGTGGAGGAGTATCGAGTCGAGAGCTTAAACAAGCTGGCGTCGAGGAGGAGGGGAGCGGATAGCACGGGCGGATAGTGGAGATGCTGCTGCTCCTCCGCTAACGTGAGCATCTGGTAGGCCTTTTTGAACCTTGCCAACTTTGCAGCATCGGCGTATTGAAGGCTTGCGGCGGCGGCGATAATGTCGTCCAGGTCACTACCGTCATTGTCCCTGGTCAGGGTGCAGGCCACGACCTGCGCGAGAGACTCCTCGCTCTTCTTCGGCAGAAGCTGGTGGAGACCGTTATTGAAGTCCGTGAGGTTCTGAATGGTCGATTCCAACGCTGCCCTGTCCTTGAGCGCCCACACCATCCCTCGATATGTATAGGCACTGCCGCTGCTGCTGTTGTCGCCGTCATACCTTGCCGACACCGCAGCGTACTTCTTTAGCAGAGTTGAGATCTGCTGGAGTGTTAGCCTCACCGTTGAGGCGACATTCTGGCCAGCACTGTCGATGGTAGCATCCAGGGTACACTCTCCTGGGGAGGACCGATAGCCCCAATAGAACCCCCACTGCGTCAGTCTCGTTTCCTCGATTTGGAACTTGGTTTTGAAGGTTTTTAGATCAGAGTTGATGTAGTGAGCTGCGGAGAATAGCTTGTAGGCTTTGAGGCATTCAATGAAAAGAGCGACTGCCGATAGCGCCATAGTGATTTGTTTGATATGGGTTCTTTTCTTCTTTTCCTGTTTCGAAAGGGGGGTTTGGAGACGGATTGGCGTAATCAGATACGCTGAGAGAGGAGTCGAGGATAGCGGAACGAGCCAGAAGACCCGTCTGAGACGATACCGCCTTATCCGCCAGTGGCGAAACCTTTGACAAGAATGGGTAATTCAGCCAGCCACGCGACTCCAGGTCTTGGAAATGAGGCGGCGGCTGTGCTAATTACCCCGCTCGACACTCTCGCCGCACAGCCCATAGAGCCTGGTCAAGGAACACCCTCATCATCTGTGCGTGCGTCAACAACTTGAAGAGCCTTGCTGCGGATTTCATTCTCATCATGTCGTGAGAAAAGGAGCCCCGTCTATCTACCAGATATGGACCACGACGATTCTTTGAATGCCTCGCGACCTACCTGGGGAGAGACTGCATCGCAGGGCACAGGGAGTTGGAGCGTCACATGCGCCCCAAGGACCATGGGCTGCTGCCCATGAACGAGATGCCTCTCAGACGGCGCGGGACGAGCCTGTGCCTCTAGTCCCACCCGGCGGTCGGGACGCCTTTATTTCGGCAGCCAACAAGCCTCTCATTGAAGATGAAGAGCGTGTCGTCCATAATGTTGTCAGCCACCAGGATTCCCGGCCAGTCGATTTCCTCAAGCTCATCGGCCTGTGGGCAACCTCGATGGGGCAGGACGAGACTGGGGAAGAATTCCGCGTCGAGGGACCCACATCGATGGCGGCAGCCAAGACTCTAGGCCGAGGCCTTTCCTTCAGCGTCTCTCTTGTCAGCATTGAAGATCAGATACAGCGACGGCTGCGGCTTGGATCACCCTTCGTCGTCTACAAGAAGCTCAGGCATCTCAACGACAATTTGGACGTCATCGAAAGGGGCAAGCTCCTCCGCGCGGTGCTGCTCGAGGTCAGAGCACTGACGCACCGGCCGCTCAGGACCCACGACAATATCGCGCGGCTGCTCCAGCTCGTGTGGGAGCCCGATCCCGACTTCCCCGACCAAGCATGGCCAGTCCTTGTTATGGAGTACGCGGAGAACGGCACCCTTGCAGACTTCCAAGTCGACTACCCGAACTTGCCATTCTCCGTGAAAAAGAAGCTATGCCGGGACGTCGCATGCGGCCTTTCGGCGCTGCACAGCGCCGGGATCGTGCACGGGGATCTGAAGTCGGAGAACGTGCTCGTCTTCGATACAGGCGATGAGACCGAAGTAGTCGCAAAGCTCGCCGACTTCGGCTGTGCGGTAATGGACCTGGAGCCATCGGATACCGCAGCCATACCTGCTTTCACGCCACCCTGGGACGCACCGGAGAGCTATGATCGCCTCCCTAGGGATTCCCTCAAGTTCACCGATGTGTACAGTTACGGACTTCTCGTTTGGAGAGTTACCCTGGACGGCGCCAACCCTTTCAGACATGTTAACACGCTTGCCTTACTCGACAAGGCCGAATTCCATCGACAGGTACGAACACTCAAGGTGGAAGACCGCGTCCTTCTACTGGCAAAGTCAACTCTCAAGGATCCCTTCTGCAGCACCGAGGAATCTTATATCATTACTGATGTGCTAAACTGTACTCTGCAACTCGATGCTTCGAAGCGCGACTTGAACCGCTCTCTAGAGTTATTGCATGGAGTGTCCTGGCTAAAGCCCAGTTCAATCGAGCCGCTGATGCCATATGAATATCATAATGTAACTTCTGGCCCCCCTGGGACCTGCTTTGTGAGGCCGCGGTGTTGCTTATAGTTCTATTAGGTCGACATATCAGTTCTCGCGGATGCGGTGGCCCCGATGTGCGTTCAGCTTTCCGTCATCCGAGAACTAGAGACGCTTTCGACCAAGCACGGTGCGATCGGTCAGCTCGCTCGCTTGAACTTGTTCGAGCTGTTTGTTGAACGCTTGGAATGGCCTGGTGCGAAATGTAGCGCGGCGAAGTGGTACCGGCGAGCGATTGAAGAAGACCCGACCGCGGCGGCCGCCCGATATGCTTTAGGATTCTTCGAATTGCTACAGCACTCTTATCCTCGCGGGATGGACCTATTATCGCTATACGCGGCGTTCGCCCGAAAGGGCTGCTATCATTCGTTGATGGAGCTTCGGCAACGTTTCCCGTCGAGATTTCTTGCCTTAAGGAAGGACTATCGTCGACATGGCGGGCTCCTACGTCGTGAAGAAAAGCACGATATCTTTCATATGCATCGTTACGATGCTTTCGAAGGATATTTCAGCCATGTGCTAGCCGAGGAGGACAACGAGGGCTTCAAGTTGGGCGAAATGCTGGTATCGAAGAACAATGACGGCCTGCTACATGCCGCTGCGCGCTACGGATGTGCCAGCGCGATCGATCATCTACTCTCCCTGGGTGTCGACGTCAATATCACCAACCGAGCCGGTGAAACAGCCCTATTCCAAGCTTGCAGAGCGGGAAGTTTAGAAGCAGTCGAACACCTCCTGGACAATGGCGCAAACCCGGCGATAGCAGCAGCTAACGGAGAAACACCGTTGCATTGGGTCTTTGCGTTTGATGACGGGGACGTCGAGCGTGCTACACATCTGCTTCTTTTGAACGGTGGCGAAGCGTGTCTCCACGCTACTATAGCAGCAGGAGATTCTTCTGCAGTGGAATACCTGCCACTCTATGGCACGCCACTGCACTTTGCAATACTGGCTCGGAACGAGACAGCCGCGAGATCCCTTCTCTCCGCGGGAGCTGATCCATTTATTAGGTGCGACCACGAGCTTGTGGGGGGCGCCTCTCATTGCACTCCATTTAAACTTGCCATCAGGGAATTACTGCCCAGCATCATCAAGATAATGATAGTCTCGCCTACCTCCGGCCCTAGACTCGGAGGTTACTTGGCGTCCATGAAGGAGAGTATTCTCCATTTCGCCATAAAATCGTCAAGCAAGGCAATACGCCGTGTTGCCCTGGGGGCGAAATACGTCAGTGTCCTGATTGAGACGATCGACCTCCTTCAAACTATCGAGGGGAAGGAAAGGCCCCTGGAGTTTGGCATGTCCCTGCTTCATGCTAGCATCGTCTACGGCCTACCGGTCGAGGTTATTGAACATTTATTAGAGACCGGCTGTAGGGAAGATCTGGAATTGGTTTCCAGACCCCACAGACACACGCCTTTGCAGGTCGCTATGCATCTCAACCGAGAAAAAACCTTCTTACTCCTGCTGAAGTACGGGGCGGACACCCATAGAAAGCTTCAGTTCCCAGAGGGTGTCTCGTACCTGCACTTCTGTGCTCACCTGGGGCCAAGAGGTGTCTTCTACGCGAAGGAGCTGATTGCTCGCGGACCGATCCATCACGAAGGGGGGGAGGGTCCAGGGTCCCTCAGCCAGTTTCCCCCTCCTTTTTTTGCTCTTGTAATGGGCAATTTTGATCTGGCGACATTTCTCGCTAGAGGAAGTGGTTCCACGAACGTTGTGCAGCTAAATATCGACGTCTTCTGGCTCTTGTATCGCTTCTTTCCCCGCCTACCCGTCTCCCGTCTCCGCTACCTATTGGAACCACCGGCAGGGCTCGAGCCTAGGAAATTAATTGGACAACCAACCCTTGGAAGAACTTGTTTTCACAGCATTGTCAATCATCATTTCCGGGGAGAGCTCGAACTGATAACCGGCTTCCGGTACCTCCTGAAGCAGAGTGAGCTCCGGGGCCAACGAGGGCTCCTAAATCAGCCGGACGCAATGGGTATGCCACCCTTGGTTACCGCCATTACATTTGGGCGTCTCGATATTGTTGGGGAGATGCTCGCCGCCGGGGCCGACCCAAACCTCGGGGCCATGACAAGCGTCAACTGGGCGTACCTCTTTCTCAAACGTCTTCAGAAGTCCCCGTCTCAGTATTATGTCCCTAGTGGCGGGCTTCCTCTCTCTCGCAGGGAGGCAAGATGGCTGCAGGACGACTTTAAGTCCATGATCTTGCTCCTCAAGCAATACGGCGGACAAGAGATGAGAATGTCAAACGGCATGATCGATTTTCCCTACTGGTCATACTTCTCAAGATATCCGAAGCTTGTCCTGTGTGCCTCTAGAGATGAGTACAGGAGGGGAAGGGAGTATGGGAAGCAGCTGATTGCGCAGCATGGGGTATGGAAGGGTTTACAGGAGATGTGGAAACACGCGGCAGCCGAGAGGATCCGTACTTCGAAAAAGAACACCCTAGGGCCTCTAGATTTGTTGGCATCGTCCGTACGGAGCTCGTGGGTCAGATACCAGGAAGATCTCGCTAAGCGGGAGAGGTTTTCTACCGGCGATGATGTGGCCGCGGGGGCCTCTGAAACTCATACCCCGGGAGCTCGAACCGGCGGCATCGCGGTACGTATTGTTCCGCCCTCCACGCTAACACCCGTGAGCATACGTGTTTCCGATTACAATTTCTTACCTTGCGTTGTGTTATTAGAGTGGAGTGGGGTCACTGGCAAACTTCGCACTTTGGTATTTTTCGTCACCAGCAACAGAGATAGAGGAAATCGAGCCCGGACCTCAGGCCTCGCATCTGCAAGGCCAGTACCAAGGAAAACCCCAGCAGTCAATCCAATATTCCCCCATCTCCGCGGACCCGGGACAAAACAGAGACCCTCACCGGGTGCCAACCCCACCACTTGCAGGCCGATTTGCTCCCGGTGTTATATCCCCCTTATACCCAGCACCACAGCCTTTTCCGCGCCCGCATCGCGTTCCGATACAGCCTTCCGCCCCGGTACAGCATCCTCCACCACATAGCCACACCCACACGAGCGCCCAAACACCAGAATCCCATATCCACATCCTCGCTCAACAACTCTCTTCTATCCTCTCCTCACCCGCCTTAAATCCTGGCGAGCTGCATGCTCGCATCCAACAGTGCCTGGACGCACACTTCACCCAGGCAGGAGGTGGCGCTCTTTCCCAAAGCGCGAATACGGACCCCGGCGCGCCTCTCGGCAGTCTCTCGGTTTATGAGCTAGAGAATGGTCTCAATCGCATCTTACAGGGCCGCCTAAACGTCACTGTAGCGAAGCGAGATGGGGCGATAAAGGCAATCCTTTACTATCCTGGAGAAACGTCGTCCGGCATACCAGACCAAGTGAAGGCCTTCTTGAGCGACGGGTGGATGGGCTGGAGGGAGTTGGAAGAAAAGGAGGCAGAGATTCTATCGTGTGCTTTCGAACGTAGTATGGGCTTATAACGAGAAGCCTGGTGGCTGATCACGATAGCTGTAAAAACCTCTACTAAGTATCGGGCAAAGGGAAACGGGGTGGGTATAAAAGGTTAGGTAAAAGGTATTTACGAGGCCGCGGGTCTGCTTCATAAAGCCAAAGTATTCGGACGAAACTGAGATCAATATTGGTGGGATATTTGGGAAATGGAAGCAGTTAGTTCTAACCCTTCGTATAGTGTCTCTTCAATGGATACTAACTAAGCTCTCTTGCGTGGAAGCAGACGCTCATAAATCTAAGCCGAGAAACGATGATGGACTTCTTCCTTTTCGTCTGCGCGAATTATAATATCAATTCGCGGGGCACATTAGAAGTATATACTCGTCAATTTCAGGAGCTGTATACTACAGTTACTAGTCGTTATGTGGACCGAAACGATTCGAAAGAAGTATACAAGGTAAGATCAACGCTAGCCATCAGCCGCTCCAAGCATATACGACCCGCTAACGCACTTCCAGTACTACAAGTCGGTGTTATTCTCTCTCTTTGGGCTCCGACCCCAACATCGACGGTAAGCCCGTCGTGGGTGCGGGCGAGGTGCTCGTCCTTCTAGTCTTCAATATCGCGTTACGATACTGCTATATTCGGTGGCGAGAGGCACCGCGCTAATTTGTAGGGTTGCTATCTGCTCTTGTTTTATATCCTCCTGAATGGCTTCACTGCAAGCCTCCAAGTTATTGGATTCCGGAATTGGGAGGCCTAGAGACAGAGCAGGCGGAGCGAGCGTAGGGCAAGGGGAAGTGAAATAAGTAGATGGATAGGAAATGGAATGCATGTGCATGACCAATACCGCTCCTATCCGTTGGTTCTCTATTGGGAGCCCGTCAAGTCTTCCACGGCAGGAATAACACCAACTTTGTATACAGAAGCTGGATGGCGGGGAAAGGCAAGTTCTTTTGGGAGCTGTCTGGCCTAGACAGAGCTGAAATGCGCATTGGATCGACCATTGAGTGACGCCGTTTTAACAGCGGGTAGTGATGGGCTTATCGTCTGACCGTCTGAGTTGTCCGAGCTTGGCAAGATGATTGACCATGGTCTTGGGCAGGTGCCTGCGCTCAAGTATGACCCAATAGGCAAGGAGTTCCTCACAGGAGGGGAGGTCCTGTGTGTGTTTGGCCTGACATACCATCATAGATGTCCATTGTTTACTGAGATAATCACTGATGACGTTTCGTCAGTCAGCGCGCTCGAGCACATCAGCAGGTATACCTCCTTCGACCATCTGTCGTAGGTGGTCTTCTGTGTCCTGTGTTGTCAGTTCCGACTCCATCGTGCAAATCAACGACCCCTTCACGAACTGGCATTGTATTGTGAATAGGTAAAAAAAGCAAGTTTGTGCAGGAATCATGCGTTTTATAATAGCTGTATTTTACATGTAGTTGTCACAATGTGGACACATTAATCTGGCTGTTGTGCCTTCTCTCGATCTCCCAGAGCGCTTCCTGAGGGGTGAACTTTGAGACATGGTAACAAGCGTCTCTGCGGAAATGGGACACCACAAAGCACCGCTTTAACACAGCATCACAAACCTTCCAAATTAGAGGAATTAAATACCTTTGTTCGTGGCCTCTTTAGTGACAGCGCTTTCTTATTCCTCCTTGCCTTCTGTCCTTGCTAGCCACGACTCTTGGATCCCTTTACACGTGGAGCTCTTCCCTTGCCTTGCAGTGCTATGTGGGTTCGACCGAACCTCTCCAACCGCATTCCAAGATCTATTAATTTAATATGCTAGAGGGTCTCAACTGTGATTAAATCAGAGCAGCAGGTGTCAAATTAGAGATTACCGATTGGTTGGTTTCCTTTTAGAAGTACCTCCTGATGACAGATGTAAAACCATGGACATTCCATTACGTAGAAGCTAGAAACGGACACTAGGAGCCCGCGGGAAGCTGCATGATCTTCCGTTAATATTTTCAATACAGATCTAGAGGCTAAAATACCTCCAGGTCTTCGGCGGTAGGCATCCAGTGACCAATGAAAGAGCGACTGTAGATGACCACAGCGATAAGGGCTATTAACAAGACCACCAGAGTCCACACTTAAGCCAAGGTCAATATTATGTCAACTTTCCAAGAAGAGAAGGGAAGTAGGAGTAGAATTACCTTGGATGTAATCATCAATTGAACCATTCCTTCTTCTTTCTGAGAGGAAGACCATGATGAAGCCATCCACCAACATGGCCCAATGAGGCGACAAAACGATCAAGCTGCACATTTCAGCATGATTGGATTGCCCTTCCGGCCCAAGAAACCACCAAGAAATACCCGTGAGGAAGAAATAGGTACGAACAAAGGCGCCGATGGCCACAAGGCAGCCTAGGGACTTGGAGGGTATGTGGTAGGCGACAAAGCCGAATGTGAGCGCGGGGAGTGCATTGGCGACGAGGATGCAAAAGATGAATGGATCTGCAGATCCCTCCAATTTTAACCGTAGCAGGACTGAGGAGAGGTAGGCAACTGAATCGAAGCCGAACACAAGGAACGTTGCACCGGCGAGCAAAGCGGTATAAGTGCCATACTCGGGGAAACGGGCCAGGGCTGGTTCAGTATACATTGTGTCGATCGTATCGGTTCGATATCGTTGTATTCAGTTGTAATGATCGTAGACGATGAACTCTTGAGAAAATATGGGAGGCTGGGGAATTTGTGCGTTGCTTATTCACGCATATGGAAATACGTCTGCTTTTAAAAGTTCCAGGCTATTCATCACATGCCCAAGTTAGTTTCTTCTTTGTGCCTAGTCGCCTAAATCAGATGTTCTGCAAAATCAACCATGCGATCTAATACAAACGGATGGGGAGGTAAACTCCTAGGAAGACTACCCTGTGAGCCCAGAGGCATGGACGGACTCGAACCGGTGAGACCAGCCACTCTTTTCTCGCCTATCGTCTCTCCTTAAAGCTCAGTCTAGAACTGACATCTAGTGTGTAGTTCGAAGGTGAGCAGTAAGAGAAGAATGTAGTTTATTCCACTGATGAAAATCAAGTTCATTACGAAGCGGATGGTCATACTTCTGAGGGCCCGAACGAAAGCCTCAGCCAAACCTCAGGTACAGTTTGCCATTGCGCAAAGAAACTTGGCCCTTGCCAAACCCGCTAGATGACACTCTAAACATCTCTTCCCATCAATAGCATTTGTGAATTATCGCAACCTACTGTGGCCGTTATAACTCCAGATCATATTTGTAACCAGTGCTCAGATTGAAACGTCAATTGGCCATTGATATGAGTGTTTCGGCGTATTGCTTTTCAATCTATCATCTATCATGTGACACCGAAGAGCTTAAGGGCTTCCAACGATGTTTCGACTCGAAAGGAACCGAGCACTACATAAAATAATGACAATGGGTATCCTAGACCCACAGTAGTAGCTCCAGCAAATCCCAAATGGCGAGAAAGGCAGCCATTCTATACAAGTCTTAGCTTGGTGGGCATCGAAATGAGCTCTAGAAAATCAGGCAGGGACAACAGGGCCGCTTGAACGCGATATCACGAGCTTTCCGAATTGGGGGGACTAAATTCTTCTGTTCATGCTTTCCCTAGAGACGTGTCTTCTATATCTTTCCCCTTCTTTTCCTCGCCTCTATTGGCTGCCATGGCTCTTGGATCCATTGATACGTAGTGTTTCTCACCTCGCTCCTAACTGTGGCAGAGGGGGTGTCTCATTCCACGGAGACGCTAACTATCATCTCTCAGGGCTCACGCCCTCGGCGGGGTGAGTAAGAGAAAGAACGACTATCCAGGTTTATGCGTGTCAACGCCGAGGTGAACCTTGTTACGCTTTCCCGTCGTCTCCCATCCAATATTGGAGCCTAAAATAGGACTTAGATCTGGATGGGATGCTTGCTTGAGTCCCCTGGTAACAGGGTTTACTATTTCGGAAGTCACGAACTGTCCTCGGGTCCCGATCTGGACCCTTTGAAGAGAAGGAAATGTTTGCTGCCCGGGGCGAGTCACCCGTCAATTGTGCCTTGGCCCCCGAAAATCGCCTTGCTCCTTAGCAATCCTGTCCTCTGAATGCCTCGCGGGGTGTAACCCGTTGCCCCGGCCGGCGGGAAGAATGGAAGGCCAACACCACTCATCAAATCTTAATAGCCAAAAAGAAGAACCTAGGAAACAGGACGCGTTAGAGCTGGGTACGATTCAAATGAGGCGGGATGTTGCTTGCTTCCCTTGAACTTCCTGTAAAGGATTCGACCGAAGTGGATGGACTCGGCTTCAACGGCGAGGATGCCAATCTACAGACAGCCTAGACATACCACATTCTCAGCAAAGACACTTAAAATATGTAGGTAACTCGATTTATAGGAAGCGCCAATAGTAGGCTTGTCCACGCTCTCCAGGGTTGTGATTTCAGTATCTAGTATTTTATCGGAGCCGAGCAGCTCAATCCAACAAGACAAACAGCCTACACTGCCCTTAAATAGGTGACGGACAGGATCACGTGTTTTCTCCAGGCTCTAGTCCTACGAGCTAGAGCTGTCCTTGGTTAGTGTGGGTATGTAAGTAACCGTTGCTCGAAACTATTCGATTCAGTCGTTCACCGCGAATTCTTCTCTCCGAGTAACTTTTCAAGAGTTGCTACGGCCTCTCAGGCAGTCTGACGCCCAAGTTTTACAAAGGTCTTAACCGCTAGAATGTAGAAGGGCAAATTATTGCATTATAACTAACTTAGGAATATCCTCTGTCGTCGCCTTTTATTGACCGTGGATGTGACGAATTCCCACCCCAGCCCTATCCGTCGGTAGTGGTCGGGCTTGCTAGCAACCGGCTTCAAGAGCAGAAAATAGCTCCGGCAAGTCACCTTCTCAAGAAATGTATCATGGTTGTCGTCGTAAAGATATTCCTTCACCTCATTCTTGGCGACAAAAGCGAGAAGAACGTTGCCCAGCGCGACTTTGCTTCGCTCCTCGTTATCGAGTATCAAGACTTTGAGAGGGTCATTCGGAACGTAGTAGAGTGGCGTTGAATTTTGAGGATAGTGCGCGAACATGATATTACGGGGTAGCTTGACAGCTGTATTACCCCTGGGCTCGCAGACTGGGGCCTCCAGAGCTAGGGTCTCATTCCCTTCCCAAAACGGAGGT
Source organism: Scedosporium apiospermum (assembly GCF_000732125.1). Lineage (NCBI taxonomy): Eukaryota > Fungi > Ascomycota > Sordariomycetes > Microascales > Microascaceae > Scedosporium > Scedosporium apiospermum. The sequence continues at coordinate 368,741 of NW_015971792.1, read as the reverse complement.
GACTGTAGAGGCGGGTCATCGACGAGCCGCAGTACAGGAGAAGTCGAAGACAGATCTCGAGGATAGTGGATTCTACCACACCACCGCCCCCAAGACCAGGTCGGGGCAGGCGGCCTACCCCTGGGGTCTTTGGGAACCTCTTGGGACGGGCATTGGCCAAGGATCCAGAGTAATCCTTGGTGGACCGAATTCTCCCACAGTCCTGAAACGTATGTCCCCATGTCGCAGTTCCTTTCGCCGCAATACCTGGCCAGGCCTTCAATAGCAGGGAGCCTGTCGCATTGGAATGTCAGGTCGCACGCACTATATTTTTCAATAAGATGGTACCATTCTGCGCTTGACCTAAACAAGTCTTCCAAGTTGAGCTTATTGTCAAGAAGAGGGTCGTATAACAATGGCCGAGTTAGATACCCGTCCTCGGCTATCGACAGTACTCCAGATGCATCTTCCACGAAGATGTCACGGGACGTAAGATGAAGGGTCCTAGGGGCCAAAAGTCGCTCTTGAAATACCCAACCTCGACGACTCAGCAGGCTTTCACATACATCTTGCCTAAACGTGCCCGATTGACCCTTCCGTTTTCCAAAGTAATAACGACGGAATATATCTCCCGATGGATGGATAGAAATGGAGAAGATGCAGTTGTGGTAGACAGACGCCATTTTCGGCGACTCTTGTAGCCAATCCTCGTCACTATCCTGCAAGATGCAGAGCGCATCAATCCAGAGGTAGCGGACGCCAAGCGTAGCCGTGAGCCGCAAGGCCTTTTGGTATGTCCTCGAGAGCGAGGCGATGGGAACTCCGGACTCCAGCGACGACATGGTAGCCGTGGTAAGGTGCAAATTGATGTGCAGATTGTCGTTAGTTTCCCATCGATGGCTTAACGCCACGTATTTCCCCTCTGACCCGGGCGGCGGAGTCCACAGCTTGACAGCATTAAGATGCCCCGGGAACCACGTTGTGGGATGCCATGAGGCCATAGACGTGATCTCCAGGATTCGAGTTGGGAAAGCTCGGTCGGGAACGACCTGGTTTAGTGACAGTTCCGTTGGAATAACACTGTAGATGTCCCCGCCGCTTTTGGCAACACTGTTGTGTATCCAAGATCGCAGTAGGAATGCGCGCTGGGCATCCTTCAGAGCTACACTCGAGTAAGCAACCTTGCCCAGCTGTTGAAAAAAAGAGCGACCCACCTTTTGACGAGAGTAGAAACGTAACACTTCGTCGTACGGACACGCCGATGCTCTCCAGATCTTGGATTGAAGACTTGTCGGGAGTGGAACGTAACAGAGAATACGCGGAAAGAAGGGGCAGTCGCGTGACAACCGTAGTATCCGGTATCGACTCTAGCCTCTCTTTGAGGTCAGCCTGCAAGCGACTCCTCTTCATAAGAAGACTATGACAAATCTCAGTTGGGTCCCAGTCCCCCGTCTGATGACATTGTATCTCGCAGAAGAGGACTGCAACGGCACGGAGAGCTCGGCAAGTTGGGCATTCGGAGGCCCAGACCTCGGTGGGATGCTCGCATTTTGCGAGATTATTGTTCGCAACAGTATATTTAGCAAGAATCTTCATGCCGCCAGCGAACGGATGTTACGAGAAGGAGTCCGGAGTATTGGCAATCCGCCTGGTCAATGAGGATGTGGAGGAGGATTTCACGTTTTCCTGCATGCTAGAATAGTCGCACGCTTGTCGCATATCGTATTGGTGAGATAAAATTTCTTGGAGATCCGGTTGTGCCCCAAGATGTACGGGAACGGGGGACCGGACGCTCAGTGCTCAGCACAAACTGAAAAAGTTATCTCGAGACGAGACGGGCGTTTCAGTGGGCGCCGCCTTTGCAGCGCCACCCACGAAATGTATCAATGATGTTCGGCTGTGCCACACAATTTTTGCAGGCGCATGAAGCATAGCCACAACCTTCCCACGAACATCGACCGCTCTAAACTCGGACAAAATCTTCAATGTTGCAAGGGATCCCGTGGAGAACTTGTGGTGTGGGTGTTCTGGGTTGGACAAAACTTTTCCAGTCGCCAAATGCGACGACCATCTTTCTGTAAATTTCTAGGATAATCATTGATGACGATTCGTCAGCTAGTTTCGACCCCATCGTGAAAATCAGTTATCTCCCCAGGAACCGGGGGTGTATTGGGGAGATGTAAAAAATGCGTTTGCCGAGGTCCTATCGGTTTTATAGTGGCTGTATTTTACGCGTGGTTGTCATGTTGCGGTGGAAAAGCTCACAGCTCCTTGTATAACGCTTTTCCCTTCCACGATTTAATTACATCGCAAAGGCTTTCACTGTCTTTTGAAGTTGTCCTCGGTCAGTAGGCTCATCTTGGCGTGGACAACCATCAATCTGATTGTTTTGCCTTCTCTCGATCGCCCCGAGCGCTCCTGAGGGTGTCAACTTTGATGGCAACTGACGTCTCCCTGGAAGGAGATGCCTTCTGGTGCACCATATCACGAGCACTCGGAACCGAAAGATTTGAACCCTTCTGTTTGTGTTTTCTTTGGAAACCTCTTTTCTCTTATTTCTCTTTCCTTCATTTCCTCCCTAGCCACGGCTCTTGGATCCCTTGATACGCGAAAGTCTTTCCCTCACGAGCTATGGGTGGGTTTATCCCCATCACATGTTCCAGGAAGATTTGAGGTTTCTAGGGCTCATGTCACCAACCTAATAATTGCAGGCAAGGGCTGCGTGTCTTGCCCGTCGTTTTGGGGCTGAACTCAAAGCTTGACGTTGACATCTGCCAGGCACAAGAGAAGAAACCAACTATGGCATGTGATGAATATCTTGAAACTTTATAAAAATGGACTTGTTCTCGTGTGTGCGAATAAGAAACGCACAAATTTCTTAGTATCCAGTATTTCTCAAGAGTTAATCGCCTTCAACTATCAGAGCTGAGCGGAACTACACTGACCGACAAGATCCACACAATGGCTCAACCTTGCCTTCGCCGTTTCCCTCAGTACAGCCGTAACAACGTTCTCGTTTTGCTCAGCGTTGCGACGTTGCTTACAGGCTTGGTTAATATAGTTGCCTGGATCTGCGTGCTTGTGCTGGATTTGAAACTTGCAGGATCTGCAGATCCAGCCGTCTTTTGCATACTCGTCGCCAATGTCGTCCCCGCGGTCACATTCAGCCTTGTCGCCTATTACATGTCCTCCAAGTCCCTAGGCTACCTTGTGGCTGTTGGTGGCTTGACTAGTACCTACGCCTTCCTCATGGGTATCTTGTGTTGGTATCTTGGAGGGCCCGAAGGACAGCCCAACCATGCCAATATGCGCGGCCTGGTCGCCTCTGTACCTAAAGCTTCTGCATTTGTGCACGCACTCATCATTTCATTCCTAAGGGAAAAATTAGATGACGATCCGATTGACGATGAAGCCGTCCGAGGTAATGGTCCTCTTATTTCTTCATTTTCCGGGAGAGTTCGATATAATATTGACTTTAATTTAATTAGGAATGACTCATGTGCTCTTGGGCATATCCCTCCTGATGTTGATCTGGGACATCGCCCTTTTCTTTTTCTACGTGGGCCTCCTACCAATGTCCTAGAGGTTTCTTGGAATCTAGATCTGCGTTGAAGTGTTACTAGAATACGACGGAGCTCCAGGCGCGCTCTTGGTGTCCGTTCCGAGCTTCCAATGGGGGAGGGGGAGTTTGGCCTTAAACCGGTTATTGGGATGGACTTCTCGAACGGAGCCAAGGGGTAATTTTCGAATTTAATACCTACTCCTCTGATTCAATCAAAATTGAAGCCATCCGTGGCCCTAGAACATCATAATAAATCGATAACTATTGGGATGCGATGGAAAAGATTCGGCCATGGCGCGGAAACACTTCAAGACCTGGGATCGGCTGGTCTTATGACCGACTCTATACTTCAGAGTCAACGCCTTGGTGGCATTGGGATTCGATCAAATGGCGAAAGATGGAATTCTAAATACGTAATAAATAAATTGCCATCAAAGGAGCAAAGATGGCATCCTCACGCGCCCCCAGGCATAGGCACTTTAGTTACATCTTAGCCGTGGACCGAGACCCAACCTTCCGAGTCCCAACTCCCCACCCTCAGCTGCGGGCTCCCATATACGATGCTGTAAGGGAATTTTCTGCGTAAGGAGAAGTGTGGTTTTTAAATACTTAGATGCACGGGATCGGCAAGCCTGCAATTCTTGTCAAATCAAACTCTACTCCCTGTCAACCATCAACATGCCGGCAATGCTGGCCGACGTTAAAGTGGCAAACACACCCGAGATCAACGCCGATGCAGCAACTTGCGTGACAGTCCCTGTACGTCCGGGAGCCAGCTGTGACAAAGCCCCCATCTGCACCCCGACGGCGCTGATGTTGCCGAAGCCGCAGAGGGCATACATCGCGATGAGGCGCGAGCGCGGCGATAGTGGTGCGTAGGTGGCATTTTGTGTCAGTTCGGCGTACTGTCATCGATGATTCGTGTTAGCTTCGTAGGCGAGACTTGAGAAAAAGAACAAGATACAGAAAGAAGAGAAGAAGAACAGAATGAGACTGTATCAATGGAGCGTATCTACTCACTGCTACAAACTCATTGGTGACCACTTTGATCCCAATTAACTGGGCAACTTTGAGAAGATCGCCGTTCCTCTCAACTCCCAGCAAAAAGGCGATAGGATAGAATATATACCCGACGATGAGCTGGACACTAAGGTCGTCGATATTCAGGTAACTGCCCCACCAAGAGAGGAGGCCGTTCGTCAAGGCGAGAAGGGCAAGAATGCAGAGGACGCTAGCAACAACCATGCCAGCAATTTTGATACCTGTCCAAGATCCCTTAGCGACGGCGTGGAGCGAGTTGAACGCCTTGCCTTCCTCATCCTCCGGCACTCTAATACGACTAACACCCTTTGTGAGGGGCTCTTCTGTCTCAGGGTAGCGGAGCTTCGAAATCGTAACAGCAGCCGGAATGCTCATGACGCACGAAGACACGAGCGCCAAGGGATCAATCCCGAGACCAATGTACGCCGAGAGAACGCTCCCCGCAATAGTCGCAAACCCCGACGTCATAACCTGATGCATCTCCGCCGCCGTAAGAAGCGGCAAAAACGTCTTTATCAAGACCGCGGCCTCTCCCTGACCCAGGAACGGAGACGCAGCGGCCGCTACGGCTTCGGCGCCCGAGATCCCCATGAGGCAGTAGAACACGGCAGCGAATTTGCCGACGAGCCATTGGATCCAGCCCCAGTGGTGGAGCAGCTGGATGAAGGAGACGAAGAAGATCATGGGTGGGAGGACGACGATGAGGAACCAGCCCGAGGAGACGGCTGAGGCGCTTGTGAGGAAGGTGGTCGCTTCGCCGGAGAATGCCAGAAGGCTTTTGGCTAGGAAGCCGAGGAAGTTGAAAATGTCGTACTATGTCGGAAGCGTCAGTAGTAAGTCCGTTAAGAGGTGAAGATGGACAACTATTGGGGTTTACGGGGCGGCCATACTCCGGCTTTCGTTCGAAGGACAAAGAGCCCGAGCAGGAACTGACTTAAAATTCCCATGAGAACAGCCCGCCAACTGATCTCTTTGCGATTCCTCGACGTTACCCAGAACATAGTCAGGAAGACAGCCAAACCGAATAAGCTGACGGCACGGTCCGCGCGAGTGTTGCTTGGCGTCTCTTGGGTGCCGAATGTGCCCGCCAGGACGACTGCTAGAGTTAGAAGTGCGAGGAAAGCCAATCGGTAACGAGGCTGAATGCTGTCAATGGCAGAAGAGATCTTCCGAGTTGGGAGCAGCGGAAGCACATTTTGTGCCAGGTTCAAGGGAAAGACCAGAGTGAAGATCCTGATAGAGAGGCCAAGCCAGACTAAGAATGGAATAAGCCACCCGAGATCATGGCGATGGAGGATGAGTCCTGCAATCCACCAGCTGTAGCACATGGAGTATTAATGAGTGAGATCCGGCAGAGGGGCACTGGGAGTTGGAGGGATGTAACCCACCCTGTCATGACCACCCACACGAGGACGTAAATGACAGTGGAAAGCGAAGGCCATCGGTGACGGCGGAGTTGTTCTTGTCCTGTTCCATCGTCCGTCTGTACCTCTTCCAACGCTGGTGTAACATCCGCCAACTCTCCGTCCTTGGGTGTCTTATCATGAGAGGAATCCATCATTTTGAGGTCCTGGTCGTAAGCAGATTTCGGGCAAAACCGCCTTGATGCTGGGACTAGCGCTTCACTTGCATTTCCCAACGTTCTGCACCGACGGATTCTTTGATTTAAGTAATACGCTGCGATTGTCATGAAAATACCATGGAGGCATCTCTTCATCACTCATATGCAGGAGGCCAACCACCTAGCCAGAAGTAGCCTTGACGTGATCTGGCTTGCATTATATTGGATCTTAGGGCCATGGGCCAAGGATGTGGTGTATTGCATTTGTATTTCTACTTATCCAATTTACCTATGGCCCCTGTTTGCCGTCTTCTAGTTCAATCACCACGTGGGTCAGGCTATCGAGGAGACGCTTCCACATCTCGGCACTCTCAGGATCCGACGTCCCCTCAGTCAACGTCCCTCTATGCCCAATAACAATCAGCCCAGCCCTCGCCCGCGTCAGCGCGACGTTCATCCTCCTCAAGTCTTTCAGAAAGCCAATCTCCCGATGGTCATTACATCGCACAGTTACGAAGACAACAATATCTGCCTCACGACCCTGGAAGCCGTCGATGCTTGAAACCTCGATCCCAGAGAAGCCAGATGTAAGGCGCTTTAAGAGGTCCGCCTGGCGCGTGTAGGGCGTCAAGACTGCAATTGACTGTGTGTCTTTCGTTACGTTGCGTCGTTGCCCTCCATCGTGGCTCGTCGAAGAGGGCGAAGTGAGTAATCTGCAGACGTGGGCACAGAGTTGCGCTTGGCCTTCGTTTTCCTTTGATTTTTGGCCGGGTTTTTCTTTTGCTCCGCACTCGATAAAGATCATCCTCTTGTAGTCAATCATTGAATGTGGTGAGTCGCCGGATATAAATAGAGGAGAGGAAGCTTGGGGCCATGGAAACTCAGACGCAAACAAGGGTCGAGAAGCCGGGGAAATACCCGTTTTCAACCTGCCCTCGTAGAATTCACGTGAGCTAAACTCACATATCTCAGGATGCATTCGGTACTGCGTATCCAACATAAGTCGCTGGATCCCGCTGGTGCGGTGGTGGACGTCATCTTGAGTATCTTCAGTCTCGTCTCGCGGTGTCCCTCGCTCCTTGTAGAGTCTCTCGAAGAGGGACACATCAAATCCAACAGCAACCGCATGCTGTTGAACCGTAGGCCTCAATTGCACATGGTCGCCTACTAATATCACCTTCCCACAACCCTTTACCAGCGGCACTAAAGACGCGGCTTCCGTCTGCTGAGACGCCTCGTCGATGATGATGATTTCGAAATTCTCCGAGCGTAAAAGCCCAACTCCTGCACCAATGCAAGTCGTGAATATCATCTTTGATTCTTTTACTCTTTTTCGCGCCTCGTTCATGGCTTTGTAGTCGGAGTGGACTTCTTTTTCGGCCATTGCGTCGCATGTATAGCCGCGAAGATCTTCTGCTACTTTGCGAACCTGTTTAGATCCAAATGTATTAGCATTTATACAGAGATCTCAAGAAATGTCACTGTTGTTGTTGAGCCTACCTCGGTAGAGACACGCAATGGAAGTGCGCGCAAACCGCCTGTGTGTGATCGCTCCTTCATACGTTGAATATATCTCCGCATTGCGTTGTCTACGGCGTTGTGCGTCGGGGCAGTCACAAGGATTCTGGCGCCCTTATGGGCTTCTTGTAGGGCACATATGGTTTCCACGATTGTCTCCGTTTTCCCCGTTCCAGGTGGACCCCAGAGGCACATCAGTGAATGCACAAGAGCGGCTTGAATGGCAGCGTTCTGGCTGTCGTTCAATTTCTCTAAAGGGTGCCATCCGTTTCCAAGGTCGACCTCTAGATCGAGGCCACTAGACGGCATGCCTAGAATGGAAGATGCCACCTGACAACACTGCTCCCGTTCGGTAGCAAACTGAAGTACAGCGTCAAAAGTTGTCTTCGTCGTCACAAAGGGACCGCAGTCTTCAAGGTCCCAAGAACAGTCTTGGAAGAAGAGGGGGAGAGGATGGAAGCACTGGAACCTTGCGAGTCCTTGCTCCGAATGTGTGACCAAGGCATCAATCTCAACTCTTTTCCCAAGTAAGACATTAGTTGGTAAGCTCGATGCTGTAAAACGAACGTGGGAAGAACGCTCTGGCGTTCCGCCGGGAGCGTCAATGCGAAACGTCACTTCTATAATGGGATATCCATCTTCCTCCTTGTCAGTCGGTCGCAGTTGCAGATATCTCCTCGGCTTTTTCGTGGGTTCTGATGCTTCTCCGACGTGATCCAAGGCGATAGCAATCATGTTCCTGACGAAATGGTGCGTGACTTCTGGGGCAGCTGAGAGAACGCGCTCGCTCTCGGGCTCAAGGCACGCAAGGAGGAGATCCATGACTAGTTCTACCGAGCGAACTGTCAACGAGGCGAGCCTCACGAGCTCGGAAAACTCTCTCATTAGCATCATTCCGTCCGGGACCCTTGCGAGCATTGCTTTGAAGGGTTCGACCACGAATTCGCTCGCGTCGTTTGCAGCCAATATAAATGCTCGAAGGATCACCGGAAAATATGATCTTATAGCATCAGCCAACTCTTCGGGGAATTTGTCGTAGTCCGGAAAGCGCCCGAAGCAGATTGCCAGAAATGGAGCCTTCCGTAAGAATCCAACCATGGCATCAAGCGCCAGGATCGGGTCACAGCGAACGAGGTGAAGGTTTACTAGTAAGTGGTCGAAGATGCGAAGTAACGTCGCCTTATCATCCAGCTGCAAAAGAGAGTTGAAAACGAGAAGAAAGCCGTCAACTCCTTCCAAGTCTTGCACAACCGAGACCTTGTGATGCTTCAATATCTGAACCAGAAACTTCGGGGGGTTGTTCGAGGGTGACAGGATCTCATGCAGTTTCGGTATTGTGTAATCCTTGACGGTCTCTTGGACCAGAGGCATCCTCTCGCCGGTCGATATGTATTCGAGCCAAAGATCGAGGTTTTGCATGGACTTGACGTCTCTATTGCTAATTATGTAGATTTCCTAGGATAAGTCCACGCATCATCAGTCTCTCCGCCTCGGACAGCGAGGTGCTGCTATATACGGAATTGCCATGGCTCACCGCTGCGGAAACCTTTGATCTGTTTACTCGGCCGACATGCCTCTGGAGGCCCTTGCTAAACTTATCCAATGCAATACTTGCACGTATCTCAAAATTAATCCCTGCATCGATAGTTGCTTGTTTCGCTCGTCTCCTATCACCAGTGTCAGCAATGTTCCGATACTCGCTATCATTCGATCCGGGCCGCGAGATAAAGATCCACGAATTACTCCGAGCGTTCTCAAACAGCTGGAAAATGTTGTCATCGCTGTAGAGGCGGTACGTCATCTTCGTAGGTAACGACAGTCGGCTCTGTCTCTCGTGACCCTGTGAGTGCGGAAAGGCAAAGAGTCGGACTTTATCGTCCACGACGCAGTCCTGGGCACGGTCGATTTTCTGGGGGACATAGATGGCAAGAGTGAGCCTTTCGTCAGGCCGAAACACGATGAGCTTGCGGTGGAATAGTTCGAGGTATTTGGTCGCTGCGTTCAGGAATGTGGCCAGTCGATCTCCTCGTTCGGAATCGTACACCCGTTTCCATCGTACCCTTGGAATGTCTAGCTGGTATTGGCTAAGCTCGCTTTCGTTAAGTAGATTCGAAGAGCATAAGGCGTTCATGATGAGGCTTGGCGAGCTGATAGAGGGCGGAAGGCGACAGATGACCCATGCCTTCTCTTCCGCGGTGAGGGCGTTGAAGTCAAATAAATGAAGCAATTCCTCGATGGAGCCCTCATTGCGCTGACACCATCGGAGTGCGAGTTTGAACACCTCAAACTCTGACATGGCGATATCGTCATGGGCCAAAAGCAGTTCCACCGCATCGGGCTCATACCCGTCCCAGTCTTGGTCCTGTTGTGCTGCCGCTTGGTTATGCTGGCGTATCGACTCTTTAGCTCGACTATGGAGCTCATCAAGGATGAATCGGGGTGCATCCGGTGGTGGATTCGGCGGGGTCTTTAACCTTTCCGGGATCTTGATTCGATTCCCGTCGACGCACTGAGAGAACAATCGATTGAGCTCCTGGCATTCGGGACTCATTGGTCCGATTGCCCTAGCCCAACCGAGGTAGAGATTCTTGACCTGGCCGAGAGATGCATTGGTATACTTTGCAAAATAGACTAGGCGGTCGTCGTCTGTGATGGGCTTGAAGCGTAATGGCTCGCGGACGCCGGGGTACAGAGCGGGCTCGGAGAGCTTTGGGGGGATCAGGTCCATGTCCCAGCAAACAAAGACTATTGCCCCGCGCATCGTCAGTGCTAAAGTGACAAAACGGGGTCACAGGCCCAGCCGCTAAATCTTGGCCCGAGGGCCGATGAGGCACGCCGCTGGGGGAAGATTGCAGTGCTCTCACCCGGTGAAGGAACCCACTGAGGAGGAGCTCGGGCGGGTGAAGTGGCCACAAAGCAACTTACATTGGTCTCCATCAAGATCGCCTCCAGACATCATGTCGGCAGCAGGTCTCCTGCCCCGCGTCGGAAAGACGATACAATCCACCAAGTGAGCCAACTCAGCAACCTCCACAGCTCTGAACTTTTGCCAATCTCCTGGATGAAGGCAAGGGTTTCGAATGACGGAGACTTCGGTATTCTTGAGGGCGTAGGGAACACCGTTGCCTTCCATCGTGACCTTGACAGCGCACTCCCCTTCCTTGAGGACGTTCCACGCATCACAGACTCCGAACAGCAAGCGGGACTTTCGGACGAAGATGCGGCATTTCTGCTCTTCCTTCTTGTTCAACATCTTGCCGAATTCGGCATTGACGAACTTCTTGATCTGGCTCTGCGTCGACTCGACTCCTTCCATAAGGACCTTCTCGGCTAGCTGGGGCTTGTTTATGTATGATAGAAAGCAGAAAGCGGCGCGGAAATCGGTACGGGCGGAGGCGAGAAGGTTGAAATGTTCATCTTGCTTTCTCAGTAGGATCGATCGATCTATACCGACGGATTCTAGGAGTATGATGGCCTCGTCATTGAGAAAACCGTACGTGTAAGGCTTACGACAGAGGTTAGCAAGACGTTCAAGGACAGATATATATGCAAGTAGACGAGACAAAGCAAAATTCGCAGGATCATCAATACTTTCGAGTAATCGACAGCAGCAAAGGAGTCGTCGTTCCCACCACTAAATTTCTTCATCGACTTCCTCAATCTAAGCCAAGTCTTTCCTCTTGCCATTCGAGGGTCCATTGTAACAACACCCTTGTATCCTCGGTACCGTATTTGAAAAACCGAAGGCGTGTACCGCGTGTCTCTGAAGACTATCCTAATCCTCCTCGCCAGGTCTCGGGCGAAGCCGGGGGAAATCAATCCGCATCCATCTGTAAAGACATAATCCGGGCTCTCAACGTCAGAAATGTCTTCAACTCGATCGTAAGGCACAGTTGTCGCGACTTGTGCGGCCGAAAATAGCAGGCCAATCCTTTTCGCCTTCTTCGCGACCGTCTTCATCTTGCTAAAGTCGCCCAGCGCCTCGACGGTTCGGGACACTTCATCCTTAGGCCCGGCGAGGAGAAAGCACGATCGGGACTTCAGCTGGCTGTTGCTGTGTCCATAAAAGTTGTAATGGACACCCTGAATGGATATCCCCTCTCGGAGAAAGCGCGTGACGTAGGCGGTGCAATCTGACCATATCGAGGGCTGGAGTTGGCCTTCGGCGCGAATAACTTCATCGGATTGTCGGGTTTTCAATTGGCGGAACTGGTCGATTGACACGAGGACGAAGTGGTCGAGAGGATGGGACTTGAGGGCACGATTGATTGGGATTTTCTCGAGCGTGAGGATCATGGAGTGTCGACGTTTCCGAGCATCTGTTCGTATGGACACCTTTTTAACCCACCCCTTTTCGTTTAGTTTCTGCGGCCGCGGGAGGCCGGGAACTTGAAATTTCCATTCTGCGTCGTCGAGGCTGATCACAGACTTCAAGATGTAACTCTGTCCAGACATCCTGCTGCTCCAAGGAGAGTGGCAATTTTGGCACAAAGAGCGGGAGTGATGTTGGAGATAAAGGGCAACATGATTCCGGCTACTCCAGGCGCAATCATCTCGTCCCCTTGAAAGAATTAGGACAAAGCAAGGCGAGGTACAAGTACACGAAATAACCTAGGCTGGAAGAGATGAAGCTCATGCACTTGGGCAAATCAACTCATCCGAATCCTCCATGTTTACCAATACGTATTCCGGATCTGGTCAGACACAGGAAGCTAACGGTTGAGTGGGTTGCACGACAGGCGCTCTGGACCCCAAGATGGCATCATGAAAATTGACTGAGCCGGTGGTATGGGCGGGGTTAAAAGTCCGCATCCTTAATGGGAGAGGGTTGGCCTGCCGCATATGCAAAGGGTGCGGAGGCGATGCCCCCCCAGTCTGTCAAGTGTCAACCCAGATTGTCTGCCAACTCATTCACTCCACTGCTAAGTGTTCTCCATGTCGGTCTTAATGCCGAGGAGTGCGAGAGCAGAAAGAAAAGTACCGGAACATTCGCCTCACATATCATATCATTGATGCCTACCAACGCCGACATTCCCAGTGTGTATATTACTGGTGCCCAATGCACCGGCAAGAGCACTCTTGTGAGGGAACTCAGAGTTGCCTTCCACGACATCTCCCAACAACTTAAAATCGACGAGCCAGCCATCATCTCCGAAGTGGCGAGGACCGTCCTCGCGGAGCACCCTATTGCAACAGAAGACATCCGCGCATCGCCAAATAGGAGCCTGGAATTACAGACCTTGATTCTAGACGCGCAAGTTGCCGCCGAAAGGAACGCCCTCCTCCAGAGCTCTTGGTTCATCTCCGACAGATCTGGAATCGACCCCATCGTCTACGCGAGGAGGTACGCCGGCCAAGAGTCCTCGGCGATGATGATGGAGTCTGCGGCGTGGCTAGAGTCGAAGAGTAGAATGGCGCAATCCTTGATCGTTGTTTGTGAGGCTGGTGTGGACTGGTTGGAAGATGACGGTGTTAGGCTGATGCCTCAGAATTGGGACGATTGGATCGAGTTCCATCACCTGTTCTGCTTGATACTACATGAGGCGGGTCTCTATTTCTTCGTCCTCCCTCGCGAGATGAAGAGCATAACCGAGAGGGTTCGGTTTGTCTTGTCAAAGTGGCAGCTGCTTGTGGATGAGCGGTTGGGCAGGAAGGAAGAAGACAAGAACTTGAATCTACCATTCCATGGGGCCCTAAATGATATATGAGAAATACATACTCAGGGATGGCCTCAGTTATGCGTAACAAAGGGTGCGGCAGAACTAATTACCGTGACTTCTTACAAAAGACGCCCTTTAGGTGTCGCCCGGTAGCTTGAGTTCCACAGACATGCCCTTCTGCAGATTCACGAGTAGCCATCTAAGCAGTGCGGATTGCCTGCAACGTCATTGCCCTTCCATGAAGAAATCGGATATCGTATCTGCTCACGATAGCAGTGTTGATGGAACAGAAGATAATCGTCTCTGCCACCTCTTAAAAATGTCTTTCACCTTTGTTTTTGAACAAGGTCCTCATCTTGCGCCCTATCTACGTTTATTTCTTTCCTTGTGTATTTGAGGTAACATTAAGGAGCGAACAAGAAGACTGAGTTTTTCACGCCAGCAGGAAGCTAAGATCCTTCCTTCAACTAAGAGAATGTTGCAGCATCACAAGTCACATCAGAATTGATATAGTGACTGTGACATCCAACCAGGGAAGAACTCCCCAGCGTCACACCCGATCTGGGCAGTACTTAAGGGATGACAGTTCCCCGTTGTAAATAGTCCTTATGATTTTCTATCACTGCTGATAATGGTCAGAACTGGCGACATGTGGCGCACTTCTAGCTACCGCAGTCCCCTCCCCCGAAGCACCTGCCGTAGTAGTGCTGGCGGAAAGTTTGCCGTTCTTTTTGTATAATAAGTATTATCACCGTGGTAGGGATACCTTACAGCCCGTGGGAGTTAGTATAGATGATTTGTACTAGATTTAGATATTGAAGTAGATCGACTAATCTATGGTAAAGAACGCGGCGGCAAAGGTAATAATATATTAATCTGGTAAATAAGTGGACATAGGGAAATGGTACTCCAAAAGGATTGTTCTGGAGTATCAACACCGTTAGATGCTCCTCTTCTTCTTCCACAAATCTACATTCTTCCAAGTCTTCCTGATATCAGCCGTCGTCCTCAAATCAAGGTCCCTCACAGCCAAAGTCGACAACCTCATCTCACGTTTCCCCAAATCAAAGCAATTCTCAGTTACGCCCTGGCCCGACATGCCAGCCTCAGGATGTTCCTCCATATCCACGCTATCGCCACACACAGGCCACAAGTTCTTCTCACACATATCGCAGTACAGCATCTCCGACAAGGAAATGAAATCAGGACCCCACGAGCCCTGGCTCTCGCACAACTTCTTAGCCCCATGGTGATTCGCCTAGGCAATGACGAGATTATCGGTGCAGACTTGGCCCTCGCGCTTGGCGTTCTTCCGGGCTTCGATGACGGCTTCGCGGCGGGCGATGAACTGGCGGCGGAGCAGGCGATTCGAGGTGCCCACCAACTCAGGGATTTCAGGGAGTCCTTGGTCTTGAGGTTCGTCATCGGGGTTGTCATTGCCCAGCTCAGTCTCCTGCTCTCATGGGGCAAGTGGCCCGAGGTTGAGATGATCCGAAAAAGCGGTGCTCTTGGGGATTTCAATAAAAAGGGGTTTGTTGAGTAGATCAACACTATTGAAAGGCTGGCCGGGCGGGACGCAGGGAGAGTTCCAGATTCCCATAGCTCGGTTAAAATTCGCGTCCGTGCCATCTGGGTTCTTCTCCGGTCTTCCATCCCTACCATCCGGCATCGTTGGAGGATAGAAGGGCACACAGCCAGGCATCTGCGTGGAGTTGTAGAATTGCTGGCGGGCAGGGGCTCGGCAAAGAGTCTCGGGGTGTTCCTCCCATTGCTGCGCCAGAGCCGAGGCATCCTGACTTCCAGGAAAAGAAAAGTCTAACAGCCGAGCACTCATGCCATCGATGAAGCGCCCATCATCGCTCATCCACATACACGGGGGCTCGAAATCCGAACCCGGGAAGATGGCAGGGCTATGATACCACGGGACACCGCATGAAATTGCAGGTCCGGCATTCCAGGTGCGGAAATCAGTGGTCGACGCAGTCATATGGATCCAGGCGATACAGACAGCGTTGTGACCCGAGGCCTTGAGCTTCAGGTAAACGGGACTTTTCGCGCCAGGGACCTCGAGGCGGCGGAAGCCACCGGCCTCGATGCCTTCGTTGGAAGAAGCCTTGCCGATGAAGTCACCGTTGACATCGAAGAGGGCCACGCTGGGCAGTCCCCGCCGAGGTTGAAACTCTCTTCCCCAGGCACATGGATGCCGGCACCAATGAGAACGGTGGACTTTTCGACCTGGGGAGGAGGAAAGAAGGAAGTAAGAGCGGGAATGGAGGCGATACCACCGATTCCGACGCCGATGATATTGAGGATGGTATTCCCGACTACGGCCATTGTAGCGATGGGAGTTGTGTTTCGGGTATTGAAATGAGAAAAGTGAGGAGAGGAAGTGATCGAAAGAGGGCTTAGAAGCGAATGGGTCCGAAAGAAACAAGAGAGAATCAGATATTAGGAGAGGGTTTTGGGAGACTCAGCAAGGCAGTGAATATTGACGATAGCTATCAATAGTTTTTTCCGTGTTAGAAGAGTTATGAATGTTATCATGCTCAAGCGGCTATGTGTCCGTTTATGTAGTTCATAGTCCTCCCCTCCCCTTCTCTCCTTTCTTTTTTTTTTTTTTTTTTGGAAAAGATTCCAAGAATAGATGCATGTGAAGCCTCACGGATAGACTGTTTCCCAGAGTAAAGCCCTGGATTAAATCGTATGGAATGGCCTTGCTCCTTCCTTCAAGTCAGTTGTTGATGTTGTTGGTGCCCTCGAACTCTGAGCTTGCGCTTAAAATATCTCCTTGGCGATTAACAAGATGGCAGTGAAAGGCCAAGCAAGAAGGTACATCCTCGCGGTTCTAAAATACGCGTCTTGCGCGGTTATTGGACGGGAAGCCTTGAACCGAGACCCCCAAATGCAGGAACCCCACAGGCCTAATCCTCCGAACGTGAATCGATGGTGGCGGGGTTGAAGGCTTGACCAGGAACACATAATTCCCGGCCGTGACTCGCAGTCGCGAGAGCTCCTTTCGGCCCCATCTACCACCCTCCGAGGTGAAAGAGATGCCGTTCCAGTGTCGAGATGATAAAAGATAGAAACAAGGATTTTTCAAATGGCGTGTTTATGGCGTGTTTTCACTCGCACGCAACTTGTGGAATTGCGTCGCCTACTCTGGTAGGTGGTTATTTTGGGCTTCCGGGAGACCTGGAGGAATCGGGGGCCGCTGGCTGAGCCTGTATCTCGAAATAACTTGAAACTACCATTATGAAGCTTCAGGAGGTTCGAACGAAGAGTTGTCTCTGGAGGAATGGAACAGTCCAAGCCAATATTAAAGGGAGAACAACTCCCTGTCAGTCGAGTGGAAAGAGAGAGCACCATCGACATGAGATCACCGAACATCAAAGCAAACACTCTCCTTGACGAAAATCAAAAACACTCCTTTAAACAACCGATTTCACAACTTCTCAAATCATCTTTCCTCTTCAAACCTTATCGTCTAGTTATCTTAGATCTCAGCCGCACGTCAATACCATGAAACTCCAATCATCCCCTCTGGCCCTTATCCTTGGCCTCCTCGTCCTGAGCGCTGCTAACCCCGTCTCTATCCCAGCAAGGGATGGCAGTGTTTCCATCCCCAATGAAAAGAGAGGCGGCGTATGTGGCTCTTGCTTCAAGGGCCCCCGCCCCCCCGGCCGTGGCAGTGGCGGCGGCAGCATTCCTGGTGGAGCCGTCGGAGGGCCCGGGGGAAGCCGTGGTCCTGGTAGCGTCGCCAGCTCTCAAGGCAACGGTGGCTCCCAATACGGTGGGGCTTCTCAGCAGGGCAGCGTTCAGCATGGTGAAGCATCCCCTCCCATCCAGGGAGAGGGGACGCCTCCTGACGCTGCGGCAGGTTCCCGTGATGGCACCGACAGTGTCCCGATTGGAAGCGACGAGGGATCGTCCCTGCCGGTGCGAGATCACCGCAGGATGATGAAAACTGGAGCAGCGACGTCGGTTCCGAAATTGCAGATGATCCGCTTCCCGCGGCCGCCTTGCCTCAGGTTGAGCAGAACGCTCTGCGAAGGGGCACAGCGCTTAAGGCCAGGCTTGACCTTGCTTCGCGAAATCAGCCCGTTCCTGAATCGAAGCCCATCCTGAGCAAGGACGAGTACTTGAAGATAATTCCTGTGGATCGATGGACCCGTAATGTGCAGAGTGATGTTCCCATCGAGGCGAGCATCTTGAACAGTGAGTGTGTCAGAGACTGGATGCGAAACACCCCCGAGATGCGAATCGATGCATCCCGCTCCATGACCCGTGTGGAGGTGTATGGCTTTCCATCTGGCCAATTCTCTCGGGACAAACCCGTCTTTAAGGCTTACATCGATACCGGGTAAGATTCCTCCCAGACGGGAAGCATGATGTGGGGCACCGACGCCTTCCGCCAGGACGGACCTGACGCTATTACCTTCGGGAGATACTCCGAGAAGATTCCCCTCGAAGACCGCCCCTTCACCTCCGAGCACCAGTTTTTCGCTTGGGAAGATGCCCGTGTTATGAACCCGCTGACAAAGCCTCTCTGGTGGATGGGGTCGCTCAACATCGTCAACCGTGAAGGTCAGGGTATTATTGAGGACGCGCAGAGGAGTCTTGCGGCGGGGCAAAGGCCCTTTGTTGTCACCCCGGCCAATGAGCCACACTGGACTGAGTTTCTCGGTTCCAGCCTTGGTGGTTTCCGCTTCCATTTCCTGGTCGACCGCGCTCAGGACATGGGGAACATCGTGCCGAGGAGAGCATTTGTCTACGCCGACGCTAGTAAAGGGGCTAACCCGTCCTCGAAGGACTATCACGTCATGTGGCAGGTCGGTCCGGCAGAGGCCGGACCGGTCTCAGTTAAGAACCGGATGTTGGTTATGGTGCGCATGTTGACATAGATCGGATAAGAACTGGCTATTCGACAGGTTAAGTTATTGATCGAGCTCTCAAGACAAATACTTCAGTCGCTGCTGTTTTGGTTTAGTTGTTCATTTCTGTCTTTTGTATGGGTCTGATAAATTCGTATGAACGTGGGAATGCAACTTTCAATCGCTTGATCCGCTTCTACTCTCAACTTGGCCCTGTTTATCATTCCACTAAAGTGACTTGCGAGCTCCCGTGGTAGCACAAAGTCCCATACTATTTTTCTCCGGCCAGAATCGAAGCTTAATGGATTTCCCTAGTCCGAGGCTACTGTTGCGGTTTCCATGCAATCTCTCCCAAAAAACTAGAACTAGCAACAACGAAGTAAACTACGGTATATATGTTTAGTTGTAGAAATAGGCGAAATTTGCCATGGCCATAAATCGTGCCGATGGATAGAGTCGTACAGCCACAATCCTCCACAGACAAATGCCAACTAACATCTACGTCGTTCCTGGTCCCGCAGTGGTACGTAGTTTAATTCCTGGCACTAATACGAACATAGGCATTGCTAACTATTCTTCAGTTTTCGTGCTAGACGATGTAATTGCCTACGGTGCCGATATCTGCTCTTCTTCATCCACGGACTATGAAACGTAGGCGATAGTAAAGCATGTAGAAGATAACCAAAGGGCATTTAAAACAGGGTCATGATGCTCTATTATATGTGCTCGGAGCTTGTGCTATCCCTTTATTTTCAGCTTGTTAATAAGTTGATTCTAGGTGTAAATAGTCTCTTGAGGATTAAACGTCAGCTTTAAAATTTGGTCGAGATCCTGAGCTATATTATATAGGTCTTAGTGTAGACACTCAAATAGCCCCGTTTGAGCTATGATGGGATAGGAGTGGTTGAATATGTTGCGGTCAATCCATAGTCTATGCAAACGATAATAGACTTGGCGTCTGGACGATGGTATGCTGACGAAGAAGACTTGGTGGAGTTGTGAATAGATATTTCCAATTGTCTCTCTAAATTTAATATCAATGTGATTCAGAACATCAAGCGAGTAGAGCAGAAAAGTCAGCGGGTTCTGGTCAGTGGCTAAATTGCGTAGGCCCACATGAAGAGGGTCGTAGGTTGTCTTGAGGTTGTACAGAAAGTTGGCCATGTAGATTGATCTCAATGTAATGTGAAGGAAGTCATACTGGGGATTGAAGGAGGATAGCGGCCTCTCCCATCCTTTGGAAACAAGCACGGTATGCGGACTTGGTAAAATTCCGAGGCTGCGTGCCGCGATTCCCTATTTACTTGGAGCAACTCGCTATGTAGTCGGCGTGTGTCCACAAGGACACGATGGCTATATCTTGCCCCAGTTGAGATGTTTCCGGCTGCGGGGCTGCTTTCATCAAGGTGTATCCTAATGATACATGGGTGCTCCAGAATCTCTCTCCATATCTGGCGGCGGAGCTCAGGGGGCAGTTGGAGAAAGATGCGGAACTCTCTCCTATCCTCCGGTTTGGGCGGACTGGTGTAAATTTGTAGATGGGCCTTGGAAGTCGACATGCCAAACCTTGACTTGTGTTAGTGCCGGTCTTGGGGATTCTGCCTGAAAATTATTTGGTTTTGATCACTGGAAGGTATTTAAAGAAGGTGACCCATTCTCAATTGTTTACAGATGGGGAGTGGCGGGTGACGGGAGAGTGAAGCGCTTTGAAGTTCTCTTGACTGTTCTTTTTTTGTACGGCTTCACCTCGCAACGGCAGCCCCTCTGCTTACGTACATCATTGGGGCTCAGAGGTTGCCTCAACTTCACATTGTTGGTTTCCAGCGTATCATCAATAGATGCCGTGGCGGCATTGGAGGGATTGTCTGGCTGACTACAATAGTACAAGTCGATATGATTACTGTTCCTTTGGGGGCCAAATCCCGCAATCATCCTCTGCCAACTGTTGTGGGCAAAATAATAGCTCTCATCCGATCTCCAGACAAAAACCTGACGCTCTACTTTATAGGTTTTTGTGCGCCGAAACACATTCCTAGCATAGGTATATTTCAAGATGCAGGGCCGCTGTGCAGGGCTGCTGGAGAACAACCCACTAATATTAGCTCTGTCTGAGGCAGCTACTCTAGCCTTAGGAAATCAAAATCGTAAACCGATCTATGCCTCACAAACAAAGGGGTACCTTTAAGGAGTCTTAAAGGTTAAATCAAAGTCACTATTCCAACTATTCTAATTCCTTTGTTTAAGTATTGCAATATACCCTTAGACCCAAATCTGACTCCTCGGAGAGCATTATAGCGATCGACACAGGGTACAGATAAAGAGCAAGCCAAGCAATGGAAGAAGCAAACAGCTAATAACTAACCGGTAGCCGCGATATTAGGTTCGCGATATTAAGATACATCTCTTGCGTAAGATCTCCCTGCTTGAAGAGTTAGTAGAACCTCTAGCAGCGTAGAGTCCGGGGTCATACCGTGCTCTGCTCGATGAACACGCCAATCTCATCGGCATGGTCCATTCGATCATTGACGCCTAAGTGCCAGTAGATTCCCCGCTTTTCGGCAACGCTAAAGTTGAAATCCGGTAGGGAGTTGATGCCTCTGACGAAGTTGTCTGGGCCGCTCATGGACTCAGTGTTAACGATCCCGTCATTCTGGTACCAGTCCCCCAGGTTTGGGCCTAGGATATTCCTTTGTGCCGAGGTGAGCTCCTGGCTTCCCATTGCGTAGACACTCGGTAGCAATAGTGGCATGACGTCCTTTCGTGGAATGTATCTCCCTGGACTAGGAAGTATAAGATCGTAACCCAGGTCCTGGAGAACCCTAGTTAGCACTGCTTCAGTAATCCACTCCACGAAGGAGCGAAAACTGGTTATCGTCGTCAAGATTATCCATCCAAGGCTAGTGATCGTGCCAACTATTATATCCGCTAGCCAGCCTCCGATGATTGGGATTCTGCTCAGCACTGCCCGTGTAAAAGCCTCTAAACTAGTGGGGAAGGAGTCAATTGCGTCTATCCCCCACTCAGGCCAAGCTTCGGGGAAAGGATCCGTTGCATGGAAGGATAGGCTGAAGTAAAAGACATTTTCAGAGGTATTAATTGCCTTCAGGGAGAGATCATGAACGCCTTCGATACTGTTGTCGTAAAGACCGTTTTTGTCGGAATTCAGCTATCTCCAGACTGATCCGTTGACTGATTCCAACCGGGCGAGCATATCCTGGAAGGTTTCCCCTGTGTCTCTGCGGATCCCCCAGTGGTCCAGCTGAAGATCATAAGCCCTCTGATTCGGAGGATAGAAGGACGCTGTAGCGAAGAGTCTCGCAACTAGGCCGACTGCCTGCTGCCTTGATCGCTATCTTTCGTTAGTCTTTGAAGATTTTGGCGGTCCGGGAGCTGAGGCCTGGGTGCTTACAGAAAGGAAACTCTCCAGGGCATTTACGACAGTCGTTCCTCTGTGAGGGGTTCCCAGGGTTGTGACGGAGATAGTCCAGTCATCTCTCCCTGCCTCCGTAAAGTAGGCGCGATGCAGAGTTCCCGCGCCCTGGGCCATTAGACTAATGAGGTAGCGCACCGTGTTTCCACCTTGAGAGTGGCAGACAAAATGAACTTTGTGATCCCGGTCCCACGTCCAGTTACGAAAGTCTGATGAGTTCGAAAACAGAATTGCCCGTCTCCTACCGTTGGTACTGGTTTGCTCTGGGGCATGAGCTGGATCTCCATCAAAGTAATTGCCGTAATCAACGTCTACATCATAGACTTCGTCGATAGACTTTGTCGCTGGATTGACCGTGCTGAATCTAGTAGCAATCAGCTAAGAACATTGAAGTAGGTAGTGATGAAATATACTTTCCGAATGTAAGCTGTCTGTATAGCTCACAAGCGCGTTCCCAGTTGCTGGAGATTGGAGCAACGGGAGAAACAATGACTGTATACCCTCTTTCGACCAGGAGATTTGGGATGTCAAATACACCGCCAAAGTAGTTGAGGGCGCCGAACAGCGGTGCGCCCCAACCAGAGAATCCGGGCACTACGTTCTGCTGTTAGCTACATTCGGGAACACTAGGAATACCTACCAAAGACAATCGGAATTGACTTATTGTCGGGCACGCTTCTCTCTATTTCTTGAGCGAGATTCCGCAGGTTGACCAGCCCATCTGGGTCATTGAGCGTCTGCGCTAGGACAGAGTTGCCAACGTGTCCACAGAGAGCGAGGATACCGAGAGCTGAAGTGAGCAACATTATACGGCTAGTTGGTAAAGTCTTTATTAGATTGATTTAGAAAATAACGGGCGAGGATAAGAATGGATATGAACAGGTCCGCAGGATGTTGAAATTTATTACTTATATATCTCGAGAGATAGAGCTTCACATGGTATTTCAGTCAAACTCAATCCTTAGAGTGTAGTGTGAACATTTACATTCCACCATATATCCTAACCCCCACTGACAGTGACGGACTTGAAGACGTACAGAAACCGGCGTTGTGGTTAGCATGTGAAAAATAATTTGAAAACAACCTAATAACACTCGCAGTACAAGCAAGCCCCTTTTAGCTGAACAGGGTAAGATGTCCCGTTAACTATCGTACTAAGTCCTCGCGGGGGGGAGAAGGGCAGGCTCGGGTTCCCAAGGTGGACCTATGACGGGGATAAGAACTACGACACGCCTGAAGTTCTAAGGGCGTTCAGAAAATCCTATGATCCTCGTTAATGCTAATAAAGTGAGTCGATTGAAGGTCACACGCAACATACCTAAGACACGGAACAAGAGGCTCTTGTCTTGACTCAAGGGAGACGTATTAACTATGCCGATGATCGAACCATGAGACAGTGAGCCCGACACTTTCAGTTAATACGTGTCGTCCGCCCCATTCCGACTACCCAAATGGGGATTAGGAAACTTTTCTCCAGCAACCTTCGTACGGCCCACCTGGTCCGCCCGGTCCGAAACCCGCCGTGAAACATTCAACTGGCAATCCTGTGGCACCTGTGACCACACAATTCCACACTCGATAGACACGTCAAGTGAGACGAATTGATCTCAGACTGGGAATCCTACCGGGTTACTTAAAACTTTATACAGAATAACTTTCTGAAATTCAAGGGGGTGATACGGGACCAGTCGAAGGCTGGGCTTGAGCGTGGGCACGGCCAAAGCGAACACCAGCACCGCTCGTATTCGGACCGCTGGCTTCTATCGTGAATAAACAGACCGTATCACTTACATAGATCCAGCCCAATAGGAGCAAGCTCATATAATCACCGAGACCGTTGGAGACGACAAGAATTAACGCCATACCCATGCCACCAGTTCAAGCTGAAATCGCCATCAAGCCGGGACGGTCAAGGACTAGCCATTCAGCCGAGCAGCGGGTTGTACGATCACGCTTCTGATGACTGATTGTACCAGTCTATTATTTTTCTAGTTTAGTATCGTTATTACATGTAGCGATGGCATACCAATCTCGAAACTAATAATCCGATCCGAGAAGTCAAGAGTGGTTAATATCGAGCGATACCTTGGTCTGGCGGAGCGGTTTGCTGGTCGAGGCTGGAGGGGCGTGGCATGTTCTAGAACCGTTTATTGCATCACACTCCAACCCAACATAAAACAAGGCACAAGGCGCTGTGGGTTTAGTTAGCCGCCAGCCGTGAGCTACATACAACGGCCTTCTGTCGCATCCTATGGAAGGCTTCGAAGAGACAAAGATTGGGCGTCTGGAACATGGAGTGCTGGTGTTATTGCAGACTTAACAGAAGCTGGTACCCAGCATTCCACAGCGATGACTCATCAATGCATACAGTGACTCAGCTTGTGTTTCTGCGAGTTGCAAAACCCGGAAGCAGCACTCAAGGCGAGCTTCTCTGCAGCTGGACCTGGATCCGAAAACTTGATTCGGGACCAGGCCCGTCAACGATCGATATTGATCGGTGTCCCTTCGACTTTCCTTTGATTGGTCCGTCCCCGTGGGGCCGTGTTTTTGTCATACGTCCCCCTCACGTGCCATCTGTACCGTTCTAAGTTATTTCGTAGCATAAACAAATTTCTACATTATAAAGAAGTAGATGAGGTATTAACCTCTGGGATATTCTGGTATATTCGGCCTGAACATTTTCAAAGGAGGGAGGAGGCATTAAATAGGGGCATACAATGTATTATATAGGCCCGTAAAAGTGTCCAGCCGTAACTCGAATATTCTGCTTCGTGAATTTCGATGAGAAATTATACTAATTTCTACGAGGTAATTCAAAAACTTTAAATGCCTTGGCCCCTGACAAAGAGTGTTAGAACTCAAGCAGGTCGGAAGCTGAGATTGAGAGGTTGCACAGCCCCCTCGGGCAGTGCAGCGGTGGCGTCCATTAACACCTGACCAGAGTTCGTCGCTCCCAACTTCTCCAATAGCCGCCTTCTACATGGAGGTCTGCTCTACCGACTCCACAGTACCATATATCCCATCGCGTGTACGCAATGCAAAAGCTAGCTAAATAGGGGCGGCTTTAGCTACTTCAGGATGTCAATTGGAGAAGATTCCTGAGCTTGCCCCGAACGCGTGGCTTTCGAGCCCCACATCTGGACGCCCATCATCGCGGAAACCGTACTATCGCGGCTCTACACTCGTCAAAATTTCTTGAATAGACCAAAGGGCGCCGGACTGCTGGACAATGAGCAACGCACCAGCCCGGTCGCTCGTCCCGGGCGCTTCTGAGATAGTGGATGTGGACGATAATACCCTTGACGTCGGCCGAAGCGGGAGTGATAGCCTACATTCCGCAACTGCTTCGTCCGAGAGACGCTCCCCTCCCTCACCTGATTTCGCGAAATCGCTGGTCGACGCACACCGCCGGGGGACACCCACACCTCGGCCAGAAGGTGATAGAGGAGGGAGTGAGAAGAAGAATATGGAACGAATTCCCTCTACTACGACTATAGGGAGCGACCCTGGTTGCTATGGCAGACCGCGCACCGTCAATCGAGACACAAGCAGTTTGCCGGCCGACAGGTCTGAAGAAGATGATGTTTGCCACCCTCTCCAGAATGGGCAGACCAAAGGCAGGCTCTGTATTGACTTCAACTATTTGGAAATCCTTATGACGTCGGAAAAACGTAGGCAGTCTAGTCCTCGCGTTTTCCCTAGTCTCCTACCTACTTCTATTACCTCGAAGAGCCTTCTCAGAGTGTCTGGAGATAGAGATCATACCAATATACAGGCCGGCCAATCCCCTCTAAATGGGGCGGATGCGGGCAACGGCCTCACCGATATATGTCAGGGCCGGGCGGACGCTAGCCGGTTCAGCTTCTTTTCGACCGCTAGAGACTCCACGATCTACGCCGCCGAGTTTGGTGACCTTGCCCCCCCAGGCGAGGATATTAGGCAACTTTTTAGCTTTCCTAAGGAAGACTCTGACGGATTCTGGTGGCTTAATATGGAAAATCCTACTGGAGAAGAGGTTCAAGCTATCTGCAATGCCTTTGGCATCCATCCTCTGACAATCGAGGATATAACCACCCAGGAAAGCCGGGAGAAGTTCGAACTATTCCCGTCTTATTATTTCGCCTGCTTCAGGTCCCCCGGACGGGTGGTTGAAGCTGACGGGATCGATTATACGCCCTTCAACGTGTACGCTGTGGTGTTCCGGGAAGGGACAATCAGCTTCAGCTTTGTACCCAACACCCATGCCTCGCACGTCCGGTCGCGTATGGCGACGCTAAAGGAGCACGTACAACTGAGCAGTGACTGGGTCTGCTACGCGTTGATGTAAGTCTCAATTAATCTTAACTGCGGTATGCGACTCTTCTTGTTCAGCGTCACGGAACTAAAACAGTCGATAGAGATGATATTGTAGACTCCTTTGCGCCTGCTATCGACGAAATTGAACGCAAAACGGACATAATCGAAGACCAGGTATTCACCGCTCGACTAGATGACGACCGGGAGTTCATCCGCAGGACCGACATGGCGCGGAAGGATATCATATGCGTCATGCGCCTGCTCGGCGGCAAAGCGGACGTCCTGCGTTCCTTTATCAAACGCTGCAATGAAGACTACGACCTCGCGCCTCGAATGGACATGGGACTGTATCTCGGCGACATCCAGGACCATGTTATTACCATGACAAATAATCTGATCCACTTCGAGAAGATTATTTCACGCTCCCACAGCAACTATCTGGCCCAACTGTCTATTGATAGCCTTAACCAGGGAGATCGTGCTAATGATCTTCTAAAAAGGGTTACCATCATCGCTGCCCTCTTCATGGCTGGATATCTGATTTTTGTTCTTTTCGGAATGAATGTCCGAGTTCCCTGGCAAGACATTGACAACATAAATGCTTTTCTAGGCATCACGGGTAGTTTTTTCTTATTTGCACTCGTCTGTCTTTTGATCGCGAAGTGGTTGAGGTTATTTTAGATAATACGACGCCTATTCGACAGCGGTCGAGGTAACAAGAGCCGGAAGAAGATTAGCACGGTTGTGGGTAAGAGGCGCTGCACGTCGGGCGCCATGGCGACCATTCAAGGCATTGAGATGGGAACCGCGACGGCATGGTTGCTTCTTGGGAGTAGACCTTCAGCTCTTGACGGCCTGAAATAGTCTAGGAGTGGCTCTAGGACTAGGATAGCTCTGCGCTACGCAGACATGCCGAGGGCGTGATAATGTCGACTCAGTACTATTGAACATCGATGAAGTACAAGTCCCCAGTGCATGGCCAGTTCTCTTGCCAGACGCCATTGCCAAGGAACCGATGGTAGCATCTAGATATCAGTCTATTCCAGATTGATAAAGCACGACGTACTTCTGCCAGTCCTGACCACCCCGGCCTTAATTATTGTGGTCGTGACACTTATATTCTCTAAAGTCACTATTGTCATTGATATTATTAATATTAGTGTAAGCTGTAAGCGGTATATCCTGAGAGTTTGGCATTGTGTCCTGTCACTGCCGCTTTACCTAGATACACACAGTGGTTAATAGCAACAGATGGGGAAAGTTGTCTCAAAGTCGAAAACCTGGGAAGATTTTGGGGGCGGGTCTCTAGAAGGAGTGGGTTGTGAGACCAGGGCGAGGTCGTGTGCGGCTCACTACTACGTAACTCTATTCACCGGCTAAGGGTGATACAACCGTTGTATTGATCCAGCTACTAGATACATGTGCCGACGCATATATCTAAGGAGGAAATATCCCCACCCAACTATAGTAAGGCCCATCCAAGATACTTCACCGGAGGACTTGTTCAAATTTCAACGTAACAATAGCCCGAGAGTGTGCTGCTTCAAGCTAATAAGGTGTCGATATACATCGGTAGAGTGGGCCTAGATAGACAAAGATGGGAGATTCAACCATACATAACATGAACAAAGGAATTTGCAGCATTTTTAGGGTTCTCTACCTCCTATACCCTCCTAGAGATCCGGTCCAATCGCCGTTTAGATCGTGCTTCGATTTAATACGCCGCTGTTAGTGGGGGTGTCGATGCAAACGTACTCGGGCTCTCCTCATTGAGATCACGTTAGGCATCAATAACAATGACGGGAAACGGAAATGCCTGATTCGCTGTATTTGTGCTCCTGGGCCAAGAACCTGCACTGCTCGGAGCCTGGTCCAAAATCTGATCCAAAATCTATGTGGTCCAAAGTCTGGTCCAAATCCAAAACCCGGCCCAGTCCAAAATCTGATCCAAAATCTGGTCCAATAATTGGCGCCTGGGGTGCGTATGAGTTGTCAAGTTGAAATGTCAATTGGATGTACGTTCGATGTACTTCGCTTACACTGCATTTAATCATGTCATAGTATAAACAGCCAGAGCCTCGCCTTACACAATGTAAAACCTCACTGTTGAGAAATTATAAAGGCAGTCGTAAAGTGTCGCAATTTCTCTACTGGACCTCCAATCTCACGGCCGTAAACATTCCCAACAGTTCGTCGGTCACATCATCCAGGACATCCTATTCATCAGATCCCTATCCAAGTTCGACTTGCACTTAGTCCTGCAATCAGGGAGACTCAGACTACCAGGTATCTATCTGAAGACCCGTGGGTTGAGAACAAGAACATTCTTCACCGCCTATACGTACAGGACAAGAAAAAGCTCCCAGAAGTGAAAAGAATCATGGAAACCGAATACGGGTTTCTCTTTGCTCCGTACGCTTCATCTCCTCCGCAGTTCTCTTCCTCGCAAGATTCCCCGAAAGGCGCCCATATACAACAGGAAACCCGGAGTGGAACGCCAATGCATCCACTTTCCTAAACCGGATTCTCGACACTTTGGGCATCACATCCAGCGAGGACCGCTTAGCTGCCCTCCAGCTACTCTGCGGGCAAATTGTCTGGGGCGAGGATTGGCTATTGTTGGCAGGTTGGCAGGTTGGGCCAACTGTTGCCAGATGCCGAAATGACCTCTCGTAGTTCTTAGTTTCCGTGGGAAGAATTTCCCCTTTGGGGAATTTCTTCCGAAAAACAATAACATCGATTTCACCCACAGCTATGTTTCATAGGCCTCCCATGGCGTATCCTTGAGAAGCTTGATCCAAAATCCAGGTACAAGACGAAGCAGACTTGGGCCACTCATCTCTTGCCTGCTTCCATCCTCCTGGGGAAGCCGGAGATATACGGTCCTCTTTTACCCTTTTTGGACGCAGAAAAGGGAATCAAGAGTGGCGGTCACGATGACGATATCAAACAAGTCTTATCGACGAAGAGCTGCGAATTCGGTACTCCTGTCTACGCGGCTATTGTGGGCAATCAGAAAAGGCTGCTGAGGCGACTTATTGCGCACGACACGCCTTTCCTGTGGGCCGCCGCCCACTACGCGCTCCTGGGTGCTGTCCGAGTAGAGGAGACCTCGATGCTGGAATACCTTCTTTCACAAGGCCCACCCCGAAGACGGACCGACCTCACCATCCACAAAGCAATTATCAAAGCTGCCATTCTAAACCGACCCGTCCATGCTCGTATGTTGATCGACCACCTAACGAAGAAAAGACACTCGAGATCCAGGTTGAAATGGGCTATGCAGTGGGGCCTTCACCACGCATGTGTCCATGGCAACCGCGAGCTCGCGGCGCTCTGTATTAGCCATAGCGCCAACCCTGCTCAGACGACTTGGCTCCATCCCGACACTACACCCGAGTACTTGGCAGAGCTAGAACACAGCGAGCCCGGCTGCGAACTTGTCCCTGCGCCAATCTGCATTGCCGCCTGGGCGGGCGACATGGAGCTGCTACAATGGCTTACGACCTACGACGTGCCTCTCGGCCCCGCTATCGATGGTGCTATTTTAGCCGATCGTGCCGACGTCATCAAATTTGTCAATTGATTTACTCCCTATGGTAAGAAAGCTAGAAGAGCCTGGCTCTACGATCTTCATGACGCGGCCCGGGTTGGCGCCCACCGAGTCTTCCGCTACCTTGTGTTCGAGGCCAAGGTCCTCGACCTGGCCGCTGAGTACGAGGCCCCGGATGGGTACATTCTGGACATGATGATCGTCGCTTGCAAATACGGACACATCGAAATCTTTGACGCCATGGTTGAGGCCGGTATTCCGGTTGATCCTCCCGTGCAGCGCCCCGAGTCAGATTGAACCCCCATCTTGGCTGCCCATAGCGCTGATTCTCCCGAGCTTGAAGCTATTAGGAGGAGACTCGAGAGTATGGGCGTGACCCTTCCAGACATAAGTCAATCCTCCTATTGGTCCAGGGTACTTACGCCCGGTACACCACCGGGGCAGCTGAAGGCTAATATGCCCCGCTCGGCCCAGATAGAGTATGTATCGCCAAGTTAAGAGATCTTCCTACAGAGTGCAATCCACGTCAAGGTTGTTGCTAGTATTTTCTCTTCTTCTTCGATGTGCACATAGGATCGAGCTTTGACGGCATACATCTCGGAGTGGCGTTACTAGTAGAGCTATGATATGGTGTTGAGACATCTTCGCTTAGGCGTCTTCCGTCCGAGTCCCTTATAATTCCTCTATCTTCTCCAAGTAGTGATGCATGAGATGGACTAATGGATAGCCAAACAACTTTCGCTGCGAGACACTAGCCTCGGTGGCAAGCACCTTCAAGCCATGGCGTCCTCCAGGTCAGCGTGAACCTTGCGGATATTGTTTCTGGAGGCCCACCTCCGAGAATGCGTAGACACCAAGCCGTGATTTGATATAGTTTACTTGCCCTAGGGGAATAGGATCTCCCTCGTCAATGATATTCAACAACAGGCCGCGTTCTTGTGACTGTCGGTTACTGTATTCACGCACCCTTCCTACGAATACTCACCAAGAAGATCCTTCAAGAGTTTGGTATCTGGCGCCATAGTAGCGGGCTAGATCGCCCAGGAGAGAGTCGATAAGGGATCCAATGCAAGTTAAAAATCCATCAAGGAAAAAAAAATAGTCAAGTACCCGATTGAGTCACTTGCTATATAAATGATCATTAAGCCTTTGTTACACTCGATTCCAAGACCTGTCCTTGACGTCAAGTTCCTCTAGAAGTTTCCCGCCTCGCCATCACACCGCCCGTCCTCCCTCCCTCTGCTCAGCAACATATGCCACACGAACCTGCTCCTCCAAGTCCCTCATAGAATCAGACCACATCTGCCTCGGAAGCTGCCCACCGACCATCTGCGCACTGGAGAGAGATAGAGGAGGCGAAATTCGCTCTCCTTGTGGAGAGGACGGGGACTTTTCGGTGAGCGGATCTGCGTCGGAGGCTGCGAGACGTTTTTTGCGAAAGTACCAGATTCCCGTGAAGATTAGTGCGAAGCCTGCTAGGTAGAAGGAGTTCGTTAGAATGAAGAACATGAAGAAATAGTAAATCTTTGAAATTAAAGCTTTTTACCTGCGACACCAGTCACGATCCCGGTAGTTTGGCCGGCTGTATTGCTTTGCGCGGCCGCATTCGCATCACCAACTTGGGGATCAGCAGGAACGGTAGCGCTAGGGTCTGTTGACGGAAGAGTAGTCGCAGATATGCCTAGGAGGTCGGCCGGTGGAAGGCCGATGTTGGAAAATGTGACCATTGGGGGGAGGAGAGCGACGAGGTTATTGCCGCCGTCATTGGAGATGGCTGGGCTCCCGGTGATTGCGGAGGTCTGAGTTTCGCGAGTTATCGAGGTTGCAGCTGAAGTAGGAGGGGATGGTGATAGAAGTGAGGACGGGACCGTTGTTAAAGTGAGTAGAGGTTGTCCGGTCGAGCTGGGCGCGAAGATGGCGGTGGTGGATGTTTCTTCTTCAGAGTCGGAGGAATCCGAGGATGATGAGGAGTCTTCTCCGTTGGCTCCCTCCGCTTCGGAATCGGAAGAATCTTGCTCCTCGTCATCTGCTTCTACTTCTTCATCCTCGTCCTCATCCTTGCCCTCATCCTCATCTTCAACTAGGAGAGGGCTTATTGATTCCTCATCATCGCCCTCTTCTTCGCAGTCCTCATCGTCTAGCCCGCCTTCGTCATCTGCGTCCTCTCCCTCCTCGCGCAGTCGCAGTATCTGGTCCTGGTACCGCGGCGGTCGGCTGAAACTTCTTTTCCGTCGGTGGTTTTCAGAAAGTAAATCTGCCCGCCGCCGATAGCGAGCTACCTTTTCAGAGTCGGGTGATCGCAGCGCCATCGTAGACATGTAGAAGATGCCAGCGAACAAGTCGACGAAGGTGTAAGCCACGGGGAATTGGATGTAATTAAAAGAAAAGAGCTTTTGGGATAATAATTTTAGGGCTGGGTCGATCACTCTCTGCTCAGAATTTGATATTAATGCTCCCCATTCGCCTTTTTTATTCACAGAAAAGAAAAAAAAATCACAAGGGGAAGATAGATAATAACTTAAAACGAACCAGTCGGATAAAATAGTGTCCGTGATGGGACGGGGCACGTTTGTTTCGAAGATCTCGGCGCAGGGGCTGTTCGTTCGTTTCATGTTCCAGGTTGTTGCCCGACCTCCAGACAAGACTGTCCCCGATTGGCTTTCGGAGCTTTGGGGCATTTCTATTATTAGTTCGAGGCCGAAAAGGGGAAGAGATCGTGTGCTCCCTTTTTTTTCGTTTTCCTTTTCCCCCTTATTCCTTTCGTCTTTCTTTGCCTCCTTCTATCAGTTTGGACTTGGCTTTATAGTTTACTAAACCTGCAGGTCCTCAGTTGCACTAGCAATGAATGCATGGAATACGAAGATTGCCAACCCGAGATAAGAATCCAAATCTCGGATATCCGTAACCTTGTTGCAGATCGCCCGTCCATCACTGGTGATCTATCTAGGGGACAGAAACCCTCCCGCCCTATGGCAAGGTTGTTATGTGAAAAGCCGCGTTACGAGGCCTATCAACCTCGAACGAGTGGTATCGGCACACATCGAGCCGCGATGCCAGCGCCTCAGAAGCAGAACAAGTAGTTATTATATCCATTTGAGTTTTTTTACTCGTACACCGAAACTCGCTAGTGATGTCCGCGGCCTGTCTAATTTACAATTTCCCTCACCTGCAAAACCAAAAGCTAGCATCTCCAGCAACTCAACCAAACACCTCCTTCGCCCAAGGTTCAAACTCATTATCCACCCACGTCGCCAACCTCCTCAACACCGCCAAAATCTTATACATCCCCACCACGCTCCTCGTATTCCCAACAATCAACTCCCCAACAAACTTCATCCTCAGCTCCGCCTCCTCCCACTCGCCGTACGCCCACGAGAGGTACCAATCGTGTCCGACGACCCGGACGACGGGCAACGGCGGGATGTGGGCCCAGGGGGCCAAGTGGCGGATGCGGGCCATCCAGGCCCAGGTCCAGACGGCTACAGGTGGCACGGTGCCGGGAGGGGAAATGGAGGAAGGAGTTGTGGTTTCGATGGGGACGGCAATGAGGCGGGTTTGTAGGGGCGGGTAGGTCGTTTGGTTGATGGAGGGGGAATCGGGGGGTTGCTTACGGACGAAGTTGCAGATGTAGGGATTGGTTTCGAGGGCGATGCAGAAGGAGGGAGCAGCGGGTGGGGAAGGGGTTGTGAGGAGGTCTTGGGGGAGGAAGTCGGGGAGGATGGAGGCAGCGGAACTGGAAAGTTTGAGTTAGCGAAAGGAAGAACAAAGAGACCGGTTGGCGGCCGAGAGGAGATTCTGCCTACGTATTCCAGACCCTGATCTTGGTTCCCAAGGGTAGATTCCTGAATGCCACAGAGAGAAGCGGGTGATGGACGCTGCTGTTCCAGTCGGCTGCCGATGCCCCTGAGATCTGGCATCGTGCTCCTTCGATGACGATCTCGCGAAGATGACTGAGTTCGTACATGGCCGTGCCATCTTGGTGGTGGTAGCCTGTGAGAAGATCGGCCTTCCCAAACCGTTCAAACCTACTCTGCAAATCTTCCTATTTCAGGGCCAAGTCCGTCAGCACACTCACTGATAAACAAGACAAAAAAGTAAGGAAATGAAATGAATCGCACCTTAACAACCTCCGGAATTACTCGTCTCCCCTTGGACATATTATAAACCTCGATATACAACTGCTGCGCCTCCAGCGGCAACTCCTCCGGCCTCAGCGCACAGAGCGTAATGCTCGAGAAAAGCACCTCGGCTTCCTCCTCCTCGTCCCTACTATCCACTGCCCTCCAATCCGCCGATGTTGTCGACGGATGATACATGGTGCTCTTGCTTGGGCCCGATGCCCGGCTCATGAGCGGATCGTCGTGCACCTCATTGAATTCTTTGCCTTTCTTGCCCTTCTTCTTCAAAAATGGGGGTTTCGCATCCGGGAACCTTGCCGGCGGTGGCGGGAATAGGGGGAGGCGCGGACTATGCTGGGGTCGAGGCAGGATGTATGTCGCCGGTGCCGGTTCGACCTCGTCCGCGATTTCTTCGGATGGTTTGAATTTTTGGCGCTCTGAGGGAGGGATATACTCGAAGGGTTCGACGGCGGCGTTATCTGCACCCGCGAACCAGTTTCGCTTCTTGTATCCCTTGGGCCCGTCGTCCCTGGGGGGATTCCAGGGGACGCGTTCGACGTAGTCGTCGTTGTTGTTGTACTCGGTCCCAAAATGACCAGAGTAACCCGCGCCGGTTTCGTCGATGTGGTACGCCGCTGGTTCGTTGTAGGCGTCCAATTCGGCTTCGTAACCGGTTTCTTGCTTCTCAACCTCTTCGGTGTGGTAGCTTGCGGGTTCATCGTTTTCCTTATAATAAGGCGTTTGTTTTTCTTTTTCTTCTTCTTGTCCTTCTTGGGTGCACTCGGCATCGTAATGCGGGGGTTCCTCTTCGTTGCCTTCGGCATCGTATTTTGGCTCCTCGGCATTGTAGAGCCCGGGCTCTTCTTCATTGCCTTCAGCGTCATAGGTTGGCTCCTCAGCAATTTCGACGGGGAGAGCGGGCTCTTCACTACGCTCCATGCCTTTTGGCTCGGGGGATTTAGGTCGGCTGTCCTGGGCTTGCGCCTGTGGTTCCACGCTCGTGGCAGGTTCCGCGTCCGCCAGCACGACGGATTCGGGGCGCTGCGTTGACTCGCTGGGCGGTTTCAAGCCACTTCTGGCTTCGGCGTTGTCCGGATGGGAATCGCCGTTTGCTGAGGCATGCCGTCCCGACTCGGGGACCTGGCTCTCCTCAGCAGGATCAGGGGTGTTGACCACTTGATCGACTGGGGCTTCATCAAGCGCTCCACTGAGCTTCTCAAGGGGCTCTGGAACCTCCACCGGCTCGTAAATGGTAGACGGCGATCCAGGCGCGTACGACTCGTCGGGGTCGTAGCGAGGATCATACGCATCCATCGACGTCTGCCGGTTCTCCTGCGGCTCGTCAACCACCGACTTCTCGGCCGGTTTGAACTCTTGCGCAGCAGCGTCAAACGCGCCCCTCGCCACCTTAATCTCCTTAGGTATCTCTCCAAACCGACTATGAGGAAGTTCGACGGTACGCTCCTGAGTCCGCTTCTTGCCGCGATACTTCCTCGGACCGTCGGACCGCTGCTTCTGCCCTCCGGTCGCCTCTTTGGAACCTCCGTTCCAATTATACTGCAGCTCCATCGTCTCGTCCTCGACTTCCTCGTCCGATTTCTCACTCTCGGACGACATCAGCGAGGGCGGGCGATAGGGCACGCTATCAGGGACGATGGCCAGTGGTAGCTGCCCGAACATAAACGGAGCAGCCCCAGGGTTAAACTGCGCGACTGTAGGGTTGAACTGCGCAGCTCCAGGATTCAGGCCCGGTGGCATTGTATTGTTCCCCATATCCGTTGTTGGCCTCTGCAGAATTTGAGGAGTCGAAGTACCCGCCCGCCCACTCCCACTCCCACTCCCACTCCCACTCCCACTCCCATTCCCATTCCCATTCCCATTCCCATTCCCATTCCAGTTCCCACTTCCAGCCTCCGAAGGCGCCACCGAAGCCGATGACGAGCCGCCCTTCTTGCCCCATCCTCCCCCATCTCCTCCTGCCCCTCGTGGCCCGCCATACTTGCTGCCGTTGTTGTTGCCCTTAGTCCAGGACGGACCACCTTTGGAGCGGGCTGCTTCCTTTTCTTTATCGGCTTCGATCACGGCTCGCCATTTGTCGGCGCCGGAGATGAAGACGGGGTTTTCTTCCGAGACGGTGGGGGAGGGGGAGAGGTGAGGTTTTTTAGGTTTTCGCTTCGACATGTTTTTTTTTGTTTCGTTGGGCCGGTTCGGAAAAGGGGGAAGAGTGGGTTCACCAAGTTCGATCGGTTCTCCGCTTCTACCAGTCCTTTGGTTGTGGGAAATGGGGTTGATATCTCGGGGCGGTTGGATATTGGGCGGGATTTGGGATTGTCCGTTCTGCTCAGGTCCGGGTGACGCGCTTGGAGTCTGGAATGCGCGTAAGGTTGCCCTGGCAAAGTCGGTATATTTTGCCAAGTTTATTAGGGTTTTTTTCTTAGTGTGGGGCGGGAAAGCGGGCAGCTGGACGGAAACGGAATTAAGCTTGGCCGGATTAGGATTGGCTTGCACCTGACTGAGCTGGTCAGAGCTGACAAGAGCTGTCGAGCTCTGTCGAGCTGAGCTTGGGGCTGGCGACAAATGGCAGGAACCACCTGAAGTCCCACCACCGCTGGCGCCTTCCTTCGCTTGAGATTGATGAGATCATCACTTCTGACTTTAAGTCTTCAAGTCTCCAACCCTGCATTGAGGAGTAGCATCTGATACCCACGAACCAAGTATTTCGGATATGCTAGACCTTGCCACGGCGTTTTCCGTCTCTAAGTGGAAGCTCAATTAACTAGACGTCCAAAGGTGCCATTTAAGGAGCACACATAGATGACCGATCCGTCGGCTATGAACTGAAGAATGCAACTCGGAGCCTTGGCAAATCGTTGACAGTACACAAAAATCGAGGACCAGGAGAGTCAGTAGTTGGCTGCGAGAATGGGGTTGGGTGGTTGGGAAGGAGTGAAATCAGCATCTTAATTGATCTCTTTTCTCGGATCGTTCACAGGAGCGGGGCAAAATAACTGAGATGGAACCAAGTGTGATCCTAAGCTTCTTCTTGACCGCCCTTCTTTTCAATATTGGCGCTCTATCAACACTTGTCTGGCGACCCGATTAATTCACTAGAGTTTGACCATCCTCGCCTCCATAGACTCGCCATCACGCGATTCACTGTGTTCTCACCCGTCGGGTGACCTGGGCCCTGCATCTTAGCAAAATCGGGTGCGAGTCGACACGAACTAATCCCACCCGCGTGCTCTCACACTCCCTCCTTCTCACCCGTGTCGACCCAAACATGAATCTCCGCCAAATTGCTCTCACGCTCTGGGCTCTATGTCCATCCCTGACTCCAGATGCCCCTGCGAGTAACCACAGGAAGAAAATAATAATCGACACCGATCTCTTCTCTGATGTCGACGACGTCGGCTCACTCGCCATTGCCAACGTCTTGCACAACTGCCATGTTGCCGGACTAGCCGGTGTCATCATTAACACGCCGTCGAAATACGGCGCGTTGGCCGCCAGTGTCGTCAATACGTACTTTGGTAACCCTGACATACCCATAGCAGCCATCCGCCCATTGACTGAGGAGACATTTGTAGACACCTGGGACTTCCTGTTAGTTGCAGTTCTTGCCCTTCTTTTCAGTTGAATTTTACTTAAGAGTTCTATTCCGAAAATACGAAAACTAACAATGCTGACGGATCCTCCAGCCGAGGCGAATATGCCTCAAGATTAGCTTACAACTGGCCCCGGTCTCTCAACGATTCATCCACCACCCCAACTCCAACCTCTCTCTACCGCTCCATCTTATCCTCATCGAAAGACCACAGCGTAACCCTCATCTCCCTCGGCATCCTCACCAACCTCGCCGCATTGCTCAGGACCCCTTCGGATTCAGTCTCCCCCCTCGCCGGCCCAGCCCTCATCTCCGCAAAGGTGAAAGAGCTCGTCATCATGGGAGGCCAGTACCCCTCCGGTCGAGAGTTCAACTTCGCTGGCATCGACCCCGAGTCCACGCACCACGTCGTCAACAACTGGCCCCGGGACGTGCCCGTCACCTACGTCGGGTTCGAACTCGGTAGGGACGTCTTCTCCGGCGCGGCTCTGGCGACGGACGCGCCGCCGGACTCGCCTGTGCGGGCAGCGTACGAGTGGTACGTTGGTCGGTGTAGCACCATTAGAGAGTCGTGGGATCCGATAGCGACGCTGTACGGGATTCTAGGGCTTGATGATTCAGGACGTGCTGGGTTGGGGGTCAGGAGGGTTTTTGAATATGCTAATGAAATTGGGTATAATGAAGTTGCGTTGGATGGCTCGAATGCGTGGGTTAATGATTCGATGATTTCCAACCAGCACTGGCTAAAGTTGGTAGACGGGGTGACGAATGTGAGTGTTGCAAGGCTGCTAGATCAATTCTATGTCTATGATCCTTTGGATAAAAGTTGTACATTTACGAGCTAGATGGTGGATCTTAGTGAGCTACATAAAATACAAGAGCCTTTGCCTTTCTCCTTATTCTACTGCGTCCTAGTTACAAGGTGCCATAAATGCTGAAAGATCAATTCGATCAAAGCTAGGGCAATGCAGGTATTAGTTGCCATCGACAGTTTTAGACAGACTCGAGCATAGTTTATCAACTCCGCTTTGCGGATCAAACTAGCAATGAGCAGAAATAGCAAGGCCGAAAATAGCCGAAAATAGTGTAACGGAACCCAAATCTGATGTAGTGATAGTGATGACCACCTGGGCCTCGATCTCACGTGACACGATTCAGTCTTTGCTTGATCAGGCCCGGCTCAGTTTCGGCTAATTGAACTTCGGCATCTCGCTAGTAGATCTTGCCAATTCGACAAGGAGCCAAAAAGCGTCCGTTCCTCGGAGAGAAAGAGAAAATTGATTAGGGAGAATAACTTATCGATGCAAGATAGGTCCCGGCCCTTCCTGCCAAACAGGGGCATCTCCCGAAGAGGTTTGAGTCCAATAGGACTCCGGGCCGACTCAAAATTCCACCTCCGTCTTGGCCGGGCTAGAAATTTGACCATCCTGAGACGTGAACATAGAATCCTCTCATGATTCAGCGAGAGAAGCACTGAGGTCTACGTGAAGGAGAACAAATGCGCCAGCATAAGATTAAAAGGGACAATGTCAGTTATTCAATTAATTTACCAACTTAAAAAGATCATTCATTCACGTAGGGACGGAACTGGATTTCTCCACTGATAACTATTGTCGGGTGCTCCGGGCTCTGCATTTCATGGCCAGTGATACCCCGTTATCGTTCACGCAAATTTCTATCTAAGCATTCTCAGAGTGAACCGGCCCGTCAGCGGTCAAGAAGTCGAAGTCACAGCCCTTGTGCGCTTGATTTACATTCCTCTCATACAAGCCCCGATACCCACGAAGCGTCTTCCTGGTTATCCACGAATCTCGCCCCTTTGCCTTTCCCTTCTCCTTCTTCTTCTGGACCTCGATCCTCCTCTCGATTTCAGCCTGGTCCACCTCTAGGCGCAACACCCTCTCAGCAACATTGCAAGTAATAAAGTCGCCGTCCTGCACGATTCCCAAGACGGAGTCAGGATCCGCTGACTCAGGCGAGACATGTAGTACAATCGTGCCACCCGCCGTTCCGCTCATACGACCGTCACTTATCCGCAGCATATCAGTGACACCTTGCTTTCCAAGTTTTCTGGGAATTGGGATCATGCCAGCTTCAGGCATTCCTGGATTACCCACAGGTCCGATATTCTGCAGCACGAGGATCGAATCTGGCGTCACATCTAGGTCATCCGAGTCGATGCGGGCGCTAAGGTCTCGGCTGTTTTTGAATACGCAGGCCTGGCCGCGGTGATCGAGGAGGCGCTTATCCTTGGATGCGCTGGCTTTAATAACTGCGCCGTGAGGGGCTAGGTTGCCATATAGAACTGCTAAGCTAGATCGTTCATATAAGGGGTCGTCTAGTGGGCGGATAATATGTCGGGAATAGTCAAAAGCCTGGAAGGGCGTTTGGTCGAGTAGCTCCCCGAGGGTCTGACCTGTATATACCCGCGCGTTCAAATAGAGTAAAGGACGTAAGGTATGCATCAGCGCAAGCATGCCTCCTGCATTGTGGAAATCTGTCATATAGTTGTCCCCACTGGGCTTGAGGTCTACCAATAGTGGCGTCTTGGTTCCTATCTCATCAAAGGTCTTAAGGGTAATGCGGCCCTTTACATCCGGATGGCGATTAATTATGGCCATGAGATGTATAATGGCATTAGTGCTTCCCCCAATGGCCTGTAGCACGATGATGGCATTTATGAAGTTTTCGTAGGCGAGAAGTTTTTGCGGTTTGAAGCCCTCTGTATCTTGGAGAATTCCAACAGCATTCTTGCCTGTCTCCTCAGCCACCCGGAGTCTCGCAGAGGACACAGCTGGACTAGTAGCCCCCGCCTTCAGGTCGATGAGGCCGAGGCCAGCAGTAATGCAGGCCATAGTACTTGCAGTGCCCATAACCCCACAGGTGCCAGCTGTAGGCGCAAGTTCCTTGTTGATGTCCGTAATATCCTCGATATCAATATCTCCCGCACGGTACTTGGCCCAGTTGTTTCTGCAATCAGTGCAAGCGCCAACTCGAATACCCTTTACAGACCCGGGCATCATGGGGCCTGTTATCAGGGGTAAGAAAGGCTTGTTTGCGGAAATGCCTCCCATCAACTGGGCAGGTACAGTTTTGTCGCAGCCGCCAATCATGATGACCGCATCCACAGGCTGTGCCTTGACCATTTCCTCAGTATCCATGCTCATAAGGTTTCGCAGATACATGCTTGTTGGGTTGGAGAAACTCTCGTGAATGCTAATGGTAGGGAATTCCATGGGAAGCCCGCCTGCCAGCAGGACGCCGCGCTTCGCGGCCTCAATTAACTGGGGCACCTGGCCATGACAAGGGTTGAAAGCTGAAAATGTGTTGATGATGCCGATAATTGGCTTGCTGAGGGATTCGTCTGTATATCCTAGGGCATTGATGAAGACTTTTCGGAGGAATAAACTGAAGTGGGTGTCGCCGTAGCCAGGCAGATTGGATCGCAGGCCGCCCTGTTCAGCCGAAATGGGTCTGTTAAGGTCATAATCAGGATTGATTGTTGATTCTCCCTGGGCGCCGCCGTTGGAGGCTGATTCCTCCATTGTTTTGTAATTCTTCGAGTTTTGTTTCCCTCGTCCTGTAGGTTTGTGCTTAATCAAGTTCCTTGAATTGTATGCTCTTCCAATTCCAGACTGTAGAGAACGAACGACAGCGTTTATGCGGGGTGTACGAAGTAGCATCGAAAAGTATACCACCATATTAGTGCGTCCTGACGTGACCTTTTGGAGTGGTTGTGAATAGCTCGCTATTAATAGACCGCGTTTCTCAGCGGGGTTTGCTGGTCGGGGAATTTATTCCCGCAGGC
The DNA here is from genome assembly GCF_000732125.1 of Scedosporium apiospermum. Lineage (NCBI taxonomy): Eukaryota > Fungi > Ascomycota > Sordariomycetes > Microascales > Microascaceae > Scedosporium > Scedosporium apiospermum. The sequence goes on along the minus strand of NW_015971792.1, from coordinate 327,740 downwards.
GTCTTGCGGTATTGTTCGGAGCGGAGTGACGGGGCCGCTATCCGCTTGTCAGAACGAGTGGGATTCGATTAGCAAAGAACGAACGAGAATGGCGCTATATTTTTTTTTTCTCACTCCGCGATACCCTATCTAGAAGAGCAAGGATCGACTGAGAAATTAGTCTTGCGGCATTCCGGTCAAGGTTCCCTTCAAGGTGAGGCCCTCTCATTTGTTTGTACGATCCAGTCTCCACGTAAGACCATTCCCCGGCTCTTGCCTCCTCAATAAATCGCTTTATCGGCGTGCTCTGTCACTGTTATCGTTCAGATTTGATGTCATCTCATCTTCTAGTGCTATGCAGTAGCGTTTTCACTCATCGTTGTTTCCTGCTAGTATTGATGTAACATCTGCTCATCTGGACGCATGACATATTGAAACCGAGCCATTCAAAGTCCACATGTCGCAGTTGCCTAAAAGGCATATTTACGCATTTGCGCACGGCATACAAACTTGATACACTTCAACATACTGCCAACACTAGAGAGCTTCTTGTAGAGATTCCACGATTCCGGAGTCCTGTATATCTCTATCTATTTCGTTGGCCATATGCTTTCTTGAATCGGGTGTGCGGGAACGTGAGGGATCTCAGGAGACTAGGAAAGTGCGGTCTAGCTCTCTTCTATTTATTGTAGAAAGTAAGGTGTTGCGCTGCGGAAGACCTTACCCCCTCACGATTAAGGGTCTGCCCCGGTGCTCCAGCTTTGGTCTGAGAATGGCTCCAATACCGGGGAAGGGTCAATCCTTGATGAGAATGGTAAAGCCGGTGGTGGAATACAAAAATCTCGGTACCTGGGCTCTAATTCAGCAGAGGGGACTTTATATTTCCTAGGGCTGTAAAAGCACTCGCATGAAGTGACCACAATGTGATTGTTGCGACTCAAAGAACGAAATGCATTGAATTTGATGCTAAAGCAGCTGATAACTGAAGCAAGAGGGAGGGCTCATAAAGCCGATTGAACCGCCAATGCAATATTTGGTATCCCAGTTCAGGTTGACTTTAATGATGATCTATTCTACAGCTTACCTCGCCCGTTGACACGGGTCATTTTCTCCGCCCCAGGCCAAGCCCCAAGCCCACCGCCGCCCATCTCGAACACTCTCGCAGCCTTCAGCACACCAAGGTCATCCCAGCGCTTGCCGACCAGCTGCATTCCTACCGGCAATTTACTTTCACCGTCGCATGCCGTCGCCCAGCCGCAAGGAACGCTCAAAGCCGGGTGTCCAGTGGCGTTGAACTGGCACGTATTGTTCATCGCCCCCAGCGCCAACATCGCCTTATCCAGAACCGTGCTGCCGCCCTCCGAGACACGCCTCATATCCGGGTGCGGCGGCGCAACCGTCGGAGCAGTCGGAGTCACGACGATGTCGAACTCCTCTAAGACCTCGTCGTACGCCTTGCGCATCTGCAGCACATGGCGGTGCGCTTTTGCCTGGATCGTTGGGCTGAACCTCTCTGCGAGCATCGTCTCGCCAAAGATGACGTGTATTACTGCTGGGTTGTGGTGTGTGAGGAGGTCGAACATTTCCTGATCTGGTGGCCACCGTGGTGTCCAGTGAGGTAGGCTATGCGTCAGGATATCGGGAACGCGTCCTCCCATCCCGAGTAACCCTAGGTTGTTCCGGCACGAGGCCGTCCAGATTGATGGACCGATAAGGTGCATTGGCACCGATACTTCGGAGACTATCGCGCCGGCGGCGGTAAAGTGCGTGAAAGCTGCCTCACGTACCACGGACGCTACCTCGGGGGATGTGTGGGGGGATATCAAAGACTCGCTGATAACTCCGATTCGAAGCGGTCGCCCTCGCTGCTTTTGCTCTTGAATTAACACAGAAGGGGTGAATTGTCGTAGTTCGTCGTAATACGGCTGGACGTTGTTTCTGAGGGGCGTCTTGGGGCCCATTCGCCCGTCCAGTCCATCATAGCCCGCGATCGCCTGCAGGAGCAACGCGATGTCATCCAACTTCACGGCCAGTGGCCCAGCGTGGTCGATCATGGGATGTAAACCCGCGATACCCGTATAGGGTACCAAGCCGTGCGTCGGCTTCAACCCGTACACGCCGCAGTACGCCGCAGGGACTCGGATAGACCCGGCCTGGTCTCCGCCAAGGGCCATGCCCACGTCATCTCCTGAACCGTGGAGTCCGGGGACTCCCGCTTGCCTCGCAAGTCGGAGGCCTAGGAGGCATGCTGCACCGCTACTGCTTCCGCCGGCGTTGAAGCCTCTGAGCCATGGGTTGTGGACGGGTCCGTTAGCCGATGTGTATGACATGGGGGTCAACGAGTAGTTTTCGCATGTTGCCGTTCCAGCAATGGTCGCTCCATTGTCGAGAAGCCGCTTGACCACTGACGCGTCAATGGGCGAAAGGGGGTACTTGTTGCTGCCTTTCCTAATCAACTGAGGGAAAGTACCGCAAGTGTAAGGAACGCCCCCGACAGACATGTTATCCTTGACTATGACCCTTCTGCCCTTGAGTAAAGTCGAGGATGGATTCACAGAGACAAGATTTGTTCTGTGGCTCCATGCGTTCATGTCATTGTTTTGTGGGCGAGGCCGAGCGTATGCTCGAGTCCCTCCAATTGTGGGTGTAGGCAACAACCTCTCGTCAACATAATCGGGCAAGGCTTCAACAGTTGTAGCCGTGAGTTCTGCCGATTGCAGAACTGCTAAATAGCCTTCAATATCGTGGTCGGGGATTGTGATGTTATTTTTAGCTGCCACACGTCGAAGCAATTCGACGTTGACGCTCGTCCTGTTTTGGCCGTCAGTCCTTTTGCCTCTTTCATCTGGAGGCTGGAAGATGACCACTCACTCGCAACCTCTCTCCAATGCTACGAGAGACATCGTTTCCAGATAATGAGGCCTTCTACGGCCTTACCTTTGGACTAGAGACTTGCCCTGTACGTATAGTAAGCTATGGCAATCTAGCTACAGCTAAATGGTCAATGATGATTCGAATCGCCGCATCCCTATGTGAACTATCCTTCCGCTTTAAGTGCACTTGAGATCGGATACTCTGCCGAATGGAGCCTAGTCATCGGCTACAAGATTTGTGGGGGGTGGGCCTTCTGTTAATCTCGTTAAGGCAACGGACTTAAGATTCCGTTCCAGTGTAGCTGCGGACATTTAGTCCCGAAGAGCGCGGAGCGGACGGCCCCTCCACATAGCCCCAGTCGTCACCCGAACCGGGCTGTTGGATCCGCCGATTATTAGAATCTTTAAGCTAAGGATGAGAAGCCAATTAATCGGCCGAGGTTTGGAAACAAGGGAGTATACGCATCTTGGTACTCGGGATTTGATTTCGGTTTCAATTGCTTAGCGAGCTGCTTGATCTGGTGACCTCTAATTTACATGCTAAAATCGTTCCCTTGATAAAAATCGAATAGTGGCTGATAGTCACTAAACATGCCCTCCATTGTCTGGGAAAGGTCGGAGTTGAAGGGATTAGGTGCCCTGAAGAGTGACGCTAGATCCTCTCCGTTGATATACGTATCAACCCACGGGAAATCGGAGTTAACGGTCGGCGCTCCCATCTCGTCATGGCCCCCAGAAAGAGCCTGCTGTTCGTGATACCCAGTATGCATCGTGGGATCATCAATTACCGTCGTTGATGGCGCATATGGATCCGTCTGAGCGCCGGAATCCGCTGCTACCCTGGTCTGAGTCTGTTGTTGTGTCGACCGCAAGGTAACTAGCCAGCGAATGGTGGCCGCGGTCAAATTGTTAAGAGAGTCGCGACAGCGCCTCGCGTCCACCCAATGCTCCCCGGCGGCACTAAGCAGATTGGACGCCGCCACCATAGTTTGCGTGAGAGAATCAATCTCGGTCTTTAGCGCCAGCTTGCGCACCATCCAGGTGCAGTAGAGGATGATGATGGCGCTAAGACAGATCGAGTGGATGCTTGTCCACGAATACGACATCCTATCGGAGTTGTACAGCTCCTTCCACAGGCGGATGGTAGCCTCGGCGCTCTGGTAGCAGTGCGTCAGCGAGTCTTTGCTCGGCGACCGGATCCGCGGCGTCGGGCGGAACAGGAGCATGACCATCTCATGGTATCTGATTTCGCAGAGAACCGATAGGTGTTTGCTTTCGTCTCCGAAAGTTGGGAAGGACCGGCGAATAGCTACCAGACGATCGTAGAGGCCGTTTTGCCAAGCTTCCACGTCTGGAATTCGAGGGTACGTGTGCTGCGGCGCGTTGGGCGAAATGCTGTGCAGCGTGTACATTATTTCTGAGTTCACTAGGGCGAGCTTGAAATGAACTACAGCGCATGCGATGGCTCCCGGACTGTTATCAGTAGCGTGCGGCGATGATTGATTGTCGCTGTATTTTCTTAATGCGTCAAGTTCGTGGTCTTCGAGGCCATGCGGCAGCTGGTGTAGACTTAGCATATTATGGCTCACGGCTCTAGTTATGGAGAAGGAAAGGTCGGTGATTTTTCAGTAATACCTACCCTGAGGTCACAGGCTTCATCCCTCAAGCCGACCGGTCTTCCCAATGTGGTGGCAATGATTCTATCCATAGAAAACACGACCCAGAATACCCTGGTCCGCATCTCACGTTCAAAAGCGTCGACCGGTTGGCCGGTTGCGAGGTCCTGTTGCAAGCCGAGATCTAGCACAGCGGCCAGGCACTGGTAATTGAGATACCAAGGGTTGATTCCCAAGAAGCGACTGTGCAAGGTGAGCATAGATATCAGTAGTAAACATTGAACTCCCTCAGTCGAGCTCTGGAAGTCAATCTCGTCCGTATATTCCATGGCCGCGGCACAAAGGCCCTCTCCACTAAATGGAATTCTTAGGCGTCGTGATAAGATGATGGCCGAGATAGCCAAAACCATCATCACTTGGAACTTGACGGCTTTGCTCACTGCTGGCGTGTCACCATCATACAGTTTCTCAAGCGCACGGAAGTGACTATGCTGATGCAGGAACGGATATCGAGGGTGTACCTGTTCAAAATAAATCAAGGAGAGCTGAACTGCTTGCTCCTTAGACTCAGGTAGGGCAGACGGTCCGATCGCGAACATCGACCGGCACCTCGTCTCTGCCGTCGTCTCATCAGACTGACTCGTCCCCCCCGGGTTATAGCGGTTACCGGCCCGATCCGCACGATCGAGAACCAATTTTGCAATTGAAAACCCGCTTGATGGTCCTACATACTTGTTTACCCCGGCCGACAAAGGTATCATCCCCATCTCGTGCGCAATATCGCCAGAAATCTGTCGTCCCATCGACCCTCCGTGAGGCGTCGACGAGGTATCCGGTGTCAGTGGTAATAGAGGACCGCCTCCACCGCCATCAGAACTAGATGGTCGTGTATGTGCCCCTGGAGCTGGCGTTGCCACCGAGGACTGCAGAATCTCTTGTTCGGCAGGTCCATCAGGATTTCTTAACACTGCCGCATGTTCATCACCCAGATCCGTAACGTCGATGTCTGGGCATCGTTCGCGCAGAAATTTAAGTAGGCGCCTGTTTTGCTCCTGCAACCTTATAGCTTCCCTAGATTTTTTTTCCTATAATTTTAGCACCAACGATCCGACCATTAACGCACCCTCTCGTGTAGGATCACAAACCTCCTGGGTATGCTGGGACCCTGCCACGTCGTTTTACCATCCACACAGTCAGTACGCGCCCGTTGGCAGGCGGAACACTTTGGCAATACGCCATCACACTTCCAGCCAAGCCAGCATTAGCCTTTTCTGTGAATACTGCTGCTGCTGCAAGAGAGATGCTACCTTAATCTTCCTAGCTTGGCACCTCCGGCACGCTAACCGCTTTCGTCGGCCATGGGATGGCCTCCGGGTGGTCTCATCCAAGTTGTCGGACTCGGACGGGCCAATTTGTGCCGCCGATGGACTCGCGTGAGTGAGTTGGCTCTGGTGTAGGGATGCCATTCTGCGCATGATGCGGAAGGGTTGGAGGAAACTCCGCGTGCGCCATGGGTGGGAATTGAATCCCGTCTTTTATTATCAGCATGATGGAGCTAAACAATCGCGCTAACGCTCCCCGCAACAACGCCGAGCCACTAGTGCGGTGCTAGATTTTCAACAAGAAGCGGGCAGATGTTGTCCGCGCGCGGAAATTGTTTGTCCGATGGCAAAAAAACCTTATCTTGCTCCCAGCCGGATGGTCTGCATCATTACGCTGAACGTTCGATAACATTGGCCCCATCCTGGGGTGTCATGCTTCCCCAGACCGGGGCCCCATGTTTTCCAGATAGATGATATTCGTGCCTGGGAATCCGGCTGAAGCACTTAAAAGCATCGACCAAACCCCGTTCATCTCGAAGGTCTTGAAGGATCTTCACAGATCATAGCAAGCATCACAGCCGCCGAAATACCTTGGACTTAGTCATTGAAATGGACGCTCCTACTAACAAGCCCGATAATCCTGACGAGGTCTCTTCTTCCAAAGTTCACGACCATGATGTTCCTGTCAGCATGACGGAGGAGAAACGCGACACTGCCGAACATACTCGGCCGCCCCCCCTCACCGAAGACGAGCTTGCTCTAGAAAAGAAGTTGCGGCGGAAGATTGATCTCAGGATCATGCCTCTCATAATCTGGACCTATTTAATGAACTATATCGATCGGTTAGTGGTGTATTCCCGAGGAGTTTTCCAAGACCACATGCTGACCTTGTGCAGAAACAACTACGCTGCCGCCCGACTTCAGGGCCTTGAAGCCGATCTCAAGCTAACCGATACCCAATGTAAGCAAATCTTAATATCCCCAGATGGAGTGACACCTTGAACCACTTTCCGTTTTGGCAAAGGATATTACAGACGCAGATATCGTCGCCAAATCTGGGACCATCAATACTGATATCTTCGTAAACAGATCAAGTCGGGCTTTCGGTTCTATTCATCACCTATGTTAGTTGAAATGAATTCAAACCATTTGTCTATTAGGCACTTCATACTAAAGATGCTACCGTTCTAGGTCCTAGGTCAACTCCCCTCGAACATAATGCTAAACTACTTCGGCAAGCCGGCTTATTATATCGGATTCTTCACTATTGCTTGGGGTCTAGTCTCGGCCCTGACGTCCTTGGTGCAGGATTTTACCGGCATCGTCATTTGCAGACTAGTCCTCGGTCTCGTTGGTTAGTTGTTGCCATTCCATGATGTATCCTCCGAGCCGTGCTAACATTCTCCTTCAGAGGCCCCATTCTTCCCTGGCGTAAGTATATCAATCAATCGGAGCGGTCTCTATTTCAACCCCTTTCGCCGAGATCAATCAACTGTTTCCCAATATCTGACCGTTCAACCAAAATTTCTTAGGTCATTTTCTACCTCTCTAAGTGGTACACGAAAAAGGAGTTGTCGCTCCGTATGGCTCTCTTCTACAACGGCTCCCTCATTGCCGGTGCCTTTGGCAATCTCATTGCTGCCGGTATTCTCCGAGGCCTGGACGGAGCCAGGGGTATCTCCGCCTGGAGATGGCTGTACATTCTCGAAGGTGTCATAACCGTGGCCTCGGGAATCGCTATCTGCGTAGTCCTCCCAGACTTCCCTGAATCGTGGAAAAGTCTCAGCCCAGAGATGCGCGATATTGCGAAGCGAAGACTGGCTATGGACGCGGCTGAAGCCGACGTCGATACTGGCGGCAGCAAGACAGCATTCAAGGGTCTCAAAATGGCTCTCACGGACCCCAAAATTTTGGTTTTAACCCTGGCTCAACATGCCTTCATCGGCGCTGGTGGCTTCCAAAACTTCTTCCCGACGTTGACGAGAACCCTAGGGTTCAACAACACTATCTCCCTGTTGTTAGTCGCACCGCCGTACGTTTTCATGGCGTTTTACTGCGCCTTCCACTCGTGGATGTCGGATAGGGTCCAGAATAGATTCTGGTTCTTCATGTGCAAGTCTTTCACCGCACCTCGTGGGCCACTCCTCGTTTGGGATATCTACTAACGTGTTGGTGAATAGATCCCATCCCCGTCGTTATCACGGGATGTGTAATCTTCATGACAACGACCTCCTTTGGCCCTCGCTACTTCTCTCTCTTCCTTCTCAATTTCGTCTTCACGATGAACGGCACAACTTATGCCTGGATGTCAACCTGCGCTTCACGGCCCCCTGCTAAACGTGCCGCGGCCCTGGGATTCATGAACGCTGTCGGTAACGCCGCCAGTATCTGGACATCATACACATATTTCGCTAGCCAGGGAAACAGGTACCCAGTTGCCCTTGGTATCGTCATTGCCCTTATGGTCATTTCCGGTATCGGCGGTACCTTGCAGCGACAAATCTTGGTTCGCGAAAATAGGCGACTGGAGAAACTTGAAGATGAAGACGCTGTCCTGGACGCGAAGGACTTGAAGAAGCTGCAGGCGATGGCTGATATCACCGGGGTCGATGTCGCTACCGCTAGAGAGCTGCAGAAGGGGTTCAGATACTTGGTTTGATTCTTGGGTGAGGATTTCCTATGTTGTAGGCTAGTAATTAAGTCTCTGGGTTGCAGTGAGAGGATTCCCCAGTGCCTGCTGTAAGAACATTGATTTGCCCTTGCGGCTTTTTACTGTTTCATTCGCGTCCAGATATATAGTAAGCTGAAGGTTACTACTGAGCAAAGTGACCCTGGACACTCTAAAATTGAAGTTTTCCAGAATTGAGCCAAGCAAAGACAAAGAGACCCCCGGAAAATCTGCCATCTGTTAGGTGTGCCATTGGCCTAAATGGTTTGCACATTCTTCCCAGTACCAAACGCCTGTAGCCTGATACTTTCAGTTTGTGCAACCACTTAAACTGGACAACCCTAGACGGCCCTGAGAACAATCATCCAAGCCTTCACGCCCTGTCCACGCCTATAGTCCTCCAACTGAGCACCTACAACCTGCACCTTCCCAGAAGCCACCAACCCCCGAATCGTCTCCTCGTACCCCCCTTCGCTAAAGATGGACTCCAGGATAGTCGCGACAATGAACCCACCCGTTTTCACAACCCGCGCAAACTCCCCAAGGACCGCAGGCCCAACATGTCCCAGCGTCAACGTCCCAGCACAAGTAACAGCATCGTAAGTCCCATCCTTAAAATGAAGAGCTTCCGAAAGGTCCACTGTATCTAGCGAGCGGTAAGCACCAGTGTTCTCCGCAACCCGGAGCATCCCCGTGCTCAGGTCGATTCCGTCGATTTTCTTGGCGCCGAGGGCCGCGAGGTGGCTTCCGACTAGGCCGGTCCCGCATCCGGCGTCGAGGATCTCGAGGGTGTCATTGATGCGAGGCGTTTGGAGGGCCTGGAGGAGGTATGCGGCTGCTAGGGCTGGGGCGACGTAGTCTTGGGAGGAGTCGGCGAGTTCTTTGTTGTAGGTGGTGGCCCACTCGTCGTAGATGGCACGGAGCTTGGTGGGATCGGTGCCATCCAGCGCGTAGAGTTCACCAAGTCGAGACATGATTTTCGGGGGGTATATAGTGGTGAGAAAAGGAGTGAGGATTCGGGGACTGGTCTAGAGGTGGCGCGAAGGCTAAAGAGATGGGAGGTGAGCTAATGGAAACAGGACATGTCGGAGCGTACTCACTTAGGAATGGAGTATCCTAGGACCGAGTAACAGCTCGCCTTTTATGCTTTCCCACGTAGATCCCTCTTACCACAGTACTAGACGTGCCTCTGGACCTCATTCCCATCAATTGATCTTTTCGCCCCTCTCCTCCCTCTCCTCCCTCCATTAAACTTCGACGCCTAGAAAACTGCCGGGGCAAAGTCCCGCGCAGACCGCAAAGAAAACAGGTTTACCTTTCACGTTTTTTATTTACATGAACCATCTCCTCTTGCTCTCGGCGCGAGTGGAGCCTTCCGCAAACAGGATTGGCTCAGGGTGCGGAGGGCGGCGCCGATATGACGCAGGAAAACAGGGACAGCTGCATAATAACGCAATTGCCAAGACATTCCGTAGGGCCAAGGTTTTAGGGGTTCAAGGGTCAGGGTAAGGAAACGTATATATAGCATAGCTTAATTGTATTAAACTTGGTTGGTATTGGTCCCGGTCAGGTGGGTCTCCCTGCCTCTTACATCAAATTCCCATATCAGATTTCCCGTATTCACTCGAATGAGTACCTCGGATAGAGCAGCTTTTCCATGTTACGACATGTAGCGACTATTTGCCGTGTTTAAGTTTGAGACGTCATCTTCAAAGTAGTTGCGTGCTCCGGGCAAGGGAGAGGAGTCCGTACGTGATCCAATTGCTGCCGCTGGCTGCGAGCCCCTCAAACCCGGGGATAATTCGGGGGTTTCCCAACTCCGTGTTACCTATATGTCAAGTTCGAAGGTGGGTGAATCTTCCTCGTACATAGTAATCCGATAGGGCGGGGGATGAGAACGGGTGCTGAGAGTTTCTTTAGACATTGTACATCATCCGTTGAGCGCTTATCTTCGCCTCTAACAACAAATGTCTATCTTAACAAAGCAAAGGGCGTAGAAACATGGTAAAATTGACAGCGCCAAGGATTCGAAAGGCACCGTCGGAGAAATGCCGACTAGCCCCTGGCGCCCGCACTAGGAGACACGAAGACATTTCTTTCTAGATCGGCCCACTTAGTAGTCGCCCAGATTGCGTGGAATGGCCTTATTCTTGTTGATCCACTTGATCGCTTCGTGTTCCCGTGGAATATAGTCACATTCGAATGGGTCGTGTCTAGTGTACGAAGTAGTGCCGCGTCCACGATCCCACTCGACGAAGATTACGTGATCCCGGTGGACCGGAAGACAGCAACCGAAACCGGCCTTCTCCTCTCCGGTTTTCGTCGGCTAACAAGTCCATTCCACGCCTTTTAATGTCCCCCTCGCGTCCCTCAAGAGCCGCCGAAATCTCACAGGCATCACTGCAAGCAATTAACCAAACTCTTGTTCAAGATGGCCTCAGGGAAACCTTCATACCTCATCGTCGGCGCAGGCGTGTTCGGCGTATCCACCGCCTATCATCTGATCCGGAAGTACCCAGACGCCTCAATCACCATCGTCGACAGGGACGCCTACGATGCCGACTCCCGCGTGGCCGCCTCATGGGACTGGAACAAGGTGGTGCGTGCCGACTACGAGGACAAGATCTACTGCCGATTGGCGCTCGAGGCTCAGGATATCTTCGAGTCGGACCCTCTCTGGCAGCCCTATTTCCACCGGACCGGCGTCTACTGGATATGCCGGAGTGACTACGCGCAAACCGTCATTAACCACCACAAAGAACTTGGTCGGGGTGATGATATCGTCGCCTTGCCTGTTGCCGAGGCCCGGAAGCTGTACGACGGGCTGTTCGACAATGCTGATTACACGGGCGCTAAGGAAGTGCTTGTGAATAAGTCTAGTGGTTGGGGTGCTGCCGGAGACTCCCTCGTGGCAATCACTAAGAAGTCTATCGAACTAGGCGTTAAGTATGTGACGGCAGGCGTTGCAGCGTTGGAATTCGATGGTCGCAGCCGCTGCACTGGAGTCAAGACAGAAAAGGGAGATGTTTTGTCCGCCACGCATGTTATCGTTGCCACTGGAGCTTTCACTCCCACATTGCTGGAGCGGAGCGCTGCGGCCAGCGGCAACGAGGGGCTGAGTGCTGGGTCAAGGATTCTCGCGGCTGGAATCACGACGGGAATGGCACAACTCACCCCTGAGCAGCATGAGAAGTTTAGGAACATGCCCGTCGGCTTCCAGGGTTATACACCCAACGAAGGTTAGCTTCCCCTCCGATCTTTTGTTTTCGAATTGGATTCCAGGCCCGGCTAACTGTTCTTACAGGAAAACCCTTCATCGGTACTCTTCCGCCGACGAAAGACGGAGAGCTGAAGTGGTGGGGTTCCAAGATTTTCACAAACACTCGGGAAGTGCTGCCAGGGCGTTCCCTCTCCTCTCCGCCTCCTACTTCCGATTACAACCAATGGAAGGTCCCCGGACCCCTCAAGCAAGATATCGTCGAGGCGAGGAATCTCTGGTACGGGCCTACGAGTGCTGATTGGGAAATGACAAAGCACCGTATTTGCTGGTAAGTTCCCCTTCCGCATCTCGATTTTCAAATTAGCTTCTAATACATACTCAATAGGGACGCCTTCACCACGACCTCCGACTTTATCATTTCTCCCCATTCGGCTGCCAAGGGGCTTTATATTGCTTCATGCGGTTCTTTCCACGGCTATAAGTTCTTCCCGGTGCTCGGCAAGTACGTCACGCAAATGATTGAGGGCGAGCTGGCCCCCGAGTTGGCAGAGAAGTGGGCTTGGGATCGCCAGCGTCCGGATTCGTCGCAGAATGTAGAGTATCCTAACTCGGAGATGAACCATCTGTTGAGGAAGGTGTAGAGTGGGATGACCCGCGCCCTTGATCTAGTCGGGCTGCGGGGACTGCATTTGAGGGGTTAGTTGGATAGTAGAGAGCGTGTCTCGTAGATAGATAGATTGTTGTTGTGGGTTGGGTGCATCCACCGGTGTATATAAAGTTTATTAATCTGCCCTGTGATCATATCAAACGTCCGTCAAGTCTAAGAACGTAATCTCCAAATGAAGCCGGGGCCGTCGTCGTTTTATCGTTTGGAGGGTGGCAGGCGTAATCATATCCGTTTCTACCTTCAGGCCTAAAATGGCTTTAGTAGACCCAGCCTGGAGTTTCTGTATTTATGAAGTGTAAAAAATGTGGCAGCGTTGACTATGAGCTTTGGAACTTTTATTTGGGACGGTTGCTCGCTGCCCGCAATGCGAGAATTCCCTGCACCGCAAACTCCTGGTTCCCCGCTCCTGTGAGAGCTCGGACAGCCAATCGTTCTCGGTTCGCCCCAATCTTGCCGCGTCGCCTGCGAGAATCTGCAACTTCATTATGCAAGATGCAGAGGCTATGCTGATATCTGAAGTGTAGAAATATGCAGTCCCTCATCTAAAGTGTATGAAACGTATGTCTCATACAGACTTGTTTGTCCTGGGGCTTTGCAACCGACACATAGGCACAATATCAGCCTGGGTGTTAGGTGCTTGCGGTTGATTGAGTACTACTGCATCTTCTGCGGAACTTGCTCCAAATAAAATCCCAGCTTCTACCCTCGTTTCGAGGCTTTTTAACTTGGCTCTCTCCGACAACGCCCCACTTGGAAACCCCCATATGTATCAAAATGGACGAACAGCGTGCAACATCCTCGACTCCGTGAGTTCAATAACGGCTGTTACCCTATCCGGTCAATACTAACGACATTTTGGTAGTTCAAACGGTGAATTCAGCGGATTCCCGTTCAAGTATCGTGATCTCGATCTTGAGAGGCCTACTTTTCGGCTTGTGCGACTTTTCAAAGGCGAAAGTACAGACTGCCTTGGCTGCGAGATATTCCACGCCTCATTCTGCAACCGGGAGACCTCTATTTCCTATGACGCGTTATCCTATACATGGGGCAATGATGAAGATCGCCGCATCCTATATGTCAGGGGAGGGCAACTGGAAGTCACTCCGAACCTATACGCGGTGCTGGAAGCTCTGCGCTCCTCGACGCAGGATCGGATCCTATGGATTGACGCTCTTTGCATCAACCAAAAGAGTCTTGGGGAGCGGCAACACCAAGTTGGGCAAATGGGACGCATCTATGGAAGTGCGGACACGGTTCTTTTCTGGCTCGGGCCCTCAACGTCTGCAACGAACATCGCACTAGAGTCCTTAAAAAAACTTCAAGAGCAGAGCGCAATGTATAACTACAAGACCTGGAATCGAATGGATCAGCGTTGGGACAAGTTATGGTCCGACTTACTGCCCGAGCTGGAAAACACCTACCCAAATTTGTCATCCCGCCTACGAGAAGGCTTACAAGATCTTTTGAGTCGATCATGGTTTGAGAGAGTGTGGATTCTACAAGAAGTCGCCAATTCGAAGAAGGCCTACGTGTGCTGTGGCAAAATGTTTGTCTCAGCCCGAATATTCACAGTTGCCCCGCGACTGTTTGGGGTTGAGCCAAGTCCGCATTGTCAAGCTGTCCTTGACATCATGCCGGGCCCATCTAGACAAGATTCATGGTGGAGCGAGGAGCCGGATCTTTATACCCTCTTGAAAAAGTTTCGTCGAAGCAAGGCCAGTGACCCGCGAGACATGATTTTCGCTTTACTTGGCCTTGCTTCAGATGCCCAGGTGGACGGTTTTCCATCTGCGAACTACAATCAGGAAGAAGCCGATGTAGTTGGAGAGGTTCTCGAATTTATATGCTCCGTCGACCCGGGATATGTTCCAGTTCCAGCAGAGAAGAACTTTTATACAATTCTGGCCTGCAACACTAATATCTCGATGTCACAGTTTTTGTCGTCTCTAAACTTATTATCCGATTCTGATCTTGGAGTCAATTCCCATTTATCTAGGGACCCGGAAAATCTGCCTAATCCGCTCGGTAATACCACTATCCTCCCTAGAAAAGCGCCTATCGTTCCAGCCCAGTATTTGCGTGGACGAGAAATATGGGATGTTCTGTTGCAGCAATGGAGCAGTATCGAGATTCCCAACGAAGTTGTTAGGGAAGCAGCAAGGAATGGAGGAAAGGAGGACATGGAGCTTCTACTCCAACGACGGCCGCACGACATTGACATCACTCGAGAGGTCATTGAGGCTGTAGTGGAGAATACTACAGGAGGAAACGAGATCGTAGCATTTCTTCTCCACCAACGAGGATATGAGACTACAATAGTTGCGGGATGGACCTCGCAAGGGGAGGACATGATAATTCGGCTCCTTCTCAACGAAATGGCATGCTTAACGGAGAATATTATTCACGCCGCGGTAATTACCTGGAGCCCAGCCGGACTACGGCAGCTTTTCAAGAAAATGCCGCTTCGGACTACTATGACTTCCCAAGATATTATGAAGGCGGTAGTCGGGTATTCAGAGCCATTGCAATCGGGGCTTCACGAAGAAAAATGGTATAAGATTCCGGTTAGGAGGGAGGCGCGGGACTCCAAGGAGTGGATATTAGATCTTGTTCTCCAAGAAAGGGGGGATGAGATTACGATTACGGAAGAGATTATGAAGGTGGCAGCACGGAACCCAAACCCGGGGGTATTAGAATTTCTTATCCGAGAAAGAGGGTATGAGATTACAATTACTGAGGAGGTTATGAAGGCAGCAGCACAGAACGCCAGCCCGCTGGTATTAGAGCTTCTTCTCGATAAAAGAGGGCATGAGATTACAATTACAGAGGAGGTTATGAAGGCAGCAGCACAGAACGCCAACCCGCTAGTATTAGACCTTCTCTGGAGAAAACGGACTGGGATTGCCGAGGTATGCAGTATCTTATGATTCTCTCTTGAAATTGGCCTTGTGCCCACTCCAGTACATTTCCTAGACGACGATAGCCATAGGAAGAAGAGACGTTAAGCAGGAATGTGCCGCTGGGATAAGGTCAAGCGTGTGTTATATTAGCCAAGTGACCGGCATTCTTCATAATGTGCCAGCACAGCACACAAGATAGCTTATTGCAGCTGGAGTTGGCCCTGAAGTCCTCGGAAAGCAGTACGGCGAGGCAGAGTTCCTGGGGCTGCAGTTCACAGCCAGTAGAAGAACCAGCTACGGACTGGGCTCTGGCCGGATAGAGATCGCATAAATATTTGGTGTTAACACCACGCGCAAACATGTACTTGCTAGGGAGCGTGACCTTCCACGATTTCACTGTATTAATGACGATCAATCGAGACCCTTATGCCCAATGTTCTTGGCGCCGTTGGTAGTCCGGTTCCCAAATATTCTTAATATCGTTTGACCTCGTCACACAATAGTACGTCGCCGACCTGAGACAGTCGATCATCCGGTCGGACATAATGTCAGGGCCGGAGTAAAACTCCTATCCCACCTCGCGCAGGGCTAGAGTTTTGATTATTTTTCCAGCATGGTTTCGTGAAAGGCTTCCTCCCATGTAAACGACTTGGTCACTCCCGTGCTTTGGAAAAGGAGTGGCCAGGCAGAGCTGGCGCGAGAATACCTGGCGCGGTTAGCTCAGCTGCCGAGCGCTGTCCTACAGGGACTAATCGAGTCTAGAGTTGAGTGAGCCCTTTCATTTACTCACGGATACGACGGGGTTGGTGTTATCTTGTTGAGCCCAGCGATGGGTGAAACGCGGTGGTTTTGGAGTCTTACGAAGGCTGCACCATGGAGGCCAATGCATCATAGGGATGAACAAAGAGACAATATCCATCATCTTATTTATTCCGCAACGAGAGTTGCAAATATTGGGTAGTCTTCCAAGTTCCCCAACTTAAACTGGTGAGCAAGTTTCCGACATATTACCCTCGCGGTGGTAAAGCTGAGTGTTTTCAAGTCCCTGACCCGTGCTTCGGGATCCGCGCCATGCTCAAGATACAGCTCAAGGATTTCAATGTATCCTATGTCTCTACCACCCTCCTGCAGCCTCTCTAAAAGGGCGGTCCAGGCAGTCTCGGATGGATCTTCCCAGTCACTTATAGTAGGTCCCTTTGGACAGGATTGAAACATCCGATTTGGATCTGCACCTTCCATGAATAAGGCGAGTACTAGTGAGGTATTAGCCGGAGCCAAACTGAGTCTGGTTCAGTCTGTAGTATAGATGAGCTCGGTCACAAATGACGCCATGCTGAGCAGCCTTGCCAAATGGTCCTGCGAAATACCTTCCCTTCGTCTCACCTGTAGAATCACATAGGGCCTAAGACATCGGTAAGACATGGCCACCTCAAGCATACTTGTCGGGCGGACTTCGCCAAATGAAGAGGAATTGGCTGGACAGCAAAAAATTTCGACCCAGGTGACTCCATCGATTCTGACAAGATTCTGGTTTGCGTAATCTAGTTCGTCCAAGAGAGCCTTGAATAGATTGGGAGCTAGAGATAGATCTTCGCCAGGGAGCTCCAGGCACGATGCTATCATGTCTTGGACCCAGGTCGGATAACGGGGAGGCCTACAGCTTTGAACTGAGACGGTGGATGCCTCCTCGCAGCACTTCAGGCGCCTAATAATGCCGCTCATCAAGGCTAGGGGGATTTCTTGATGGGAACGAAACCCATGCTCCTTTTTGAAAACGAGATCCCACATCTTCGGTTGAGACAAGAATTCCTTCGCTGTCAAGTGCATGAACTGGATCGTCCCTGTGTCTTCTAACAGCCCCGCGCAACGGCTTCTGAGGCGGCGTTGCCGCTGGGCCACTTGCGGTTGGAGGTCCACCAAGGCCTTGGGATCTATCTTGTCCTGTTTGGCCCTGATATTACCATTATCATCGAGGTGTCCCTCTCCAGCAAAACAGATTGTCAGAATGTCCAAATTTCCACGACGGACGCCACTAGCGTGCCAGTACATCGCAAGTTGGAAAAGCTTCGCGGATTCGCATCGATCTTGTCTCGCAATTTTCTGTAACATCATCATATAGAGACCATCTTTGCCATTCAGCTTCTGAGGGATCCTCTCTAATGCTTGCCAGAGCTCGGATTCCGTGTCACCCTTGTCGTTCCCGATGACAAGAGCGTCAACCACTAGACGCACCCAGAGAAACACCCCGAGGGACTTATCGGCAATGGCCTTGGCGAAATCAGAGCGTTTGTCTAGATCAGGAGCATCAGCCTCGAGTCGCTCCTGGCAATACTTCTCTATCGCCTTGGCGGTGTGGTGGTGGATCTGTAGACGCGGGATTTTGGCGAAGCGGCTTTCGAAAACGTTCAGCTGACGACTTGCGCAGCAGATCTTAACGTTCGGCTGATCTTTGACCGATAAGATCAATTTTGCGATCTCCATGTGTCCATCAACAATCCATTCGTTGATACCCCAGGCTTCGTCATCACTGGAACCTTCTGTGATGAGTTCGAGTTCGTCTGATGCGTAGTCGTGGAGTCGGTCTTTCATCCGATACTCATCTAGTCCGTCGATGAAGAGGCAGACCTTGAAGGTCTCCAGTCCATTTAATAGAGCTATAAAAGCTCTGCTTAGATTGGCCCAGCTGTTAACCTGCTCATCGACCAGGAGGTAGTCTTGGTTGTAAACGGATGGGAATGCAACGCCGATGAGTTGGCGCCGTTTCTCCAGTATTTGGAAAAGAAAGCTCCGTAGCATGCCTTCTCTGCACTTCATGATGTCGTTTCCGCTATCAAGGAAGAAGTATCCGACCTTTAACAACTCTTTATCGCCTGCCCATTCTCGCAGGCCTCGATTAACTTCAGAGTTGTAGTAGAGATATTTCATCAGTGTAGATTTGCCGCTGGCCGCTTTTCCGCTTATCCAGAAGAGCGGCTCCTCATTCTTCGTCCATGACATGAACGCCGGAGGGTCGCGTGATTCGGGCGAGATCTCGCTCTTTACGGCCCAATCACACGTGCCCATGTGCGCAGGTTTATCACTGGATTCTAGCGTTAACATGCTAGGAAATCTCAGGTATTCAAGGAGTTCTATGAGTGATAGAAATGTGAGTTCCAAGCGTCAAACAGATTAGAGCTAGGGCCGTCTTACTTTGCTGTCTAAGCTTGAGGTCGCCGATTATATCTGGGAAGTAAGTAATGGTCAGTACCATAGCCGTCGTGAGAGCGGCTAAGAAAAGGTCCGCGATAGCACGGACAGAGAAAAATTGACCATGTTTCAATGCAGTTCCTATGCGATAACTGCTAACGTCTAGAGGTTTCGAATAGACCTACTAGCCTAGTAAGGGAAGAGAGTGGACAGAACTGGGACTCTCACTTACCCGGAGTTCGGATTAGGAGAAGCTCCTTGATATACCCAAGAATCCGCTGATAACCTTGGTCTGTACTTGACACGAATCTAGCTATCTCCATGTGGTTGGCGTTGATGGCGCCTTGACGGACATTGAAGCCGTCATATATAGCAGATTCCTTTGGCACTATCTAACAGTCATGGGTAGTATTAGAATCACCGATCTTCTCCTCCGTATGCAAGAACATGAAGCACTTGCCATCCCTATAGCCGTGTTGAGCTCTTCTCGGATACAGAAAATAAGCATACTCTTTGAAACTGTGGTGAACTCGTGGCGTTGTCTTTCTATGGCGTCCGAATCACTCCATAGAACCCTAAGGAGCTGTGCGTTCGGCCGGCGGAGAGTCAACTTGGCTATTTTACTTAGAATTTCGCCGTACGCCCTCTTCCCGCTTCCGCGATGTGGGGTTCCCAGGAAGATCACTCCAATCGTATTGCTGTAGATAGCAGCTACGGGAGGGTGTCTCTCATGAGCATGATACTGGCTTGAGGTTATGAGTGCTTCCTTGACTAGGAGACCGCCAAGGCTATGGCAAATGAAAATAATCGGCCTGTTCTAATCCAGGCGAGTAAGCTTTGGTTCATATTGGAGGCAATCTAGGCCTTGTGGACATACCATGTCAATTTGGAGTCGTGAAAGATCCTCGAGCAGGGTATTAGAATGGCCGAATAAGCTATCTTGGCTCGCCGGTCGAAAAGCGTTGGCAATCCTGGCGTCGTATCCCCATGTGATGACCCTCACATTCTGCAAGTCTTCCCGTAGAAGTTTCTCCGGCCAGAACACGTTATCCTTGGACCAAGTATTTATCCGGGACCCGCGAAGCCCGTGAACAAACACAATGTCGGTTCCTGTATCATCGTTGCTGATATTATCGAAGACTACTAGCGGTCCAATGCCATCATGCAAAGAATTGCTTATCACCCTGTTCGATTCAACTGTGCTGTCTTCCGATTTCGGTCGGAGGCAATCTCTGAATGATCTTCTCATCTTGTCGGGCGGACCTCTTCGGCAGCGGTCGATACGGAGCTCCTGTCTTAAGCGATAGGTGGCGGGTTGGGTTTCACCTAATGGATCACGCTATGTATTAGGAGGGTTCGTGGGAGTTTTCAGCGATGGGAGCGAGGCACTTGGGCTCACTGTCTGGTTCACGCCGCCCGTCCACCTCATAAGTCCAATCACCTTCGAGCACACGTGTACCGCAAACATTGGGCGCCCCATGTTCAGGTTTGGTACCCAACGCACCGATGTGCTTGTTACATTTCAGCCATATCTGACTTGATTGGTCGCCTTGATCTTTGATCTGGTTTTGATCTGGTTGGCTATACGCAGTCCCGTTTAGACGAACTCACCCCCGGCCCCCCATTCACGATTCCCAGTTTCCATTTTCGGGTCTCTGCCTCCGCCGCTCAACAAGGGCGCCGTCAAGAAATCGCAAAGCTACAGTGATGAATCGCTAACATAACGAATGAGCAAACAGTCGCCACAATGGCCAGTGTTACGTGGTTGGTCGATGTTGGTGCTCTTAATTGAGGTGCCCGACGCGGCGACGCCGCTTTCACACATAATAAGAACGGCAACTGCAGCCTGTTTAGAAGTACTCTGAGTAAGATGGGAGAGCTAGGAGAAAGAATCTTATTTCGAGAGTCATATAAACTAATTCCAAGCCTACTTCAGTTTTTCGTCAGGGAATGTCGGAGGTTGTGGGCAATATCTACCTTGCTGGGTGCAGCTGCTGCAACAAGTAAATTCCCTTCGTCACTTTGGGGTCACTTCCATATTTCCCCCAAACGCCTCACGCCTTCCTACTGATCAGAATGACGAGATATTACAGAGCCATGTCGACTGCCAACAAGACGGGTACCAGGAAGGCTTGAAACTTGTTCCGGCATCCCAATATACTGTTGTACTCCCTCCCTGCACCGTTTGGATGGCGGAGTGTTATTAGAAGAAGGTTGGAGCGCACTTTTCGTGGAAGTCTTCATTGAAGAGGAGGCCTCAATAGAGGTCAGTTAGTTGAAGGGATTGGACTCTAGACAGGACACGAAAAGCTAGCTAAGGGATACTATTATAATCAGCGAAGCGAAGGCCGAATTGTCAAATTGCCAAGCAAAGTCCTTTCTCGAAATCCTTGTCGCAAAAATCACGGTTTCCCCAGTCGCGGAGATTGCCTCGCAGATAGTGATTCTGGGAATAGCCTGGAAAGTGCGTACTCCTAAGTTAGGCAGACGAGGACCGGGCGATCATACGAGCCACTGCCGTTGCTGCCATTTATGTGATTCCTATCTATATCCTCGAACCATTTAACTATCGTGGTAGAATCTGCGCCTGGCTTAAACACGTAGGATAAAGAATAGTTAACCACCGCTCCAAAATTCACGGAGCCCGGGAACCTCATTGATGTAAATTTGACGACCATCAAGCCAATTTACTGTACAGGGGTAGGGGATGACTTGCAGCCAGGCTTAGATGTCGCAATAAGGGGGCGGGCTGAGATTGAGGGGGGTCGGTCCCGAGAAGGATCGAGACCCATGTGCTCGTGGTTCTCGGCGTCATTGATCGCCCCGTTCCCAACTGTTCCTGATCTCCTGCAGGTCATATCACAGTTGCATTGTACTAACCTTCCTGTTTTATCCGTGGCTGGGTGCGGGACAGACCGGGGTTCATGCACGAACAGAACCAACTGCATATCGCTTAAGGGGAACGAGGGGGTTGTCGGACGCTGTACTTTCCTGAAATAGCGACACTCCGCGGATCAAAATGCAGGCGGTTCAATCGGATGCTGCCTCCCCTCCCTCATCATGTCGTCTCAGATGATCCTTCTGTCATTTTTCATGTCACTAAGCCTCCATGCGGTCTGGGCGCCCCCTCTCCCCAACCCCCTCTCTGTCCTTGTCAGAAGGTTAATAAAGTCTTAACGAGCCAGTAACCCTCCGGAGCGTGTTCGGCATGGTTAAGTCCTCAGGTAAGGTTCTCTCTCTTTTCTTCTAGTTTCTCAGTTTAATTCGCTGCCGTGAGAGCGAGCTACTCCATTTCCCATTGGCGGAGAATGAACGACATGCGACAGCCGGCCGCCACCATGAATCCTCCCAACGTTGCCGAATCGGCCGTCTTCGTCGCCCTCGAGGGCGTTCTCCGGAATCTCGGCATCAGCGGCTGGGTCGAGACCTCCAATTGCCGACATATTATAGCGAAGAGTGGCTTCAGGTGCAAGCGGGATTGCGAGTCGAAGCAACTCGAGGCCTTCAAAGTGATGCGCGAGCTCACGGAGTTGCCCGAAGTCGATTACACGGACAAGCTAAAGTGTCAGGTGGCCCACCTAGTCGAACTTGTCCACTGCTGGCAGCACGCTGGTGATGCCGTGAAGCACTTCGAGCGCTGGTGGGTCAACAAGACCGAGCCCGACGGGGACGTCTATTGCGACACGCCATCGGGCCTGTCGCGGAGGGATTCTAATCCGAAGCTTTCGGATGCCGCGATTGACGACCCCGGTGACGATTCGATACAAAGCACCGGCCAAGGCGACGATAAAAATCGCAACGAAGATGGCGAGGAGTTGGAGCTGCCCCCGCCACGACCTCCGCAGCTTCAAGAAGAAAGTCCTAGGGAGGGTATCAACAACCCAAATAATAGCGGCAAGGACTTCAATCCCCACGACTCTAGTCCAATCTCGCCCCGGTCTTCTGTAAACGGGAGCTCTACCCAACATCACAGATACGGGTCCAGCCCTGTGACTCCGCCCAGTGTATCACCCCCGAGATTCGATCTATCGGAAGGAATCACTACGCCGCCGAAGATAACGATACGCAACAGGATATTAAATGTGGATGTGCACGACACACCGACCAAGGCTATATCGAGGCCCACGGCCGACAGATTACAAGTGGCAACGACGACACGGAAACACGAAGACGACGAGGAAGATGGCGAGAAAAAGGCGCAAGATACGACCTCTTTGAACGACGTGAAGAATGAGGAAGAGGATCCAGTGGGGATCAAATGCGATGTAACTCTGAAGGAAGAAGAGATATCCCTCGCTGAGAAACTTATTCCTTCCGATTCTGAGGAGCTTTTCCGCAAGCCAAAGGCAAAACCCCCCCGTCAATACTCAGACGTTCTGTTCGATCCTCACATCGGCCAAATTCGACTTCCCAATCCTGATTTCAGGTACTCGAAATGGAGACTCCTTCAAAAGATCGAGGCGCCTTTCAAGACACTTGACAAGAGACTCGGGAGAGTGTATGTGCGTAAACACAGGAAGAATAGTTCCTACTGCAAGGTGGGATTCACGGAAAATACTGCAATTGAGAGGTACAATCAGGAGGGGTGCACTGCTTACCTGGCCACGGATTGCCCATACGAATCCCCCCAGAAGTATATCGGGGCGCATCGAGTGGAACAGTTGGTTTTGGAGGATATGAAGAGATACAACATAAAATTCGTGGAATGTTGCTGTTATGCGACGCGCCAGAAGACCAAGGTTCATACGGAGTGGTTCCATATCGACTGCGAAACGATGATTGAAAAAGTGAAGGAGTGGGAGGCGTTCTTCCTGTCGGGGATGTATACATTGCGCATGATCAGCGAGTTGGGCACTAGGATGCTTGATACCACCTATGTTGTCACGCCTAAGCGAATGCTACAGGCTCTGTCTGAGCTGCCCGGCTCGGGCGCGGAGGGATCCGTCATCGCCCTAGGACAGGTGGCCGTTGAGGATGATTCCACGGGCACAGAGGACAAGAGGCTACCAGAGGAGAAGAAAGCCGATGGAGTTGAGGAAGACCGAGATGGGGATTCTGGGGCTGGGCTGGACGAGACTCTTCCCGAGTGGTTCGTGGACCAGTTGACAGCTACTACAGAAGTCATCCGCAGGTCCATCGACCTTACGACCGCAAAGCCCAGCACGAAAATGAACGAAAATGCGACAAGTACACACCATGAACAAACGTCTGATGAGCAAGACGAAGCCTCCGCCGCCAGCCAGCCGCCCATAATCTCGCGGGTATTGGCGAGAAAGGATTCAAATGTCAATCCATTGGGTGTCTCAAGACGCTCGGAGAGCACCACACGACTGAAGGAGGGCACTAAAGACTCGATTGCCCAAGGAGTAGGAAAGCTCAAGCAACACCTTCGGCAGATTTTCAAGAGATCTGTTGCAAACAAACAGGTGCCACTCCCCTCGCATAGCGGCAACTGGAATCGTGGGCGATCTTCCACCACGATGGACGGCCACAGGTCAACCAAGGGGCCGGCGATAAAAGTCATGATGCAGCGCCGCTTGAGCACCGCATGGCCTATGAAGCCGCTAAAAGACGAGCCAATTGCGAGAGAGCAGGACGTCCCGCGGTTGGGGAGGATGGCAAGGGCCTGGACGTTCCGGTAGAGTGAAGGGCGGTAATTGGTGAACTCGCTTCGTGTATGATTAGTGTTGGAGGATGAATGTCTCCGTGTATATTAATGGCGTTTTGGGATGTTTTATCTACTGGAGTTTGAGGATTTAGCGGAGATGGTATTGATTCGGTTACAGTTCCGGGGAGGTAATCTTGTGCTGAGAGGGAGGGGATCTCGTAAGGCTTTCTCATATTGATTCATATAGTCTTATTCGCAAACACATTAATGTCGAGTATTGTTCATCTGCGCTGAAGCAAAGCCCCGTCTTCCCGCTGCCGCAGCAGAGTTAAAGGATTCCTGACCATGGCCGCATCTTTCTTGCAACTACAGGTCTGGGAACATCGGGAAGAGAAACGACGGAGTTTGTGTTGTGATCAATGAGCCTTCGAGTACAACTGTAGATGCCACTTAGAGCGACCATCTCTCGAGACCATCACAGCCTGTAGATCAAAAAATCCATATCATCTGCGCAATGTTCACAACAGCCGCAGTCCTTGTCGCCGAGACCATTAACGTCTATGTCGCCAACCTTCGGTCACGGAAGACGACCCCTCGCCATAACTTGGTGTCGGTTTGACGATATTCCTTTTTGCTTTCTCCTTCTTTCTTCGTTTCCGCTTCTTTCTTTGTCTCTCCTTATTTCCTGCTTTCCCCTTCTTTATTGTTTCGGTCTTGGCATCCGGTCCTTCTGTGACGGAAGGCAGCGCGATGGGGAGGGGCTGCTGAGAGGAGACACCATCCAATGATGCTATATCAGTATACTGTTATATCGTACGCCGGAAGAAACTGGGGGACATATACGGCTGGGGTTTTGTCCCAATTTGATCTTCCTCGCCCGGGGGAACTCGTGATACCACTCGCGATACCCTTCCATCCTCTTGTGCGTCCATGACTTGAGCACATGCTGCTTCATCTTTTCCTCGTCGCCGACTCGCTCTCCACAGAAGCACCGGGTAATATCAGCAGGTCTTTTGCGTTGCGGTCCCCCGTGCTTTTGCGACCACTTCAGACGCAGTTGGAGTGCTTTGTCTGATTTGAAGCCTCGGCCACAATCGCATGTCACGATTTGCACGAGATCTGGAGGAGGAGAGGCAGCGTCTTTGCTAAGCATTTTGGGTATCCGCGGATACTGATACACGGAACTTAGGGGCCGCGGAGGAACAGAAATTCGTACAGAGGTGCCTGGAAGCGTTAGCCTGATGGGTGGGATCGAGGGCTTCTGCTTCGCAACAGGTGGCATGTCGAGGACTTGAGACTCTTGTGCCGTTGGGTCGGAAGACGTGATTTTGTGCCTAAACCTTGAGGACATGGTTGGTCAATATGGTTACACAGCATTATCCTGTCTTGGATATACTTAGGGCAAGCTACGTCGGTTAACGGCATCGGACTTTCAATGAAGCCTTGGGAAGCACGGAGCCATCTAAATAAATAAATATCATCTTTGATTTCTATCCAGTGGGGAAGGGTCTTATCCACGCAGACAGTGGTTGGGACCTCGGGCGGGCGTTGTTGTACGAAGAGACCGCTAACTACTCGCAACGGCGGCGAGTTAAAAAGGAGTATCGACCTTGAATTCACGGAGCAGAGGAAGGTGAATTTTGAAAATACCTGGAGCAAAGAAACAACCTTTTGAAAACAATGGCGGCTCCGGTTCGGGAAAAGAAACTTGCTGCAAGCGTCGCGAGGGGGACTCGCTCATATTCCTTGGCCGTTGGGCCTGGCACCGCAAGGCCAAGCTCGAAGGCGATGGTCACATTCTCTTTTTGAGCTGTTCGGTTGGAAATTACTTCCTAATTATCGCTTATATGACTTTTACAGCCAATTTCGTGGAATTTTGAGGAGAAAGGAGCTCTGTCCCTTGGGAACAAGGAGATTATATGCGTTTGGTGATCACATCCGTGGCTCCACCACTGTAGAACGAAAGAGCCTTGGACTCAAGAGCCAACACTCAACCTGAAACATGATCCTGATTGAGCCCCAAACGAACCAACGTTTTGGGGCAGAGTTGGTCCAACATCAGTTCCCCTGCTCTGGCGTCTCAAGACAGCTGTGGCGCAGTTGGTGGCTCGATGTGGCTAAGTTGGGACACGCCTCATGCATTCTTAGCCCCTTTCCTGACTGTGACAGAATTGGCAATGCACCTGCTATGTTGGATGAGAGATGCTGTCAACTCTCATACGTCTCGCACGTACGCTGTGGACGTTGGCAGTCCTCTATCTTTCCAAGCTATGGGGTCTGCTACTTTCCTTCGCAAGAACCTCAGAGATCAAGACGCCTGAGGCAGATAGCACAGAGATCAACCCTCTAGAGAAAAATGAACCAGGGTTACCAGACGCAAGGACACTGGACCCTCCTGATCAGGGATTCCCCGCTGTTACCGATGACCAATACAATAAAATCAGAAAGGCGTTCATCGAGTCGCTAGACCCAGATGCGGTCTGCGCGCTGGCATCAAAACACAATAACAGCAAAGCGTGCCAGGTTGTGAAAAAGGCGAGCGGTAGCTTTAATGTCTGCTTTTTCGTCGAGTTTGACCTGGACGGTTCTAAGTGGATCGTCAGGGTCCCAATCGAACCCGCTCTCGACGATCCCTGGGACAAGTTGCTGAGCGAAGTGACCACTATGCAGTAAGCAAAAACCCAGTAATGTTGACCCCGACGTTTGGACAACCGCTCACGAAAGACACAGATACCTCGAGTGCAACACCCAGATTCCCGTCCCTCACATCCGTGCTTATGGGCGCGATATCACGTTAACTAAAAATGGCACGGGAACGCAAATGTTTACTATCACTGATCTCATCCCGGGCGAACCGCTGGACAGAAAATTCCTGATCGAAGCCAAAGAAGAGCACCGAAGAAACTTCTACTCACAGCTAATCGATAGCTTGACTGAGCTCAGGAAGCTCGAGTTCCCTTCAATAGGGTCCCTGATGCCAAATCCCGATGGCAGCCCGCATCCTGTTTTAGGCCCTGTCCTCTCCATGTCCGCAGCCACGCTTCGGCAGCCGCCCCAGCCAGCGTTGACTTCTGCGAAGGAATACATGAAACACCGATTCAGTCTCATATCGAGTTTCTTTTCGCCACCAGTCAGCGACCATACCGTGGACGAAATCAAGCAAGAGATTTTCGCACTAGATGGGCTGGAGCGTATATTTCAGCAAGTTATCGATCCTCGATTTGACGATGGCCCCTTCGTGCTGAACCATCTCGACCTACGAAGTGCAAACATCATCGTGGACGAAAGCCTCCGGATTCAAGGCATAATTGACTGGGAGTTTGCAACTACTGTTCCACTGCAAATGTTCGCACCACCGTCATGGATTACTGGCCATGATTCGATCGAGACGGATAAGCAGATGCACATCGAATTTCGCGACGTCCTCGATGAGAAGAGTAAGGCCCATAGCGTCTATGACCAGCTGAAAAGGGAATGGTATGAATGCTCGGGTTCTTCTAGCGAGTTGGGTATTGATAAAACGGATATGG
This sequence comes from Scedosporium apiospermum, assembly GCF_000732125.1. Classification (NCBI taxonomy): domain Eukaryota; kingdom Fungi; phylum Ascomycota; class Sordariomycetes; order Microascales; family Microascaceae; genus Scedosporium; species Scedosporium apiospermum. The sequence goes on along the minus strand of NW_015971792.1, from coordinate 300,171 downwards.
CCTTTTGCGTTGCTCATGTGCTGCGCCGTCCCGCCAACGCCACCGACATATTCTGTGACTTTTTCGCCCAGAAGCTTTCAGAGAAGCATCTCGATGATATAATGTCTGATTTCTTTGACAGAAATCAAGAACTTGCATCGGAAGCGCAGCGACGGGCAGAGCACTGCGAGCGCTACACCCAATATTTGAAGGAAAATGGCCTGTATGAGACCGAGTCAGACAAGTTACTTGCTGCGTCAAAGGCATTAAAGGAAAAATGGGGTTGGTCATAGGACTGTCTATTTCCATTCATTCTATAGTCTAAGCTTTTTTGGCGTCTTGTTTGTCCTTCAACTCCTTCTCTTGCTCCTGTAGGTCATGTATCTTCATCCACAGGCGTCCAATGCTCTCTTGTTTTTCCGCTCGTCTGCGTTCGTAATCCTTCTTTTCTTCCTCCACAGATTTAGGCTTGACCTTGTTCCTCCTACTCCTTGCGCTCGAGGCGCTCCCTGAAATCTGTTGTAAATTTGCTTGCTCGATAGCGCTGAGAAAGAGTAGGATATCATCCAGTTCGCGTTGTTCCTTTGCCACATCGGCCATAACTTCGCTAATTCTCTTCTTGACCTTTTACAACTCGTCGAATGTCAAGCCCATGTTGGCAGTAGCTTTTGGTATTTCTACGTTTTCGTCTGTCCTTTTGTTTGGGCGTGGTTCTGACTGAAGTGTGTCGAGCCTGGTTGTCTTGAGCTGTATATTAGGGGCCAGGTTAGATGGAGCTCATTGTTGAACGTAAGCAAGCATGACTTTTAGAACGAGCTATGGACTCTTACTCTTAATTCTTGCTTTTCAAGGATAACAACGAAGAGAGACGAGAGAAGAGACGACAGAAGAGAAAGCGGGGAATGCATCTGCGATTAGGCCCCAAGGCCAACCAGGCAGCCACAGGCCACTTGATACGACCGAATATTAGAAACACTCAGCATCCAAAATATGAACGTAACTTGAGCCACACGTGGGAACTACCAGGCTGCAGAATCCATCTCCGAAGCCATCTTTCAAGTCTAACAGTCACGGGACACGGAGGGCTCCGCCCCTCTGAATACACGAAAGATCTGGTCCGTGCTCTAGGCAGCAGTTAGTGTTCCTAGAGGCTCGTCAATCAATTAGGTCACATACTGAGGTAGAGTTTGCTTTCTTCACCTTCATCAGTACCTTATAAGAGTGACTTGGAGCCTTTTTTAGGTATTATTTTTCATCATGGTCCACCCGATTTCCAACGAGAACGCGTCGGATACCCCTTTACATAATGGGGCTAATGGTTCCGGTACCAGCAGCCACGATGCAGCAAGGATTTGTACGGAATTGCTGGAAGATGATCAGGCAAGCATACGTACGGTACTGCCATCATATTCGCCTCAAGACCAACCAGGGAATCGACCTTCTTCTCCAGTACCAAGCTATTACACACTCGATGGTCCGCGTTCAAAGTACTACCCTCCCGCCTTTACAACCGACGATACAGAGCGAAATTTCCCTTCTTCTACAAAGCTCGAGAACAGATACAACCTCGGGATGGAGGGACGGGGGAGAGCATGGCATATGCCCACGACGGCATTGCGGTTTCTAAGGGAGAAAGCGCCAGAAATGGCTGCTCGGCTGCTCCTGCAGGCCAATGGCTTTGACATCAGCGCGCCTAATCTCGATATAGTGGAAGCGTTATGCTGGGCGACTAGGAATGGGCATATAACAGCCGTGCGCCTGCTCCTGGAGCTCGGGGGCGACGTCAATGGGAAGAATAAGTGCGGATACACAGCATTATATCAAGCAGCCGAGCAGAACCACGAGAAGATAACGCGATTGTTATTACAGCACGGAGCGGATGTAAGAGGGAAGAATGAAGGGGGTCTCACGCCGCTAGTTATAGCAGCTCGGAAACAACACCGTGCCGTAGCGCTATTGCTTCTCGAGAAGGAGGACCAGGCTGCCCTACGCCTGTTACGAGAAAATATATTTGATATTGTAGCAGCAGCCGCTTTCGATGATATCCCCAATGCGCTACATTGGGCGGTATCAAACGGTCATGTCGCGGTAGTAAAGATGCTTCTAGGGCATGGAGCTCATGTTATGAGTAGGAAGCGGTGGACAGCTCTACTTCCAGAGGCTATAAGCGGGCTACTGGCCAAGAGCGACAGAGGCGATCCCAACTTGAGAGACGCAGGATGGGGACAGACGCCGCTCTTATATGTCACCGATAAAGATGGCAACGTCGGTGCTAACTCAAACGACACTGATGGTGAAACACAGGTGTCGGATGTTGCCGAGAATGGGCACGAAGCGGTTATCAAGCTGCTACTTGATAGCGGCAAAGTCGATGCAGAATCGACAGATACAAAATGGGGTCTGTCGCCGCTCTCATATGCCGCCGCGAGAGGATACGACACCGTTGTCAAGCTACTACTTTATAGTGGCAAAGTCGATATTAATTCGAAACATCGTGATGGTCGGACGCCGTTGTTGTATGCTGCCGTAAATGGGCATGAAGCCGTTGTTAAGCTATTGCTTGGTAGCGGCGAAGTCGACGTCGACTCGAAAGACACCAATGATCGGACACCGCTGTCATATGCCGCCAGGTATGGGAACAGGCCAATGATCTTCAAGCAGTTTTTCAATCCAAAGAAACCCGTCAATTCGAATCGGACGCCGCTGTCACATGCCGCCGAGAATGGACATGAGGCCGTCGTTGAGCTGCTGCTTGATACTGGCAAAGTCGATGCTGACTGGAAAGATCATTATAATCGGACGCCGCTATCGTATGCCGCCGAGCGAGGGCACGTGGCCATCGTTAAGCTGCTGCTTGATACTGGCAAAGTAGATGCCGAGCCAAAACATGGATATGGTCGGACGCCGTTCTCATATGCCGCCGAGAATGGACACGTGGCCATCGTTAAGCTGCTGCTTGATACCGGCAAAGTCGACGCCGACTCGAGAGACACAGAACGTGGTCGGACGCCACTCTCATATACTGCCGAGAAAGGGTATGAGGCTGTCGTCAAGCTGCTGCTTGATACCGGCAAAGTCGATGCCGACTCAAAAGAGGAATACGATCGGACGCCGCTATCGTATGCCGCCGAGCAAGGGCACGAGGCCGTCGTTAAGCTGCTGCTTGATACTGGCAAAGTCGATGCTAACTCGAAAGATAATATTTGTGGTCGGACGCCGCTCTTTTATGCCGCCCAGTATGGGTGCAAGGCCGTCGTTAAGCTGCTGCTTGATACAGGCAAAGCCGATGCCGACTTGAAAGATGCAGAATGGGGTCGGACGCCGCTATCGTATGCCGCCGAGAAAGGGTACGAGGCCATCGTTGAGCTGCTGCTGGCTACTGGCAAAGCCGATGCCGACTCGAAAGGTATAAAATGGGGTCGGACACCGCTCTCATACGCCGCTGAGAAAGGGTATGAGGCCATCGTTAAGTTGCTACTCGATACTGGAAAAGTCGATGCCGACTCGAGAGATACAGAATGGGGTCGGACGCCACTTTCATACGCGGCAGAGAATGGACACGTGGCCCTCGTTAAGCTGCTGCTTAATACTGGCAAAGTCGATGCTAACTCAAAAGATAAATATAATCGGACGCCGCTATCGTATGCTGCCGAGCGAGGGCACGAGGCCATCGTTCACTGTTGCTTGATGCCCAGTTGACACGGGGATTAGCAGCCTGCAGGTCAGTCGGCCGAGACCATTAAGGTTCGGAAACCAGAAGTTAGTCCCGCGATCGCCGGGACCGGGCGGGGCACCACGCCATGCAGGGACACGCATTATTCCCGGGAAACGAACTGACCGAAGTGGGTTTCTGGCGCCGGTTGTCACTCACTGTTACGTCACCAAAAAACTTCTCTGCCCACACGAAATCGGCCTTTCCATCACCTTGAAAATCGGATTCCGTTAGCCAGCAGCTTGCACTTCGAGGGAGTTTACTCGATGTATGTAGCCGTGATCTTGACATCATCGACTCGTCTTTCTAACATGTACAGAGTGCGATGTACGGCGCCATGTAATACTTATATCGGCCTGCCGCCTGCTGGGGATAAGACCCCGCATCTTAACCTCATGATGATCGGGCAGAATGCCTGTTCCTAACTGGATGTGTGAATAATTACGGCTTGCAAAGGAAGAAAGGTGATATTGGGCCTTAGATGGAAATGGTTGCGGTGTGAGGAGAGTCGAGCCGGTTATTATAACCAACCAATAGGGCTACCCTATTTATAATAATGAATCAAAGCACCAACTGTTCTGGCTGCTGCAACGACCCTATCTGTACTAAGTGTCCTGATCCAAGCAATTTCTGCATCATCAAACTGAAAAGATTGTGTCGTGTCCCAACTCCTAACCCGGTTTCTGACCCGTAACAACATGAAAAGGAATGTACGCGTGCTGGCTGCTATCCATCAGATCCTTCCTTACGCCAATCAAATAGACCTCGATCTCTTCCGGCGACCATTTCAAACCATGCGTGAACGGCTTGATAGAAACGCCCTGAAGAGCGTCGTGTATCATGCTTCGATTGTACAACCCGATCGTCTTCATCCTGGGATCCTTAGGCCACACGCCCAACGGAACCTTGAAGACCCTCTCCCAGACGTTGACAAAGCCCGCCTCGATGAGCTTCTGCTTGTTGTGCCGCATCGCCAGCAAGTCGACATTGAACGCTGCGAGTCCCTTTTTAACATTCTCAAAGAACCCGGCCACCTGGTTGTCTGTGCGTAGTGTCTCGTCGTCGCACTTCATCTCGAAGCATATCTCTTGCAGTTCGATCCATGCTCCCGGTTCCAGAGCATGGTATGCTCGGGATAGTAACGTTGGCCAATCGCGGATCGAGGATGCCATGTGCCGGATGTGCACGTAGTCTAGCGAGTCTGGAGGATAGACCCATTCCGCTTCCGCGTCGTCGACTATGAAGCGGACGTTGGGTGGCACCCACTGCGGTTGAATGGGACTCAGGTCTATCCCTAAGACATCGGCTTCTGGATACTCGTCTCCCACTGCAGGAATGCATCGTTAGTGATTGTCTGCTGCATGTACCCGTTGATCTGGGATGCAGAGGCGTGCAGCCAACATGCTTCCCCCCCCTTCTAGCCATCAGCGAGACCGCATGGGCAGGGGCCCCTTACTATCAACGGCCCATATTCCCGTTCCGGTTCCTACATCTAGGATTCGTTGCGGACTCTCCAGAGGCGCGAAATGCAGCTTGCCGTCACACAGATGTACAATCATGGCGTGTTTCATGTCCTCTCTCTCTTGTTCCGGCTCGTCGTTGGGGAACTGGTATCTTCCCTCCTGGAACTTATGGTATCGCCGGCTGTTCTCGAAGCTATAGTCGCGCACGCTGCTGCTGATGGACGTCGTCGCTTGCGACACTCCATCCGTCTCGTAGCCAGCGTCGCTGACGGAGTCGTCGTAGGGAATTGCGTCGGTCTCGATCGTTGTCGTTTCAGCACCGCTCGGCGCTTGCTGCGGCTCGTGCGCGGTCGACGTCGGCCGCACTGATGGTGAGGACTCTCTCGCTGCAGGAAGGGGGGGTTTCGTTGTCACGGGCGTGCTGGCCTTCGAGTCACTGGCGGGCATCGCGGTCGCTGTGTCGGCCGCGTTCCCTTCCATGATCACATTCACGTCTAGACAACTGATATGGTTGAGTTGAGCCTTTGGGGACGACACTATGGGGTCGACGTAATCCAGTGTGCTGGCAGTGTTCCTCACCCAAGAGCCAATCGATCGTGTTGGAAATGTCACTGTCAATCGACTCCTTACGCGGACCCGAGCCCTTCTTACTGATCCCCCCTGTTACAATAATCTCTTAGGAAAGCTACATCATTATAAGGAGGTCCAAGTGTACTTTGTAACAACATGAGCTGCAACTTGTCGCAAGAGAGTCACGTGACCTCGAGATTGGCGGGGTTACGAGCATGATGCATTGACGTGGGACAGTGTCATTGGTAGCACTATGCTCCAGCAGCAGGAGAATGCGAGAATAAATGGCCAAAGGACCTAGAAACAAGGTAGCAAGCACCAGCCAGATCAATACACGATTAATGAGAATTTCTGATGGCTCTCAGGAAAGCGGGGTTAGGCCTCTATGATACATTCCCCATTCCATTTGAGCTCAAAGCCAACAAGTCAACACCAAGCGACCATGGCACCCGCCTCTGTTGAGCGAATGACAGCTCTTAGTCGGGATATTTCAGAAAAGACGAAAATTATTACGGATTATCTCACCGCTAAAGCTCTTGACGCCGCGTCATTCGATGTGAATGGACTCGCCGAGTTTCCAATTCCCCCCGAGGACGAAGAGCCATACAAGGCTCGCTTAGATCTCATAGCACTGACCAAAGAGCTGCATGACACTGCTGTTGGCCCAAAGGAGGGCTTGCGATACTTGGCCTGGGATGTAAGCCCCCCCAATGTGTTCTTCTCTGGGGGACATGGCATGGAACTGATCTATCGTCCCCTCAGTGCGTCAACAACTTGTCTCTTCAAGCAATATGGGAATTTAAAGTCGCTCAGGCTGTTCCGCTGGAGGGCATGATTTCGTACGAGGACCTGACGGCCAAAGTTGTGAAGCTCAACAACGGGCTCGATATCCCGGTACTCAACCTGCGCCGTCTCATCCGCCATGCCATTACGAACCGCATCTTTGCCGAGCCGAAAAAAGGATTCGTCGCGCACACACGCACTTCGCGGCTAATTCTCGAGGATGCGCCCCTGAATAACTGGGTTGGATTCATGTGCAACGACCTGTGGCTGCCCATTGCCAATGTCGTCAGCGCTATGAAGAAGTGGCCGGCTAGCGAGGAGCCTACCCAGACGGGTGTCAATCTTGCTTACAACCAGAATCTTCCATGGTTCGACTACCTTCAACAGGATGAGGTGTTCGCCAAGAGATATAATCTTGCCATGCAAGCGCATGGCGGTGGGGAGGGATACTCTTTGGCATTGGTTGTTGAGGGATATCCGTGGGGTGACCTGCCTGAAGGTGCCACAGTCGTAGATGTAAACTTTCACCACACCACCGCCGCTCTTTGGATGTACTGCTGATGTTCCATACGTAGATGGGCGGAAACCAGGGATACGTTTCCTTTGCTATTGCGGAAGCGTTTCCAACACTAAATTTTATCGTCCAAGACACAGCCGGGATGCGCACCCCCGAGACCATTGGCAAGGTCCCCGACGCTCTGCAATCGAGAGTACAACTCACAATGCACGACTTCTTCACGCCGCAGCCAGTCACGGCCGAGGCGTACTTCTTCCGCATGATCTTCCACGGCTTCGCTGACAAGTACTGCGTGCAGATTCTACAGGCTCTCGTGCCCGCATTGCGGCCGGGTGCGAAGATCATCATCAATGACGGAGCCATGCCGGAGCCCGGGGCTGTGGGATACATTGAAGAACGGACGATTAGGACCCTCGACCTCTTTATGCAGGTCACGGTGAATGCGCGCGAGAGGGAGCCGGATGACTGGAGAGAGTTGTTTAGGCGGGCTGATGAGCGGTATAAGTTTAATAGGATTTGGAAACCGGAGAGGTCGCGCATGTGGTTTATCGAGGTAGAATGGGCTGGATAATGGATGCTTCATATCTTCTCCAAAGTTCATTTGGGGGCCCTGGATCTAAATATAGTACATACCTCGGCATGCACATTGGAAAGAAGATTGAATGACTTGGGCCAGAGACTCCAGTTTGCAGAAAGCGATGTACGGATTATATTCGTTGTCGTCAACTCCTCGGTCACCGCCTTCGTCTCGAGTCGATGAGCACTAGCCAAAGAAGGCCGACAAGGCGACCAGGCCCGATAACACTGAAAGATAGAACCCAGGGATTCCAATATGTTCCCTCCCACAATCCAGTTACCAGCCTCAAGGTGACAATGAGGCAGGACGGACCTAGAGATTCGGTGCTCATCGGGCGGCATTCCGGAATCCGTCTCGTCAAAGATCCATAAGTACTTGGTAGAGGAAACCGGTTCTGAATCCGGCGGCCTCGCTGTATTATCGCGTCTCACCTTTAGACATCTTGCTTGTTGATGGCGATAGCGGCGGCGAGGTAAGATCTAAGTACAATCTACACCACGAGGTAGAAACATTCGCTGCTTATCATGTTTAGATGAAGTGGGGGTCTGCGGCTAGTCCTGGAGGTGTTGAACGTTCTCAGGTTCAACCAAATAGAAGAATCAACCCCAGCGGACTTTAGAGGACGTGAGCTATCAATGATAAAGGTTGGGGAGAGGTCAACCTGACTTTCTCTACATTGAAACTCGAATTTTAACAGATAAAACAGAACAGGGCAGAGAAAACGGATCACAATAAAAAAAAAAAAAAAAAAAAAAAAAAAAAAAAAAGGGACTTAAACTCTTAAACTGTCTTTCTTCCCCATTTTCCACTCGGGAACACTCCGTGTATTTCATGTATGTAGTAGTACCAATAGGACCTAAGAGTTCACCTCACTCCCCAGGACCTCACCAAGGCCGGACAAGCCAATCCTTGGCAAAATTATCAAAGAGCACATCAGACTCTGACGCCCCACCAAGCATTGCGTAGCTGCGATCGTCTGGGTCCCTTAGCAACCTCGTAAAGTCTTCCCGTTTAGAGGGATCTGCTAGGGGCAGAGGGCGAGAAATCAGTTGCCGAACTTTGTCGTCACTGGGCGGTATAAGTACTAGATCAGCTGGTGTTCCGGGCTTCAAATTCCTAATCGACCCAATGTTGCCCACCCGACGCCTAGCCAACCCAGTCCTCATGGCCTCAATTACTCTGTCCGAGATTATCGATGCGCGGTTTGTCGGAGGAAGTAATTCCAATAACGAAAGATGATTAGGGGGTAACAAAAGTGTAACTATGTCTCGGACCGTCAGGCTGAAGAGATCTGGAGTACTGCCGGCACGGAAAACACCGTCTCCGACAACGAAGAAAACCAATATCCCGGGAACTCCAGGGTCGCCACGTAATAATGTCTCTAAGATGCTAAACCAGGACCTGAAGCTAACGTCATCGTTCATACGACTTAGTGAGTTGAGCACCGCGACCAGCCAGATGCTCGCGGTGCCCAGTTTTGCGAAAGAGAAACGGCCAGCCCGATAAAACGCGGGTTTATGAGGCGATCGAAAGCAGTCAACACTATGTCGGGCAGAGAATCCATTCTGAAGCAGCAACTCACACAGACTAGGGTTAGCTGCACCAAGAGCGGCACTCAGAAGAGCGTTCAGACCACGAGCATCTGTTGTCGCCGGGAACACTGCAGAAGAGACATTCCGCTGCTCGAACCCATTCCTCAGCTCCTCATGGATGTAGCGGATCTGACCATAGGTGATCGCGTAGTGTAAAAACGAGCCGATGTTGTTTTCCTGCTTAAAAATTGGTCGGCTCCTAAATACACTCAAATACCTAGCGCGGATCCTGGTGCCGCAATATCCTCGTAGGAGTGTCATTTCCGCATGGGAGTATTGAATCAGGCTCTCGTGTGAGAGACGGCTCCGAGGAAGTATTTTAAAAGCCGGTCATGGGGCAGCTTTGCAAAAGGCACGCCACCCATTTCATCTTGTATTATGCTGCTGTGATGGGGGTGGGGGTGTATGGGCTGTAGGGCCGATGTTCTCACGATCGGAACAAGCTTCAATCGGCCATGCAGTTGGAGGAGGTCGATATTCGCGAACTCTTCCAGCAACTCTGTGAGCCGCCTCGGTGTCTCCAAATAATCTTGAACAGTCCTGTGGAAGAAATCAATCCGCACAGAGGGGTGGGTGTCAAGCAGCAGCAACGACGGGTCAGTTGTGACCACAAGTAAACCTCGGGTGAGGCTAGATATTTGTCTCGTAATGATATCACACTGGACGTGATAATCTTCTTCCAACATAAAGGGAATCACCTGCCCATCAGAAGGAAAGTCAGGGTCGGTGGTGATGCCGGTGATTTCTAGTCCGGCGAAGTAAATTGGGCTCAATGTTGAAAAGGGCTTCGAGAGCATCAATAGGAGCAGGAGATTGGCCCGGGTCCTGTCGTCCGGCTCCATTCCTCCCAATATCTTATCATAGAGCTCATCCAACTCTCTGGGCATGCTCCGGATCTTCTGTCGCAACCTCTTGTAACTGCTATAAAGAGCAACTTCGCTGATTATCGATTTCAAAACAAGATGTGCCCACAAGAAGACCCCCTCTGCGAGACTAACAATCTCCTCGACAAGGGCGTAATATGTCTCTTTGATCCTAGAGAAATTAGAGCTATTCTCAAACATTCGACAGCCCAGCCGAGTGATGTCTTGCGCCGTCAGGTCGTGGAGGTTTATTCTCAGTCTCTTATCAAAAGTATCCACGAATTCCACGTGCGGTCTAGAGCTAACGCATATCTTGACGTTTTTGGACACAGCCCATCTGCAGATCCTTTCTGCGAGGAGCCGGTGATCGTAGGCCTTGGCGTTGTACTCGTCTAGCCCGTCTATAAAGAGACAGATCGCGATATTTTCCGAGTCTAGAGAGGTCTGGATCAGACCATCAAAGGCCTTTTTAATTTGAGGTGGTCGGAATAGGTCAACTTCCAACCTGCGACTGGATGAATCGTCTGCGGACAATTGTTCCCACTGGTCGGGGAACACGCTGGGGATAAGTTGCGGGCATTGCCTTAGGACGTGGAAAAGAATAGAGCGATAGAGCCCGTCGAGTGATTTTTGAAGGTCACTACCCGGATTCCAAAAGTAAAAACGTGCAAATATCAATTTCCTGTCACCCACCCAAGACCGAAGAAGCTCGTGTGTTCTTCGGTGCGTGCAGAGCAGCTTCATCAAAGTCGACTTGCCGGACCCAGCCTTCCCGGAGATGTGAAATACTCCGGTTCCTGAAGAGAGCCAGTTCTGTAAAAGCTCTCTGGCTGATTTCATTGTTGTCGGCAGTGAGACATCTTCGTCACCAGTCCTTTTAGGACTTGAACTGAGGGCATGACGGCTGGTTTTGGGATTACTCTCGCGGTGGTTATTGTCTTCTGAGTCTAGGATCCAGCGGAAAGTTTCGTAAGGCGCGTCTTCGATCGAGTCCTCGCGTGTATGTATAGTTTCAAAATGGAGATGCTCTAGGATCCTTGTCTCGCGATCGGTAGACTTGACAACTGCCTGAAGTGACTGCAATTTCTCGTTTATCTTGGATAGGAGATTTGCGTCCTGTAAAGGTGATAGAAGAGAAATGAGCTCTCGGCGGATATCCTCAAGTTTGGCCGAAGAGGCGCAATCCAGCTTTTTCGACGCGGCCTGAACAACGTCCAGCTGCTTTTTAGTTGTGGATGTTTCTTCGCTGCATGGCCTCGTTGTCAGGACCAATTGGCAGTCTTGAATGAGACGTATACATACTTCAACAGACACAGTAAACGGAAACCCATCTGATTGCGGTACTCGCCAAGGCGAGATTCGAGAGATGCAATCGCTTTCCGCTTCCGTTGGCTATCAAATGCCTTCTTGAGTCGCTCTCGTTTTGACTGGCTCGCAAGCTTAAGCTTTTCCAGGATGGCGATGAGCTCTCCCGATGTTGACTCGCACTCCTTTGCCAGATCTTGGAGTGCCACATCATGCTTAGATGAGGACCCTGTGTCAACCTTCAGTCCAAGAGAGCTCTCCTTCAAATCGCCGATGACCTTAAGGATCCGGGCGTTCTCTTTCGTCATGCCATTGTTTGACTCGTAGAGCTCATTCGCGATGGTGACAACTTTGCACGAGAACTCTATAAACGTGATGATGCTGCTCGCGAGGCCTATGGCCGATGCTGGATCCATGGTGAATCGAGACTTGAGGATTTGAAGGGGGCAGGAAAGAATCCAGTATTCTGACCAGGCTCCAGGAAGATGAGGGGTTCAAGGGGCGTGGCATCGTGGCGCCATGGCATAAATGGCGGTGCCCAATGATAAAAGAGGCGCTCCCTTGTCCGTGTTTTGATTGGGCTGGGTATTCATCTTGTCCTGCAGTCTGGCTGAAAAATATGTCCAGGTGGAAGATGAGAATAGGATGAACGACTTTGACAAACGTGATCGCGGGCTCCATGCTTGGGCACTTAGTTCGATGCTTGAAATTAGACGGCGTATTAATATGAGTCCTGGAAGAGCGAGGCAGCATCGAAACGTGTATCACAGGCTCAAGAATGACGGGCAGATTTCATCAAAAACACTCGCAGAATGGCTAAAGCTTCGCACTATTGTCTAAACGCGCAGATCTAAACCTCCCTCTTTCCATTCTCTCCGACTCTCTCCTCGCGAGCTTGTCTCACTGCCCAATTATCAGGCCCTGGATCTAGCGACCAATCGAAATCATTAGAAAGTGAAGGTTTCTGTATTTAACCAATCGAGATCGCCCCTTCTTGCAGGTAAAGTTCGTCGCTTCCCCGAAGCTGCGGGGAAACCAAGAATAGAAAGTTCAACTCGATGAATCCATCGTCACTCGTCAATGCTGTCGACAAGCTCACGTCAAATCAAACTTACGAGTCAGAACTCTCATCCACCGAACTCTGATACCTGGTAGAATACGCTTTTAATAGCTATCGTTCTCTGTGCTACGGCCATGACTTCGACCAACCCACAATCGACGCTGAGTCCAGACGACGAGCATTGGACACGATATCTCTCCGAAATCATCGATACCAGTGACGCTCATATCGCCTCCGTCAACTCCGCAGTAAGGCCAATTGAATCTGCTCCATTCGAATCCTTTCTAACACCTCATTAGATTCACTCTAACCCTGAGCTCGCCTTCGAAGAGCGCGAGGCCCACAAAACCCTTGTATCCGCCCTCCAGAAACTAGGCTTCCCCGTAATACCCCACGCCTATGGTGTCGAAACATCCTTTTCATCCGAGGTCGGCAGAGGCGGCCGCCTGATCATTTTCAATGCCGAGTACGACGCCCTCCCCGGTATCGGCCATGCCTGCGGACACAACCTCATCGCGAGCTCCAGCTTCGCCGCCTTCCTTGCCGTGGCTGCCGCTCTCAAAGAATCGAAACTTCCGGGCCGTGTCCGACTTCTCGGGACACCAGCTGAGGAGGGCGGTGGTGGGAAGTTGAAGCTGATCGAGGCGGGTGCTTATCGCGGGGCGGCCGCGAGTTTGATGCTCCATCCGGGAGCCGGCTATCTTTTGAAACCACCGATTCGAGGCGTTGCGTATTACAGGATGTTGGCGAATATCAAGATGAGGGTTTACTTTACGGGGAGAGAGGCGCACGCTGCCATTGACCCTTGGAATGGAGTGAACGCTCTGGACGCGGTTTGTCTGTCTTACAATGCGGTTTCGATGTTGAGGCAGCAGATTCGGCCTCACGAGCGCATCCACTGCGTGTTTCCTCGGGCTGGGGATAGGCCGAACGTTGTACCCGCCGATTGCTGCGTCGAATACTATGTACGCAGCGATACGAAGGCAAATGCCGAGGCTCTATGGCAACGAGTGTTGAAGTGCTTCGAAGGAGCAGCCCTGGCGACGGGATGTGGCATGCGAGTCGAGCCGATCAACAGCTACGCCGATCTGCGACCCAGCGTTTCGCTGTGTCAGGAGTATATGGAGGCGATGCCAAAGGGAACTGTGTCCTACAACGACCCGCCGGATTTCCTCGCGGGGAGCACGGATATGGGCAACGTAACATACGAATGCCCCGGCTTCCACGGCGCTTTTGGCATCGATACGAATCCGGGACAAGGGAATCATACGAAAGGGTTTTCTGCTGCTGCTGGGACGCGGGATTCGTATCGCCGGGCGATGGAAGCTGCCAAGGGTATGGCGGCTGTTGGGTGGAAGGTTTTGACGGATGATGTGTTTGCTGAGGTGGTAGAGTATGAATGGAAGCAGGATATGAAAAAGGCGGCTGGGGTGAGTTGAGGGAACAGAGCGCGCATTAGTGAAGAGATGTGAGGACTCCTGTCTTACGCCTCAGCGTTGAGATTTTTCCAGTCTCGAGACCAACGCGCATGATGCCCGGTTACCGAGTTGTATTTTATATCTCAACATCGGTAGATGAGCAAGCGACTCAAAATACTGCAGCTATCTGTAAACCCTAGGCTTTATTACAACTCTACAGAACACACCTCGTACGAAGTGCAGCTCCCATCTCCGCAAGGTGAAGTGGTTTCTAACAAGGTGCATTTAATGCTAGAAGAAATGCAGACGAAAAGCGACCACAACCTACCTCCGGATTTGAAACTGAGTTCTAGTATCGTCAGGGCTGAGCTCAGGCTAGCAGAAGCTGAGATCGGGCGATAGGGAGGGTGAGTATTGCAAAACAGGTCCACTTTTAAGAACATAAGTGCCTAGAATATGCTTAGAGCACTTAGCTCCTACCAGAAAAGTGGTGTAGTTATATGTTTAGTTAAGGTCACAGACCAAACAAAGGCAACAACTAGAGCTTTCAATAGGAACTATTTATTAGGAAAGGACTAGGATCACAATGCTTGAGACAGGGGTCACAGGACACAGTCAGACAGAATCTCTCTTTTAGCTAGTATAATCGTCGAGGTAGTGTAATAAATTCCGCCTAGTTTGTGATCTGCTCCAGTACGTAGGGCAGGACCACTGAAGCGGCAAAGGGTTCACTGCTGCACGTTCTAATTACCACGGTAGCACATCGCCGTCGTAACTCCTGAAGGTGCCTCCGTATTTCTCGCGGCTCGCTGCATCTATCTCTCGCAGCAACCCGGCAACACTTGTTTTAACTGTGATAGCGCCAAGCGTGGCGGGGTCAATGCCACGAGAGGCGAATTGGCCGACCATATCCGTCAGAACCAGACCCGGGTGTACCACCCAGGTTGTCAACCACGGCTCTTCCAGGTGGATCCGGACCGCAAGCCAATTCAAAGCCGTTTTGCTGGCGCCGTAAGGGCTGAAAGCTGATGGAAATGCGCTTAGGCTTGGTTGGAGGCCAATACTGCCAAGCGCAGTCGAGATTGGCAGGAAGATCGGATTGCCTGTCTTGCTCGCCTTTAGTAGGGGGTAAACTGCTTGGAAGAGTACCACAGGCGCAATGGTGTTGACGTTGAAATGGTCGCGAAGAGCTTCGGGTGTGTTGTCGAGTACTCGGCCGTTCGAGTGAGAAATGCCCGCGTTTGCGATAACGACGTCGATCGACGTGATGCGGTATTCTTCTTGAAGCCGAGATATAGCGTCTCCGGCGTCCGTATCGATATTGGAGTCGATCTTGAGGGTGATGAGAGTAGTGCCCTCGCCCTTGGGCAGTTTGGCAAGCGAGGCGACTGCCTTAGCCGGGTCTCTGGCGGCTGCTATGATGTTCAATCCAGGCCGTTGGAGGAGCTGTTCAGCGAGACCCTTGCCGATTCCTCGATTGGCACCTGTAATAAGGTAAGTTCTCGGGGCGCTAGCCATGGCGATGAAGCGGTGTGACAATTCAAGCGGTATATAAGATTAAGCGGATGAAAACTAGAGTTGGCTTCTTGATGCGGGAGAGAATGAATTTGGTAGCGCGGATCCTTTCTTTATATACCTCCTCCCAGGGCCGAGATGGCAATTACGACATACTCTTAATCATTACTATGAGATGTATAATACATACAAATATTTACAGATATGTAACACTAAGAAACTAGAGTATATTTACGCCTTTCTGTATGTATAGCAATGTCTTGTTGGTCATCCTGTCCACTTCGAAATCAGATTGACTAATAATACGAATTAATAAGACGAAGTATGGTACGACCTCCGCCACTCACTCGGAACAATTACAAAAATCTCCGGAGCTGTTGTCAACAGGAGCAACTACTTCCCGACTATTGCTGCATTCCATAATGACCCATCTATTACCTGAGGTTGCCTAGGGCACAAGCGGTAGCTACACGGCCGTCCTACATATTAGGGCGGAAAGACGAAGAGTGAAATTGTGACGTGCCCCGGCAGTAGGTTTCCTTCCGGTCCCACCGGCGCATCGGAAAGAACAAGATTACAAATATCCCCGAAACCGAGGCAGCGTTCCATAATGACCCCAGCCTAACGTTCGGGTTTACCTAGGACAAAATATGTCAGCCACTCGGCCTTCCCATAGTCCGAGAATATGAGACCCGCTAAAGATTGCTTAGGTTACAACCGGCCGCGGCGAAGAGGCCCTTTTGCCTCAAACGGCATATGAAGGCTGGTTGAGAATGTAGCGTGGTGGACAGCATCGGAAAGGTTACACAATTTCCCCGAAAAACGGGGGCTGTCGCACCGGAACACGTTACAACCCCGAAGAACAAGACAGGGCAGTTGAGGCATTTACATCATAGGGCGGAGTGGGTCTTGAAGAAGAGTAAAGACGCTATCCAACGGCAATGGAGGGTTAGAAACAATAATTTGCTAAAATAGGGGCCTCTCAAACATTAGCACGCACCCAAGGCGAGATTAATATGCAGAGATATCTATACGGTTCGGTATTAGTTCTATTGAGATGAGCACGGAGATGGTGACAACACTCGAGAGGAGCTGTGCCCATCGTATTGAACGGAGCATATGCAAACTCTACTTAACAATGGATGCAGATGCCTTCATTACTCTAGCCAGCTCCTTCTTTGAATACCCCGGACCATTGCCCAAGCAAGTAGATATTTGCGTCATATTCTGTATGAATTCTGGCACCCTGAGTATCATCGTAACAGAGCTCGGCTGAGCGTGATATACGGAGAAGAAATCGATGTAGCTCCACGAAGCTGGTGGCATCGGCCCCGACGAGAAGAATCTGAGATCATCTTCAGTGCCGAATCGCGATCCATCCACCTGGAGCTCCATCGTATCTGCATCTAGCATTTTGGCACCGAGGCTTTGCAACCGTCTCTGGACACCAATAGCTGTGAGATACTCTGTTTTCTCCCTGGAGTGATTAACTTCAAGCGTGGCGTCGGAGCAAGGTGGCATAGAGAAAGGGGGCGATGAATCCGGTGGTTGTAAAGCCGCGCCGTGGCTGGCTTCCCATGCAACCCCCGACATTCGATACATGTATTCCTTTCCAGGACCTAGTAGCCAGCGAAAGACCGCAGCGAGCTGCTGCGGCGGCCGAGAACAGAGCGCTAACCCAGCCTCATCGGTCTTCTCTTGGACATGTTCCAAGAGCAAACGATATCCATAGATTAGGGTTGCTTCGAGCAGGCGAAGGGAGAAGGATCCTAGAGCTGAAAGAGCTGTTGTTATATCGGGGGACAAGCGCTGAATTGGCTCTATGCCGGAGAGTTCAGGCATGGTAGATGTGGTCCAACCATTACCAAAGACTTGACGCGACGGAATTATTGGCATTGATGTGGTTCGAGACATGGATTGAAAGGTTGATTCTATGGTTCCTTGCTCCGTGGGGATGCTCACACGAATGTTGCTAGGCAACGCCTGGCCAGGCGTCCTCAAGGAGCTGCCCACGGTCGGGTCCATGCCGTTATAATCCGAGATAGGTCCGAGCGACCCTGGGCCACCAGAGACCACCAGCTTGGCTTCGGCTCCCTGGCCGATGCCAAGCTGATTGTTAGGGTGGGTGAGTGTTGGCGATGGGGTCCCCATTCCTTCAACATCAACTGCTCCCTTGGCCAGGGAAAGAATTCGAGCGGAGACATGGTGTAAGTTGTTCAGAAGAGCGGGGTTACCAGGGCCAATCGTCTGGGTTTCTAGCACCTCATCTACAAATTCCGTGAAGGCGCGGCTCATCTCCTCGATCGTCTGCTCCAGGTGTTAGATGCGGTGGGTCTGTGCCAATGCCGCAGCCTGGCGTCGCTGGCGGAAGACGTGTTGGGCTTCGCGATTCCTCTGTCGCCGAATCTGCCGAGTGTGAGCGCTCAGTAACGTGACGTGATAATACTCCAGGATCAAGGAGCGGCACGACATACCTCGAGAAGTTCCTCGGAAATTGGTTGCCCGACTTGCCTTTCCTTGGTGTCTTTCATCGCTTCTAAGCTGCCCATGACTCGGAAATATTAGTAAAATTGAACGAGCCTGGAGACATTCCTCAAGACGGAACGGCAGCATCCTAAGACTGTCCAGTGCAGTGATGATGGATGGTGGTCGGAGGCCTCGGTAATACTTCACTGAGTTCACTAGTGCCAGAGCCGAAAGAAACGGAGTATTTTATGTAAAACCCCCGATATAATCAAAGATTACTGATCACCATTGGTCGCCGTTCGAAGACTCCACGAGTCCTCCGCCGCCGTCAGTGGATTTGTCAGGATGAAGTAGGCCTGAAGTTCCAGGCATCAGAGCCGTATGAGGTACTGGGCGAGAGCCGCGAGACCTGCTTGGCAACCGGGGGACTCAAATGGGCTTTCGACGAGAGGCAGCTTGAAAGTAGCTTGCTAAGGCACCCAGCCGCCGTCATTCCGGCGCCACAGCCGGTAATTCACACAACTTCGTAGGTCGTCGCCTACACGCTGGAAAGATTTCACCTAGGCTCTTTGTTGATGCCGCACCTAAGTTGATCGGGCTTCTCCGAACTTGACTATGGAGTAATGGAGATTCTCCGCCGGGTGACTCGCTAATCGTAGCTGTGTCTGGTAATAAGTACATTGGCCAATTGTTTAGTGTACCAGATCTGACCATCGGTGCTATTATTGGGCCCTACAGAGAGTCCTCCAGGGAGGAGGTATAAGTTTGCCGCTTCTCACCGCGTGTAGTGGGATACGTTAGGCTGAAGGCCCTTCGCAACCGCTCCAACCTACGTGGCTGATTGATTGCCCCATGTGCAATGTAAGCCCGTCGAAGGAGCCTCTGCGCGGAGAGTCCGTCGTGCCGAGTTTGGATGGGTTTGTAATGAGGAATCGGCAAGAGTTGAAATAATATCCACCCTGAGCTGTAGCGCTAGCATGTCTTGATGTCAACGGAATTAGGTCGGTCGATGTCGTTATCGCCAGCGGGGGCATCTCTCGTAGCGGCCGTAGCATTTCGCCCGGCCTCGGCTGACGCCCGACATGTGGAAACTAATGCACGGGCGCCTCCTTGCCGGGTTTTGTTTCAATACTTCACTGATCGAGATTTGTAAATCCTCGCAAAAGCTGGTAAATCGTCCCTACCACTCATTCCTTAGGCCACATCCACCACATCCACCACATTGGAGTGTCAAACAATCATGTCGCACCTCAGGCGGCTCAGATACCACGCCTATGATAGTGTTGGTCAGAGAAAAAAGGCCAACTTCCATTACAGCCAGGCGGTCCGGGTGGGTGGTCGAATTGAATACGCAGGACAGGGTATGTTGCAACTAACAAATATCTTTTTTTCCCCTCTTTTTCGAAACGCTTCTTTTCCATACTACAGCTGATCAAAGGTTAGGATCCCGCGCACTTCTCAACTATACCCTGTGAATACTGCTTGACTGCCTTGTTTACTTCATAACAGGCACCCACGACCCCGCCACCCCCTGCGCCCACTCGATAGACCACGGACCCTGTGTCATGATCGTTACAAAAGGTCCGATCTTACCAGGGAACTTTACCAACTCTGCTCGAGGATGTGCGACCAACAGCCCACCAAGAGGGGTCATTTTCACAGGACAAAGCCTGAAAATTCGGGCCATTAGATAGGGATACGTACAGTTTAACGCACAGTAGAGGAACAACTGCGCATTGCACCCACTTCGTCCCCTTTTTCCATTTGGGCCAATATCACCGTGGACATATTACGTTGCTTCGGGTATCCTAGGAGGCTTTTCAGGCTTTCCACGTTTAAAGGAAAGCACATAACTCGTTCTTTGGCTGAAAAACTCACAACTTTTCCACTTGTTGAATCCATCTGCTATAAAAATGCGGCTAATTAACGTGGACACGTACAAAGTCGAGGAATTTCTTCCGCAGTCCATTCCTCTCTACGCCATTTTATCTCATACTTGGGAAGATGAAGAGGTATCTTTCCAAGACATTCAGCAGCTCGATCGAGCGCAATCAAAGAGAGGTTTCAAGAAGATCGAGTACTGCTGTCGCCAAGCCAAGCTCGACGGCTTGTCGTGGGCCTGGGTTGATACTTGCTGCATTGACAAAACATCAAGCGCCGAGCTCTCCGAGGCGATCAACTCCATGTACCTGTGGTACTCGGTTTCCGAAATATGTTACACCTACCTGGCCGATGTGATGGCCCCGGAGGACCTCCAAGAAAAGATGGCAACGGAGCCACACCAGCGAGAATGGAAACCACCACGCTGGTTTACCCGTGGTTGGACCCTCCAAGAGCTCATTGCTCCTTCAACTCTGGTTTTCTATTCGGCGGATTGGCATCTATTGGGCTCGCGTGACGAATACCAGGACATTATCTCCCGTGTCACCGGGATTCGCCCAGGGATCTTGAATGGGACCACCCTCTTGGACGAAATCCCCGTGGCGACACGGTTGTCGTGGGCTTTCAAGAGGGCAACTACAAGGAAAGAAGATGAGGCATATTGCCTTCTTGGTATCTTCGATGTCCATATGCCGCTTCTATATGGGGAGGGGGAAAGGGCCTTCCAACGACTGCAGGAAGAAATCCTCAGAACAACCGAGGATCAGACCATATTCCTGTGGCATTCGGGTGAGGCTTTCGACTCATGTGAAGGAGGCATCCCAGTTTTCTCCGA
The DNA here is from genome assembly GCF_000732125.1 of Scedosporium apiospermum. NCBI lineage: Eukaryota > Fungi > Ascomycota > Sordariomycetes > Microascales > Microascaceae > Scedosporium > Scedosporium apiospermum. The sequence continues at coordinate 279,635 of NW_015971792.1, read as the reverse complement.
GCGTGGATTCCTTGCCAAGTCACCGCAAGACTTTGAGAGCTGTTCAATGTTTCGGCCCGTACTTTCCACTTTGGATCCCAACGCGGGAGTCAGCAGCCGAGAACGCGGCATTCGACTCGACGTCCGACTGACGGAATTAAGAAACTATGATCGACTCCGGCCCTACATCGATATTATTCAATGCTTCAGCGGAGACCCTATATATCTGGCGGCGCTCAACTGTACGGTAAACGTGCGCGGTAATGAGAGCAGGGATCTGGCGGACGAGTCTCTCGTCGCTATTTTTCTGAAACCTGTTTCTGCTGCCGGAGAGAAAGGCTCAGTATTTACACGAGTCGGGTACCGGCACGCGCTAATACCCAAAGATGAAACGGAAACGTGGGAGTTCTCAACCTGTTATATTCGGAATCCTAAGATCGATGATTTCCACCCTGCATACCTTCACTGGAAGACACCGAGATTCGGATACGGAGAAGAGCACGCTTTTTATTTCGTCCGGTGGGACCGTATTTCATTGTCAGAGTTTGGGGATGTTAGAGATATGCCTCATGGAGTCTATGCATCACTCTTGGATCAGTCTAGGAATCTCCCCTGGCTCCTGATCACGTGTGGTCTCGATTACTCGGGCGGAATGATATTCTGCGATATCTGGGGGATTCCTCAGTCTATGGTAACTAAAGTGATGGCTGTTGAAGGCATTACGGAGCCGAGAGATCGAGCGCAAATCCTATTCGAGTTAAGGGCTAGGGAGATGTACGCCGTTGAGAAAGGCCCTAGATGGAGACACTACCGCAGGAACTACGGTTTACTGATACGAGCGAGCTGTTGGATAAACCATACGCTGGAAGCAACTGTCAGCATCATGGGTGATGCAGTTGACGTAGTATACATGTCCATCAGAGAACGCGAACGAAGATTCGGGGAACACGACGGTCACGAGATGTCAGAGGAGCGTATCGATGAGATCTGGTCTCACGCCGAGGAGTGCATAATACCACATGTAATGGGGGACTATTGGGGTTCAGGATAGTGTAAAGTAAGAAGATTATTTACTCCGCCAGTGTCAGCAGCTCTACTTAACATCGTTTGGGAAAATAACATCACCGGACTTGGACTTTCAGTTTGCAGCCCCATCAGAGCAGATTGAGCCTTTTGGACCCGTTGCGGAATCCTCCTACGAATTAACACCCTTTTGCTTCTTTTGGTTTCCTTTGCTGCTTTTCGTCTTTTTCGCCATCGTCCTCTCGTCTTTCTCGGTACTACAATCATGACGAGTACGATGACAATGGCCGACGAGATGAACAAGAGCCCCCGGTCTTTGAACGGTGAACGAATCAAGATGGGGCGGGGAGGACGAGGGGGCTCAGTTTTCGTTCGTTCGAAACGGAGCCATAAAGAGGGAGTAGGGAACGGTTGGTTCCTCCTCTGCGGAATGCTGGGGAATAGGGTCGAGTCCCGGAGCCGGGAACCACGGAAAAGTGGGGCCTAATAGGGTAGCGAAATTGAGGCACTTTGACGAGACAGGCGAAGGCAGCTCCCCATGACTGGCCCGCTTCGTCCAGAAATTGCCGCGTTTATACCCAACTAGTCTTCGAGGAGCTTAACATTCGGCGTACGCCACATAATCTCTGAATAACTCCTCGGAAGTCGTCGTGGTCAGTGAGGATTATAATGACTGCTCAAAGGTTTAAGTATGACAGCCTCAGCTATCCGGATTCAATCCGCCTCCTTCGTCTTGCTCCAAGCCAGGACCTCTCTGCACCGTTGAAGGGCTCCCTCCTCCAGGTGACGCTTAGTGACTGCTATAACGGCATCAAAAATCCATTTACTGCGTTATCCTACGTCTGGGGCGACCCGAAACCTCGTGGTTCTATTGACTTAGATGGATGTTTAATGGGAATTACTGAAAGTCTTGACAGAGCCCTCCGTGATCTCAGAGACGAAACACAACTCCTGAGAGTATGGGCTGATGCTCTTTGCATTAACCAGCTCGACATCCCCGAGAGAAATAACCAAGTAGCCCTGATGGGCAATATATATTCCACCGCGCATCACACCGTAATATACCTTGGGACATCGACCCCCGAGTTCGAGAAACTATGTTGTGTCCTGAGCCCGTCTTTATACGACCCAGCGTTGTCGCGATCTCATCTTGTTGATGAAGCCAAAGCCTCCCTAGCTGCAAATGAAATTGAGGCCCTAAGGAGGGATCTCCTGGGAAGGCCATGGTTTCGCCGAGTCTGGGTGTTTCAGGAGCTGGTGCTTTCGGCCGATCCTTGGGTTCAGTGCGGTCGACAGAGGTCCAGATGGCATCAATTTTCCGAGATCATAGGAGCTGATTCCATCGACAAAGCAATGCTTCTCTACGCCGCCCCAGCGGTTTACGATAAAAAACCGTCTGAGCTACCATCAAGACCGTCAACGGTCGCTGTGGGCAAGCGGCACGGAACATTTGACGTTCCATTGTCCTCATTATTGAGTCTACGAAGAGGGGTTGGGGCGACTGATCCACGAGATACGATCTACGGTCATCTTGGTGTTGCTTCCGACTCAAATATATGGTCCCAGCACATCAAGATCGACTACAACAAAACTGTAACGGAGGTGATGGTTGACGCGGCGAGGTACTTTCTCTCCGTGACGAATCTAGGGAAGTTACTTGACCACGCCATCACCCCGCCTCCGCTCTCCACAACACCAACAATCCCCTCCTTTATTCCGCGATGGGCTGCCATCCAACCTACCCAAGAGTTGTTATTCAGAAAAAGACCAGGAAACGACGCACCCTACGTAGAATTCGAGGGCCGCCACGGCATATTGCTTCCCGGCCATCCGGTTCTTTGCGTTTCCGGATTTTATAACACCCGAATCGATGGCATCAGCCCAGTATTTCCCGAGCATATTGCAGGACTAGATATCGAAGGCGCAAGAAAGACACTTGAGACTGTAGGCTCCCAGTAAGTCTTGTTAACTAGCAGATACCATTCCGGTGTCAAAATGCTAATACCTTTCCCAAACTTAATAGGGACCTAACCTTCCATGAAATCGGCCAGCTTCTTGACACATTGTTTGGAACCACAGAGGCCGAGAAGGATGTCCAAAATATTTTTACGAAGAGACTCGCGGACCTACACGGGGTACCAAGATATAGCGCCGGATTTCGCCTCGGAGATCTCGGGGCCGTCTCAAGGGCCTTGCGTACTTATATCGAGATCGGTGCTGGGCCATTCGCCGGGAAGAGATTTGCAACGACCGCCGATAACGAATTGGCCATTGTGCCTGCCGAGGCTCAAATTGGTGACATTTTTGTTCAAATCGCCGATTGTTACCATAATGTTATAGTACGGCCTACTGTTGAGGACTTTTCGCACCTCGACGAAAGAATTAGAGAAGTCTTCGGGGCTGCGAACCCTCTGGGACTCCCACACGTGGGGTTCCGCGAGCGCATCCCCGAGGATTACGATGATAATCCTTGGCTGCTTGTATGGGAGACGGGATCGAGGGTCTACCCGATTGGACACTACTTGCTGGTTGGAGGAGCTGACAGCACGGGAAACGGCGGGATCCCTCCTTGGGCTCGCGGGGTCCCGTCCCTTTCCGACTTTGCGATGTTTTCTCTCCATTAGGCACTTCTCGGTCCTGGGTCTATCGGGAGGCATTACTGTGGTTTTAACGCTCTCGTTCTTGAGTATCAACCCTAAAACAATACATGAATTACTGTCTCTCTACTCGTCACCCCGCTTCACCGGAAGTCGGCATGAGCAAAAAACTCATTGTTGGCCCTCATCAACGGCAATCTGGGTCCGCCTATAAAAGAAGAAAGAAAGCGTAGCTTCTTGCGCAACGAGTTAATTACGATGGCAGCTAACCTCAGCCGTGAGCAGACCGAGACCATTTACCACAGCTAACCGTGCACCTCGTAGATCCACCAAAAGTGCACTGGTTGAATGTACGTCGATCCTCTAACCTGGGTCTCAGAGGAAATGATCGGAGCTTCGGAACTGCCATTGGTCGATTGGGGCTGGTTCTGAAATATCGTCTCCGAGCCGGGTCCCTCTTCGACCGAGCAAGGCCTGTAGCCCCAACATCCGGCTACCATCATCGTGCTCAGCTTCCTTGCAACCCTTCCGTCCTCATCGATTTGGGAAACCGTAACAGGCACCGACGCAACAGCAGGGTTAAGCCGTTTGCCCAACTCGAGATAGGCATATTTCGCATCGTCGATGACACATAACTTACGGTCAGAGGAGGGGCGGTTCATGCGGCCGACTTCGGACCGAACATTCCCCTTGTCATTCCAAAGGAAGAGCCCCGTAAGCCACCCTGTGATGTATGGTCCAGCGTTCCCGCTGGCATGGGCAGGGCCATATTTCGATACCATCTTAGCCCAGAATCCGGAAACTTCGTCCGAGGTCGGGTTGTCGAAGGAAGCGAGGATGTATTTCAAGATCGGGGCTAGATCTCGATGGTATCTCTCCGCTTCGGGTCCCCACAGGAGAATTTTATCGATGGGTCGCTGGAGGTTGATCCAGTCCTCCTTTTCACCAAGGAGGGTGACTCTTGGAATACCGCATCTGATAGAAGAGAATGAATATGGGAAATAGGCCTGCATAGCACCCATGAAAAGCACCGCAGTGGTTGTTCTAACCTCGCCCGTCGTCGTCGAGAAGTTTGGCAGAATCCACTCCTTCAACTCGGGATCCTTCACATTATCCCCAATGGCATCGGCCGTCAGGTCGGCAAATAGGGCGTAATCGGTAGACTTGATGGTAGCAACCTGGCGAAATTAAAGGGCCTTCTTCCCCTGGTGACTGACAAAAAAACCCCTCAGACGTTCGGCGTGCCTGTTGATGTAGAAGTTGAGCTGGGAGAGGATGGCGATCCAGAAATCGTCGGAGCGAAGAACCAGGTTGTTGTGATGGTTCCAGGCGTGGAGGCCAGCTTCGACGAGACCGCTCTTGGATGGGATGATTCCTTCAGGGGGAGTGGAGGTGGATGAAATTGAGCTGGCGATTGTGTTCGTGCATTTGTCCGCATCGTCTCGGGAGGCGACTTTTAGGAGCTTTGTTGGGTCGGTAACTAATTTCTTTGCTAGCCATGGTCTCCGCTAGAGGTTAAGGGTAACGATGGTGACTGGCATTGTAGACAATGATTCGAAATTGAAGGCAAGAGGTACGGGTTAATCGAAACTGCAGTCGGGAAACTTGTCTGGACGAGAGGTATATTTCTGCTATGACCAGCTGGTTGAGAGCCCCCATCTTTATACCCCCCCCCTCCCCCTTCCCCCCTTTTTCCGTCTTCGATGTTCGCGAGAGCATCACCGCCTCCAGGCAACAGATAAGGTTACGAAGATATCAATAACCTAGCACCCTCCAAAAGCGAGGCGAGCCAGACGAGTTCATGTTGTGGAACCAACGTTGATCCTGGAGAAAAGGGGCCACCAGGCACCGAAGCGAGCCACCGTGAAAACCACAACATAGGAGGCCTGCAAAACCCCCCTGCCGCCCAGACTCATCTCCGGCCCTTTCTTTATCGCCATCAGTGCTTTAGAATAGAACCCAAACTCCAATCCTTGCGCAAACATGTCCTGATCAAAGTGCAAATAGCCCATGTCCTCTCATTGCTGATACAGAGATCTAGATATGCCCAGTAATCCGGTAATATGCAGTATTTAGGCTCAATACAATCACCTTGTACACACACCATGGTCCACTATGTCCGCAGGCTACGATGTGCTACTTACTGAGGTGGCGGGTGTGCGGCCTTCAACTGTTACCGAGCATTGGGAGAGCCTGGGCAGCTTGGAATGGGCGATTACCGGCATCTAAGGACGCTTCGCCTATACTTGCGTAACGGCAATATGGCATACGAAGTACAGCGAGTGTCAGCGCACTGCCTTGAGTACCGTCCTTCTCTAGATGTCGAATAACCATCTGTGACTCGGAAATCCCAATGGTGGCAGCACATTCAGGATCATTATGCTATAGACTCGAGGGCAATGTTCCCCGTCTATGCGGAATGGGATCCTAAGGATTTTCTTGTGAAAAGAGCAGTGCTCTTTTTCACAAAGCAAGAGGCGTCTTCGGAATTTTCCCAGTACTTATAATGCCACCAGTGTCGTGCCAGGCCTCGCGAGACCAACGCTACAAACTAGTTGAGCACTTCCACCCATCTATTCATTTGGAAGGATCATTAATTTTTTTGCCTCCTTTTTGTCCCCGGAGGCTTGAAGCCCGAAGCATTGTGCTAAGGCTAGTCTGTTGGTTCTCCAACGGGTTCGCGTACATCACTATACGGAACCCCCCTCTCCTGAATCTTCCGCGGGATAGATTTTGAAACGTTAACCCTAAGCCGGGACCCCTGCCATGTCATTCCATTGAGCGCCTTGATTGCGGCTTGTACCGCCTCTTCGGATGCCAGATCTACAAAAGCGAAATGGTGCTTCCCAGGTTTGGTCCATGTCGATTGATGGGGGGTGACTCTTTTGCCAATGGCGACTCTGAACAGAGGAACAATTAGCAGTGCTCTATCCCCCCGCCTTCCTATGGCGGGGATGGGGCGAAGCGAAGACACTCACACATCCTGATCGAAATCTTTGAAGATGGCCCGCAGCTCCTGGTCGTGTTCTTCATGGCTCGCCGCAGCACCCAACCCACCAACATACACCCTGCAACGCTGCTCATCTTCTACCACACTCCTCAGATGCTCTTCCGCCCCGTTCGGACCCTGTCCATTCTCTAACGCCTCGCCGCCCTCATCAGTCCAATTTCCCCACCTCTCAAAAGTCGGCTTAAACTCCCGAGGTCGCCAGGACCCCTGCTGCGACCACGGGGACTGCTTTGGCCTCTGCTGCTGTTGCTTCGGCTGGCACGTGCCTGTCTTGAGCGGTCGGTCCTCGATCAACACACCCGCCATGCCCCGGATTGCCGCCTCGGCGACATCACGTGATTCGAATTCGACGAAGCAGTAGCCCGGGTTGCGGCCGGTCACGGGGTCAATGGAGATGTGGATTTTCTCAATGGCGCCGAAACCCTCGGCCCGGAGTGACTCGGTGACTTGCTCCGGGCGGATGTGGTAGAAGAGATTGCCGATGTAGATTCGGCGACCCTCGGCGAGGGCTTTCGAGTCCTCAATGGGGCGGCCGGAAGCCGCTCTCTGTGGAGACCCTGTCGCAGCGGTTGTCGAGTTTCCGGTCGGCTCTTCCCGCCGGTTGCGCCAGTCATTTTTCTGTCCGAATGGGGCTTTGCGCGTATCATTCCCGCTTCTTGGGCTGTCTCGGGACGCATAGTTGCTCCTCTCATCTTGCTTCGGCTGAGGCGCCGTATCGCGCACTCGCCAGTTGTTCGAGAGAAGACTGCGCGGCGGCTCTCGCCGTCGAGGCGACTCTTCAGAGACAGAGTCTTGTGGGGTAGTACGATCCATTGTACGGGATAAAGACTACTCCGGGTATGGGCTCCAGTTGACCAATGTCACGACCAAGACAGCACACTGTCGTAATGCCTGTGCCTATGTCGGAACCTCTTGGGCCGAGCGGATAATATTGTGTTTGATAGCAAAACTCTGTGTTGACGAGATGCGAGATCTGGGAGGGAAAAAAAAAAGCTGGAGGTGGTGACTTACATAAGCCAAACCCTCATCCGCCCGCCAGCTGCCAGCAACCCTAGCAATATCAATGTATCGAACAAGATTGGCACCAATCAACACCACAGTCCCATATGGTGTAGTGGTTAGCATAATGCTCTCTCATCTAATGAGCACAGCATAGACCCTGGTTCGATTCCTGGTATGGGAGATGCTAAGTTGTTTTTTTGTTCTTCTGCTCGTCTTTCCTGATTTCGCCTTGCCCATCTTCTTTCTGTTATTTTTTTCTGACTGGCTCCCTTCATCGAAACCCGAAAAGTCTTGGCGAAACGGTTGCTGAAGTCATATATTACCGACCGTTTTGCTTGACCTGCTGCATGACTCCTTCTACCCGTTTCTGTTCTAAGATTCAAAGAGTTAGAGAGCTCAAATTTAGACTAGTAGGAAGTTCTAGGACACAGGCTGACTGTCTTGAATATTCCTTGCAACAAGATACGAGTTGTTCTCCGACTCTATATATCTTCTATGCAAGCAGAGACCGGGGCGTTTTCTTGGAGGTGCAGCAGTAAATAGTTGCGCGTGATGAGTTAAGAAACTCTTACACGACATTCTCGTTCTAGACGAAAGTGAAGCAGGAATATAGGAATTTTGAATCCAAGCCGAAAACAGCTAGAACAGTAAAGCTCCAGAGGCCAAATGGTAGAGAGCTCTACAAGGAACTAAACAAGTACTCTATAAGATGCAATGAAATAAGAGGGAAACAACGACAATACAAGCTCCTCTACTCTCTTTAGCGGCCACGATCCTCCTAACCCCAAATAATTTCGCGGAATGGGCGGAGACAAAACCTCGAAGTCCAGCGTTCTTCAAAGACAGTCTCCCACCACAACGCCTCCCTTGGTCTTTAGAAGAACGCGGCGGCACCTACGTCACTCTTTCCCAGGCTGCCAAGGCCCCAGTTCTGTTCTACAGTCTTCAGGAGACTGTAGTGGTTATATTGGGTCGAGTCAGTCGAGCCGATCTGGCCCGGAGCCAAGACGCTACCGAGAAGCACAGTGTAAACCTTGTTGTTCTTAGTGTAGCCACCCTCATCGTAGGTGAGGACGACGAGCGTGCGGTTGCTGTTGAAGTTGGGATTAGAGAGGAGAGGTGTGATCCAATTGCGGGCCCAGTTAGCGCCGTAGGCGAGACCGGTGTCGTGGCCGTCGTTGTCTGCAATGGAAGGAAAAATCGTAAGTTTCAAACACTGACAGAGCGCTGAAAAAGCGAGAGTGGTACATACTCATATCAGGGGTGATGAAGATCCACTGAGGGAGGACGTTGTTATTGAGCTCGTCGAAGAACAGAGTAAAGTTCTTGGATTTGGCCAGGCGGCTAGGATTGCCCGTGACGGACTGGTAGGACATGACAGGGCTATGGAACAGGTTAGAACACAGTCCAGGGAAGAATAACGAGGAGTCTTACTTGTGCTTGCGGCGGTACTGCTGGTAGCTCGATCCAGTGTATCCCGAGTAAGGCAGGTCCTCCTGGTACGTGGCCCAGCTAATGCCGCCTGCCTCGAGGAGATCGACAACAGTCTTGATGCTGGGACTGAGATTATAGTCGCCGTCACCCGTCACTCCATTGGTGCTTCCTCCCACGGACGCAACGTAGTTGGGCTAGATATACCCAGGAACATTAGCGTGGAGAAATTAACTATGAAGCTTTCGAGATGCATCGCACCTGAGATGGGTGGGTAATTGCAAAGTAGTTGGTCAAGAGCCGTCCTTGAGTGGCGAGGTAAGCCAGGTTGGCTGATAGTTTCCAGAGTCAGTCATCATCCTGAATTAGCCTCATAGGCCTACTTCCTTCGCGATATATTACGTACTGTTGAGGATGGCATCGGAGTATCTTGATTCTCAAGCCAGATCTGGACAATTCTGTCGAAAGTGTTCCCAGGAATGAAGCTTCGAGTAGTGAAACCCTCAGTGTTAGTGACAAGTAGAGCGAGGGCACTCGCTGCGGTAAGGCTACCGATCAAGGCAATAAGAGAGGGGCGCATGTTGATGGTTGATTCTTTGGTGATGAAAAGTAGTTAATAGCGCTGTCACGGCAACGATAATAGGGCTTTGGTGAGATATATGATGCAGGACCCAAACAACCGTAGACTTGGGTGAGTCTATATAGCATTGTAAAGATTGCAAATATATTACGACCATGAGGCATCACCAGGCAAGCCTCAACTTCTACCGGTATACTTCGTGCCTGATGGTAACGCCCAATTCGCTCGTGTCACTGAGGCATTTTCGATTGGGCTCAATTGCCAGCCGTTTCTAGTTCCATTCGGTCATCTTTTCGGGATCGATCACATGGCTCTTCGGAATCTTTCAAGAGTCCGAAACGTCTCCTTTGTAGCCGGCAGGCAGCCATGACACTTTCAATATTGGACTTTCTGATCGGCGTGCTCGCAAAAAGAGCGGGCGTTTGTGAAAGCGCGTCATGCAAGCCATGTGCATAGCCAACTCCTTTCCCGGCCGTCTCGAGAATTCTAGAACCCGTGAGTGGCCAGTATGAGTGAGATATTGGACATCGTGGGCATCGAGAGCTGAACTGAGATGCTCGGAGACCGATGTTGATAACAGGTATTTCGCTCATCAACTTGCAGGCAGCGTCGTATTCTTCTTCGGGAACGCTACGACATGCCATTTTATACTATTCAGTGGGGTTCGCGATAATCATCTCGAGCAGGTTGAAGAAGAAAAATATCGATGCGACGTTGGCGCCGGTTAGCCGACAAGAGTTGAAGATTAAAGAAGGAGGCGAGGGGGGTCTCGAACAGGTCACCGAGATGGCACGGCAGAGCAAGTTAGTCTATGCCCGGCGCTCAAGCCTTCAAGCTTGTTTCCACAGATCGACTCACCTCGTCCAATCATTCAGCTTCGATATCATTTCATGCAGGCCTGCAACCCCCAACCCGCTGCAATCCTACCTTTGGGTCGGTGAGGAAAAAAAGCTTAACCTGCGTCGGCCAGGGTGTGGGGTTACACTGTTGCCGATCCAGGTCCTCTCCGTGGACCAATCTAGACCGCAGTTTAATAGTTTCGACGGGCTTGGATCACTTGCAGATGCATGTCCGGGTCTTAAATGATGCCTGTCGAATAAGCGCCGTTGTATTGTCATCACACGGCCTTGTTCCTCGGCCTCAGGGATCAATATTATCATGGCTACTTCATGTAAATTCGGTAGAGGCCGTGAATCGGAAATGCCTCTTGTCGGTGTTCTCGATAAGGATGGCAGCACATATGAATTGCACAGACAATCTCGGTTCCCCTGTCTTCAAATAATTCAGATTCACTCTTCCCCCATATCCATTGCCAACATCATCACCGCATGAAATTCATATGCAACAAAGCAACCATCTCCGACTTTCTTCTGTAAGAACCTGTCTTCAATACACCTTCTCTGGGCTGTTTCTGACTATCCTATTCCTTCACACACTTAGACCAAATTACCACAGTCATTCGTCATGGCATACTCCCGAAGTCGTTTCCTCGCCGATCTCACCCTGGGGTTCGCGGATGGCCTCACCGTTCCCTTTGCCCTCACAGCGGGAGTATCTTCTCTCGGCAAGACGGAGATAGTGGTCTATGCCGGACTTGCGGAAGTCTGTGCAGGGTGCCTCAGCATGGGCGTCGGAGGGTACCTCGCCTCGAGAGGAGAGGTCCTCGATGTCAAGGACAAACTGGCCCAATACGCCGAGCTTGCCCAAGAGGATGCGTCGAGCCGGAGCACAGATGCGGACAGTGCTATCGAGGATCTTGAGAAAGGCCTCCTCTCAGACGACGAGGATGTTGACATTTCAGGCTTAGAGAAGGCTGCCAACGACAATGTCACGTTGGAAATCTCCCGGAGAGCACTCCTGGAGTATCTCGCTCCATTAAAACTCCCTGGACCTATACAGGACGCCGTCGAGGCTCATGTGCTGGGTCAACCCTTTACACTTTCAGCCCTGGCCTTGCCGGGGATAGACGAGGTCGATCAGTATCCCTGGTCACCTGTCTTGACTGGCTTGTCAATCGCACTCGGGTATATCCTAGGCGGGCTACTCCCGCTTATCCCGTATTTTTTCGTTCCACATGTTGGACAAGGTCTCTTGTGGAGCACAGTCCTATGTGTGATGGCCCTGTTCCTGTTCGGTTTTGGGAAGAGGCTGCTGTCAACAGGGTTGCGATGGGACAGGATTGGCCGCTGTTTGTGGGAAGGGATACAGATGGCTGGCCTTGGAGGATTGGCAGCTGGGGCAGCTGTGGTGTGTGTGAAGCTTCTAGAGAGATGAGTTCTAACAGCCGAGACGAGATGTGACGGTTTCTCTTTGTACTTCGTATGTAGTTTATTGCTATAATCATCTAGCTGTCTTATAATCTACAGTTGACTTATTAAACATTAGGCACTAGGAAAATAGGCCAATTTTCGATTACCTTGAAAAGGAATCTCTAATGGTGGCGGTTGGCGTTTACCTAGTAAAATCAGAGTTCACCTTTGTCACTCCGAAGCCTCCGAAAGTAACCCTCCCAAGTAAACTTGAAACGGGTCTACCTCTGGCTCAGGCGTTCTATATCTGGTAAACCACATCGTGGGCTGAGGTTGGGTAAATGAATCCCCAGCTTGGCATGCTCTTTTCCACTTGATCAGCCACTCCTTCCATCGACCAAGACTCTCCCTATCTGCCATGCTGCAATCGGCATCTGGCACCAGCCGTGAAAGCAGGTCATCTATTTCATAGCGAACACGACGTACTCCGTCCACCCGTATCTCAATAGTGTCCAAGATGCCCTCGTGGACTAGGAGGCCGAACCCTCGGGATGCCCATTTAAAGTCTAGCAGAGCCCAGATAGTGTTCGCCAAGTACAAACCCAGTCAGTCTTTGAGGTTCGATGTAACTGCGTTGCCCACATGAGTAGGGCCACTCCAGGTGTATGGAGAGCCGCGATGCGGACCTGGGAATATCACGGCCTCCCCGAAAGAGTGGTACGGAAAGGAGGAATTGCTCCTGTCCCAGCTCGCAGGTTCCAGTATACCTGAGGCGGCGTCCCTGAATGCTTGGACCTCGTCTATTTTCTCGGGCATAACGTCAATTATGAGGGTCCTGATTGTATATCGACATGTTGACAAAGAGCCGTTATGACGCGACTGGAGAATAGGACTTCATACGCCCCGAGGCCCCAGGCAAAGGAACGAAGCGGGCAGGAGATACAAATTGCACGCGCCAGCAGGAGGGTTCGGGTGGACATTTTTGGTCTCGAAAGAGCAGTAACCCCGGAATCTCGGGATTAGTCCACTCTCCTGGTTGTCGAAAATGTGGAAGGTAACGTGGATGGTGTCGAAATGAGTCTGCCCCGGTGGCGGGCGATGTGTGGCCACATTGGTAACGAACATGACGTCTAGGCTATAGATCCCCGATTTCGTGGCCAAGGGATAAGCGATGCCGTTTCCCAAAGTTCGACACGTCTGCGAGATCGCGAGGTCGGCGGATGCGGACTGTCTCGGGACCCAGATGCCCCAGTGCCCTCGTAGTCGCACACGATCTTGAGATTCCCAGGGCCAGGAAGGTGGGCTGATAGAGCTGTAATCACGAGAGCTAATATTTGCTGACGGATTTCTTTTGGAAGACGTAATTAGGATGCCATAGTTGACAGTTGAGCAGAGGGAAAGGCAAATGGGCACGCAAATCCTAGTCGGTGCGTTGGGAAGAGCCAAATTTTATTGGGAAACCGGGGTCACTGGGGTAGACGACATATATACTCGATTATACCTGCGACTTTGTGCGACCAACGACTCCATTCAATATTACCTCGCCCGCTGCCTTTCATCTGAATTTAACCGTGAGCTTCCGCCGGCCTGGTTCACGAGTAAGGCGTGATATTTCGCAGAACCGTCGTAGGAGGTGGACTATCACTAATGGCCCAAGTCTCGATGACCACTGTCAGAGATCGGAAGGCCTTCTGCTCTTGTGTGTTAGTCTTCGTTGCTTGGTACAGTTATTGCGCTTGATTTCTGTGCGACTGTGTACTAAAGCGTTTGCCTGATTGGCACTCTAATATGTCTGTCGTGGCATGTAGTCGTGTCTTGCGAAGCTGTCGTCGTCAATGTTTGTGTACCCAGGCCAAACGCAAGCCTGCTAAGGTAGGGGTTAAAACTATCCCGCCCGGAGTTCGTCACCGGTAGCCCCGGACGGGGGAGGGGATCTTGGCAGCTGTGTCTCTGGGGCCGACCGGCGATCGAGTGATTGTTGCGAGGGGCAAACCGCCGGCGGTATCATGTGTAGAGCTTATTGCATTACTGCTCGGGGCGGTGGCGGCCGGAAGGGGCATAGATAAGCTGCGTCCACCGAGAAGATTCGAATCGTCGCCGCTATTCCCGCCAGTGGTGGCACTGATCTGACTCGACGGTTCGGAGCGGTCCTTTGAGGTGACCCAGTTAATTACAAGAGCGCAGAAGGTAACTGCGAAGGGAGTTGTTAGACGGTTAGACATGGTTATGGAAGCAGTAGCGTTCGAACAGAGGGGACATACTGTCGCAGTTGCAAGACATGAAACAAACCCAGCCAGGCTCCCCGTTGAGACTCATTAATACGGTCAGGTTACTGCATCTGTAGCGTTAGATGTTGTCCAACGTGCCACGTCGGAAGACAGGGAAAGGAAAATCGTACGCAATACTGCTTATAAGCATCAGGCAGCCACCCACAAAGGTCCGGAAGGCGATATTGCGGAGGCGAACATTCGCAGCCGTCCTGGGCATGTGTTTGAAGGAGTAAAGGTCTGAAGATACACTGGTTAGGGCATGTCGAGTTGGAATAATAAGAAGCTAGGTTGGAACACCTGCTTTTTAGTGGAATGAGGAAGAGGATGTTGAGGTAGATATTAACGACCAAGTCGAAGGCTACGAGAGGAATTATGGCAAGTCGCTTCATGCCGATGATGCATATTCCGTTGTTAAATTTCGCGATGTGACTAACGGAGTTGTCAGTGAGTCGGTTTGCCGAAAGTGGGCGATATCAGGTGTGGACGAACAACACGAAATTGAGAACGACGATGCCTGTGAAAAACCCGAGCATTCCAAATGAATTAAAGATGTATAACTTTGATTTGAGTCTTGATTTCGTCGTGATCCTAATAATGTGCTGAAATTGAGACGGTAGTCATTAGAGTGGGCGTTAGTCTGGGGTCATTGAGAGGACACCTACAGCTTTTTCGACCAGGAAGAGGTATATTAGCTAAAAAGGCCATCGTCAGAGGACTCAATAAGTATCAAAATTCATCCATGGTACCTTACAAGCTATGAGTAAGGTTAGCAATTGTTGATAGACAGCTGGTGATGAGTACGCAAATGGGAACTCACCTTGGTCGTGACATAAAAAATGAGGCACAGATAAAGTGCCGCAGAGCATATGCTAGTACCGGAATTGATACCAAGAGAATGTTGTAGTATGGCCGATGCAAATACGAAGCAGTAGGAATCGGTGAAGATAGCGAGGACAACTGGTTATATCAGTATGTTGTCTTAATATGTCAGGAGTGTTGGTAGCTCAACCCACGCCAGATGATGAATGGTAGCCTCGACCATACTTTGATAATGGTCAACGATCGAACTGAAGCTTCGTTAGGACATCTTGAGAGTACCGAATGGAATACATCTTTCAAATTCAACTCACAGAGCAAAGCTGCCAAGACGGTGGTAGCCACGAGCGAGACGACCATGCTCATCACCGAGCCAGCAAGAGGGACGCCATCTGGACTTCGCGGCAAGAGCTCTGCTCGAGCCATCGTGAGAGTCACGAGATCATGAGGGTCGGCGCTGTCGACAGCGTCGACAGAAATGATGGAGATGGACGAAAAAAGCGACAACGGCGATGGAAGTATGTTATATAAGCCACCTTGATCCAAGGGATCGGAACTCGGAAGAGACAGAGATGGAAGATGGCAGATCGGTCATGACAGACCAGTGGGAACTTAATGGTATGTACAGTTCCAGCACTGCCATTTTGCCACCTCTCTTCCTGCCATATCCTATGACGAATCTCCTTTCCAGAACACTGTTTCTACAGTCTACGACGTCACCAAATTTACGTCAAACTTTGCAATGACTTCCATAGCGTCCACCTTCGGGATGAGCAATTGGCTAGTAACCAGATGGCGGAAGATTCAACAAGAATGATTGGTGGGAACTCGGAATGCGGGTCCGGGGCATTGCTAGCCTAGTAGAGTTTATAGTTTACGATGAGATCGAGATAAGCTCAACGGGGCTGCCTTTCAAGGCGTGATGGAGTCAGTCGGCTCTTTAATGTGTCACAATTTCCCGACTTCCAGGATTGACAGGTGGGCTCAGTTCTGGTCACCAGTTATGTCAGTTGGCAGCTCTGGTGGTTGCCAGTTTTGTCGGCTGTTATTTGTACTCGCGTGACGGTCTTATGGCCTTCACGTGGTTGGAGATGCACGTGGTCTGACACATGGTCGGACAAATATGCTGACTGATCCAAGAACGGAGAAGATTAGGTCCGCTCCGACGGGTCCGCTCCGACAGGAAGAACCCTCCGATGGAAGCCGACGCTTCCTGGCCGAAACGCCATGTACCTCCGACCTCCCGGATCAATGCAACCGGTTCAGAAGGTCTGCCTTCTTGACCGCCTTCCTTTCAACCATCATGGCAACTTTATCAGAGAGCTCGGAATATTCTGAATTCCTGCGAAGGATATTACTATAATGGCTCAGTTCTGGAAAGTTGAGAGGCTCGATTGCATGTACAAATAGACTCAATTTATTTACCAACAAGGGATACACCTACATCTCGTCAAAACTGCTAATAGAATATCTAAGCCAAGTCCAAAATAACCTTCAACACCCGAAGAGCCGCAAAGAGTTGGTTATCGTGATACTTCCGAGCCACGACCTGCAGATTAATCGGGGCCTCCTCAAAGTTGCCGCTCTCCCACAGCTCCTTAACATGCTTACAAGCATCGCTCAGCGGCACATAAGACGGATCGTACGTCTCTCCAGCCTCAGCCTTGATCGGGGTGGGAATTACCGCTCCCGGGTAGTCGACGTAGTTGTAAAGGGAAGTATATGTCCAGTAGAACGCAGTGTCATGGGCGCTTGCGGGGCCGACGAACGCCGGTCCGATGGTGATGTCCACGTCCTGGTCGGTCCAGCTCTTGGCGAAATCGAACCGGAAGTTATCGCGTTCCCTGCGCATCCACATGACGTCCTCGGCGGACCGCATTCCCTGTGGCTCCGCGTCTTCGTAAATCCAGTCGGTCAGGGGATGGACCGGCTCTCCTGTGGAGAGGATTGCATTCTTGGTTAGTTGGCCGCCCTCGGGCCAGTAGGTCTTCCTGATAGTAGACCAGGCTTTTTCTGCGCCGATGACCTTGAATTCCTTCACCTCCACCAGATGGTTGTACTTGGGCTGGGATAGGATGTCTCTGGCCCAAGCGATAGCCCTCTTCACGGGTGGCTGGGGATCGATGAAGCCGTCGTGGCTAATGATACCAATCTTCAAACGCCCCTGTAGAGGAGTCTGAAGGCCCGTCCATGGCATGGGAATTAGGCTGGGATCCAAGAGGTAGGGCTTCGCAGACAGGACACTACGCATGAAGAGGTCCATGTCCCTCAAGCTGCGACACATAGGGCCCCCAGAGCAAAGAACATTTAACTCTGCAGCAAACGGCGCATTGAGATATCCACGCTGTGGCAAAGTGTACGAGGTGGCCTTGAATCCATAGATACCGCTGAAAGCGGACGGTCCACGGACACTTCCTCCAATGTCAGTGCCGACACCAAGGACTGAGCCCTTCATGGCGATCAGCGCCGCCTCGCCACCCGTGGATCCACCAGCCGAGAGGTTGATGTTGAAGGGATTCAGGACGCGGCCCCAATGGGAGTCGCTCTCTAGATGCATTAGAGACTGAGGCTGGTTGGTCTTGCAGTAGAAGACGGCGCCTTGACTGCGTAGAATGGCAATGACGTCACAGTCTTCCTCGTTCTTGACGATGCTGCCGAAGCAACCCTGGGAGGAAAAAGTACCCGCAATAGGGATGTGGTCCTTGATGCTGATGGGTAGACCATGGAGAGGACCAATAGTCTTCCCATGCGTGGCAAGGTAATCGTCTAGTTTCTTAGCCTGCTCAATGGCTTCATCCATGAACCATTGCGTAAGGCAGCAAGTGAGTTGATGGGCGATTATGGAACGTTTGCAGAAGGCTGTAGCAACCGCAATGGCAGTATACTTGCGGTTTGCAATGGCCTCGAGGAGGCTAACCGCGTCGTACTTCTCGGTGATGTCAATTTCTTCCGCCGACAAGATCCCGCAGGTAGATGGAATGTTGGACACATTGGTGGGAGGGTTCTTGATGAGATCTTGCGGGAGGCAGTATCCTAGTGGAACCTTGGCCTCGAAAGCTCGAAGGAGAGCAGCCCTCTTTGCTTCAAACTCGGCGGACCCTCGTGGGACTGCCTTGACTTGAACGATGGGGAGACCTTGATGAATTGGCTCTGCTTCTGTCTCCGGCTGGACGTCCACGACCTGAACGACCGAGACATCCTTGGGTCTAGACTCCAGCTGAAGTTCTGGCACAACAGAAGAGACGACACTCATGATGTATGAAGGTATAATATGATATGATTTGTGTGATTGCGTGATTGTGATAAGAAGATGGAGGAGGGATAGAAAATGATAAGGTGAAGGAAGATGTTTGGTTGGAGTAGTTGAAGGTGTCCAAGATGTCCGAGTCTGAGAATATCTCCCCTTTATATCTTGGAGTTGGATTAGTTTCCCCTCCCATGGTTGCCCCCTCATCCTGGTCATGTGTTCGAGGTCACTAGGAGAACGTGTCGGCATTGAACTAGACGAAGGTGAGGTCGAGGACGGGCAGCCTCTAAAGAATAATTCCGACGTAATTAAAAGCTAATGATAACGTCCGATCAAGCTGCGCAAGGCGCAAATACATTTCATTGGCACGAGACGCGTCGCCCCCAACCGTTCCTTTCTCCTCCCCCCGCCCGATATCTCCCCCCACCCGGGTTTGTCCTACCGTTTCAGCACCCAGCCGTTTTTGATAGCAAGCGATCACTGGGGTCTTGTTGCTAGTCTCTCCCGGGATGATGGTCGTGATAGCGCCCCCGGATTTAGGTGGCCAATGAGCTGCAATTGCGCGAACTGGCTCCACAGCCACATTCGGAACTAGCGTCATCGACATTGCATTGGTCTCGCGAATAAGCTAAGGCCAGTGCCCTTCCACATCCGAGTTTATCACGATGGATATCTCCAAAATCTCCAAGACTTGGGGCTTTTTTCGGTCTGGGCAACCTGGCCTCCCCCCGCATGGGCATATCATGGTGGTGCAGTCTTGGTTGGGGTATCTCCCTCTAGCTGCAAAGGCCAGCTCTCGAATCAGTCGGACAAGAAATGTATATAAAGTGTCAATAAAACCCGTCGTCCTGGGATTGAAGTTGTTTAGATTCTTCAGATTTCCCCATTCATTCTGCTCCCGATAATCACATTTCCTCAAGTCCGTTATATCAAGCAATATGTCAAACAATATGTCGGACTCCGACGGTCATATCCCCGGGACGGTCCAACTAGTTGATCTGGACCACAACCTTCATGCCCGTCACGCTGGCACTGGGGATATTATACTCAATCCCACACCTTCCAATGATCCAAATGATCCCCTTAATTGGAGCCGTCGCCGCAAGCTGCTGTCACTTATCTGCCAGAATCTGTAAGTGGTCTTGAACCGGTGCAAAGCAGTGGGGGTATTATTAGGGCTTGCATGACTGACTGACGAGGTTAGGTACACTTGGTTTACGGGAATCTCACTATCAACGGTGTACTCCGTTCTCGTGCCTCTTTCCAAGTCCTCCGGCGTGTCAGTCGCCACGCTGAATGAGGGAACCGGCTACATGTTTCTTCTCCTCGGCTGGGGATTGCTCTTCTGGCAGCCTTTCTCCTTGCGATATGGGAAGCGCCTGACATATCTTGTTTCGACTCTTGGAGGAATCGTAAGTAAAGGAAATTCTTGAAATTAGATAGTCATTGGCTAACCGGTAAACAATAGGGCATCAGCATTTGGAGGTAAGTTTATTTCATGAAACAGAGCTGAGTCCTCCGAGGTTAGTCTAGAAGTGAGCTAACGTGGTGGATACAAATAGCGCCTACGTCACCAGTAACGGAGAATGGATTGCCAACCGCATCATACAAGGTTTCTTCATTGCCCCAATCGAGGCTCTGCCTGAAATCTCTGTCACGGACATTGTAAGAAGCCGAACTAATACTAGAACATGAACCTTGAATCTTTCTGGAACTGATAATTTCTAGTATTTCACTCACGAACGGGGCACCTACATGGGCATTTATTCGTTGACCCTAGCCGGCAGCAACTATTTCGCTCCCGTCATCTGTGGATTCATCGCGCAATACCAGGGCTGGCAATGGGTCTTCTACTGGCCTGCCATATTCCTTGCATTTGTTTTCGTGTTTCTCTTCTTCTTCATGGAAGAAACCAACTACAATCGCTCCTACCAACAACCCAGGGCTATGGCACCTGTCTCTGCTGAGAACTCAGAAAAGCCCACCGACGAGCAACAGAGCATCGATGGTACAAAGGACTCTTCGCAGGTTGAGAGCGGTGAAGTGTATGCCCCACCCAAGACCTTCTTCCAGAAGATGTCCATCTGGCAGCCGTCACCCGGCCAGAACATGATCCAGCGCATCATCCGAGCTCTCAAGCTCCTCAGCTGGCCCGTCATCTTCTACGCCGGCTTCTCGTACGGATCCTACGTCATCTGGTTCACCGTCCTCAACGCCACGGCTTCCATCATCCTTTCCGGCCATCCGTACAACTTTGGCTCTTCCATGGTGGGGCTGAGCTACATTTCGTGCTGTATCGGCGTCGTCACCGGGTCCCTCGTTTCGGGGAGACTTAGCGACTGGTTGACCATCAAACTTGCCCGCCGCAACAATGGCGTTATGGAGGCGGAGCATCGTCTGTGGCCGTTTTCCATTTGCGTCGTTATGGTTCCCGGTGCGTTGATCCTATGGGGTGTGGGTGCTCAACATGAGGTTCACTGGTTTGGTCTTGTGTTCGCCATGGGCTGCCTCGCCTTCACGACTGCGGTGGGCATCACTCTCAGTGTCAACTACTTGATCGACAGCTATCACGATATCAGCGGAGACGCCATCGTCACCATTATCTTGGTTCGGAATACCATGATTTTTGCCATTAGTTATGGGTAAGTCTTGCTGTCAAGTTGTTAATAATACAATGAGGAAGCTAACAAATCTTCGTCAGTATCACACCTTGGCTGATGAATCTTGGGTATCAAAACTGTTTCATCTCCGCCGCCTTTATCGGAATGGCAGCTTCGTCCGTGTGCTTCTTCATGATCAAATTCGGAAAGGGTTTCAGAGTCAGGAGCGCTCAAGCGTATCACGAGCTGGTCAAAGGCGACAGGGCACAATGGGAAGGACCGTAGAGGTCCAAATGCCATATTTACTTCGGAATTTAAAGTTGGCGTGTCCGACTTTTTACTACTTTTAGTTGGAGAAGACGAGATATCCCCGAGAAAGCGAGGAACAATGTGATTCACCTGCACCCGCTCCAATTAAGAAATTGATCCCTGTCCATCTCGCTCCTAGACTTTCGTTGGGGTCACCTACGGAAGCCTGTAGTGAATTTGTAACTTTTGAAATTTTTCGACCTCGACCCCTCCATATACACACACTATCCGTACAAATACTTACACTTCTAGTTAAATAAAATTCAATATTATTCAATATTATTATATCATTCAAGCCTTAATTTTCTAAATATAAAAAAAAATTTAATAGTAAACTTATATAATTTTACTTCTACTAGATTAAAAACTTATAAACTATAATACTATTAATACTAAAGTATTATTAGTTTAATTAAACTAGTCTTATATATATTAAGATTTATTATAAGGCTCTATTATAAGATTTTTATAGCTTCTATAAAAAGTAACTACTAATTTTTAAAGAAAGTCTTATAGAGTTAGGTAATTTTATTTTTAATCTTATTTACTTATTTAATATATTACTAATTTACTTAATAATAATATTATTAACTTCCTCTATATTATATATCTTATAGTAAAGATAGCTAGATACTATTAACTTTTCTTAAGCTTTAAAAATTACTATATAAACTTAAATAGTTAATATTATTTAGAACTAAGAACTAAAGAGAAAGCTATTATAAATTTTCCTATTTTTTTAGTTTTATATATTAAAATATATTTCTAAAGGAATTATATAACTTATTTTAAAGTAGTATTTAAAGGTATTAATTTTATATAAAAGCTTCCTAATCTTAAAAGCTTTTAATTAATTTTAATAATATCTAAGCTATTTTAAAATATTTAAATTAATTATTTATAAGTTTAATTTAGAAATTAGTTTTTAAGATCTTTTATAGAAAACTTACTTAATTTTTTAATATAGTATTTCTTCTTAGATTAGATTATATATATTAATAGTTATTTAAATTTAAACTATTTATAAACTTATTATAATAACCTAAGTTAAGGATAAAGTTAAATTAGATATATATTATATCTTATTTCTTTTCTTTATAAAAATTAAATAGAATAGACTAGCTTTTAGTAAAGTTATATAAAGCTAATAAATATTAATAAAAAAAGAAAGTAATTTAGAAGAATCTATTTAAGATCTTAATAAATATATTATTTTTTTTTCTTTTTTTTTATAAAAAAATTTTTATATTAATTATTATTATTTTTTTTAAACTTATAGAAGCTTTTAAAATATCTATTTTTTAAAAGTATTTTATTTAAAATAAAATTAAAGTAAAAAAAGTTAAATTAAATTAAAAAGAAAAAAGCTAAATTTAAATATTAAGATTTAGATTTAAATATTATTAATTAAATTAAATATAAAACTATATTAATTATAATAGATTTATATATATCTATTTAAATATAACTAGCTTAAGGTTATAGTTTAAATAATATAGTAACTTAAAAGTATATATAGAAAGAAGATTAAGCTAGTTTTAAAATATCTTTTTTAAATTATTTAAATTTAAAATATCTTAATTTAAATAATTAATATTAAGTCCTTTTTTTTAAATACTTATTTAATTTAAGTAATTTTATTAACTAGGTTTTCTAACTTATCTAAGATTAATATATTTAGATTTACTTTATATTAATATAGTCTATTTTATAAAAATTAATATATAGTAAAGAAAAGATAATCTTCTTTATAAATAAGAAGCTTTATATCTTTAAAATATTTTAATATTAATTTATAAACTTCTATTATTAGTCTAAGTAAATATATATTAAGATTATATAAATCTAATTTTACTATCTTTTATAAAGCTTAAAGTTAATTAATATTTAATATAATATTATAATTAGATATATAAGACTAGTTAAAAAAGTAATAAAGTATCTATAATTATTTTAAAATAATATATAGTTAGTTTTTCTATATTTAGATATAGTAATAGTTTTAAATTTAAATAAATCTAATAAATTCTTCTTAAATAATAGAAATATAGAGGTAATATAAAGTAATTTAGTTAATCTTACTTAATAAGTTAAAGAAGTTTTCTAATATAAGCTATATAAAGTATTTCTATTTTATAAATATCTAAAATAATATTTTATAAAGAAGTTTACTTACTTACTAAAAATAAGATTAAGTTTAAGAAAGCTAGTTTTACTAGCTTTTAATTTTAATATTATAAATATTTTTATTTTAAAGCTAGTAATCTTAAAACTTAATTAAAATAAAATTATTTATTTTTAAATCTACTTTTATTTAATCTTAAAATAAAAAGAAATAGATAATAGTAATAAAATTTAGTTTAATATTATAATATAAATAAATTAATATAGGAATAATTTAGTATTATATAATTATTTTAA
Source organism: Scedosporium apiospermum (assembly GCF_000732125.1). Lineage (NCBI taxonomy): Eukaryota > Fungi > Ascomycota > Sordariomycetes > Microascales > Microascaceae > Scedosporium > Scedosporium apiospermum. The sequence continues at coordinate 256,101 of NW_015971792.1, read as the reverse complement.
TATATTATTTAAATATACTTTATTATATATAAACTAAGATCTTAATATAAAACTAAATAATATATTAAAAATAAATATTAATATAAATATAGATTTTTATTTTATATAGTATTAGTTTATTATATATATTAAAAGATTAGATAAAGTTTAATTTAGTATAAGTATAATTTAATTATTTATAGTATAATTTATTTAATCTTATTTAAATTATTTTAAAATAGATATTATAATAGATAGAATAAAGTAAGTTTTAATTAATAATATATTATTTTTACTAAAATTATATATAAAGATAGTTTTTTTTAAAACTTTTAATTAAACTACTTTTTTCTATTTAATTAGAAAATATTAATCTTATATATTTTTAAATAATCTTATCTTATTCTAGTATAAGCTAGTAGTAAAGGCTTATCTCTTTATAAATATTAGTAAGCTAGGATTTTAAGATTATATATCCTTTATATAAAAGTATTTAGAATAGTATTAGTTCTTATAGTCTTTAATAAAATAATTTTTAGATAAGTAAATAGAAAAAGTCTAAGATCTTTATAAAATTATACTCTTATATAAAGTTCTATAATTATAGTTACTAATATAAAGTTATTTTTATATAAAAGATATTATATTTAATTAAAAGTTATTAAAGTATTTCTTTTTAAAGTTTCCTTTTAAAGATCTATTTTTTAATATTTAAATATAAGTATTTAAAATTAATTATTAAGTAAACTATATTAATTATAATTATTTAAAATTAAGAAGTAGAAAAAAAGAAAAAAAAAATAAAAATAAATAGATTTTATTAAATTTTAATATTTAAAATATTAAAATAAATTTTAATTTACTTTATATAAACTAGTATATTTCTATTTATACTCCCTTAATATAAATTTCTTATATATAAACTAGTATATTTTTATTTATATTTTTTTTAATTAAACTTTTTAATTTTAAAAAAAAATTTTCTTATATTAAAATAAGTTTAATTAAACTTATTTTATATTAATTAAATTAATATTAATATTATCTTTTTTATTTTAGCTTTAAGTTTTAATAGAAGTAATTAAAGTAGACTTAGCTATCTTTATCTAAGAGTTAATTTTATTAATAACTTATATAAATATAATTATTAGAGTTTATAACTAAATAGCTAAGATTATTAAACTTAGATCTATAAAAATATTTTTAATTAAAGTTAAGATTATTTAGCTAACTTTAATAAATATCTTTAATAGCTTTTTTTAATATTTATTAGAAGTTAAATTAATAATACCTAATTTATTAAAGTCTAATATAAATAATAATAGAAGAAATTAAATATACTACTTTACTTATATCTTTACTTAAGTTTAAGTAAGTAGCTAGTTATCTAGTAGATATAGTATATATAAGCTTAGCTAAATTTAGCTTAAACTATATAATATAAGAACTTTCTTTAAGCTTTTAAGTATTTATTATATAGCTCTACTATAACTTAGCTAAATATATAGATAATTACTATATCTATATATAATAGTTAACTATAACTACTATAGCTAATAAGTAATTTTATATAAGTTTAAATATTATTATTAAAATAATTAAGCTTCTCTTAAATAATTAGAAATTACTTAAGTTCCTACTAAATAGATTAATAATAATTTATTTAGTTTAAAGTTAAATAAAAGTATATAGACCTTTTTTTAAAAAGTAAAAGTTAAAGTACTTCTACTTTAAGTTAATTTTATTTAAGTTAAAGCTTAAGCTATATATTCTAGAGTACTATTATTAAGCTCTTTAGAGCTCTTTTAAATAAATGGGAGTAGCTTTCTATTAAAAATAAAAGGAGTAACTAGGTCTTTAGCTAGTTTATAAGCTTTAGAGTAAAAGGGTATTATTATATTTAAAGCTAAGTAAAATTATTTAAAACTATTAAATAATATTAGAAACTATTATTAGAGTTTAGGAGAACTTAGCTAAGATTAAGTAATTAGGTAATCTATAAGTAAGATAAGGAATAATAAAGGAGGGAAAAAAAAAGAAAAAGAAAAAGAAAAAGATTTTTAAAAATATAAAAAAAAAATACCTATTAGTAAATAGCTTTTTCTATTACTATTTTCTTTTATTATTTTACTAGTTATACTTACCTATTATTATTTTTAAAATATTATAAACTTTATATCTTTTTTAAAAAGTTTTATTTTTTTAGATAAGAAATTATATTTTCTAAGCTTAAGGTGTAAAGTTTAGTTATAAAAATATTATTTTACTAAAGTACTTCTAATATTCTTATTATTTAAGGAAACTATATGGGTTGGGGTAGTTCTAGTAAGAATTGGAGGGGTTGAGGTTGAAAAATTTTAAAAGTTATAAATTTGCTACAGGCTTCCGTAGTCACCAATGATTCCCCAGTCTAGGCCTTTCTAGACACTTCCTATCAGACCCCTGCGCAGCGCTATCCTGCTTTTGGAAGCTAGTTCTAGAGCATGGACCTCACCCCGGATTGATAACGATGGCGCGTAGCATCCTCCAAGACGCTAGTCCGGCCAAACCGGCTCTCTGGGCTGGATTTACCCCGCGCTCTAATCCCTTCTCGCCATACTAGACTCGCCTAGCAAAATCGAGTTGGGATCAAGATAATGCACGACGAAGTAGTAGATAAGCTCGGCTTCGATAGGCCTGACGTGTCCCAGCAAAGTATGAAAATGGAGGCGTCCCCCCTGACTTTGACTTTCCCCGCACACCATCTGCAAGGCTTGTTGCGAGGACTTCTATTAAAGCTTCTGTCAGTGCTGTTGCATTCTCTCCATTATGAACGGTGCTTCTAGGGCAAAGCTGCGAACGAAAACTGGTTGCCTGACCTGTAAGTTTGGCCGATTCAAGTTCTCCAACCTTATCTCGTTTCTAACCTCGGGGCACTGATTAGGTCGGCAACGCCGCAAGAAGTGCGACGAAACGTTCCCCATTTGCGGCAACTGCAGCTTCTCGAGACGCGACTGCAAATGGCCATCGGGCGCCGACCTCGTTGACCGTCGTTACTCCTCTCACTCTCATTCGCGACATCGGGAGGTGGTAGTTAAACCTCGACGGAAGCCGGAACGAACCGACGAGCGACATACCGACCTTGATTGCATACGGACCACATATCCCGTCGTCGATATAGATGTCGAATATCTTGATGCCTGCTGGCAGTTAGAAAACACTAATACGGAGTTCATTTTCCCGCTAAGTCTGACATCTGGGGAAGCAAGCGTCGCGCACAAAGCCATTTCATCCAACCTCGAACTTCGCATATCTCATCACTTCGCCAACAAATACTTCTCTCTCCTAATTCTACCCAGTTGCCATCCGGAGTTCCACGATGGATGGCTCGCCGAGATCCAGAAGCTGATGACGACTCACAAGAGTCTCTACTACTCTGTGCTGGCCAATGCGGCGTCCCATATGTATCTGGTTGATGGCGCCTGGCGCCTGCAGAATCTCGCTCTCACCTATTACGCCGATGCCGTGAGCGAGCTTTCGAAACTACTTGACCGTGTTCCGCAGCTCGAAAACCACAATGGATTGCTCATGTCGGTCATGATGTTGTACTTGCATGGGGTGGGTTTCTGCATATTGCATTCCTATTGGCTCTGTTCGTATCACTCCGTTAACTTGCCATCAACAGTTCATAAACTGGGACACCGGCCTCGACATCCCGCAACACGTTACCGCCGCAACGCGTATTCTGACCCTCCGCCTCCTCAACCATCCCAGCCCAATCGGCAAGTTATTCGACAGATTGGCTATCGAAAGCGTCATGTTCCAGATGTTCACCTACACAACAGGTCTGTGGACGGATATCAAAGCCGCCGTTGACCCCGAATTCGATTCGTCGTTTTGGGACCGCGCCGGTAAATTACTCGACGAAGCGCTATTCTTCCCCGATGCCCCCAAAAGCTTCAATAGCCCCGTGCTGGGCTTTCCGGTTTCGCTGTTCCGGACAGCCTTGTCGCTCAGGCATTGTTTCCGAAGCCGCCGTTCACCCGGTATTGCCGAGCTCGAACGACTGCAGAGTGAAGTGGGGGACTGGGAAGCACGGGTCCTCTGCGACAGGGAACTCCGATCCTGTTCTCCTTCTTCAGGCGAGTGGGATAAGTTGGACTCTCGAGAATACTGCTTCCGGGATGCGAGCTATCTCTTCGCCATGGTGACTTCTCTGCTTCTGGAGCAGGTGGGAAATAGCGACTCAATCCCCGACCTCCTACCACAAGTGGTGCCATACGACAGCTGGCAACTAAGACTGTCCGTCCAGATCCTCGAGCGACACGCGGGCGACGAGGAATGGACCCGATGCTACGGGTGCAACTGGCTGGTTTACACCTTGGGGCTGTTCATGGACTCTTCCGAAGACCGCCATATAATAAGGGAAGAGTTTTCCCGGAGATGGGATCTTACGAAATTTGTGCAGATTGCCCGATACAGCAGTGACTTGGAAGACATCTGGGCGGCGCGGGACGGGAATGTGGCTAGGATATTAGGACGAGCAACTAAACCACAGACCCAGGCCCAGCTGGCAGCCATACGGTTTGTACATTGATGCTGTTTCTTCTTCCTCCTAGTTTTGTGTAGATAGTGTATGAACAACTGTATTTTCTGTCACAGAACCCCGGCTTGGTCGCCTTCTCACCCTTTGACTCACTTAGTCAGACCCGGCTCGGCTTTATCTCAAACGGCACCGAGATCTCGTTAAATATTCCGGTTTCTTTCTCTTCAAGACAAGGCGGAGTGACTCTCAAATCCCACTCAGCGGATCATAAACGTGGTCTCCTTGATGAAGCCTTGATTATATAGGTCCCACAGTTCATTTCTCATGATCCCTGCCATAGATGCTGCGCCGAGCATGGTATACGACATGCCTCGAGGTCGCAGTACGGTAGGCAAGTCTTCCCCCCCAAAGAAGTACGACAACATCGCCATTTAGCACAGGAGAGACGCTTAAGCCAGCAAATCCTTGCTTCGTGAGGAAGAAATACCTTCCGGGAAGAAACGCGTGAAGAATGCCCCCAAAAATTGCTTTCGGCTGGGCCATCTCCTCCGGTGAAGGAAGTCCATCGGGATTAGAAAGTAGTCCGGCCTCCCAGGCGAAGTACTCGTATTGGTACCTCAGGTTCCCGTCATCCTCGTGCTGTCCTCCAGAGAGCATCTCAACGATGTCCACATCCCTCTCTAAGGCATGAAATGGATGCAGTGGTGGCAGAGGTCTTTTCGTTGCTTGCCGCACCATCTTTTCTAAGCCTTGGATTTGTAATAGCAGTTGGTTCGGGCTTTTGAGCTCTACGCATGTGCTCAGAGTGTCAAAAAACAATCCTTGGATGGATAAAAGACGGCCCCTATCCTTGAAAGAAGCACTCCTAGAACGTCCAGGCATTATGCCGGGACTTGTCCGAGAATCAGGGTTCCTAGGACTAGCGGTCCGTTGATCGGCAAAATTAGGCACCCAGCTCGGCCGGGATCTTCGGGAAAGACTGTAAAAGGAAAAGGTCGAGAAGAAAGGTGACGACTCGTTTTTCAGTATATGCTTGGTGGCCGCCAGGTACACCCTTTCCGTAGGGATGCCATAATCTGGTTGCAGGCTGCTACATATCTCATCCTCAAGCAAGCCGAGGCAGCCGTATATCTTGTCGCGAGGATCTGATGCCTCGAAGTCCTTAGTGTCCCTTAGCATATCGCACAAGCTTTTACTTCGTTTGGAGGACGAAGACTGCACCTCTGCTCGTACGTGGTGCAGCAGCCATCGGTAGAAAATACCCTTGGTGCGTTCGGTTGAGTCGTCGTTCAACAGATCAAGTCCGCTGTTCACGCATCCCGTCATGAAGTCACTCCAGGGGAGGCATTTCCGGCCACATAAATGATAGGATCTGACCTTGCTAGCGCAAGTTCTTGGACGATCCAAATTCGGCTCCACCATGGACGGCAAATCACTGAATCCAGAATAGGTGGTGTCTCCGCATGCTGGGTTCTCGTGGGCCAGGCAGACCATTCTTTGAGCAAGTCCATGGCAGTGTCACTCCCATCCGAAGCTTCACCAAGCCAGACAAGGACGCTGTAGGCGGTAGAATACACCTCATGCATGAGGCACACTTGGTGATTCCGCTCTAGTATATCAAGTTGGTTGATGCAGACAGCGTCAACCCAAAGTACTCGAGGAGATTGAGGTTGTCGTAGATACTGCAACGCAACTCCCAAGTTACGGCTAACTTTGGAGCCGACGCCATTGATTGTGATCGGCGCCATTGGCGTTGGGTCTCCCCAACAATAGGAGAGTGCCTCGAATCGTGGGCAATTGTTCAGGAGGTGAACATCAAGTTGACAGTCAATCGGGTCCGTACCAGTACTGGGAAACAAAGTAAGAAGTCGGAATTGTTGAGTCAACTTGTCTAAGGGTAAATACGTGCTGCCGTTTGGATTTTCCCGTAGAGCGTGTTGCCCTCTTCCTGTCACTGAAGCATTGATTGCATCGTTGCTTTCGAGAACCGACTCCTGACGTGTGTCCTTTTGCGGGCTGTGACAGCGGTGGGTTGATGTCGCAGAGTACTTCTTATGTTGGCCCTTCTGCTTGTTCTTTTGCGCGCGCTTCGTCCGATATCTGATGGGAGGCATTTCGATCTCGAGGACTTCCCGATCTGCGAGTCGCCTCGTTGAAATGTTGGAGTTTTCTCAAGTCGATGGCGAACTTCTGAATCCGTTTTCGTTGACACTTTCAGGTCTTTCAAGGAATCAACTTAATTCATCTTGTGAGAGCTGAGAAAATTCTACGCACGACTGTGCTGTACATTTACAGGACCAAGCTGCGGCGGGTGGCGCAGCAGACTCGAGAAGAACCGATTTGAGCACATACAAATGCGTTGACGTTTATACACTTTTGTAGATGGCAATTGTAGTTGAGGCGACCTAACACAGTGACGGCCTCGCTGACCTGGCGTACCCTTGCTCACCCTTGCTCTGACGAAAGCGAGAGCTGCCCAGGTCCGAAGAAGGAAATGGCGCAGTTCTGGATCACGGGAATTGGGGAGTATTTTCGCTCTGGCAGAACCCCAATCTGATGATCACCTCAGCGTCGATATCCCGAGAGACCATTCAGTTTTCTTGTTCAGGATAGATCATGCCTCGGATCAGTTTCAGCTAATTTAGCTTCAGTATCTTTCCAGATGCTGCCAATTCGATGGGAAATACAAAGGTTCCCGCTTCAACAACCGTTTACACGCTGTGGGGGTAACATGGCCGGAGTGAACTTGTCTTGTCGAGATCATCCCAGAGTCGCGTACCTCAGTTGATGAACAAAGTAACGAGAGGCAATCTTTCCAACAGGGTGGAAGCAACGAATGCAACGAAACGGCGAATATCACTTCCAGGGACTGAGGATAGGGAGCAATGAAAGTCGGACATAATGATTATAAAATAATAATCGTGATGAAGGAAAACACAAGAGCCATTGTCATTTGTGAGGCAGGAAAGAAGAGAAAGGCACCCCTAACATTTGTTTGGGGGGGGAACCGCTAATTACATCCATTTCATCCTATTCTCTAGCGAATTTGTTCTTCCGGCGAGCTACTTTACCAAGAATTCGCTGCTGGTGCTAACGCCCCTGTTCTCCCCGTTTCAGTAACACCGGAGACGAATGGCATCATCGAGTCGCCTTCCCTTCGTTAGGTAGATATCCTTCAACCCGACCAGTCACCTCTTGAGAATCGCCTTCCACCCTAGATCCCTCACGAAGCCACCGCCGGTGTCTTTTCTCACCAGTCGCAGGGGACTTCTGACTCAGGCGTCCAAAGGTTGACTTGTTTGATATACATATCGCAGCCACCTAAGCCAACGGGCTTCATGCGATAGCAGGTCTTCTCGTTGTTGTCCTTCTGGACACGATGGGCCCGGTTCTTGACAGGATCAACGCAGATTGTCTTTTTGATCTTGCACGCAGTATAGTCGTAGCACCCGCTGCCATTCCGGCCGACCCTTTTCTTATAACACTTTCCACAGTCTTTGACGCGGATTTCGTAGCGTTGTCCTGATTCGTAGGTGTTCATCAGGTCGAAGGTCTGATTGTAGTCGGGGCATTTACCCTGCTTACAGGGCCCGGCCGTCTCCGTGTCACGATCTAAGTAACGCGCTGCGAGGGTTGCATTGAAGCTGGTGTGGAAGCCAACGTCGGGGGTATCAGAGGAGAGTGGAGAGGCATAGACGGCGGTGGCTACGGCTAGGAGAAGAGTAGCCTTGATAGAAACCATTGTGACTGCTTAGGAAGGGGACGAGCAGATGGGATTTTTTGACCAGTATTCGAGGTTCTAAGGGTAAAGGCGGGAAGCCTTGAGGGCTTTAAGGTCTTATGTTGTGTCCTGGACGTGTGATAATAGCCAAGGGTGAAGGGAGAGCTCAAGGTTTTAAATATAACTGCTGCAAGTGGACGTACTCTCATCTTTTACCTATTATCAAAGAATGACGGACGAAACGGGATGTCAGAAAATGCGGAATGCATAGGCGACTGCCTGGTACCTGGAAGGTGCCTGCTCCAGTAGGCCACAGCTGGAACGGAAGCATCCCAGAGACGGATGTCAGAACAAACGAAGGCGCGGACCAGAAGAAAACCAAGCAGGCCGCTGCTGGAAACGGTGCGGGCTAGCGACAAAGAAGAATTCCAACAGGGAAAGGATCGAATGCGGAGGGGACGTGTATTCCCGAGGCTGGGTCGCTGCCTGGACCAGTGCGGCGAGGTGCTGCTATCCTCCATTGTCTGGTCTGGATTGGACTCAAATGGTCGCGTTCCTTAGGGAAGTTGGTCTCGAGGCCCGAGCTACCATACGAGAGAGAAATGTGCACGGGTAGTGAGGGGGCATTGAAGAATGGGCTCTTTCAGCATATCGAGGTCATTGCTTTCTCATTGCCATCCTCCCTGTCAGCTATATTGAGAAGTTGCATACGAAGGAATGCTGGGGACCCATGAATGGGTTTTTGAATGCAACCCTCCTAGGGTTCATTGGCGCTCGGTCTCGATAACCGACGCCAAGGCGCCCTGCAAAGAATCCGTTTGCATTACTTCGGACTGCTCAGATATAGAGTAGGCGTTTAGTTAAGTCGCCTAGGGCTTCTCGGTCAGTAGTAAGAGCTTGAGCTTTGGTTCGGAGCCTTGAGGAATACTGTCCTTGATTCGATTAGTCAATTAACGTTTGCCTTTCGCTTCATATCTATCAACATATACTGGTCGGGGGCGGCCGAGCCATCAAGGAGAGTCAGCGGTTGTCCTCCCTGAGGCGTGTCCAATCTACAGCGTCTCATAATAATATCGCGTCCCAACATCATACTCCAGCAACACCTCCTTCAGCATCGCCCCGACACGCACCTCCACTTGTCTCCAAATATAAACCTCCAGTGACCCATGCATAAGTCCCGGCGCCACCTGAGCACACGTGTACTTTTTCTCCTCGCCTTCTCCGCTTCCCTCCACCGATGAAAGTACCAGAGCCAAGGGTCGGATGCTGTCCGTAACAATATACGGCGGCTTCCATTCCACCACCATACCCGGCCGAATACGTTCCTTGAACTCCACGTTAGCCATCTCCGGGCGTGAATCCCGACTCGATATTCCCGCGCTGTCTACGTAATCCTTCTCGGCCTTCTCGGTCGCGTCGTCTTTGGATTCGCTGGATGCGGGGCTGCGCGAGTCGACGTGCAGGCGCCAGAATTTGGCTTGGAATGCTTGGGCCTGGTCGACGGTTACGCCGGGAGTTTTGAGGCATCGGGAGACGAATTCTGGGACGGGGATTCGTAGGAGTTGGTGGCCCGTTTCGAACGGAGCGAGGAGAGGACCTGATATTGCGGGCGAGCCAGACTGGTAAATGTCAGACAAAGAAGCCTGCCACGCTCGTTGAAACGGATACACTTACGTTCTTCTCAATCCATTCTTGGAGTTTATCGTTGGGCCATGTGACGGGCCTCGAAGGATTATACGCAGCCGCATCTTTCTTCGGCACGGGGACGCGCAGCATCTCGGCGAATCTCAACGTATTTTTACTGGCCGCTACATCCGTGAAGCTCGGGTTCACACATGCCACGACCACGGTCCGACAGCTTCTCATCCCCGCAGGGTCAAAAACATGCTTCAGCACCTTGGTCAAGGTGCTCTGCCGGAAGGGGATGTGCGTCTTGGCTTTGACCGACACTTTGCCTCCCGTCTCCACTAGGTCCAGCATCGCTCGTCCGCGGATACAATCCTTCAACACGGAGAGTGACGCATTAATCTCTCGAGCTTCTTTCATCCTCTCAGCTGAGTGCGCAACTACATCCCTGGCGGCCTCTGAACCGGCCAGGTCGATGAGGTAGAGGAGGCCGTCCTCGAATTGCGGGATTGCTGGATTTTCGAGGCGGATGCGACAGATGGCGTGCGAGCGCGAGGAGGCGTCGTTCTTGAGGGTTGAGGCGGTGCTGCGGAAGGAGGCCGCGTGGTCGATGTAGGAGAGGAGAGCTGGTAGGTCTTTGACGGAGTGTTCGGTAGCTCCGGCGAAGTGTGTTGAGCCGAAGGAATCTTCGAGGATGGAAACTGGTTTGCGGGAGTTGAGGAGGTCTGCATCGTTATTAGAAAGAGGCTATACAATCAAGGAGGGGAGTGGGTGTACCAAAGGCAGAGTTTCCTGCAAGTTCGAGGATGGAGATGGAAATGTTTCTGGAGCCGTCTAAAGAGCCGTCCATTAGGCTCGATGCAGCAAGGCGTTGCAGCCCGCTGACGGTAAAGGTCTTTCCAGAGCCCGTCTGACCGTAAGCGAACATGGTGCTCACACCGCCTCCCCACGCCCAGGGAATGAGAGACTGCACAAGATCTTCGAAAATACTTTCCGTAGAGTCTTCCGCGTTGAATACTTTGTCAAGGCGGAAGCTAGAGGACTACGTGCAGACGAACTAGATCAATATTTGCGGTACCGAAACATTGGGCCTGCAACGCTTACGTTTAATGCTGGTGTGCCTCGGACAGTCTTTCTCAACTCGTGCAGGTCAACATTGAGATCATCGTCCTTTCGAGGAAGGACTCCTGGAACTAGGCCTGCAGCAATCTCATCTTCAAGCATGGGCCGTAAACGGCTGGCGATGATGATGTCCGTGTTTCGGCCGCCATCTTTTTTGTCTTGGGGTTTAGCGGCGGGTTTGAATTGCCCAACCAGCTTCTCATAGGCGCGGGCGTTGTCGAGCAAGAATTGGTCCATAGCTGTGGATACCTCTCAAGGGATATTTTGTTCGGTTGAATACGAAAGGATACAGAAGAAAGATATCAATGGAATTATTCGTCTGAGCGTTTGTTCAACGCGGGCTCTTGTCCTTATGTGGACCTTTTGCGATGGTGAGAATCTTGCTGCCTGGAGAAATGGTTCAGTGGATTGGGCGTTAAACAATCTATTCTCATTGCCCTGACAACCTATTGCATGGGGCCGACTAAACCACTTTCCCAATTTGTCAATTAATAAAGGTACGGAAACAAATCCTTCGGTATCAAAACCGGTTGGACATATCAAAAGAACCATTCGGGAACGTTGGTTCCGTGTCCGAAGTCCCTATTATTCCCACGGGCCAACCTTGGTGCTGAGAGTCTGAGCCTCGGCTGAGTGTGAACTTGAAGAAATACCCTCGACATGCATATCACGGCGGAGGAGCACTGGAGAGGTCAATATTAGTAGAAAGGCGAAAAAAAAAAAAAAAAAAAAAAAAAAAAAAAAAAACGCCTCAAGTTTCTCTTTTTTTTTTTTTTTTTTTTTTTTTTTTTTTTTTTCTTTTTTTCGGTCTTTTCGAATGGCAAGACAGCGCCATCTCAGAGGTAAATGAGAATCTCAAGCTTCCCTGGGTGCCGGAACACTCTTCTTCTATACATATAAGGTATGAGGTATGATAGAGAGGGGATATACTAGCCACCCATATGACCCGGCATCATCTCGTCTACAACTCCTTTGCTTGGTTTGTTGCCCAGCTTTAGTGGTGCCATGAAACACACCGAGGTGCTTTTCGCCGATTCTCAACCAGAAGATATATAGCACCTTCAGTCCTTCAGCAAACCGCGCCGGACTCTTGAAGGCCCTGAGATTTAGTCATCGTAGACTTTATAGGACTGGGCAATTTTTGTCCACCGATATGCACACATCACTCAACCTGGAAGAGGTCGGGTCCAAGACGTCCAATGATGTATCTCATCCAGCTCAAGGTGCCGCCTAGAAACCCCCGCATTTTGGAGATGCAGCCAGGCCTTGCATGTTTCCCCAGTCGCTTAGAAAATAAGCTTGGTTTGATCCCCCTAGAGACTTCCACTTCAAAGGTTGAAAGAAAAGACATAAACACTAAGGTATGATATTGGGGCTCTAAATCCAGTTAGTGGGACTAGGGTATATGAATGATTTTCACAACCTATGTTTATTCTACGCCATATCCTTCCTTCAATTGCATCCTTCATTTTTGAGGCTGTGGCACCTCTCATATTTAATTAATACCAGCGGGGCTGCCCAACAATCTCCTTTTCTCTTCTTCATATTCTTCCATCATACTATCACTCCCATCCACCGACCAATCCATCAACCCAGTCACTCCCAGGCCAACCCTCAACACCCAAATATCCAGGTTAAACTCGACGAGTATCACTGGCGACCATGACGAGAAATGCCGAGACGATGGAGCTAGATGCGCCGCCAGTGTCGCCCATTCTCCGTCTCCCGGTTGAGATGTTTGCCGCCATCCTTTCCATGCTCGACGACCTGCCTTCGCTGCTTTCAGCCATCCTGACCACACGCGCTTTCAACAACGCGTTTCTGGAGGGAAAACACACAATACTGTCGCATGTATTGATCAAACATGTCGGGGTCGACGTCATTTTTGACGCTCTCGCCGCGATAGAGGCGGAGGCGACCGCCACCACCCGAGCCTCCCCATTCACGTCTGAAAGTATCCAAGCTTTCTACGTAGAACACTTCCGAATCGGAAGACCTGTGCCCCCATTTAACGATCTTGGAAAAGCCATAGCTGTTGCCAAACTCAGCGCTACCGTTAAGGCCTTTACTACACGGTTCGCCCAGTGGGTAGCCGCCACCTCACCAGAAGGGATGTCTACATTGACAGTGACCGAGAGTGCCCGGGTCGAACGTGCATTCTACCTCTTTGAGACCTTCTGCAACCTCTTCCGCAACCGTCACCGCCGCTCGGCTGAACCGGTCAGCAGGTTCCACTTCTTTTCCACGTTTTGTCCTTGGGAGCTCGAGCAGCTCGGGTGCATTCACGATTTCCTCTTCCACCAAGTCCAGCCTGGTAAGTGTATTCCCCCAACTCCACCCGAGAAATATTGCTGTGAGTGTTTGTTAATTTAATCCCAGCTTATGATGACGTGGTCTACCATGACGTCGCGTGGGGCGCCATCGAGGTCGAACCAGCAATGAGCTTGGCGTCGCCCGAGATTCAGGCCGTCTTGTCCACTGGCCTATCCTCAGTTTACCGTCTCGCCACAGCAGAGACGTACGAGGCCCGTCATGAGCTCCTGTACAGATGGGGCGGTCCGCCGCGGAAGGACGACTTCTTCTATGAAGGCCTTGCGCGCCGCTTCCCAACTCGCTTCCCAAGTTTGCCGCCGTATCTCGACCTGGACCTCGGACCTCGACTCGCCTGGGAATGGGCCTACGCCAGCAGTCGACGGAACATGAAGATTTACCACCGCAGTCGGGAGGTTTTGCGGAAGTGGGGTTACGTGTTCCGCGACAAGGCGCGCCTCGACGATATAGCACTGTTCGACAAACCGTTCGTCCCGCCGCGCCTACCTCCCGAGAGACACGAGCCGAGCGACGAATTTACTGACACATGGTGGGCCAGGGAAGAGATCTCTCGGGCCGGAGGGAGCGGATACTGGACTCCCACGTACCAAAGCCGAGTTGTATACCCGGCGGCGAGTAAAAGGAGCCACCCGACGGTAGGGAGGCGGTTTGCGACGCCGTCGTTCGCCAATGCGAAAAGAGAATCTTCGGTGGAGAGCGCGAGGATCGAGGCTGCCATGCGAAACAAGTGGAGAAAGACAGAAGATTCTTGATGGCTTCTGCCAAGGGCTCCGGCAAGATCAGTAGTCATCGGGACATGGTGGCGGTGAGAGCTGGGACATGGAAAAATAAGGCGCAGGCATTTGGAAAGATGTATAATAGGTTGTTTAGCTTTTCCTGTTTGCCTTTATAGCTATGCAGCTTGCTATGAATTTAATCGCCTCCTTTACCTCCATATCAAAATTACGTAGTTCGACCCGATCTCAGGTAGATAGAAGACCAGCAGGATATCACCAGAGAGATAGGCGGCATTTCGAAGGTCTGCAGAGGAATCAACGAGGCCCTTTCCCAAGGTATCCACTAAGGTTGAAAGAACCAAATATCCCGTCACCAAGTCATAAGGGATATCTTCCTTTGTGGATTTCCTTCCCGATCGTGTTAGATATGATCACTGTACCATCCATGGAATACTACGAACTTCATAGAGTCTGCTTCGATAATTTAAAGCAAAGATCCATGTCTGCCCATTTCCGAGATTGAGAGTATGTGCAAAACGCGAGGTAGCTCGAACCTGGAGTTTTAAGATTAGCTTGGTGCTCCGGCCGAGTTGAGGTACTTGAAGATTTGTTCCAGCAGTTAGGAATTCTAATTTAGAAAACCCTCAAGCCGTATAGAGAAGCTCCTGATTTATCGACCGGTAAGCTTCGCGAGTTGGTATTTATTAGTCGAGAGCCGGAGGGGAAATGGGAGATCTCTGGACCCGTTTGTTAACTATCCTATCCTCTTCAATAAATGAGCGCTCGGCTTATAGCGCCCGCCAGAGTTGCAGTCCATCGCTTACGAGATACTTCGTTTATGCAGTCGCAGTGCACAGACCATTATCAGCGTCCATCATTTGCTGGGATTCCGATCCCCAGCCTTTTTTTGAGCTCCCCCACCAACGGCTTGCCTGCCTGCCATGATATGAAACTTCCGCCCGAAACGACGCGGCAACCGAATACCACAAAGCCATATCGAGATGGCCCCACGAAATCGGATGGCTCTGCATATGGAAGATTACCGTGGTTAGGAGTATTGAGTCTTTTACCCCTTCTCTAATCGAGCCAGACGCGGGTCAGAAGCCGGGTCTGGTATCTTGTGCCAAGAGTGGCCTTCCTTCCCGTTTTCGTGGACCATGGTGCGCATGTTGAAATTGGGTTATCCCTGTGGCATCGAGGCCAAAAAGGAACGGTCGTCAAAGAGATCTGGGGACAGAGCGGAGATACACCCAGAGTTGGATCCCCAGGCACCCAGCCCTCCCACCACCACTCGGCCGCCCACGATAATTTCGCTGTCTGACCGTAACGACGCCTCGGCTGCCGCGAGCCTGTCCGCGAACACTCTGCCTAATCCGCCTTTGAATCATATCACACAGTCATATCAAGCGCCTAATCGTCGAGGGACCCTTTCTTCTCTAGTCACCTCGATCGCCCACAGAAGAGGCAAAAGAGGACGGTCACGAAATGTAAGGGACGACCCGTTAGGTCTCGTTGTGCTACATTCTCCCCCGGACCGCGCCGTCGATATTCTATTCATCCATGGCCTTGGAGGGTCAAGTCTGCGGACATGGTGCAGGGATAGGGACCTGGACTACCTGTGGCCCCGGCTGTGGCTTCCGCCGGAAATTCCGACGGCCAGGATCCTGTCATTCGGATATAACGCCAATTTCAGATCCAAAAAGGAGAAGTCGTCGTTAACTATCAGTGACTTCGCCACCGACCTACTCTTCCGGATGAAGCACGAAGAAGCGGGGGATGTCCGACTAGGCCAGGTCCCTATCATCGTGGTTGCTCACTCGATGGGCGGCTTAGTGTTTAAGAAGGCCTTCATACATGGGCACATAGACCCTGCATATAGCAGTATTGTATCCTCCATCAAAGCAGTTCTCTTTCTTGCGACACCACACAGGGGAACGGACTTAGCTGAAGTACTTCACGCCGTACTAGCGAGCGGATACTCGACGAAGGAGTACGTCCGCGAACTTGTCCGAAGAAGCCCCAGGATAGATGAGCTTAATGACATTTTTAGGCACCATGCGTCTAAGCTGCACCTGTTCTCGTTTTACGAAACATTAGCAACTCCAATTGGTCCAATGTCAACAATGATCGTCGACAAGGCATCTTCGGTCATGGGTTACCCGAGCGAGATATCACAACCTCTCGTTGCCAATCACCATAACGTCTGCAAATTCACGGGTGCGGATGACCCCAATTACACATCAGTTGTAGGGACCCTCCGCAGCGTTGCCAACACGTTATCGCAGTCTGCGACCGGTTGCTTGACTCGGGGAGTGGAAGAAGATGAGGATTTGCGCCAGATTCAGGCATTTCTCGGCGTGTCAGGTCCGCCGTATGACAGCTATTTAGCAGCCCATGCATTAAGGAGAACAGGAACATGCACCAGCTTCCTGTCGTGTCCGGAAATGGAAACCTGGCTCTCTGGTGAATCAGCGCATATTCTTTGGGCCCACGCACCCCCCGGCAGCGGAAAATCGATTCTTTGCTCCTTCGTTATTGATTCATTGCTTCAACAAGGTCGCCATTGCGCCTATTTCTTTTTCAAGCATGACAGCCGTCAGGCGCGGTCCGTGGCGCACATGATTCGATCCTTGGCGTATCAGATGGCGCTTATTAGTCCTGAGTTTCGTCGCGCCTTGACCCGCGTTGTCCAGTCCGGGATGCAGATCGACAGGGCGGATGCGACGACTGTGTGGGAGGCGCTCTTCTCGCCAGCAGCCACTGCCCGGACGGAGAAAGATCAGCCCGTATTTTGGGTCATCGACGCTCTCGATGAGTCCGAATCCTCCAAACAAGTTATAGACTTCGCTTCTAGGGCCGTTAGCTTCGGAAGTCCAGTTCGCATATTGATGTTTAGTCGACATCTCGCTTCCATCACCCAAAGCTTCCATCTTGCTAGAAAGCGAATTCCAGTTGTTGATGTCCCAATCCCTGACAATACCCGTGATATTCGTCTGACAGTTGCTGGGGACATAGACTATTTGCTGGCCAGCGATGCAGTCAAGGCCGAGATAGTGGAGGAGATAACATCCCGGGCGCAGAGCAACTTCCTGTGGGCTAGTCTCGTACTGAAGCGCGTCGCACAATGCCACCGCCAGGAGCAGGTCAGGCAAGTTCTTGACTCCACCCCGAATGGAATGGATAAGCTGTACGACCGTATGTTCGATGTCCTCTCCTCTCTCGAAGCAACGGAAGACCAATCCCTGGCCGAGATCCTTCTCCTCTGGGCGATGTACGCAGAAGCGCCACTCTCTCTTGATGAACTCTCCGAAGCCTATCCCACGCAAATGAGCTCGATTTTGGACCCCCATCATACAATCTGCGAACTATCCGGACAGTTCGTTGTTATCAATGCTAACAATGAAGTGGTGCTGGTCCATCATTCTGCTCGCGAATATTTGAGAAAAGCCAAATACCAATTGTTCTCCCTGGAACCGAAGATCGCAAACGAAATATTATTCTGCAGGTGTATTGAAGCCCTTTCCGATCGACGGCTCAGACGAGAATTGACCAAGGGAGAAATTCCCAAATTTCTCCGATATGCCGCAACCTCTTGGGCATTTCACCTCCAATCCTGCCGTGCAGACTCGGATAGGACCTTTAATATGCTTATCAAATTCTTCAACAGTCCATTCCCGCTGTCCTGGCTCCAATATCTGGCGATGAGCGGTCGGCTTTTAGAATCCATCCGGACATCTGGGATACTAACGCAGTTTACGAGAGAAAGAAGGGAGGCCAACCGTGAGAATTCTTCCCTGACCCTGATCGAAACTTGGGCGGCGGATTTGGTGAAGATCACAGCAAAATTTGGCCGGCACCTCCACGATGACCCTCTGTTCATCTATAAATGCGTCCCACCACTCAGTCCCCAGTCTTCAATTATTCACCAGAAATTCTCAGCGAACCCTGCTGTTACTCTGTCGGTCTGCGGTAGGTCCAACTCGGGGTGGGACGACTGTCTCGCCAGGGTTTCAGCCAACCCAAGCCGAGCTTTACGACTTGCAGCTTCCTCACAGTATCTTGCCGTGATCTCGGACAGGCCCAAAGGGACTATCACTCTATGGGACACCAACCTCTTCGTAGAATCCAAGAGCTTTAGCGCCGGGGAGCACGTATGGGCCCTGTCGTTTAACAAGTCTGGCTCAGTCCTGGCGTGTTACGGCATTTCCCAGACGTTTGTTTGGGAGGTGGATGATGGATCTTTGCAAATGACGGTGACGAATCCTTCCCAGGAGCGTGCTATCGCATTCAATTTCGACGCTAATGATACTATAACGATGGTGTCCGACTTGCGAGGGGTTTATCAACTGCCCACTGAAGTGAGCCACTGCGAGCAGGCCTCGTGGTCACGGAAGAGCTCGGACTTGTTGGAAGAGCCCGGCCTCCCAGAAGGCACTTTTCTTAGTACGCCATCCTGCGTAGCCTTTAACAGCGACTGTTCGCAGATGGCGGTTGCGTACCGTGCGTTCCCGCTGTCCATATGGAATGTGGACCCCCCAGAGATGGTGGCCCGACTTAAGAGGACGGCGAACCAAGGGGAAGGCCCGGTTAATTCGTACACTGGAGACAACCATGTCGTTTGGCATCCTTCGAATAACTTGATCATCGGTATCTACGGCCAAATTTTTAAGTGGAGTCCGGTCGATGGTACCTACGAGGAGGTTAAAGGGGAAACTGGAGTAGTCCCGCATG
Organism: Scedosporium apiospermum; assembly: GCF_000732125.1. NCBI lineage: Eukaryota > Fungi > Ascomycota > Sordariomycetes > Microascales > Microascaceae > Scedosporium > Scedosporium apiospermum. The sequence continues at coordinate 237,350 of NW_015971792.1, read as the reverse complement.
GACTGCAATGCAGCCCAAATGGACTTGTCTTCATCACAAGCGACGTGGAAGGGTCGATAAAGATCTACGATGTCTCTTCAATGACGCTGATATACAAACTTAGCTCCACGGATTCCATCAGCCGAATATGTTTCAGCCCAGACAGCCTTCGATTCTACGACCTCCGCGGTTGTTATTGTAATATCTGGGAGCCAAGCTGCCTCGTCAAACTTGCAGATGCCGCTGCCGAACAGAGAAGCGACGCAGATTCCGTAGTGGAAAGCTTTTGGCTGGATACGGATGATGTGCATCACACACTGCATAGCCCATCAATATGCTTTGTCGTATCTGAGAGCCAAGCAGATAGCAAGCCGGCAGTTTGTGCAGTTGCTGCAGGCACGAAGTCTACCGAGCCGATCGCGTACGCGAACGAGACTGGCGCTATCGAAATGTACGATCCGGTCCGCGATCGGAGCTACGTGATTGCCCAGACAATTTTCGGAATGAATGTGGAACATATGGTCTGGAATGGGAAGCATGATCGGCTTGCCTATTCGTTCGGGAGCGGTGCCATTGTCGTGAAATCCCTGGTCACAAACCTCTCCAGCGGTCAAGCCACACCATTCCAGGATTTCTACGTGGACAAAGGAGCCAGTTCAAAGCGTGGTCGCACAAGACAACTCATTTTCAATTCTACTGGGAATCGCCTTTTGGTGCTTGGGACAGAAATGTGCCAAGTTCTCGCTATTCCACGCGGAGAAGTGATTGCTGAGACCGACTTACTCCGCAATCACTTGGCCGCCTGGACGCAACACCCCACTGATTCGACACTTCTTGTGTGCACCTTCGCGGATAAAGTCGCTGTGTATTCATGGATGTTGGAGCCACAGATTATCAGGTTTTTCAGGATTGCAGATGATAAGGAAGAGCATCCGGAGATTGATAGACTGCTACCAAGTTATTGCTCCAAATTCCTGCTCCTACGCACAGCTACAACTCTTCTCGGCCGCACGAGCTACAACTTTCTTGTTCTGCCGACGGGCTCGCTGCGCCTGGGTGATAGTACGTCCGAATCCGCCGACATTATTACGCCGTTCTCCCTCCCAGATCCTACTCGAGAAGTGGCTCAATACCCCGTCGGCATTCTGGCGGACGGCCGGTTTGTCTTTCTAGACAAGAGCTTGCGTGTCTGTACGAGTAGCCTTCAGGGCGACGACAAAACCGTCTCACGTCACTTCTTCCTGCCTCACGACTGGGTCACGAGCTCAGATATCCGGCTTTGCTGGATACTACGAGATGGGGCGCTCCTCTGCCCAAGCAAGGGCGAGATTGCGATCATGAAGAGCGATCCTTTGACCAACCAGTGACATGAAATGATGATCAACCACGGAATGTTGTAATATGGAGCTCTCTATGATCAATATTTACTATATAATTCTCAACTTGTCAAGTCGTCTTTCCCACTGCTCTAAGAGCTAGCAATGGCTATCAATAATGCAACTATTCAGTGATCAACGCCCTCCTTTCCATGGACAGCTTGACTCCTAAGTAACAAATAATTTGGTATAGTCTAACTGACATACCTAAACCAGAAAAGAGGACAAGCCTATCCACGTACGAAACCGATACCTGTTGCTACCTGTTCCCTGGACCTCACGTTTGCTTCGTATCCCCCTTCTCCCTGCCAAAGCATAACCATACTCGCCCTTCAGAATGCGCGATACAGTCCCCTGGCGGCCAAAAAATGCAAGCAAGTTCTCAGCCGTATCTTGCCCCTATATCACTGCCGTTTTAGCCTCGGTCGAGTTGTAAGCGCCCTTGGCTTTTATCCGTTCGGGCCCAACCATGAATGATATCCCCTTCCCCAGCCTGGTGGCGCCCGACGAGGTTAGACACTATCACCAGCCCAGCCTGCAATAGAGCTGTGATACTCGTACGGCCCTGATCCGCACCGAGAGAGCGGCGCCTCCTCAAGTCCAAGTAGCCGGTATCGGTGAGCTTAGATCCGGGATGAAGAAGACAACGGCCTTACCATAGGTGGCCGTTCTTCGTGGCTGCATAGCCAATGATGCTTCCCGCCTCCTGCTCCTTGTCAGTCGGAGTGAAGGAGAGATGCCTGAGAAAGGGTCGTGATATTCTTCCCCCCGCTTCCGGGACTTCCGGCCTTGGCGTAAGACTGGCCATCTCTCGGGCGGGGACGGGGGAGTATTACAGAAATCCTGCTCTTAACCGGACCCAGAGAAAGCAACACGGGATAGCGGGGGCGGGAGATTTAAATGCCAAGACAGGATCCTACCAATATACCCCGCAGCAGCCTAACCGATTGATAAGGATCGGGATGCCTAACTGGGTGATTCTGCCTTATCAGGGAGAGGAGAGGGTGGCAGTCAGCTGGCCGGCAGGCATTGAACGAAGTCGAGGTCTCTGCAGCCGAGTGGTGGGTGGCTTCCGCGAGGTTGCGGATTGGATCAGCTGTGGCCGGCTCCTATGCTGAAATCTCCCAAGATTGTCGATCAAAGCATACTCTCGCTTGCGACAGATTTTTGGCTCCTCGTTGACAGGGGTGGGATAGAAGGACCGTCTGCCGAGATAGGTGTGAGCATCTTTGAAATCACACGATTCCAAAATGGGACCATGGAACTGTAAATTGAAGGATCGCGGGCACCGAGGTAGGACAGTAGGTTACGGTTGTTGAATCAGTAATCATGGGCCGAGTAAGCACGAGGCCTAGAACGCGCGTTTGGTTGCTCATGGGAATACGACGCCGATGCGTGCCACGGTGCAAAACGCCAAGAAGGCTCGTACCTTTCAACACAATTAAAGGAATTAAGCAAGGCTCCCGAAAGAGCGTGAGAGAGGAGGAAGCGCTGGTGTACACTACAATCTCTTATCTAGTCTTATAGATACACCCTTGTTCGAATAGCCTGGCGACGTTTTTACGATTAGACCTCAGAATCTACTCAAATGAAAACTATGAGCTGGGAGATTCCCCCTTGGTCATGATTGTCATTGGGCCGATCCTAAGATGGTACTAGAGTTAGCGGACACCTGTAGGATCGCGCAGCTTCAATAGTGATATGCTTTGCCTCCTAACTCATGGAGGGCTCGGTCATGCTATTCCTCTCCTTCATCTATGCAAGAGAGTGGCGCGGTTCGCCAGCCACGCTCGACGCACGTAAGCGGGAATTCCCCAGGAGAGGTAACGGGATAATAGTGCCTAGCACAAGTTATGGCCCTATTTTGTCTTACCCCATTCCGACAACAGCGATCAAGTTCCGAGCCTAGAGAAGAGGGAAAGAGTATACATAGAACTTGGCATCTCCAGGTTCAAAGATCTTGATTCATGGTGATCCCATCAAGCTCGCTCGCTCGTGTCTTATCCCATATCATGACTGCTATGGCTCTTCGCCATCTAACGGGTCCATGTGGACTATCCATTAAACCTCCTTCCCATGTCTTTACAAGGCGATTAACGATACTACCTGTGCCGACATTCTATGGCCCCAAATGTGTTAGCAGGGTCTCGTATGCTGTGTGACCAGTTCAAGTACACCGCTTAAGGAACACGATCTATTTCTTACTACCTAGGTCCTTGCTCAGCTCCCTGCTCTGATAGGCCGGAGTCAGGAGCGAGATAATTCGATTGACTACTTTAGAGGACCAAGAGCAAAACCCTCAGTATAGGGGTACCATTCGATGCCGCTATTACGAGTCATGGCATTAGGACCTCAACCTAAATGCCGCACGTAGCACTGCCGTGTGGAACAGCATGGCTGCCGGTCGTTTTGTTGTTCAGGGCGTCTGTGCCCGTCAGCATCGAGATGCAACTTGGGCAGCCCGCATTGTGCCGTCATTTCCGCCGTAAGCAGTTGGGCCCAAGAGCCGAATGTCGCATTTGATGCGCCAAGATCAGACGACATCAGTTGGCATTTAGGTTCCACCACTTTTTATATCTGATCCTTCAGCGCGCGGACCGTGCTGCGCCGCCGGCCTTGGCGCTGACGGATCAGCAACCTCTCCAATAGGACTACGCGGGCCTCAAGCCTGGATGCATCGTACAAACGCAAACCCCGCCAGCAGTAACGCTTGTCAGCACGCGGATATTGCTACCTTCCTTTTTGCCATCTCTCCGTGCCGACACCGGGCTTCGGCTCCATTAATGATTTGAAAAAAGAAGAACTCAGTGACATATTGGCTTTTGACGTGCCTCCAGTTCCTCTGTCTCAGGGAAACAAGTATAAGTAGTCAACTTCCTCGCGCTCGAGACTACTCCCAACCATTACCAACCATCCAACACACTCTTTATCTCGGGATATTCGCGGATACCTATACGAGAATCAGCCACGATGCAGCCTTTATTCACTATCTTCCTTACCGCCACTCTCCTCTCAACGGCCTCGGCCTCAGCCACTCTCGGCCGGCCCTGTAGTGGGAATGGCTACGACTGTACTGGCGAGCTTCATGAGATCGCCGTTTGTAACGGAAGCCGCTGGGTTCTCGCTGCCCAATGCGGCCGGGGTTGCTGTGTATGGCCACTGGGTGATCCCACGCCGTGGTGCCGTTGCTAGGCAAGGTGCGGACGGTCTTCCTTTATAGTTTCCCTAGACATGGTCTAATCACTGACGCATCTAAGTCCGCTTTCTCGGCTTCTACCTTATGCAACGGGGTTTGATAGTCTTGGGCCCTAGTTCTCGGCGGTAGCTAGTAGGGAAGGCAGACGGAACCAATTACCTACCGTATCAGGTTGGATTCTGGGCGTTTGAGGGCCATGTATCTCATAACTAAACGCGCCACATAAATAGTTCTATTACTAGCTCCTGTAAGGCTACCTCGGCATGATCGATGAGCTTGGTGTGGCAAGTTGGCAATATACGTTAGAGTTGGTCATTTACATCTGAGTAAAGCCAAGGTAACCGAGTTTCCAGAACAGTACTCCATGCCTTGGAAAAAGGCTAACGGAGGTGTCCCAATTATCATTTGGTCTGAAGCTGGCCCTGGCGTCAACGATGTCAGCATTACGTGTTTCCTAGTGCGGAAGTCTTGCCGAATTCTCGCCAGGATCGGGGGCGCAACTTTTATGAGGTCTGGATAACTACCGCCAATGGCTTCGAATTCACACCTGAACGACTAGACACCTGGCACAATGGCCCGTCCTTCAACCTTCCTGTCTCGGGCTAATGGCAACAACATCATTCGTAAAAGTCCACAGGTGATACGTCTTGCCGATGGTGGTCAGGTTACGATTCTCAAACGACGCGAAGGTGTTGAGGCCTAAGCTAATGTTAGAACCGTAGGTGCCTGTTCTTGTAGATAAGCGAGGCAAAGGCAGTAACTTGGTGTGTTGGGAGTGCGTATTCGAGAAGAGTGTTCTGAAGACTTCAGGCTTGATCTGTAATTCTATTGTGAAGTGAATTGGCTACTGCTGTTAAGGGAAAGAGAAAGTGTTTATCGAGCAGGAGCTTGAGGTTTAAGTCGGTACCCGGCTCCTCCTATCGTGAAGTATAGTCGAACCCAGTCGATATTGCCATTCTAATACGACATAGGCTCGCTGGTACCTGAGGTTTGAATCGTGGGTGCCTGTTCTTCTGAATAAGCGAAGCAAGAACAGTAACTGAGTATGCTGTAAGTGCGTAGTTGCGTTGCTCTAGAGACTTCAGGTCTGGCGAGGCCTTGGTCAAACTAGCGGTAGTATCTTGGTAAGGCCTGCCGCCTTGGCCGAGAACCCGAAAAGCATCCACCTCAATAAATAAAAGAGATATTTCTATATATATAAATCCCAAAACTTGGGCAATACAGTTATTAGCGTTAATAGAAGCTACTCACTCCCCGCTCAACCACCTAAGAGCCTACGCACAGGCATATCCTCATGAATTCAAAATGATTTGTCGGTAGTAATTAAGGAAGATACACTCGACATACTCGGTTGCCCTACAATACGGCCAATCTAAACTCTATTAGCTATCCTTCGTAGTTCCGTGAGCATCCTGACACTATGTCACTCAGCAAGGTCATTCATTGCCTGGTGATGGATACGTACGTAGTCAAACACAAGGTTTGCCACGCTTCGGTGAGAAGCGTGTATTTAAGGGTAGAGCGTAGGTATTATTTGAATTTACCGCTGTGCGGACAAACTAAATGTAAGGTAGACTGTAGTTTATATAAGCGTTTCCTTTCTAAGCTTCTCCAAGGGTCGCCGGGCCATATTAGAGTCTCTTGGTCACCCAGCGCTCCGGCGATTTGCCGAGTAAACATTCCCCCATCGAAGTTCAAGGAGAATGTACAAGACGTCTGCCGTCAGAATTTCTTACTGATAAGAATGCACATTCGTTTAATCCGTTTGATATTTGTTTTTATTGGCTCTGGCATCTAGGATCTTGACGGTACACTATCAAGACGCGTCCCCTGAACCCACCTCCAGCTTAATCTCGCTAAGGCCGAGTCTCCGGGACGAAAAGGGTCGTAAAGTTCCAAGTCTTCCCACCATCTGGCGTCGACATCTCGCCGCCGGTTGCTTCGTGTTCCCAGCTTCCACGATAGAGGAAGCGCTCATCCGGCTGATTAAGCGTGATGAAAATATCTTCCCAACCTATAAGGTATACCAGTTAGCTACTGAAAATATTTCGTCATGCCCGTGGTGTTGAATTAGGGGACGTACTGTGCGCCGGAGCAGCAGCGCAATTGCCCGCTGCACACTCTGTTGAAATGTAAAATATCGACCCGTGTTGTCCTCGGCCTGATACGATACTGTTACTCCATCATCTTCGTAAGCAACACTCTGCCCAGTTTATACATACTCGATGTGAGCTCGGAAACGAGCTGGTCATTGATGTACAACCTCTGCTCCCATTGCTCCGTGCCTGTGTTGAGCTTATCTATAAGAGGGCGTCAGTTGAACGCTAACAGACTGAGAAGATTTAAGAAGTTCTGCCTACAGTGTGTCTTGATGCGAGAACCGGGAGGCGCCTTTACCGGGGTGCCGGCCGTGGGATTCCCGTTTCCGTACTTGTATGCGAAATTACACCAGTTCTGGCCAAGGTCCTGGCAGTACCCTCTGCGGCGGGATGTTAGTTAGCGTCACTAGACAGAGTAGGTTTCCATACAGTCCCGGGGGCGAATTCTGGGTGACTCCCTGCAGGAAGTCCTGCCTGTCCATCATTATCGCACTCCACAAGGCAACATCTCCGGTGACGGGATTAGGAATGTCTCCAACGACGAGTGTGGCGGCAGCTTCCTGAATGAAATTACCACTGGGAGTGAGGAGGGTGACGATATCGAGATTGGCGTGGCTCAGTTGGACGAGCGCCGACATGGCGCCGAGGCTGGCGTAGGGCTTCATTGTGATAATAGCGTTCGTTTGCGTGTTTGCTTCAAAGACTATGTCTTAGTAGGAAACGACGGGATTAGGCCAATATCTTTAGCAGGGTGTTTTCGTTTCTATATAACATAACCAGGGGAGAGGAATAACAAGATGCGGGGTTCCCAGTCGTTAATATACAACGCATATTGACTCATAATTCTAGTGCGCACACCGAGGTTTAATTCGTCGACTATGTCAAATTGAATCCTCGCCTACCGGTAGTTCTCGACCTAATAAGCCAATCTTTCCAGGTTTAAGCAGTTAAATTTAGAGATATATCCAAAACGTCCGTCCGGGCCCTAGGATAACGAGTTTATCTGCAGCACTCTAACCGAGATGAGACTTTGAGAAAAGCGGGAGTTTTCCCTTTCATGTCTCCCATCGTGGCTCCCGCTATCCCGCTGAGGCATGACGCTGGACCGTTCTATCTCTTCCGGATGGTTTCCTTGAAAAAGTTCCGATGAGGTAGACCAAGAGCCCGCTCGATCCTCGTATCGAGGGAGCGTTGAGGAATATCGGGCAACATCGGCTTTGGGAAATTAAGGATAGCCAGGTAGAATCGCCCACACTCGGACGCGGTAGGTGTCTTCCTCCTGCTGCTAAGCTATTAACACAGGGGAGCCCTAGATAGCTCATTTGAACCCCCCTCTCCCACACGATCCCTATTCGGATTCTTCCTCTTAAGCGGTATTAGCCTAGGCGCTGTCCGTGGACTCGCCGCGACAGCTGTTAGTAGCTGGTGACTAGCCGGCTTTCCCCAGCGACGATAGTGGGCAGAGCCCATCACACTAAAAGAGGGTCTTCGAACTCGTCATGATCTAACCACTTGAAAGGCCCAATAGCTATAGAGAGCGGTAGAAAAGATAAACTATGTAGCCGCGTGTAAGCTAGACAGGATTTAACTAAAAGCTGACCACCGGAGCCACCAGCGACCCTAGCGACTTACCAAGGCGGTGTCAGACCAAGCTCCTTGTGAGGGTTCTGCGAAGCAGTGAAGTATAATCGAACCCAGTCGATGTTGCGATTCTAACACGACGTAGGCTCGCTGGCACCTGATGTTAGAATCGCGGGTGCCTGTTCTTATAAACAAGCGAGGCAAGAACAGTACTTGAGGATGCTGTAAGTGAGTATTTACGTTGCTCTAGAGACTTCAGGTCTCGTCTCTAATCTGGTAGTGAATTGGCTACTAAAGAAACTAAAGTGGGAGCCTCCTTCATCCATTCCCCAGCCAGAACAGCTAGTCATTAGATACAGCTATCCAGTCCTCATCCCGAGCCTAGTAATCTCTTCCCAACAGTGTGATCCTGCTTCCAGATACGACATGTCTCCTAGAAAAACGGAGTGCTCTAGGTTGCACTTGGAATTACTGGGCTGGAGATGCGGGAAGATCCCAAACGCGTCCCGATCAGCCGACTTCGCCAGGTCTGGCCGACGAGGCGACACCACTAATTACAAGGATAGAACTTTTCCTTCTTCGCCACCGCCCCATTAACCCAGTTGCGGTGCCCTTGCTCGGCGGGACAGACCGGGATTTTTATAATACCGGGCGCGCGAATGTCACGATCGTAAAGGGCGTCAAATGTTTCCTTATCATTCGGGTTCGGTTCGACATTCCCACCATTCCGGTTGCCCGCCTTTTTGTACGTCTCGACGGCTCTGTGCTCAAATTAGTTCACTTCCTCCGGTAGATATGTGGGCAAAGAAGACGGGGAAAAAAAAAATCAATTTCAAACTCACCCGGCAATGATATCATGGTGTGTTACCGTGCCCCATTTCGTACCGTCGAGTTGGTTTATCCCCCGCGGTAAGCGGAAAGGTTGTGTGTCGCAAGGATCGATCGTCTTAACCTCTCCAGGTGTACAGCGCCAACCTTCCGAAGTGCCGGGGGCAGATACAAGGAAGTATGCTCGGCGGTCGTAGCAGGAGTAGGAGTAGTTGCTACCATCCTTTGATACGATATCGGGGATGGCGTTTTCCCCCCTGCAATCGCCCGCGTCGAGAACGGCGGGAAACTGTCCCGTCTCATTCCACACAGTCGGAATCGCCACTGCGTAAAAAGCCCGTTTCCCAATCTCTTCTTGAGCGAATTCCTCCGCGATTTTGGAGCTAACATCGCTGTCCTTAACGGTGCCATTCCTGCTCCCAGGTGTGAGCCTGCCATCCTTGGTGAGTTCGGTGAGGGCCCTGATGCTGTCGTCGTCGCCGCTAAACAGTTTTTTAAGAACGGATGCAGCCTGTATTTCCCATAGCTCGATGGTCGAATCGATAATGGAATTGAATGCCATCTCCTGGCCGGCTACTCTACTGTTGATGTCCAGGCTAATCAGCAATGTGGCCTCCCCCAGTTGCGCTTATATCGATCCAGTAACCAGGACCTATTTTTGGGAAAAGGCATGCCATGTGGGCAATAAAGAGATCAATGCTTCATGTACCTTGCTGGATCGGTCGATTTAGCAGCGCTGAACCCTACTGAAATCATCGCGTTTGTCATGTCTTTGGCGACGTCGGTCAAGACATCGTCGGCGACTATACTCCCAAAAACTAATTTGGAGAGTTAGCAACGATGCCGTACTATAGATATTGGGACAGAGAAGGCTTACTGTTTTTGAAAATCATAGCTCCGCCCCCGGCAACTGGGATTGTGAGAAGATCTAGTACCATACTCAAGGCCCCTAGGCTCTCTTCCTTGGGCGAAAAGATCGTCATGAACTCATGAGATCTACGTTGAACGTCTTGCCCAATGGTCTTGTAGGAGTCGTAGGCGGATCTAACTAGCTGTTCCCCGTCGTCAGCAAAGTCGTCACTTGGTTAGCTAGACACCGTCGCCCAGCATTCAAATGGTTGGCAGTAGCGATGGAAGGGCAGGAACGTAATACTTGATGAACTTTGATTACGGCAAGCCACACAAAGTAGGTAGCAGCACCTGTCAAGTCTTCCGGTTTGTCGGTACCAATCACGTTGTGCTCCGCGCACTGCATCACATGACAGTTGGTTTCTCCCTTGATGAGGTCGCAGTTCGCTTCTTCGGGAGCATGGAGGAATTGACTTATTGAGGCCGTGAACGTGAGATTTTGGCCAGGCCGGTCGCAGTTCCTCCACCTAAACATCATATCATCCCAGGCGGCGGGGGCTTCGACTCCTTCCCAGCGTTCCCTTGGGAGGTACCTGGAAATAGATGTTACTTGATCCAAAGTGCAAGGTATGTCAACCCACGAACCAGTTCGCCTCTCTAGATCGCAGGCTGGTGCGCCAGTCCTGTAGAGGTTCAGCTTAATGCCTGTCCAATCAATCGGACCTGCGGCACCTGGGATATCCTCTGCCGTATTATAGCTTGGGGGCTCGACAAAGTTTTGCAGGTCGACTGCCCAGTCGCAAGTGCCTCCAAAGTGACTAAAGATCAAATTCGAAGTTAGCAGTCTTGTCTTGAGTCAGGGGAGCGAAAAGAGAGAGAGTCTCCATACTAGTCTTGATACATCTGCTTTCGCCTCGTCTTAGTATCTTCATCCATCCACGCAACCCATTCGACCTCATCGTACACCATTACGTTGCTATCGCTTTCTTCGTCAATCCACGATTTAACATTACCACCCCTCTTAAGGATTTCGTTGATTTCCGCATTCGCGAGATAACCGCCGGTCCCAGTGCATCGCCCAGGTCGAGCATCCGAGACTATCCGAGATCCGGTATAAGTGCAGTCCACACCAGTACAGCCAGCAGCTGCCATGTGGAAGCTGCGCCCGTAACTACTGACGCCAACGATAATCTTGCTTGAGGGGACACCTGCTTTTGTAATCATGCTCTACACAATGCGGCACAGTCGGCACGGTTAGTAGAGACGACTCGTTGCATGGGGTGTTGGACCAGGGGCAGCGCGGACGACGTACCAGGGTATTCAAAGTTTCTGTCTTGTTGACATGGCTGCGCAGACAATTTCCAATGGGACAGCCAGGCGTGCTCCATTTGTTACCGTGGTCCCACTGACCGTGCAAATCGTAGGTCATGTACACGATGTAATCGACGACCTCGCTGATTTTCTTCAATGGAAATTGCCGAAGATACCAATAAGACGCTGGTGCCGCGATGGATACAGACTTGCCAGGGAGCTTCTGCTTCAGGAGCTTTAAAAAATCTAGGTAGTAACCACCTTCGGAAGCTTTTCCTGGATCATCCTCTGGGAGATCAGGACCCTGTTTTACCATCAGTCCATGGTTAGCGACAAAATCAGGCGGCAATACGTGTAATATGATGTAGGCATCGGGGGGCAACGGGTGAAGGAAGAACTTACTCCGGGATATTCCCAATCTATATCTACTCCGTCGAGGCCATTGTCGATGATAAAACGTGCGATGTTGCTCGCTAGCTTTTCCGCATTCTCCGGCTCAGTCCCTAGCCTCAGAATCTTGTATGACGCAGGTTCTGTGGAAAACGCCCAGCCCCCAAACGCGGCGATGCGCTTAGCGGACGGGATGTTTTTGAACTGCTCGAACTGGAATTTAACGAGAGGATCGCCGATGTTGACTTCGTAGTCCGGGGTCAAGTCCACAAAAGCGAAGTGGACGTGTGTGTAGTCACTAGGCACTTGTGAGGCGTCCATGTTGAGGCATTCCCGCTCGAGATTAAAGGCTTCAAAATATCCGAGCTTGATGAAATTCGATGGCTTCTCGCCCATGATTATTTTGTTTCCACAGTTCGAGATGCAGCGGTTTTGGACTTTTGCAAGCTCCTGCCGTGTTCCCGTCGCTTCGGTGCAATAATCGGCAGTTGTACCACATTGGCCCCACTGGAATGGTTTTAGCCTGGTGAAGGCAGAAGGGGGAGAAGAAAGGGAGGTGAAGAAGGGGGAGTATACGTACAATATTGCAGCATGTGTTCAAGGGGCAAGGGTTCATAAGGGCAAGATCCTTCCCCTTCTCCGGCGGTTCAGAGTCTGGCATTTGCGGGCCACACACAGCGTTGGGAACTGGCAATGGCAAAGGGCGATCTCCTTCGCTCACACAGATCCTGACACCAGGCCAGAGTCCTTCGCAGCCATTCCAGCCTTGAAAAGTAGAGTTAGTAGGGTTAGTAGAGTTAGGAGTGAAACGAAACTCAACCAGCGACACAGGGAACGCTGCGCACTGAAACTTACCCCATGTATTCTCATTGAACCGCTCCAACTCGTCTAGTGTGAGACCATGCCTAATAGAAATCCCAGAACAGTTGTCATCTGGCACCGTGTCGTAGGTTGCGCAGGATCCATCACTGTTTTGTTGCTTCCTCCTATTCGGCAAGTCCCCTGGGGAACAACAGACCTCTTGGTCGATGACGAGATTCGGGCAAAGGTCCGGTTTCGGGTTCCATTTAAGGAAGTCGGCATCGCTTATACCACATTTCGCGGCGAGAGTGCCGCACAGATCCCCTTGCACGACTGTAATAGTCGTACACTGATCACGTTTCGATATCTGCCGTGGCCTTGGATTGTAGCGTCTCATAGGGGAATTCTCACTCGAATTTGAGAAACGGAAAGCTGACGTGCGAGGCTGGAGGATATCAAGCTCAACGCCCTCCAGCGTCGAGGAACCCGTTTGCTCCTGAGCACAGGAGCCGCTCGTCCAATTCTGGAGAGCACTTTGAACTTTGGTGATGTCGGTGCTGGCCATAATACCCAGAGTTTCCTCAGCGGCTCTCCCTGCACCACACAGCTGAACCGCAGCAGCATCCTGAAGTCCTCGGGGAAGAATGTGGCCCACGAGATGAGGGATAAGCCTGTCTGCGACATCGACGTTTGAGATCCTCTGACCAACATAGACGCCGACCACACTTTTGCCAGCGGAAACGAGAAAGATTGTCTTCTTGCCTTGCTTTGATGCGGCCCTGAGATACTGGCCAGCGTTCCGAAGACCTGAGGCTGCATTAGCAGCACCGCTGTCTTCCGAGTCAGAAACTGGCGAGTCGCCCCACCAGGCCAGCTCCACATCTGAAGGGACAGTCGTTTTGTTACTGATATTGGCGGCTCTTCGGCTGACTTGAATGGGGCTGGGTGCCTCGTTGAAGAGCTGACCTCCCCAAACCGAGCAGGCTCTGATGTGCTGTGGGTTGACGGTGGGAGGATTGTAAATGGCGAAATCGAACACAACAGATTGCTGGCATTGTCGGAGTTCGGCAAGAGAAGCGTAGACGTCCCACCCGGTGTGATCGGGACCGGCATCAAAGCAAGTCCGTGGACAAGGTGTGGGGAACTCCCCGCCGGAGACAACGTTCAGACCAGAGCGGAAGGCAGTGGCAGGTATCAATAGGATGCCCAACAGGGTCCCCAAAATTGAGATCGAGTGGCCTCGGACCATCACGGCAAGTAATGAGTGCAAGATTCAGAAAAGGTATAGGGGCGAAGGAGCAAGAAACGACACATAAATTGCGATGCTTGATGCAAGAAGTTGTCCTTCTCTAGACCAGATGCAGAATCACTCGCGAACTTCACTTCCTTTATACCTGGCAGGCTCAAGGCCTACTTCTCCTTAATCACATCGTTGCACAATTGCGCCTTCGAGGTACCTGCTACAGTTCAAGGCATACCGTGCTCCGGAGCGAATGCGCTTCAGGGGTAACGGCTCGTTACTTGCAGACAGACAAATCGCCAATGGCTCTGCCCTAATATGCCACATCAGCCGTTTAATTTAAATCGCTGCGCCGCTTATTCTGGGCGAATGTATGCATATGGGACCATCGGTTGGTTGTGAGCTTTTGTCCTCACAGCCGTGCGCACTCTTTTCCTGTTTGCGAGAGAAAAACAACATGCTGCTGGAGCTGGAAGAGGACGGGAGAGGGCTAATGGGTCCTACACCTATATCTCACCACGTTCATTTACGGCCTAATTTCGAGTATCGGCAAAAGCGGAACAGGCTATTATTATCAGGGACGGTTAAAACGGAAAGACCCAAAACAGATGTCGACCCGAGCCTTTTGAAAATCCTGCAGTTTTAGATTTCCCCCTATTTTCAACATGGGATCCTGTGCAACATCATCGACCAAGACACACCGCTTTCTTTCACAGAGGCAGAGAGTAGCGCAAACGTCTTCCGCGTTAAGCCCCGTCATCTTTTTTTTCAGCATGCCACTACTCACTGTGTTCCTCGCTCTTTTGGCAGCGCCTGCAGCCACGCAGGAGCCTCCTACTAAGTTCCAGGTTGATCTCGTCTTCCCCCGAAATGAGACATACGTTCGAACCGCCTTTTTCCCCGTTGTATATGCTGTCCGGAATTTTCAACTCGCCGACTCCCTGAACCTTGAGATCTGGGGCGTTCTAGAGACAGACGGAAGTCGAAACTTCCAGGAAGGTGCAAGCGATGATTACACTCTGTGGCTCTTCCCTACAGGGTATCTTGGGTTCAGTTTCGGGGGCGAGTCCCCAGATGCTGATCCCCTATTCTTTATCGAATCGACGAATTACCTTACCAACGGCACCGATACGCACTTCCACGTCGAGTGGGATGCGTCTCTTGACAATTATACCGACAGATGGATCTCGGGAAAGCAACGTCTCGAGTTCAGCATCGCTCCGGATGGGAAGGTGCCGGACATCGCCGAAGCCATCAGGAGCTGCGGTTACAAGTCCGTGGCCGTTGATATCCCCAATGCCGAAGACTCTGTGAACAGACATAGAGTCTTGAAGGACATCGAACCGACAGACCAATGTGGTACGCTGACTGACTACGCTGATGAGGTGGCGGCAAATGCATCGAAGTATGCCTTAACCGCACTCAGTTGCAAAAACGGGGAATGGCAGGAGATTCGGGAGATTTGCAGTGGCATGCCAGGGAAGTGGGGACAATATCGCAGCTGGTTGGCACTGGTCGCATCGCTGATTGTATTTACAATGATACTCTAGTTAAGCATGAGCGAGTTCTATCTTAAAGCTTTCTATTTTAAAGCTACTAGTTGGAGGATTGAACGTTGTTCGGTGGCGCTGTCTCCGGCTTCGAGAGTTGTTAACTTAGAGTGTGTATCTAGAAGACTTTTTCCTTTAAATAAAAAACAAGCCCTACAACATTAAACTTGCTGGGTAGTATCGCGTGTTAGTCTAGTATCAGGAGCACCTTTAAATAAGACGTGGTCTAGGGTGCCGGAAATAGACGGCGCTGGCTACCAAAGATGGGAAGCCAGAACAGCGATACTTGAATTAGATTTGTATTTAGTTGCGGTGCCCACCGCAGCATAACGCAGTACACAACTATAAATACAGGCTTTCACCTCCTGCGACAATTGACGAAAGGCTACGTGAGCTATGTTATTGTGTATAGTACACTCAACAGCCGCATCCACAAGCGGCGCAATCGCCCTTTCCGCACTTTGCGTTGGCGTTGTTATAAGACCATTCACAATCCTGCCAGCGACCGCAAGGCGTCCAACCTCCCCATCCCCCTTCATATGCCAACCAACACCACGGCTTCCCGTTCCACGGATAAAGAAAGTTGATTTCTGCATTGCAGTTTCTCCAGCACCAGCCGTTATCGCACCCATAATCGTAATCCCAACCACTGCCACGACCCTGCCCTACGGGGCAGACCTCCCTTTTGTCGAAAAGGCTCTCTTCCCTTTTAGCGAGACTCTCAAGGCTGACTTTCTTCCCGACGGAGCTGTCAAGATTTTCGTCGATTTCGGCACCGTTCCTGAGAGGGCTGCCGATGCCAAGCTCGGAGGGGTGCTTCTTGCATTTTCGAAGTGCAGCCGTATCCGTACCCTCTGGGAGGTCTTTGAGGTCCCATTCCATGACACCAAGGGCACCGCATTCAGCTTCAACGGCGGCACGGTCAGCGCCAATGGGTGTGCAAAGTGCTGGAGTGGCAATCAAGCCAAGGAGGGAAACGAGAAGCTTCATGGTGTAGAACTGCTCTGTTTGGAACTATGGATGAACTGAAGCACTTATAAGGGTTTTCTGATAAATGAAAAGTTGAAGAATTCTTAGATTTACAAGAGGTCGGCGGTTTGGATATCTTATATCCTCATCCTTAAACTTAGAGGCTGTCTGGAAAAGGGTATGCTCGGCGCAAGCAGCAGTAGTATACGATTGGTTTCACTGAAGGATCAATCAAATGACCTCACATGAGTCGACTGCTCTACAAAAGGACTCTCTTGAAGAAGTAAATATGTACGATCCTACAGCATCCTTCGCTAACCAATGAGACATCTATTGGCTATCCAACTATCGTCAGACAGGTAAAATATGCGCGCAACCACGCCACTCCATGCAAAGTATCGCAGTGTCCTCCGAGTGGTTGTGACAATCGCACGCAGCCATGAGACAGCGCAGGTGCGGCCGAAAGACATGGCCTACAGTGGTGACTTAGGCCGGCAAGTAGAAGCAAGATTGCAGGCCTGACCTGGTATGCCCAGCCGGCGAGTATATTAAGTCTATGATTGCGTTTGAGTTGCCCCGCGGCCGTCTCTACATTAGTAGCAGTATATGCGGGACTAGCGCACCGCCCCGGAGACCCTTCAGTTGGCTTGATTAAGGAAACTAAAAGCGGGCCGAGCCAAGGCGGGGAGTAATTAGGATGCTGTGGGATCTCGTATTCATTAAACTACCACCAATATCGAATGTTCCTGGATGCTCGTGCTGAATATATGCATTCCTATGTACACATCGACGTTCCAGGGGTTGGAAACAGAAAAATGGACACGGTACTAAACGAGTTATCCTGAAGCGTCGATGTGATTTGATGTTCAACCTGAGTGACCTCGCGACTAAATGCAGGGATCTCAATAACTGTTAGCAGAGGCACTGGCCATGAGTGCTTTCCAACCCATGCCTGCAACCTGTCCACTTCCCCGCACGCACGGCATGCATTATTGATTATTGATCTCGCAGGGAGTCGATGAATTGATTGCTGCCTGAGGCCTGGCGCCGAGAAAGTTACCAAAGTTTGGGGTAGAAGGCCCGTCGCTCCAAAATCAGGATAATGCGCCTCACTGCGTCCCTGATGGAGATGCCATACTTCGAGAGGATACAACTTAAAGCGCCAGCCCCTGTCACTTGGCGGAAACTTTGTTGCATCAATGATCTATGTGGAAAGCTAGAAGGCGATCTACGCAGGCGCTGCACGTATACTATTCTATATACTAATATATCTCTCTCTAGCTGCATCTTTTAAGGTTCGACCAGGGGGACTGTGTACTGCTTAGGGGACTGTGTCTCCGCTTTTTATTTACTTATCTGAGGTTTTACCATGCTGCCCAAAAAGGACAAAAAACTTGAGCTCCTTCAACCACTGTGATCCATCATCAACTATAACATCGCATCCGCCATCAAATCGAGCCCATTTCCATCATCAAATCGAGCCCATTTCCATCATCAAATCGAGCTCATTTCTGTCATCAAACCAAACCCATTTCCGTCGTCAAATCAAGCCCATTTCCATTTTCAAATCGAGAGCTTCTTCTCGCCATCAAATCTATCATTCCATCTATCAATTGAAAGTGTAATTAAGGTACTTGCTTCTCGTCTTAAAATTGTGAAAATTCTATGAGTGAAGACAGTTTTGCCGACATCAGACTTGTCACCACTGTATTCCTCGATTGGTTTCTATTTTGCGTGAGGTGGCAGAGCCTCGGATAAATGAATAAAAGTGGAGACACAGTCCACCGAGTCGAACCCCCATTTAAAATCTTACGACGTCGTCCTGGCTAATAAACGAACGCCGGTTTGCAATACCCCGGCTTTGCTCTTAGTACAGCTGGAATCATAAATTGCGGGACAAATAACGGAGTAGAATTTATGCTTCTCAGGCATTTTCCCAACAGGGGATCTAGCTATCTAAACCACCAAGTCTGGTTCGTCGTCTACCACGGCTGAATTTTGAAACCTGGAATAGTGCTAGCCCAGGCTAGTGATTAAGCTATTATCTTAATGTCAATTAATGCCATTACCGCCACATTTCTAGTCCTGTCGAGATCAAAAGTAATCGACACACTAGAGGACTAGCTTTTAGAAACAAGTGACCAAACGCTCATTTTATACCCCAGAACTCACGTCTGCTTCGCATCCCCGTCCCCCCACAGCTGCTGCCCGATGCCGACGCTCATCCAGGTCGTCCTTCCATCCCAACGCATCCACCAGATTCTCAGCGTGGTAAGAACAACCATCAAACTCCAGCGATCCCCAAGCTCGCCAGTAAGCCCAGCACCGCGGAATTTCAGCGTGAAATCCCGCTTCCTCACCCACCAGGCTTTGGGCCACGAGATAATAGCGAGCACATCTCCCTCATTACGAGATTCCGCCCTGCTGGTGCTGCTACTGCCACCGCCATTACCGCTCCCAGTATTAGTCGAAGTTGATGACACTCGAAAGAGCTCATAGCCTTCAGAATCGTGGCCTCCTCCTCTCTTTATTTTCCGCCACTCAAAATCCTCTCGCCGGACCTTCTCGGTCCCCACCTCGATCGAAAAGCGAAACGTCACTCCCATCCCGGCAGCCGTGCTGGCACTCATCCTCTCTCTGACTGGAGAAGTGGACTCGCCGAGAGGAGGCAAAAGGATATGGCTATGGGAGTTGAATGAAAATAACATGGGGGCGATGGCGGAGGCGTCCAGAGCAGCCCCTATGACTGGGTCGTGTTCGTCCAGGCCATTTCGGAGGCACACGCCCCTTCTATACCCGACAGGCTTCATATTGGAGAGATCCGAGGTGTTGAGTTGAACGACGTATACGGGCTTGTCCTCATCTTCTCCGGTGCACAGCATGGCCGTGAATCGTCCTTTTATGAAGTCGCTGCTGGTCGGCAGCCATTTCTCGAAGAACAAACTCAGTACTCCCGGAAATTGAGTATGAAGACGCAGGGGTTTCCAAAGACTGGGAGTGGCTGCCGTAGACGAGTCGCCCTGGACGTAGTCTGGAGGTGGTTGGGCCTCTTCATTCTCGTCGTAGGCGGGTGGACTCGGCTCGGCATCGAGCACAGCGGCGGTTGGTTCCTCGGCTTTACTCATGTTGGAATACTCTGGAACGTATCTCCAGGGAGTGATTTGAAAAAAAGGAAAAATTGTAGGGAAGTATGTCAATCTCAAGATTCGGGAAGATTATGAAGGATGGGTAAATGGGTAATAGCTCGATTTGGACGTATACATGGACAGGATCAATTTATGTCTGTTAGTCCTAGACTCGGGCCGGGATGGGATTGAAAGGTACGGATCTTTTTACGGGACCAGCCACGAACGGTACGCAATCGGATGTGATCTTACGAGCCAACTGAGACAGTCAAAAGACGGCTCGCTCGCCAAGCCAATATACATTAATATGAGGTTTGGATGAGATGGATTACACTGCCTCTGTTGCCATTCTTTTTTGTATTGGAAAATATAGAGTTGGCTCTATACGATCGAACCACGTTAGCACTGCCACGAAGGCATGTGGCACACTCTAGAGTATCTTTCATAGCCTATAGGCCCGTGAACGAGGAAATAAATTGACACTCCGCGTAACGACTACGTTTCTTGTGTAACATTCTCCCTTCCTGGACCGGCCAGGCTGATTGAACCCCTTTTACAGCCCGACGGACGCATACGCCGACGGATATTGCCAAGCCGGCGTCAAGCAAAAGATGATTATCAGAACCCAGGCATATCCCACGAGGCGCAGTCCAAGACCGATGGTGTTGTCGTATTCGAACATGCCACCTCGCCGCATGGCCCGCACAGCCAACGTCTCAGCCAAACAGACCGCATAATTGGAAAGAAAGAACCGAAACTCATGGACGACGCGGGTTTTTCCGGTGAGTACCCAATTCGACAAGGCGTGGCAGGCTGCCGACATGGCGAAAATCCAAAACGCCCTGAGTGCCTTGCAGATAAGCACGGCCCACGGTCGTTTAGTATTTTCCTTTTGTTGGGCGATCGATTTGATGAAAGGAGGGACGTATGTGTCGAATATCCCAACGTGGAGTTTGTGCCAGAAGCGTCGGAGAGAGTAGACTTCTGCAATATTACCGAAGAGCGGAGGCCAGGCCTCGGGATTGTCCGTCCGCAGAACTCCCACGAACGAGATTGCCGATAGATCGTGAGTGAGAGCGAGGATAGAATATGTGCCCCAGACCCAGTTAACAGACATTAGTGCCCGTAACGCGAGGTCTGGATTACTCAACGACGGCAGCAGACCTCGCTTCGTTGGGCCAAAATGCCAGATCGTCACGCCAAGCCAAGCGAAGCTGTTGACGAGGAGCTTGGAGATTAATTTGCGTAGGGTGAGAAGGATTGCGGCCCGGCAGCACCTGAACGTTACGAACCGAACGCTACCACGCCCCGGGCCGGCGTCGTTGGAAATATCGGTAGGCATCCTGCGGACATTGCTGAGCATCTGAAAGACAGACCAACACCGCTGGGACAAATCGCCCAGGCTCTTGCTCAAGACACGTTTCTCTATTAAAAGAACGGAAGCTGCGTGTAAGGCGACGGTTATGACGGACGGAATAATCATGCTATTCCACGGCAGGAGAACCAACCCTCCCCCACCCAGGCATACACAGATGCTGAGAATGTGGAGTCCGCTGAGTACTTGTCGTCTAATGTTGAGCGGCTGTTGAACGGCGAAGAAGAAGAGTATAAGGGAGATGGCCAATAGCAGCAACAGAAAGGCTGCTTGGGCAGAAAGTGATATCGCCATGTTTAATAATCGAAAAGCGGGAAGTGGCTTGCTTTTGTTTACATGAGGCCCTTTTGTCTTTCCCTTCTCATCACCGACGCCTGGTTCAACTTATAGTCATCAAACATGGCGCGGCTGACTCGCTGACAACCTAACTAGATCCTATGTAGGTTCCTAAGAATGCCTTACGACCCAGGATCATGACCTCACCGCTCCCCAAATTGGAGAATGGAAGGAAATACGCCGAGGGTAATGGACCCGCTAACCTTTGGAACGCCTGATGGTTATAGCATGAGGCGTACTACAGAGAGAACGAAGAGATGGCGAATATGTGTAACTCTCGACTTCATCCTTGGTGGGGGCTTTACTACGCCCCTAGTTAGATAGAAACTCACGGATGGGAAATGAGATTCATATGGATCGCAGTTCTGGTCTCAAGGTCGTCCAATGAGACGAGGAGCGTCCGAGGCAGATCGGTGAGAAGGTCAAGAGGATCAAGGCAAAGCTGGCGACCAGTCGTAGCTGGGGCAGACAAACGCCGCCGGCTTCCATAGGTCATGGCATTTTCAACACCAGTTTGATTTCTAATGAACGTTCACCGTGCTCGGAGGGATGATCACTCATTTGGTTCTCATGGACGATTGAAGGGAAAACGAAAAGAACAAAAAAAAGATATAAGGACGAAACGATCCCCAGCATCTGCCCGTCATGAACCCACTCCGTCGCCATCGAAACCATCGTCTCTCCTGAAGTCCCAAAATCAACATTTCAAAGTTTCTCGCACCCACAACACCTTCAACATGCCTCTTGCTGTCGAAATCGGCGCTGGCGTCATTGGCGTTAGCGGCACTGTATTCAGGATCCTGAACCTCCTCGGCATCGCTCCCCACGGGCCCCGCACGGTCGATGGGGATGCTGGCCTTTGGTGTCTTCACAATAACTACCGGGGCTGCGTCGGTCTCCTCAGCGACGGCGAGCCTGTGCCTGCTGCCATCATCGAGCGCCAGGACGTGGGCCCCTGCAACGTCCCCATGTATAACTTTGACATTTGCCACGACCAGATCGCCAACCAGGCTGCCAACATCTGGAGCTCCATCCCTGCTCCCGGAGGTGAGTCCTTTCGCTTGAGATGAAATAATGGTCACTTTCAACTTGAGACGTTCGACTTGCTAACCGCTGTCTGATCTGTAGTCGCCCAGTTCGATAATGTTCCTCCGGCCTGCATGAACCTTGCGGTCGTCCTGTCGGGGTCATGCACTGGTGAGGGAACCAATCCCGTCCCGTGCGGTTCGGCCTGTATTCAATATACTGGTCTCAGTGATGAGCAGTTTGCTGCTCTTTCTATGGCGCTTCACGGTTAAGAGGATCGATCGGTTTGGTTTGGGAACATGTCGCTGGTGTGCTTGAGCTGCTATTGAATTTCTTTCTTAGGGCAAAGGCGATGCCACTTGATCGTTCCATCTGGTATCCCGCATTGTTTGCCCCTGTTTGTTGCAGATGCGCTGTTCTTTAGCTCCTGTCGCGTGATGGGTTGAAAATACATTGGAGCTCCGAAGTCAGAATCTTACACGTAGATGCTCCGTGACACGTCCGTTGAAATCTGTCAGCTGCCCAGTCCACCATATCCGTTGCCCTTGATGCATGAAAGATGTCAAGAAGGGGGCTACATGCGGCGGCCAGAAACGCAGCCTCCTCCCACATAGGAAGTTCTCCGTGCAAGAGTGATTGGTACAGGAAACTGAGATGCCATAGTTGAACCCGATGGAGTCGGCGTCGACGGAGCTGGGATCACGGACACGCTCACGGACCATGAGGACGAAAGGGTCGCGCTCACCGGGCGTGCCCTTGCCCTCCTGTCTGGGCGGCGCTTCCCACAGTGATGAAAGACGTCATTCTCGAAGAGAAGGTGGTATTGAACGCGCAAAGAAAAGCGACCCGACAAGTTTCAGAGCTCTACGCAGCAGCGGCTGGAATAGACAGGCTAGCAATCACGGAATACGAAGCGGCAGCAAACGCAGAAATAGAAACAGAGTTTGCCTTCCAAATCGTCAGCGTTTTCATTCTCCAACCTGGTTGCGAAGTAGCTTATTTGGAGAGCGATATCCCTCATGATACTTTGTAGGCCAACTAACCAGCGGATCGGATGTCTTTCGGTGCTCGCGGGAACTTTCTAGTGGCTTTCTACCAGTTCCGGCTGATGACCATTGGCCACTCATTTCCTCTTTCTTTGGATGCGTGATGTTGTGGCCAGGGCATCGCTGAATGGTCTTGTCACCTCCATGACCAGGACGCTACCATATAGGAAAGTACTTCAGCCGATGTACGGACTCGTTGAAGCTCAGTTCCGTAGCGCTAGAATTGACGATATCAACCTCGCGATATCCTAGGTTATGAATTGTTACCCATTTCAATAATCCCACAATAACCTTTCTCGAACCTAGTCGAAGCCAAGCTGTAATACACTCCCTTGCCCCTTAACTTCTTCTCGTTTCGTTGAGATTGCAACGTTTGCGTCTTCCATCAACTTATCCATGCCATCAAGGAACTTCTCGCTCCCCCGTAGGAAGTTTTCCAAGCTGGCGCTGATGAGAGCCTCATTGTAGTCCTCAATATACAGCGCACTCACGTCGATACCAAAATTTTCTAAAATCTTATCCCTCTCACGACGGCTCATTGTTTCCAGTGGCATCTGGTGCACCCTGGAGCAATAAATAGCCACGCTCGCCGCCTGCGCCGTGTTTATGATCTTTTTCAAATCTGTTAAGGTAACATCGACTGGCAAGTGTGTTAGCGAGTGTAATTGCTGACGCCTCAGTCCGCCGGGGGGGGGGGGGGGGGGGGGGGGGGGGGGGGAATATAATAGTTGATACTAACCGTCGTCGATCCTCCCCAACTTCCTAGACGTATCCATTCTCTTGTCAATGCCGCACTTCGCTAACAAAACAGAGCTGAGCGCCAGGAGTGCCACCGCTGCTGCAACCCACATGTTGCCACTCTCCAATCCGGCAGCAATGGCACCAGCACCTATGCTACCAGCAACTCCAACTCCCCCCATGACATCGCCAGTAAGTTGTTGGCGAGAGTAGACGACTTCCAATTCCGACCGAACCTTTTCTATACCAGCCTCTAGGGAAGATATCTCTAAGGCGGCCTGTCGAAGACAAATGACTGACAGATATATATCTTCATTACCAACCCCTAAATAGCCTCGTTAGAGCCGACTCGAAAAAGGGTTAAAAAAGAGAGAGAGAGGAGAAAACGAGGAGGAATGACTGAGATTACTTCAAAGCTAAAGGGAAGAGGTACCATACTGCTCAAAGATGTGTTTAGGTCGGAGTCTAGTACCGGAAACCTCATCTGGACTTGTCTCAATGCGCCCCGAAAGTTTCTATGGAACGGGAGCACCGGGTTCAATGTTGCGGCCGTCTTCTCTGCAATGACGGCATGATCTGGTTCAGGAAACTTTTTCTCGAGCTTTGGTGGAAGACAATCCATGTTAGTTATTACTTTTCAACCCTTAGCTCCAACCTTTTTTTTTTTCTGTTTTCTTTTTCCTTTACATACCAGCTGGATGATTTCTTTCGTAGCGTCAAGGGCTTCCAGAGGGCCCAACTCGAGCTCGAGGTGGGATACCACCTGCTTGAAAGTCTTCCCGGCGAAAAGATCCTTCGGGCTTTTCATTTTGTCCAGGCAAATAATGCTCACCATTGAGCTCAAGACTGATGCCACCTCTGAACCAGTCTGCAATCTAGATTCAAGAAGATCGACTATGAGCCCGTTCTCTAGCATGAAGCAGATTCCTGAGTGAAAAGGAAGCAAGATGCAAGAGCAAAGAGAAGTGGGGGACATGTAGCTGTAGAAGAGAACGAACAAAAGAAGCAAAAGAAATAGAGTATCTTACATGCGCTTCAATCCATCACAATCCCTCTTGATCCCCTCTGGCACAATGAACTCTTGGACTCTAATGGGAAGCTGATATAAGGGTTTGAGATGCTTGCAGTTGTTTTCAATTTTCTCCCTATGTCCCTCGGCCATGTTTGCCGGCATGTTGATTGGATGGATATCCATGATGTGCGGAACGGTGCCAATGTCGGCGAAAAACTGGTAGATGGACCAGGGAACTCTGGCGTAGAAAAGATCTCGAACATCCGCAATCAAGATGTCGTGCTTGTCGACCGCATCATACATTAAGGATTGGTGCTCAAATTCGACCTATGGAGGACAGAACGTATTAGTGGCTTCCATTCGCTTGATCTTTGTAAGTCGGCGGATCTCTTGTCGGCTGGCTGTGACGGGCGACCAGGAGAGGGATTGTTCTTTTTCTAGACGTTTTTGAAATGCCCACCTCGACAGGAACAAAGATGTCCCGGCCACTTGAATCATTATATTTCGGCTTGGGCGCTGGCCGTGCAACCCAGTCCTTGGGAACATCATCCCTTAACAGTTTTGCGAGCTGATCATTGAATTGGGGATGCCATCCTAGCTCATGAATGTGCCATACGCGTAGCCGAACCACAACAGGCGACACGTTGTTTCCGCGAGAATATGGGGGAGGAGGGAGGAAAGCCGGGGTGGGAGATGAGGAGAGAGATAAGGAGGGAGATGGAGAGTGTGGCTCAGTTTGTGAGGAGTTCCTGTGGAAAAGCCCTCTCAGGTGTCTCCCCTTCATGATTGTTTCAAGATGGGGGAGAGGAAGAGGAGAAAAAAAGAAAGAAAAGAAAAAGAAAAAAAAAAAGAGGGGGGGGGGGGGGGGGGCAGCGAAGAGAAGAAGAAAAAAGGTGAATTAAAGCACGATTTGGACCACGAGAAATGAAACTAGTAGATGTGGATAGCAGAGGCGTTGTAGGCACGATAATACCAAGCCAGCGTTTTGGGACTTCGGTGCGAGTGGGACACTATTTTCAAGCCGTGTCAGGTTCCGGGAAGGTGGAATTGTGAGATTTGGGAGATTTGGCCAGGCTCAATGAGACATGCTTGGGTATTATAGAATGCCCTTCTCATCCCAACCCGCCCTCCACTGCAAGAGCCTAGACCTGGTGTACGCAGCATTCGACCGAGAGTGTCAGAGCCTTGCAGAAAAGAAGTCGATTCTTCCATATCGATTGGACCTGACAGCGCAAATCTTAGACGCCCGCATGCACAGCCACCAAACATTGGGAATTGCACCGCCATCAATTTCAAATACGTGGTCGGCTAATGACTTGGAAAGGGGAATGGGGCCAATGATCTTCCCCCAGATTTCAATATCACACAGCCAAGGTGGTGTGCAGAGCGCAGAAATGTGGATGAACCTGCCAACCAAACAGCGGGACTCGTTAGACCAATATACTCGCCAGCTGCATACGTCGCATGCACCGCCCGCACATGTCTTTGGGTCGGAGACTCAGCAGCCTGAAACTGAAAACCCTCTCTGCAAAATACACGCCACGACTCCCTCCTCCTTCGCGGTCCCAAACCACCATCATATCCCAGCTTTCCTCGGCGCCGAGGGAAGGAGGGAAAAGGAGAAGAGAAAGAAAAGAAAAGAAGCAAGGGAAGGTAGAAATGGCCGATATCAACGGAGAACAATCACCTCTACTCGCCCCCAGCGGGCACCAATCCCATAGCCAGCCAGATCTCACCGCGTCCATCCAGTCCTCGAGTTCGCGAGATAGTCCCGCTGAACTCACCGAAGGCCACTCAGCCCCCGAGGTGCAAGAGCCAATAGAGCCTGGGGAGCTCTGGCATCATTACGAGGTTCACAGGCGGTCCGCAAATAATCACATAAATGAATACCTAAAATGGCGTGCCGAAGTACTTCGCAGCTCCGCCACCACACCGCAATCTCAAGGTAACCAGGCCCTCCCGAGCAGAGTACACAACGGAACCTCCCCTCTGACCTGGCACGTTTCCTTTTCACTCCGTTCTTTGTTTTAGTTTACTCCCCCCCCCCCCCCCCCCCCCAAAAAGAAAATTAAAAGGAAAAAAAAGGAAAAATTCTCCTAACTCAAGACATTTTTATAGAGTTATCTGCCCCGAACCAGGCGACCCCCTCCCGCGAAGCGTGGCGCCTAAAAGTCGCGAGAGACTTTTCCGTCAAAGACCTGCTTTTCATGGGCAGTGCCCTGGAAGCCATTCGCAAAACCCACAGGCCACCAACGGCCGCCACGTGCTGGTAACAATGAAGCATTCTCAATTTCGGCCCCCCTTTGATCTACGCACGATAAACTTACTAGGTACCAACAGGACCTTGCTCTGCGTCGGCGCTCTTTTCTTCCCCCCAACCAACCGGGCGACGGCCGTGATTTCCGCCCTCGGCGCCTGCATCGGATTCATCGGCCTGGGCCGTCACTATCTTCGCTCATTTGCGCTCGTCACTTGCCAGGCTAGGGTTAAGCATCTCACGGGATTGGTGAAGGTGGATCAGATTGATGAGAGCCACCGTGACTCTCTTAGCAGTTGGCCTTTCAAGTTGCTGGACACATACAGGATCAGGCGATGAATTGAAAAGCAATCCATGCTGAGGGAGAATCTCGAGTCTCGCCGGGCGGAGGCACGTTTACATATAGCTTAGAACTCTACATATTACTTTTATATTAACTCTTATACCCGTGGCACTATTGTTTCCGATTGATGCACCGATCCGACGTCTGTTGGTTGTTGTCAGAGCTTATGGCGGCCGCCCAGCAAGTTCTGGTCGACGACAATAATCCTGCTTCCTCTCAAATGTGAGACGGCGACCAGACCGCACTAGTTCCCATCAATACTTCGTATAACCCATCTAAAATAATATAAGACTGACGATTTAAATTCATATTAGTATATACCTTTCTACTTGCCTGGCCGGGTCGAGTTAGTTGGACGAACTAGTTGATCCTCTCACCACAAATGTGGGTTCGATCTCGAACGCCGGACCTTTTGCTGCGACATGATTAACTTTTCAACATCAGAAATCGATGCCCAGATCCCCCGGACCGCGTCAGTCTCTGGTGGCGACCTCCTAAATTCCGAGGTTCTGGATCTCCAGAGTAAACCGTGCACCTTCTCTTCATCTTGTATCTTCATGTTGCAAAAGTGGGACAAGGAAGCTCGGACTGACAATTGAATTGGCATCTCGATCCATGCATCATCCCCGGAGTGCTAGTCCGGGAGTTTTGAGTAATGGATTTAGGAACAGGAGAAAAGTGGCCAGGGGGCCATGGAGAATCTGGATTCTGGAGACCGCTCGGGCTTCAGCTCATCCAAGACTTCATCGCAACAAGCAGGTCCAAGGCAGATATGGGGTGGTGGTCGGCTCAAGAAGATCTCGACGAGCCTTTCGCTATACACCTGGTGTCGATGTTTTGCATAAGATATGTCGCGGAATGGATGGCACAAGGCGTGCAGTCGTGCCTTGTGCTGTGACATGCCAGGGACAGCGCCTGAAGTTTGATCAAGTCATCTGTCGCCACATCAGTATATTAGCCGCACTGAATGCCTATTATTATAGACAACGGCCGCTTTCTTCATGCCGAGATCGATGTCCGCGGCGACTGAAAGTGGGGCGGCCAAGTAACGCCAATGCTTCAGGATCATATCTTAAACGAAAAGGGTGATGTAGAGAAAAGGAAGACAGAAACACACACAGAGAGAGAGAATACGAATTCACGATGCTAATTTGAAGCAGGGAGGCCTATGAATACGCTCTGCTTAGCTCGGAATGTTACAGCTGTCCTGCCATCTCGTGTCCCTATACGATCCCGCGTGACTTGGACAATGGCCTCAGCCAAGATGCGGAACCAGCCACCTTCGAACGGGCGATAGCGCTCGCGATTTTGGACCACCCACTTCTGGTAGCCAGAATGAGAGCAGCAGGCTCGAAGGAGCCGTGTTGAATAATGTTAAATCAGATCGATCTGAGTCGCCATGTCCTATGGCATGAGTATAGCCCGTGTATCGGAAGGGATCGATTCATTCGTTCCTGAGATCACACCATCGCAGCATGGTAATAGATTCTTTGGCGACTTAGAAGTTCACCCGGGGTGGATTATCTACATTGTAAAGCCCGAGGTTCCAGACTTCATCGACCTCGTGTTTGAATACGTTCACAGCGTCGCGGAACGGAATGAGCAGAAAGAGCTTCCATCAGACACTGGCCCAGAAGTTCAACATGGACTCGTTCTTGCAGGCGCATCTTCTCCTCAAAGAGCATATTCTGATCGTCCAGATATCGCCTCATTCCCGCCGAAGAGCTGATGGATCTGACTCCAACCCCAAATTACACAGCGTTAGCCACTTGACGGGGCTAGCGCATGCCCTGTGGCTGGGGTCCTCGGCGAGCAGACTTGACAAGGATGCGGCACCGGCGTTCAGAACTCGTACCCCTATTGAGTTTCGACGCTCTATATACAACACGCTGCGGCAGACAGAACCGGAACGGAGCCGAACAGCAGCATCAACAATGTCGTGTCGTTTTATGAGCACAGCTGCAAACGTGAGATGGTGGCTCGGATCCGCCACAGGATCCGGACCGGCGAGCCTGCTACAGCGGAACTGGAGAGCCTGGTATAGGCGGCAGCGGGGCGCTTCCGACAGGAGCTCGTGGACAAGCTCAAGAGGGGGGCCAGTAACAACTATCGGGCGCTTGCGAAATTCATGGAGGACCCGCTCAAGCCGATCCTGGAGGAAGCCAGGAAACCAAACCATGCGAGGTCTCCTAGGAGGTCAGCAACCTCAGCGCGTAGAATACGACTTAGATTCGTAGTTATACAACCCGTGGAAGTCGGGCAAGATCATGTACGTCATAGGCGCGATCAATGATTAGAAAAGTGCTGACGTATTTGATATATAGTCCTCCTTTGCCTATCCGGGCCGTGGCTGGTAGATCTCGTTCGGCGAAGAGAAAAGGGGACCTATTTAGGATGTCATGAAGGGAACAACATGCTGCGGCCAGAAACGTAGCCTCCTCCCACGTGGTAAGTTCTCCACGCAACAGCGTTCAGTACAGGAAACTGAGATACCATAGTTAAACTCGATGGAGTCGATATCGACGGAGCTTGAATCACTGACATACTCACAGACACGGTCACAGACCATGAGGATGAATATGCAGTGTTCAGAAACGAGCATGATTAAGAAGAGGAGGACTGGATGTAGTAGCATTCGAAGACGAATATGTGTGCGAGATTTTGGTTGGTGTGAGGGGCCGCTTTCTAGGCACGTTGTCTCTAGGCTCAGCTTCGGCTTAGCCTTGCATCAGTACTCATCAGTCCTGCTCAGCTTCTCTGCTCACCCCTTTAGCTGAGCAGACCATCCCCTAACCCTGCTAGGCCGAATTCTAGGTTTTTTGATTGTCCTTTAATAGTTCATGTCTGCGTACATGCACATATTATCGAAGCCTTAATGGAGAGATCAACTTTAGAGCCTTCTATGTTGAGATTAATAGGGTCCTAAATCTTAGGCCAGAGGATACTTTTAATATTTTATGCTCTCTGTCACGGGCCGACCTTATGAAGGCCCAGGTGATCGATAATGATTATTCTCTTTTCTTTCTGATCGCTTTCTGTGTCTGGCGCGCAGGTGGCTGCATCTGCACGCTGTCCTTCCTTTTCCCTAGGTCTATATAATGTCGGCCCGTCACAGAGTGAAGAGAGGCCGATTATATAGTACTAAGGGTCTGTAATGTGTACTTACATGTAGATGGTAGGGGTTACTTGAACTGACTACTGAAGTGTCTTGAAAGACAAACTAGATATATGCGGTAAAGACTGTAGTTTTTATTGACGTCCTGATCATTCTCTTGTCGTAGATCACGACAGCTCGTAGCGATCCATCGTGGCTAGATCACCGTGGATTGTCGTGATTCAGAGTGATCACTCCCTCCGTACTAATAGTGTTCCCCCTCCTTTGGCGGCAGTACCCACTCTGCCGCGCCCGACCGCCTGCCCAGGTTGGCCGACTAGTGTCATAACATTAGGGGCCACTGCCACTGATAAAGATGACTGGCTCGGGGAAGCCGTCAAAGGTGAGCTCGTACTCGAAGGAGGATTCGATGCTAGTTACTTCCGACCTCCAGTTCGCGTTCGGGCAGGCAAATTCGCTAGTCTGAGCTGCGTCGGTTTCCTGCACTGGGACGATAAGCTGGCCGTTCTTCGTCGGCGTGATTGATGCCTCGCTCGTCTCCTCCTCGGTCTGCGAGTGAGGTTCGACAATGTTATCGTTCCCCGGGTTGTGACAGACGCCGTTGATGGTGATCATAGCTGTAAGTTCCACAACGCGTTGGTGTGGCCCACCCCTCCGATCTGGGTGCCTGTACAGCTAACACCGCCGTCTGCCCCTACGGTACAGGTTGGTTCGGCGGAACCTTTAGCGTAATGCGCGCCGCTGGGGCCGTTCTCGAAGATGGTCTCCGCTTGGGCTGTTTTAGTGAACAGCAGGGCAAATCCCAAGATCATGCTTCATCTTCATGGTCGATCTCTTCTTGTGTGGCGTGATATGGGTGGCTCTTGGTGTGCACCCGAATACTTTGGGTAAGGTAGGAGGCTGTATGTGAATAATTATAAATGTTGTTAACTTGACAGGATAGCGAAACGAGCGAGAGCAGCCAGGCCATTTTATATTCACGTATGGCCGAACCGCGTCCGGCATAGAGTTCAGCTTCGTATATGAGAGGCGTCATCCCATCCAGCCGTAGTGCACATGCGAAATAGTCATGTTATCTTGCGGGGGGATAAAAAATCGACATGTTCCGGAACAGCCCCTAATCATCTCCGTTTTCAACATGTTAAAACTGCCATATTTTAGAATACGAGGCAAGAGTTCATCTCGGAATGAGAGAGGCGTCACACCCTCTAGCCAACGGCTTAACCATCACACGTCCTGGATGTAAATCGTCGTCTACCCCTGCCTAATAGGGTAGCTCACATGTGAAACTGCTATATTTCGGGGTCCTCTTACACCTGTCGTATGTAACGTGTTGGATTCTTGGCGTCGCAGCAAGCCTCAGCTTGCCACTGGCTTCTTCAAAACAGGCACAATTGGTATGTCCAAAACATAATCATCCCCGAAAAGTCAAGAGGGGTATCTGTCGGTGACAATTTGGGGATTTGCTATTGGTTTGTCATATTAGGAAAAGTAGCCATCTAAACATTAATCCGGAAAGCATAAACTGCTAGCTTGCTCTATGTGGCTGGCCTTATGACGATGCTAAGGTAGGAATGCTGCATCATCTAGGAACTGCATGGCCGGAAATGCAAGTGGCTGCGTTAAGGGGATGGTTTTTCGCACTGGGGCTGCTGAGCTTGCAGGAGTTTGTTTAGACTGTTGGCAGCGTGCAGGGTGTGTGCCAATGAGTGTCCTCAACCCTATCTAGAAAGTATGTTTTAACTACATCGACTTCCAGGGCCTATATGTTTCAAGGCGTAACAGTCAACGAGTTTAGACCTCGAGAATACCACTGCGGAGACACCTAAAGGGTAACAGTGTATACACTAAACTGACTTAAACTCCGAGGGGAATGCTCGAGGGGGCTCGCCCGACAGATGTGTTTAACCCCCTTGCAAAGCGGAGCTCTGCTTAATGAGCCAACAGGCTACAGGCTAGAAGGAGCTAAGGGCACATCCAAAGTCCAACCTCCGATGAGGGACATGCCAACGTAGTCTCCATTGCTTCACAACATTAGACGACCAGTGCACATGTACGAGGTAAGACTCGGCCGCTCTTGACTCTTGTACGTGAAATACCCCCTCATCGTTCGTCTTCGTTCGCATCTCATGTGAAGACGTTCTAGCGTCGCCACTTCAGATGGGTGAATTCATGTACATGGGATGTGGTGTCTGTACTACCGATAGCCTGGCTAGCCTCTGTCAAACCAGGCGGGTCAGATCGGCCAGAATACGAAGTGTACCTAATACGTTCATTGACATCAATTGTGCCACCCTAGTAGTATCTCCTAGTACCGCGGGCGTCGGTCACGGTTCGAAACGTGCGGGCATCGTACGGTGATTGGTAGGTCGATTTGTTGAAGACAGAACCCGATATGGCTGTGCGAAGCTTTAGTGATGTGACGCCGCGGTGCGGTGGTGAACATGCCAGGCCATGCTGGTAAGTCCATCTCTTGCTGGCTACACAGGTAAAGAGGCCACCGTTCAGGCCCACCAATGCACAGGCCCCGTTTGCCATGGGATCATGAACCGACAGCATCGCCGTTCTGTTTGCCAGTTCAATGACCCGATAGAAATAATGGTCCAATAGAAGCCTCCCGGGAGGTGCGATTGTAAACTGCAGATGTTGGTGGTGCACTGTCCCTCCGTGGCTTATGCGGGCCTCCGCTTTAGAACATGGAAGTGTTTGTCTTCTTTCCGCACATTTGCGTGTGGAACCTCCCATCTCGCGAGCCACCGTATCTACGCCGGAGTAGCATGAGGCGCACCACCCATGATGTATGCCAGCCCACATGAGCCTGCACTCCTCTCCCAACTCTATCTAATTCCGTCGTGGTCGCTCATTTTTACCCAGGTGCAAATGGACATTGGCAGTGCTTTGGCCAACTCTGGATCCGGGATGGCCTGCATAATGTGGACCCATGCCAACTTCATCCCTACCAGGTCCGAGAATGACGGAAATCCGGCAGAGCCGGACCCACCCCCTAGCCAAGAAGCTGGTGATGTAGATTATAGTTGCGAGTGCCGTCTGAAAAGAATGGCATCTGGGGTTTTATGTAGCAACTTGTGAGGGTTACAAGAGTAACTATTTGGTGGTTCACCAACCTCCATGAGTTTCCCGACGCATGTACCCGCTGCAGGTTTGGTGGAGACCCATGGTAGCCGGGCGTGATATAGCCAAACCAACTGAGGACGGCTTCACAAGTGCAGGACGTGTGATCCACGAACCAACTACGGACCAGAATCGAGGGCACCGGGGACGAGTAGTGCTTCTTGTCAGGAGCGCTCGAGAGTGCGAGAGAGTGCTTCTGCCAGCTTCTCTACGCTCAAGGAGACTATAAATTGGTCTGAACTTCTGGGAATCAGCTGGTTAAGCTCCCAATAATAATTTCTAAACCCCCTAAATCATCCCTTTGAATAATCTCTTTAAATTATATAAACACCACCCGAAATTCATTTCAATACCAGTCTTACCATGGCTCTCGACTCTATCTGGCGTGGCCCACGACAAGGGCCTGGTCCCGGATTCATGTCGCCAGATGTGAAGTCATGCCCAGGCTACTGGATCCTATGCCCTTCATGCAGGAAGGATGTCAAGAAGGGAAACACATGCTGCGGCGAGAAACGTAGCCCCCTCCTAAGCAGTAAGTCCTCCGCACAAGAGCGATTAGTATAGGGAACTAAGATACCGTAGTTGAACCCGATGGAGTTGATATCGATGGAGCTAGAAATACGGACACGGTCACAGACCACGAGGATGAATATGCAAGGTTCAGAAACGAGCATGATTAAGGAGAGGAGGATCAGATGTGGTGGCATCTGACGTCTCTTACCTGCGCTAGAGTAGCTATGTTGACGCTAGTTCTAAATGACAACCCTCAGCTTTGAAAAGAGAGCTGGATCACATCCATGTCATGATGATCTCTAAGCCACCTTAGGGCCGTCAGCCATCTGCCATTAACTTCCTCCTGTCCCATTTTGACGTAAGTTAATGATCGGAAGGCTGTAGCCTCTTTCGAGGAGAATCCAGTTTGAGTAAAGAGGAATCTCGGCCATTTCGTGTCTTCGCCAATGTTCTGCTCGCATCCAACGTCCTCGACAACTCTTGTAAACCGTCTCCCAAGCAATAGCCGCCTAATCACGGCAGGATGGTTGTCCACAACGCCTGGGATCGGGCATGCGACACCCATTAAAAATGGCATGCGATACAAGGCCGCATCGGGCACTGCAATGACAGAGTCCCAGTCAATAACCGCCAGGATATTGAATTCACGGTCGACGAGGATGTTGTTGGCGTTTAGATCGTAGTTCGCAAGCCCGAAAGTTTCGGTGTGATGACCTTCAGCCTCGTTGTTTCGAAAGGACGCAGAGAGGGTCCGAAAAGCTGCGAGTACCTCATCTTGGCCATCCGCTTGCTCGCCCTCAGCCCTGAGCTTGTTGCCCAATGCCAGTGGGTAGTGAGTGTAGAACTCAGCCGCCGATTCGTACGGCCCGGAGTTGGTTTCAACTAGCGGCCCTACCACATACTTTGTCGGGTCGGCTTCGTCTCGCGTGATGGATCCGATCTTGGGCATCCGGACTGATGCGAGCTGAATCATGACTTCGGCAAACTGCCGCCAGAATTTCTCTTCGAACTGTTCGGGAATGCCCTCATGGCCGCCAGGAAAGCTTCGCGCCACCTCTTCCGCAGTATTTCCATGGACGTATCCCAAGAACGAAAAGGGGCATCCGACGGTATTTTGATCGTTAAGATCATAACCGTAGACCTTCGGGATCGGGATGTTTGTATTTTGGCTGCGATGGTCAGCATTTGGATGGCATTACCGGATGTCCATGTAGATACTAACCGAACAAACTCCATCGTAGCGAGTTCCGATTGCATTTCCGAAACAATACTCTGCCCATATTCCATTTTCGGGGCGGTGTGAGGAGTTGTTTCTCCCACTCCTTCGATTAGTGGAGGCATCCGCAATCGAGCAACCCATTTCACGCCATCATCGAACTGAATCAGGCGCACAAGGTTGAAATTTCCCACGGAGAATTTCTGAGAAACTGTACAAGGGCGGCATTCTCGGAGCTTCGATGCATGGGCCTGAAGAGCTTCGAGATTGACGGCTTGGAGAAATCGAGTGATGCGTGCTGCGTGGTCGCCGCCATACTCTTCCCCTCCTGTCCAGGCGGCGCTTCCAACCTCGGTGGCAGTAGTCATTCTTGGAGACGGCGTGGAAAATGAACTTGCAAAAGAAAGTGACAAGTTTCAGAACTCGCCTGGGGGAGGGAGGAGGGGGATGAAATGGACTGGCTGACAACCACCGAATATTTATCGGCAGAGGATGTAGAAGCCAGGGAAGATTGGAGTGGAAACTCATTTACTGAATAAGCTGATCAGAATGAGAAGGGTTGGTGTGATCTGGGTGTAGCACAAGCTGTGTAACAGCCCTGCCCTGGGCAACGGAAATACTGGAATTGGCAGACAGGTTCTATTCATGCCGGAACAGTGAAATTTAAGTCTTACTACACGTATAATATTTAAGTCTTACTACACGTATAATAAATACACATTTCTATAACATAAAAAACGTGAATAAGAACTTCAATAAATCTTATTTGTATAGAAACGTGGCATTTATATCGTCAGCTTTTGGGCATCAAAAACTGATGTCCAATTCTGCCTGGCCGTGTCGGTCTCTCGTGACGACCTCCTAAGCCCCGAGATTCTGGATCTCCAGAAACTTCTTGATCTAGAACTCGACTCTAAAGGCTCCAAATGTCTATATTCCAGAATGCATCCTGATCCAAAGAGTCCCGGGAGCTGCCCTCGACTGGGCTAGGCTCCTGGACTCTAGATGGCATCTCTTCGACCGTGGTCCATGAAACTGTGGCAGAGGGGTCTACCATGAAATTGCCTACATCGTCTTGATGGGATAGAGAGTATTCTCTCCGCTCCGACGACTGGATAAAAATGGGAACGAGAGATGGAGTAGAACTGGGACCAAGAAGGCAGTCGTATGAGGGGGCATACCCGCATGTTGCCGGAGAAAAGGGTGCCAATTCCGGCTCCCGGATCATCATTCCGGCTTGCCTTACACTGGAGGCCTCGGCAATCAACCGGGCTAGAACCTCGATGTTGTCGGGTGAGCTTTTATCGTTCCGCATCTGACGGGCAAACGCAGCCTCGGCCACGTCCCAGGCACGGCTCACCAGCCCGCAACACTCCGAGTACACGCATAGTTTCTCCAAGAGGAAGGACAACGGCAAGAACTGCGTGTATCCTGCGAGAAGCCACGACCACTGCTTGGCAGCTGGCTCTTCTCCAATACGCGTGGGAGTATCGACGATGTGCATGGCAGCCAGGAAGAGGGTGTCTTGCTCGGGACGTTGCTTCTGGTCCTGTGCCACACTGCCTTGTTCCAGCATCTGTCGATACAGTTTGAATCGCTTCTCCATTAGAAGGACAAAAGAAACATGGCGTGCAAGCCAATGAATAGGTTGTGACCCGTCGCAAAATCGGAGGTAGCGATGTTGGATTCTTCTCTCGCAGCCGTCTATCAGGCGCTTTTGTTCATCTGGTGGGACAAGGGTCGCCCGTTCTTTTCGCGTGACGTCGGCTATTTCGAAACGAATCAGCGAGAAACTGGTCTCGGACCATCCGTTATAATGACAAGGCGCGCACTCCATGGAAGGGTTTATATGAATATCCCGGGCGTTTGTGGGCAGTAGTGTCTGGACGTCGACGATTCCGCTCGGCACAACGGGGTTCGAACAATCCTCGGCAGCTCTGTGGTCTAGGTACCAAAGCTCCCAGCGCAGGCGTTGTCGGATTTCCGTATCGAATGGAGAGCAGCCGCCCATGGGTTGTGGCGCGTCTTTGAGATGTACCGCTAATCCGGCCAGAACCCAAGCGCGACGGGAGGCATCAGTATACCGGACAAGAGACATAAAGAGGACGAAGGCTTGGAGGGTTGGGAGATCGTCCGTTGCCGTGAGATTGGCTCTCATGAGAGCCTGCTCGGCCGCCTCCTTGTACGAGGTCATGGCGGTGGACTTGCAAACTTTGAAGCATGCTTCGACATCCGCATCGGACATGACGGAGAGAGAAGAGAAGTAGATGGTGAAGAGGATGGCTGTTTCAGCATAGTCTAGAGATGTTGGGGCTTGGCCTGCTTTGTGGAGTATCTCTTCCGTGCTCGGTTTGTGCAAGACCTTGACTAAAGGATCAATGTTGTCTTGGAAGATTTGCCAAGGAAATCGCACCTGGCTTGGTGGCGGGTGGAATGCAGCCACGTCAAGGCTGAAAGTTTCGAACGGGAACCGTCGAGGTGAGGTGGTGGTTATGGTTGTGGCCTGGGGCCGACGATCGACGTGGTTGGCAGATGTAGGGCTCAGATTTTGTACGACGGTTCCCGGGCCCATGTCAATGTTTCCCCCGTGCCGAAGCCCGCGGACTTTATCCAGACCGGCTTTCGCGGTCTCCAGGCTACAGGCAGCCTCAGCAACCTGTTGGGCGAGTTGGTCCGATTGCGCAGGTGGAAAGTCGGGAGACCGGCATTTCTCAATGACATCGCCCAACACCTTGACAGTCCGCTCCAAGCACAAAGTGATGTCGGTCAGCGTGGTCGCGCCTGTCGCAGCGATGACGCAAGCTCCTGCATCCTCTTCCACGGCGTCTTTCCTAGGCCGGCGGCATTTCCTGACCGCCGAAGGGTAGGCGCATTCCAGCTGCCATCGCCTGCAATTGCCACAGGGCATACTCCGGTCGCATTTAACCTTTCGCGTTCTGCATGGTATGCAGGCTTTTGGTTTCAGCACGGGGCGAGCGGTCCGGATATTGGCGGGGACGCCTGACGGCCTCAGAGGCAACATGTTAGCCCTGTGAGTAGACATTGGCAAAGATTCAGGGCAACGTTCCGGGGAAAGGTTTGTTGCGCCCATGAGCCCGATTGATTGACGGGATTCTCGGTTGTCTATCTACTATCTAGTAATCGCTTATGTGGTGGAATGGATGACCCGAGTCGCCATCGGGCCAACGTTTCGCCCGGTGCCACCACCGCAAATCTGGCAGATCTCGCAAATCTCGGGGTTTTGCTCATCTCGGCCCTCTGATTGGAGGCAGCGATTGAGCACGTCAAGGATTCAAACTCCCCGAATTATTATTCCGAACAAAACTACCTTCGTCGCATTCCACGGAAGGGGCGGCGGGAGATTTCCCATCCGACCACTTTCAACCAAGGAAAATATGACCTCATTCATCGAAACACGGCTGTATTCATAGAGGGAGTAATGACGAATGATGAAAGGTGTAGTTTATACATATATATGTAAGATCTTTGCGGGCTCTTCCCCATCAGAAACCACATTTACAATTTTGCGTCGTGAGCACTGCCGCGCCTTTAAGACTCAATAAATTTCGAGTAATTATCCGTCACTAAGCACAGTTTGAAATTCGTACAAGACATGATCATGTCTATACAATCGCTCGGAAACCCAAATATCATTTATGAGGACCTTCCCAAGGTGCCTTCGTTGGCGAAAGCTCACGGCTCTCTCATGGGCCTCGCATTTGTCGTCATTTTCCCCATCGGCGCCGTCTTGATCCGCGTGGTCAGAACGAAGAATGCTATTTGGATCCATACCACCTGCCAGTTCGTTGGATGGGTTCTCATGATCGGCGGACTCGCCTGTGGGATCAAAATGGGAAAGATACTGGACCGAGTAAGTCTATTCTGGCACCTATGCGTATTTCAACGTTATCCCATCAACTCATGCCCGATCGTTGTACTGACAAACCGCCATGATGCCCTAGTTGCACAACAACACGCATACTATCCTTGGTACGGTGGTCGTCGCTCTCATGCTTCTCCAACCCTTTCTCGGATATATCCATCATCGCCGATACCTTTCAACTCAGAAAAGGACAGTCTGGACCCACTTCCACGTGTGGTACGGGCGTGTGCTCATCCTTCTGGGCATCGTCAATGGGGGACTTGGCCTGAAGCTATCTAGTGACTCGCCTGCGTACAGCAGGGCCGGCACCATTGGCTATTCTGTATTGGCTGGTATCATGGGTGCTGTCGTAATTGGTCTGGTTATATTGGGCGGAGTGAAGACAGTGCGACAGAAGAAGAGTGATGGTTAGTCACGGCGAAGAATGAACATGCGTGGAAAGCAGATTAACCATTCACGGTCATTGGATTGTAGTCGGCTGGATGTAGACTAGTTCTCTGTGGGCATTCTACAATTTGAAGTATGAGGCGGGATCACTGATGTCCGGGCGGCATACCTCAGCCTAGATATAAGTGCGTAGAGTTAGCGAGGAAGGTCCGGAGGTATCACAGGTGCTGTCGGAGGAGATACTATGTTTGGGACGGTATTTGATTTATGACGTCAGTGCAATCAACAGACTCAGATCAGCCCCAGTACCGTCGATCAGTGGCTCAGGTATCTATAGCTTAGTGGGTTTGGAAGAGATTCGCCAGTATAGGGTTAGGGGTTATAGAAAGCTAACAACAAGACCAGGAACCGACATCCTTGAGATGATGCTTCTGGCGGACGCTATTTGCATTGGTCCTGTGAGTCGGACTGTCCAGATGTACTCCCACGAACCTTGCTAACATAAGCCCGTCTGCCTGGTAGGACAACGTGACCAGTGGTCTCGTCGTCTATCCCAAGCGCATCGCAGCTCACGTTCAGACTGAACTACCCTTCATGCTGACGGTACAACAAGCCTCTCATCACCCCCCAACCCCGAAACTTCAGCTGATATATGGCGTTGTAGGAGTCTATCTTGATGAAGCTTTGAGCTTAAGGAGTATCAAGGCAAGAGGCACACGAGTAATTCCGCGTGCTTTCACACGAAGCAGGAAAAGTTGTGAAAGATGAGGTGAGCCAAAACCCTGGCCAGCTTCCCCCTCCATGTATAATGTTGCCTCTTACCCGGAGACCGGTTGACTGACGGACTGTCGCAGGGTAAACTAAATGACCTGGTATCTCGGATCAAGCGCAACCAATTTTTCGAGCCCATCTGGGATGACCTCGATGGCATGCTCAACGCAGAGCTCTACACGGACCGTAGCGCGGAGATTGTCGATAAGTAATGTGGACCCGGAGGTCCTGTTGAGACGGCATTGGCGCCCTATGCAGAGTATATTAAGGGCGCCACCACTGTGGAGCTCAATGTCTAGTTGAAGCCGATACAGGGAGGAGACTGAGATAACTTTATGAATTGGGGAGCCGGCAGATGGATGGTTGTGCATCTTGAAGAGGATCCCAGGTCAAGTGTTAGATAAACTGGAAAAGCAATAAAAGTGATTATCATCTAGGGTGCTAACTCGTTACAACAACCTGGTCCCAGAAACACTCTCCGGCGACAGCGGTTCTCTAATACCTAGAGAAGGTGTTACGAAAAGACGTGTTTTCAGCCTGCATATAGCTAGAAATGCTTACACACAGTGCCACACCGAACAGTATCAGTCCCGTCTCTTGTGCTCGAGGGTTTCCTCAACAAATCGCTGGAGAGGCGGCATATCATTATAGGTAGCCGTGGCCTTCTTCATGATGGAGTCAGGGAGGTGGACGTTGAGCTGCCCGAGTCCCTGCCTGATGGCATCGGAGGCTCTCTCCCGCTCTGCATTCGGGGGTTGACTGCTACCAGAGGGGGGATGCCCTGGGTTGAGTGGCTGTGTTGGCCCTTGGAGAGGGTATGAATTGCTAGCAGGAAGAGAACCGCCATTACGCGTCGGAATCCCGGTTATCGAGGCCGCCATGGTGGGTTGTTCGCGGTTCGAGGACTAAAGTGTGGTTGGTCGTCGCGGAGCGTTGGGTAGTCTGGTCTAAGGCTGGTGTTAGTAAATGGAAGTATGGGTTGGACGACAACATAAGAGCACTGTTGTTGTTTGTATCAAGCCTCACTCTGGAGCCGGGAAACTGTAAAGTGGGAATGAACCGAGGGATACATACAGCATATGATGCTCTATCTGCTGATAGAGCAAACTGGTATCTATATGTATGTGTTTGCTGCCGGGGGAGGGGAAGGGGCCAAAGGAGAGAAGTAACTTGGCCAGCTTTTGGGGCTAAAATTGAAAACACTAATAATGTCTAGATACTTCCCATCTGAAATTGCAAGAGACAGATGAGTAGGAAATATTGCAGAAAATTCCATGCTGGCTGGCAGTGTGGGCGAAATTCCTCTTATGTGTGCCCCTTCGTAAACCCGGGGATAATTCATGGGTTTGATATTTGAGAGATCGTTTCGTGTCAAGGTGAACTTTGCTGGATTTTCTATGAGACTTGTTTTACGAGAGTGCAAGTCTGCTTTGCCTGC
Source organism: Scedosporium apiospermum (assembly GCF_000732125.1). NCBI lineage: Eukaryota > Fungi > Ascomycota > Sordariomycetes > Microascales > Microascaceae > Scedosporium > Scedosporium apiospermum. The sequence continues at coordinate 195,468 of NW_015971792.1, read as the reverse complement.
AATTTTGCACTCTTGCACCTTTCCACCATGGTGAATCGAGCGCTGCGTCGTCTTCATTGGTGTGTTCGTAACTTTAGCGTTGGGTGGCAGATGCTGATTGGAGCAGCATGACAGAAAAGAAGGCGGCCGACCGGTTCCATGCTGTCGCCGTGGACGCCACAGTTCCGGCCTCCGCAAACCGATCGTTCTCCGTCTTCTCTCTTTCTCACCTACCAGCCCTCCCTTTCTTCCCTTTTATTTTTCTCTCTCTCTTCTCTTCCATTTTTTAGAAAAAAAAAATACGTTTTAGTATTGAGCTTAACATTACTGTTTTACTTCCTTTGCTACGTTGCGTTTGCGGTTGCCTTTGCGAGGGTGTTTAAGCCAAGGAAGAGTAGGCAAGCTAGGATCGGAATGGCGAAAGATTGGTCGAGTCTCCAAGAGGAGATACGGCAGCTCTACTGCGTCGAGAGGAAACCGCTCCGCGAGGTCATGCGTATCATCAAGGGGAGGCATGGGTTCCAGGCGAGGTAAGTCGGGCTTTCCTTGCGTCGATCCAGCACTGAAAACTTACAATTGCATGCGGCTCCGAAGCTTGCGATCGTACCGAACACAGATCCAGAAATGGGGGTACACAAAATACAGCTCTCAGAGCCACCGCGGTCTGCCCGGTCACACCCAGAACATCCTGCCCGAGAATCAGCCCCACCGTAGAGGCGACGGCGGACATTTGGCCGTCGAAGGCACACAAACCAAAGACGACTTGGTGTGAGTATTAGCCGAACGCTGGATTCAACGTCTGTTAGGTCTTTTCGTTAACACACAATTATAGAGCCCCAGTTCCGACCGTTGGCTCCCGCGATGTGGGTTATTATGTTCCCTTCGAACAAAGCCAAGACGGGAGTAATAATTATTACGACATTCACGCTTCCTGGTCCACCGAGCCGATCCCGACATATTATCCGACTTACTCGAGTGCCCCCGACCCTCGCCCAGAAGGCGAAATACATTCGGGGCTGTTCCAAGCTGTGCGACGAGGGGACCTCGATGCAACAAAGCGTCACCTGCAAAGCAGAGTCCCTGTAAACAACCTCGACCGGCTTGGATACAGCCTCCTATACTACGCTGTTCGTGAATCGATGGCCGAGATCACGATAGAACTGATCCGTTTCGGGGCTGATGTCCATTTCAAAGAATTCATAGGCCGCCCGCTGCTTCATGTCGCTGTTGCAGGGCTGCATCTCAATTCGGCCTCCGATGACGGGACCAAAAAGATTCTTGATGCCCTTCTTCTCGGAGGTGCTGACTCCTCTGTTCCGGACGTGGATGGAAACACCCCTCTCCACATTGTCATGTATGTTATATCTAGCCGCAATAATGACCGCTGGCCAGAGAAAGTCCCCGGCGCGATAGACGCACTCCTTGACCATTCAACGGATTTGAATCGGGCTAATATTGACGGGCTCACGCCGTTTGACATTCTTATGAACCAGCGGAGATACAATCACGACACGTTTCGTTACTTGGATAGGTTCTTCACTGCCGCCAGACATGCAGTGAAGCTGACAACCTGCCAAAAGCAAAGTTTTGCCAAATTCCTGAAGAAGGCGTCCGAGAACACCTGCTGGTACGGGAAAAGTGACTACTACTGTGAAAGTGTTGTCTGTCATTTCATCAGACAAGGGGCTGACCCACACACAACTTTGCCGTCGGGAGAGACGTTGAGCCGGCGCTTTCTCAGAGAGGCTGATCGGAATTGCGGTATAGTCGCAGCGGAGCTCTGCAAGGTCTTGGATCCTCGTGTGTCTTGGGAGGATGGAAATACAATCGTACACGAACTTTGCAGCCCAAATGATGGCAGGCCGGTTGGACGAAGTCGGATTGTATCGTCGATGAAGAAAGCATTGGAGGCCGGGGCCTCACCCAACGCTAGAAACAAGCGTGGCGAGACACCGCTCTTGTTAATTTTTTTGGCCAAGGACCGCGCCAAGGAATTTATCCATGCAGTAGACCTACTGCTGGAATCAGGAGCGGACCCGTTTCTCCAGGACACGTCGGGCAACTGCCCTCTTGTATTGGCCGGCAAGGTGAAGTCTGTCCCCGATTTTACCCGCTGGCTGAGACTTGACCTGCAGAGACGGGATGAAAGAGCAAGAGACGGGAAGCAACTCGAGAACAGCGAGGCTAGCGGACCCGGTGGTCGATTTTACTGGAAAGAGTGGGAGCTGGCCGTGAAGGCGGAGGACTGGTCTGTTGCTAGGAAAGTCGCATTTTATGACGCGGAAGGAGGCTCATATGATATATGCCACGAATTAAAAAGGGACGCTCTTATCGTGCTGGCCGAGAGATTTGTGGAGAGGCTCGGTGTGACGGACGAGGGTGTTTCACCTGGGGCGAAGGAGGTGCGAAGAAAGACGCTTGCTACCATCTTACGTGACTGTCGAGAAAAGAACTGTCAACTTCCTGACGCTTGGGTGGACAAGTTGCTTGAACTCTGTTAAACAGCCAACATCGTCGAAGATATTGGGGTTATCACAAATATCATATAATTACTAACACGCCCCTGCTTCAGCGTGGGTGTTGTTTGTAGCCATGACGCTATCTAATACCGAATCAACATTGGGATAATGAGCGTCTTGGAAAGTGCAAAGTGCCTCTTCGTCCACTCTAAAAATGCTTCCTCTAAAGAGAGATCAAATCCTACCTCTAGCATCTCCAATTCTTCATCGTCGTCTCCGACTTGGTTCGCCTTGGCTCCTGTCCAAATCCCATGAAGACATCTCAGAAGGGTGGAGGCATTTCGCGATTTTATTAGAACTAAGCCGAAAATGTCCAGAGGGGACCATTTCAACTTCGCATAATAGCTGACGCTGGGAGGGCCGATTTTCACTTTCCGCCTTTGGATGCCCCATTATCAAAAACCTGCCCCTAGTATCTAACGTTGACCCTCAAAATAGTCCTAGTACTAAAGGTTAAACTTATGTCGCTTTACCATACGTATAGTGCATAATGGGATGTGGATGACCGCCTCTCCACTTAAGTTGTTCGCGGCAGTTTCGTTCTCGCGAGAGCACCATGGAGTCAATAGTCATCTAGGTCTACAACTATGTAAGGGTGTCACACCCCCAGTTCGGTACAGTATTAGCGCTGACGATGGCCAAGCGCATCGGACATCATCGAGATATCGTCTTTAAACTCCGACTTGCCTCCGGAGGTGGTGAGAGTCTTTCCAGAAGACTCCAGAAGAGCTCACTCACACCAATCGTCATGTTGCCACGGTGCTGGCTGCTCAAAAAGGATACTTCTTAGGAATTGACGCAATTTTGGACTATTGTCCTTGGATCCTTTGGTTTTCTCAGGACCTGAGATGGTGAGAACCCCGAAACGTTTGGTGTCGTCCTCACGTCTCACTATAAGAACTAATATTTGGCCACCGTGTCTATAACCAAGGCTCGCGCATATCCAACCGTCTCATCAAGATACCGTATCTAATAACGGTCACTAGCAGAGGAACGGACCGGGCTACTTCATCAGGGGTCATCGACCTGAGTCGTGCATGGTGGCTGCGTGGGAGTGCAGATTGATGTAACCTTGCGTTGGTTCTAAGAATGCTGCACGTAATCTGGTTGGGTGATGTCGATCACACGAGGGGAAATCGCACCCTTTTCGGTCCTGGAGACGGATGGGTCGAGATTGGGCTTGCGATTTTCTTGTGGTTGTGGGAGCGGAAACCTGCGTACGCCAAAGAGGGACAACCGAGCATAGCCGGACGATGGACGCCGTCGAGCTACACACACAGGGTTCGAGGTCGCTCGAGCCCTAATACTCTACTTATCCTTTTAATCCCAAATGGTTGGCGGCAAGGATGGCAAGGATGGCAAGGATGGTAGTGGGAGTGCGAGCCAAAAGCGTCTGGTAGAAACTGAGGGCCACAGCAATGAACGGCTGCGAAAGCGACTACGTGGGGAGAGCGCCCAGGTCTTGAGTCTGGATTCCGACCTCTCCGAGAGGCCACAACATCGACAAGCTGCCAAAAGCCCTCAAAGTCCGGTGTCCCACCTTCACCACTCGCAATCAGCCTCAAGACCCTCGACATCGGCGACGCCAGGTCCGCCTATTATCATTGACCTGACTGGTGACGATGACGAGGATATTGCCATGGAATCTGCTCGTGAAGAGCCTATCCTGGACTCCAAAGCTGACGAGCATGATTCTCACCAACAAGGGCAATCGAGTAAGGCCAAAGCACCACTAGCCACTACGTCCAAGTTCACCATGGCACACGATCTCCCGCAGACAGTCGCACCGGATAATGATGCCTGGTACGATACCTGCTTCGGCTTGGTAGGTATTAGATCCGATCCCTCTATCATGATCCCGCGATATATTGATCTAGTGTAGTTGGAAATATCATGTATCGTAAAGTCTTCTGTCATGAAGGATGTGGATGTCATTCCCGTTGAACTCGAGCTATCCAAGGAAACGGCGAAAATAGTAACCATGAGCCCGCCTGGAAATATCGGGGCGGCTTCTTCTGCTTGTTCACCTACTCTTCGCCGCCTTCAAACGAGCGCAAAGGTGTTCTGGACGGCCCTCGTCGTCATCCCAGAGACTCGCCGACAATGCCAATACGTTCAAGCCACTTTACGCGTTGTTGTCTACGGCTTGATGTCCGAGAAGCTGACCGTTGCCAAAATCTTGGGAAACGGCGAGCTTTTCCTTCAACACCCGTCGCTGTCTGAATGCGACGGCCGAGTGCCATATTTCAACCCGCAATACCTACTTCGTCCTGGCGGCTCCATGCCTCCGCTGGAAAACTTGTCGATTTCTCCTAGGAGTGCGGGAGGCGAAGCGACGACGGAGGTCGAAATGACTCAGTTGCTGAAGATCTTCGAGTCTGCCCACGACCCTGATGCAACGTTCGGTATACGCCCCAGCAAGCGGCTACAATCTAAGCTCAAAGAGTAAGTTCTTGAGTATACGCTCCGTAATGACAAGAGTTTACATTTGTCGTAGCCACCAAATCAGTGCCTTGGCTATGATGATCGAAAAGGAATGCGGAACCTACGATAAACCGGCATTTCCAGCACTCTGGGTACCCAGGGTAGATTCCCGCGGATTGAGAAGGTGTGCATCGTATGCGGGCTTCTCTGCTGGCTAACGCAGGTACTAACGTCTTGGAGATATTACCACATAGTTACCGGTCAGCCACGCGACCACCATCCACCACTCGTGCGCGGAGGGATCTTGGCCGATGTATGCTACAAGTGTACTCCCTTCGCCGATTCTCAGTATAACTCGCCGTTAACGTCAGAGTTTAGGAAATGGGCCTAGGGAAGACGTTGTCTGCCATCTCGTTAATCTTATGGCACATCGATTCTCTAGAATCTACCAAGTCATGGACTAGATCCAGCAGCCGAGTCACACTAATCGTCACGCCCAAGTCCACCATCCCCGAATGGAACCAGCAATTTGAGAAGTATCACCATTCTGCTCCCAGGTTTAGCAACGAGATGTTATCTGACAGGTGGAAATCCAATAATCTAGACATGTTAAGCCTGGAGATATTAGCGTGCGGACCTACCACGGAAGTAATCGACAACGAATCGCGGTGAACTGGCATGATGCAGACGTAATACTAACAACCTATGACACCTTAAGGTCAGAGAAGGTGACAGGAGGCCCTCTATATCAGATGAAATGGGCAAGGGTGATACTTGATGAAGGTACTTAGCCCCCAGCTTTCTTTTACTGACTGTTCGAATGCTCACGGTGCGGGCTGCTGAGACTGACCGTGGCGAATGTGATAGCCCACCACGTTCGCAACCGAGGTTCGAAGGGCTTCTCGGCGGTGCAAGCTCTTCACTCCCCATGCCGTTGGTGTCTGACCGGCACGCCGATACAAAATTGCCTCGACGACTTCGGGGCCTTGCTCAGCTTTATCGGGGTCCATTCCCTAGAAAAGGCGACCGATTTCAATCATTGGATAGCGGACCCAATCAAGAAAAAGAAGGGTTACGCCTTCGAGCACCTCCGCAGTTTGGTAAAAGCCACTTGTCTACGGAGAACGAAAGATATCATCGAGAGCAGTCTCAAATTACCGAAGAAGCAGGAGGTCAACACGGTGTTGGAATTGGGCAAGGGAGAAAGGGAGCTGTATAACTTCTTCAAGAGCCGGGCTGCGACGATAGCTCTTACAATCGAAAAAGCCAAGGGCAATAAAGCCAAACCACCGAAGTTGAAGAGAGGGCGGAGCAGTGGGAGTGGAAGCAATATCCTGCCCCTGATAGGACATCTTCGGCGTATCTGTGACCATGGGGAGAATCTGCTTCCGGTGGCTGCCTTGCGAGCATGGCAAGACAGAGACATCGAGTCGCTTGACTGGCAAATGATGGCAATGGGGTCTCAAAAGTGCGATTCTTGCGGGGAGGAATTGGAAGACGACGACCTCGACGTGCTGGGCCCGGCGGAGTTTGGCTGCGGCCACGCCATCTGCGCAAAATGCCTAGAAGCCGACGACAGAGATGAGAGCCAGTCGCCACAAGGCTCATGCCCAAAGTGTTCGGCAAATTCGCCGGTCCCACCAGCCACAACCAATGGAAACACCGCCGGCGAGTATCAGCCTTCTATAAAGATTAATGCGTTGCTACAGAATCTGCGCAAGGAACTCGCAGGAGAGTCGACGGACGGGGAAGGAGGGGGAGAGGTTTCTAGAAGGTAATACTCGGAGACCTCCACTCCCTTTATGATTCTTCACACCTACAAGCTAACAAGTATCAATATCAAAAGTGTTGTATTTAGTTGCTGGACTAAGATGTTGGACTTCATACAAAAAGCCCTCGAACAGAGCGAAATTGGTTTCAAGCGAATCGATGGACAGACGTCGCTAATAGGCCGAGAGGACGCCATGAGAGCGTTTCGCAACGATCCGAAGTGTAGAGTGATGCTTGCCACCATCGGCAGCGTTGGTGAAGGGTAATGCGGTCTCAATTTTCCTTCTGTCCTTGACTGTTGCTGCAATTTAGCCGTGCTCACCGTGCGTGTCGCCTTTCTAGGGTCAACTTCACCGTCGCAAATCACGTCCATATCATGGAACCCCATTGGAATCCGATGGTGGAGGCTCAGGCAGTCGATCGGGTCCACAGGATCGGTCAGACGCGCGACGTCGTGATCACTCGTTACTTGATCAAAGACTCTATCGAGTTCGTAGGTCGCCCACTCTAAGTGCGAGCGCAGGGGCCTATTCCATTATACGGAAAGTGAAAGAGCTTGTTGTCGGCTAACGTGGCTGGCAGTATGTTCGTGATGTTCAGCAAGATAAGATACGTTTGATTCACCAGTCCCTTTCTTCTTCTGAACTCAAGCAAAGCGAGGTTGACGGGCAACGCTTCAAGGTAAGGAGAACTACGCAATCATACCCACGCACCACCGTAAGTAATGCTCTAGGCTCTGACTGCTCACCTTCTAGAAACTCTTGGAATCACTAAAATGAGAGACTGCATGGAGACTGACCCTGCGTTGGGAGAGGCCGATCCTGTTAGATGGTGAATGAATGTAATTTGGCATTTAATTACAACAGATTTCCGAGAAATAATGATAGCAAGAAAGGACGGCCTGACTGCATGGCATGCTTACTGGCAGCATCCAATTCCTTACCAGTCAACTTGTAACGCGGAAAACGCTGTTTATCGCGCAGAATTGGAAGACCTTTGGAACGCCGCTGTTGGAATGCCCATTCCATGAGGTCATCCCAGGTCACGTTCAACCAAGTCTCAATCTTCCGGGCACCTTCCTCCTCCGCGGCGAGCTTGCCGAAGGAGGTGAATGGGTTCGCTCCCTCCACGAGCAAGAACTTTATGAACCGAGCTGCCTCGCGGGACGTGTTCTTGCATGCCCAGTGCAGCGCCGTGTGTCCTGTGCCACCCAAGGTTCGGGGGTAATCAATGGGAGCACCGCAGGCAAGGATTGCCGTTGCCTGCTCGATGGATAAAGTAGTCCGCGCGACCGTTGTGAGTGCCCGTCCAAGATCGGCCAGGTTCTTTTCTAGTAGGCCCTTCTGGTACAGTGTCTTCCAGGTATCATAAAGGCGCGCGTCTTGATCAGGATATTTATTGATAGTGGTAAGAACCGTCTTTTCGAACAATTCCTTAATGAGGTTGTCGTTGGGGCTTGGAAGTGAGGTGATAACTTCTTGCCAAATATCAAACGCATCGGTCGACTCAGACTTTCCAATCGCTAAGACCACATCGCGGTATTTCCGGCCGCTAACCGATCCCCAGTAGGCGGCCTTGCACAGAATCCACCGCATGAGTTCCGGGTTGGCACTTTGGATGGCGTCTTGGATCACAACGATGAATTTGACAGCGTCGTTTCGAGGCTTGTGCTGATCCTCATCCCACTCCAGGAATAGTCGGACCATCGGGAGCGACCCTTGGCCAGCCGCCATGGTAAGTAGTTCGGCCTTCGTGAACTCATTCACTTTTTGGCGACAAGACGGCCAGGTTGCTTCAAGCTCATCAATATTCCCGGAAATCACCAGCTCATAAAGAAGGGGATATAGAGCCTCATCCTCCATGACCGAAGGGTTACTATAGACACCCTCTCGCATGGCCTTGTGATACCTTTCTTGGTGGCGTTCCTGACGCTCTTGGGTCGTAAAGCCCATTTCAGACCATTGACACGAGCTTACCGAGCACTTCCATGGACGGCTGTGTCCCTCTCGGTGGTGTTTGCACTCCGTATCCGTAGCGAATCCATTACGTCGCGCAGGGCATGAGAAGAAGTGGCACTTGTATAAGTATTTCCCGTAGTGCCTTTGTAAGTCCGCACATACGCAATCTTCTTTATGAGCAGGTTCCTTGGGTTCTCGGCCATGACAGAGTAGCTCTTGGTACAGATTCTCCACTCGGGCACATGACATTGAAATAGACAGGGGGTCGCGGCACGTCCAACTATCCCCTACACAAAAGAATGTTAGTCAAAGGAATGGCAACAGAGGCGGAATATGAGGCGAAGGGGAGGTGGCCACTGGAAGCATGGGATGTTGGGAGGCGGGGAGGGAGTCTATAGCATCATACTGTTGTGTACGGTCCACAAATCGTTTTGGTCCCTGTAGAACGAAACTGTAGCAGAGACAAACTCAGGAGCTCCTGACCACAACTGCCGGCGCTTTTGGCTCGGCTGACCATCTTTTTTTTGCCCTTGCTCTGTATTCCCCTTATTACCGACATCAACCTCAAAGTTGAGATTCTCTCGTTCGGAAAAGAGCTTTCGCAGCAGTCCGTTGACGTCGTCGAGCTGTGTCTTGTCGCGTGTCAAGCGTATATATTGCTTGGCAAGGACGAACCACCAGTACGAGGCAAAGGATAGAAAACGATATTTGCCTGCGAGTAAGTTTTCCTTTAACTGATCATCTTCGATATCGGGTCCGAGGGCGTCGTAGCAGAGGTAGGTAACGCACGTGTCAACGAGATCCAGAATGGATTGATGCATACTGACAAACCCATTTTCGCCACCGAAGAGATACTCTTTGACTGTGAAGTGCACTAGCCGAAGTGTTCCGTCTACGACTTCGACGATTGGCCCGCAGAGTTTGACGATGTTTAGCGAACTGTCGACGGTCGGCGTGTCGTCGTAAGTCTTGGCCGCGACAAGTAGGGCCTGCTCAAGCTCGTGTTGTTTGAGTGGGGTGGGCGAGCAGCCGATCCATCCGAGGATCCTCTTGGCGCTTTGCTGCTTTTGCTTGGGTAGATGGTTGATACGCGAGAAGACACGCTCGTACCTTTGCAATTGGTGACGCAATGTTAGATGGGTTTGGGATTGGGTTTGTTCAATATTAGTATGTCTGGGACTTACGCTGCACCAAGATTCGCTGGGAGAGTTCTCAGTTCTCTTCGGACATCGTCGATGTTGGTCAAATCGACTACATTGTCGATGATGATGCGAGCATACAAGAACATTCCTATAGGTAGTTGAAAAAAGGAAGACTGTTAGTAACGAGAGTCTTGTCGTTGGGGACTGGATAAAATTGGCCACCTTTTGCTGTGACGGAAATCGGGGAGAGCAGGGCTTGGATCTCCTGTCGTCCTCGGCTTGAGAAATCAGACTCCGCCATCCACTGTTTATACCTGCTGCCAACGTAGACTTGTATCCCCACGATGTTCTTCTTATCAACACGAATTGTCGTAGCCTTCGGCACCAGTATTTGGGTGATATCATGCTCCGCTCTGCTGCTGATGCAGACCTTCGTTGTCGTATCTCTGCAGGCGTCTAAAACGTCCATCAGAGAGATTAAGAAGAGCTTCCGCTCAACTTCCTCAACTTCATCCAACCCATCTACAATGACGAAGGCACCTCCGACAACCTTGAGAGCGTTAGTAAGTAATTCCTTCGCAGTGGCCATGTTGGTTTTCAGATCTCGTTTGTTGGATTCGGTCAAGATGGTTTGAAGGTCCTCGTCCTCCGACGCTAGTTGAAATAGTAGGGAATGCATGATGGATATCGAAGTGGTGTCAGTGTGGATGTAGCTGTTGAAAGCGTACACAACACGGCCCTTTTTCTTCGCTTCGAGGGCCACCCAACTGGCAAGAAAGGTCTTTCCTATTCATCGAGGCGAATTCCGTCAGTCGACTGTACCGAACTGGCTAAAAGAGATAAAATCTCCACATACCAGCCCCGGGAATTCCCTGCAGCCATAATAATCTGATTGTTTGATCAGATTTGTCCAGCCATTTGCAAAACTCTCGATCTTCCCCCAGCCAATCGGATGTTCCTGGACATATGCGCCTATCCAGCCAGCTTAATCTGTCGTCGTACATCCGAGGGTTGATGGCGATTTCCAACGCTTGGAAGTTTTCCTTCGAACGCTGCGCCTCCGCCTCTCGAAACTCTCTGAAGGACGCGGCCCTGGCTTCTTCGGCCCTCCTGATGTCTTCAAAAGTGACGTTGTCGCGAAGAAGTGTCGCGTGCAGTTCGATTCTGGCCTCGACGTCACGGATTGCCTCTTTACGCTTCGGCCAAACAGTCTCCCACATGGCTTTTGCTACTATTGGGATTGTTAGCCAAATCGTTAAGTCTTTGATGGGTAAACGCATGGGCTTACAAGGTAGGGTGAAAAACTGCAGAATCTCCCTGTAGAAGTCTAGAATGTCCTGAAAGAAGAGTACCACGACATCCTTGATGTGCTTGTTGTTGATAAAGCTCGGCAAGACATTGTTGAATTGAGGCAGAAGATCCCCGATCCTTTGTATGCTCTTGACAATGGCGTCGAAAGCCTGGGACCACTGACGGACACACATGAGGACAAGCTTGATGGGACCCCATACGAGAGCCATGATTTCGGGTTTTGCCTGAGTGAAAACCTCGATTACGCCTGATAGACTCTCGAGCCGCTCGATGAAGGGGCCGATTTTCCCCAACCAGCGCATCCTTCTTTTCTTGGCCTGCTCCGCCTGCAGTTTGTTCATGGCGTCCCATAGTTTGTCGGCGCTGGTTACGGCGAGGATGTCCCGGAATCGGACGTTTGACGGGAGGCTCTTTTCAAATTCAGTCTTGGCATCGTAGAAAGTTTGCAGCAGGGGATCTGGGGATGCCATTATGAGAGAGCTTGAGAGACAGCCTTTAATCGCGTGTCGACAAGAGAACAACACGAAAGCGTCCTTCTGTCCCGAGGAGGGGAGAAAACTGCGCCCCTAATCCGATGTCGTACCCAGAGGGAGTCATGCCATAACACCATGCACAATAGAAGGAGGCGCAGAAATACGCTCCAAGCTCAGCCAATAAAGTTGTGTTCCTGCACCAACAAACGTACTGATCGGACCCTTTTGCGGCCCGCCGTTATTACATTCACGTCGTAGTGCCTACCTTCCTTGGCCAGCGTTAAATACAGACGGCGAAATAGGACGGTTCTTGATGCAGCTTTCGAATTCAAACGCACGCACAAGGCGACGATATCGACTTTCGGCGTGCCTTCTTTATAATATTAATACCCTAGAGCACTCCAACCTCACATTTCCTGCTTACCGCCCATCATTGCATCCTCCTCCTCTTCATACTCCTCTTCATCTCCTCATCGTCTTCTTCTTCCTCCTCCTCCTCTTTGTCTGACTCTCCCTCGCGCTCCTCGTATTCTTCCTCATCTTCATTACCTCCTTACTTCCTATAATGTCAGAGAGTCCTACACCAGCCGAGAAAATCAAAACGAAGTCCATCCGGGACCTTGTACAGTCACAGAAGGGACTGGACGTTATGAAATACATGGGTTGCTAAATCTTCGGGGTTTTCATAATGGATGTAAATCCGGGTTGTAATCTCGTCCTAGCTGCTCGGCAGTTGATCGAGGACCAACGCTTACCGAATTCTACTTTGATAGGATAAGAAGAGGCGACATCGAAGGATCTAAAAGTGATGTCGCTGCGAACGCTTGGCTGCCACAAGCCAGTTCCTTTCTATCTGTCTTTCGTCCTGGATCGTGCTTCTCGAAGGGCGAGCGCCGCCGGTAGAGACGACACCCTCTCGTGCGGGAGTAGCCCGTACCCTTAGCGATAGTTCCTAGATTCCTAGACCCCCACCAACAAGTTAGCGAGCGTCTAGCTTCCCAGGCCTTGCTCGGGTTATCTCTAGCTGGTGGATTATTAGCTGCATTGAGACTAACTTAGCCTAGGAGCTTCAGCACTAGTACAGTCTACAGACTTGCTACTACCAACCTGACGAGACTTCCCCGCATCCGGGTGTTTGCCCAAGATGCTTCATTGCGCTGCCCAGGACTATTGATTTTCACGGGGGGAGCGTGGCGGTTAAGTTAATCCAGTGCCCGGGTAACATTTCTAGCTGGTCGGTAGACTATTTCTATCAACTCGTTATTGGAAGAGTTGATTTGGATGCTCATGATGAAAATTTTCTAATGATGGTCCGAAAGTAGGAGCAGGGCCGGTCATAAATGCACGAGTGCAAGAATTTAGCCATCTCAAACACCGACCAACCTAATATTAGTTGACGTTGTTGAGCAAACCTCGAGTTCTGAATCTCCGTGTGAACTCGAAGTTTTCAGAGCTTACAGGCTGAGCCAATCAGGTTCTAAGAAGTCTTCAGAATGTGAGGCCAATGATAAGTGCCATATTGCTCAAATATATTTACAGTTACGAACCTCGGAGAGTGCAGCCTGTCGAAGTTCATGAGACGTACGCTTCAATTGTGTCTGTCGATTCTTACAGGCATTTTTAGGTGGTAGATTTGTCTTCATGAGCCCGCCATCACCTCAGCCTCTTCTCATTCACCCTTTTTTGTCCAACGCAGTGTCGCAGTACTTTCAATCTTATCAGAGGTAAAGTTTTGGATATCCCGGCGCTTGTCCCCGCTGAGTCAGTGTTATCTGTTATTGCCTTGCTTCAACATGGACGAACTTCGAAGGGGGAATGAGAAATGAAAGCCCAGCCACATCTCAACATCTTCAATCCGCATCCACCGTCGCAGCAAGACATCTTTGCCTTCCCACAATTCAAGTTGCTTCCATCGGAGCTGCGGCATGAGATATGGCGTTGGGGAATGAGTCGTAACAGTCTCGTCTCTCTATATATCTATCTTCCTCTCGACAAGAGCGCGGAAAACTATCGTGTTGTAGGTTATATTCTGCTCGACTTAATCTTAGAGTTCAACTAACCGAGCGCAGATAATTCACGGAATTCGGGTGTTTAGCAAATTTTTGAGGGTGTGTCGTGAGGCACGACATGTAGCTCTCCGATTCTACCGAGTCCATCACCCGTGCTTCTTGATCGGGGCAGATACCCAACTGCTACGAAAGACAATCAAAGAGTCTTGGGGACGGTCCGAGAACTACATCGATGCCTGGCAGTGGTTCTCGGTCCGTGATCCACAGGCAATTGACCTGGCCACTGCCGGGACCCTCTACATCAACCCGGAGTTCGACATCATCAACGTTGAATGCATCAACCCGTTTATCCCGTCCACATCTCGGACACTACGGGATGATCGTGTCTTTTTCTTCTTTAACCAGCTAAAAAGACTCGATCCGCGCGGAATCGGCATTGCCAATCTCGCGGGAGATGATTGGTGCATGAAATTTATCGCCGGGCCCGGGCGCATGGGTTCCCACCCCAGTGAAGTTCGACAAAGCCGTAGAGAAATCTTCCAAAATCTCCGGAAGGTCTACTTTGTATCCCTGGATCAGGAAGGGCGGTCCTATAAAGGCTTAATCGGGCCGCTCCCGGAGCCTGAAAACGGATGGGACTGGCGTTAACGCTACCATTGGGACCGAAATCGATCGGTGCCTGTGTTCTCGAGCACCTGCACATTTGATTATTTACCGATCGATCCGCGCCCTATCAAAGATGATCTGAAGCGGGTGTGCTTTCACCCGCTTGAGAACTTTTACCTGGTCCGTAACTGGAGAAAGGTCTTGCATCAATTAAACATCCAACACCCAGAAGGCCAAGTTGAGCACCAATATCTACTGGCCTACAAGACCCGTGCTCTTGGACCTCCCGGAAGAATCTGTGTATGGGAAGAAGCGAAAGGGTGGGTCGAGGAAGAAGATCGTGATTGGAACTTTATGCAACCAAAGCAGCGGAAAAGGATCCGAGCCGCCTACGGGCGATTTCCCCTCGAGAATGCCAGTGCAAAGGGGCGCGGGGGCGTCTCTGTCTGTCAGCAGGGATCTAAACACGTCTCTGCACTACTTCGCCTGTCGCCACGTCCCAGATCTTGACTGTACAGTTCAACGACCCTGGTACCACAAGCTTCGAGTGTGGCCGTAGAGTATTTGCACCATCTTTTCTCAAAGCCGATAACATGGTATCATTCCGGTGTGAAAACGCGGGAAGAGAAACCCTGAGCAGCAAGGGGCTAGCCACCGCACCCTCACCCACCGAAAGGGCGTGGCACTGCGACAAAACGGCTGCAGATACTCTGCTCTGCGGGCGCTGGAGCGGCGCTAATGCAAATCAAGACACCTCAGCCGGAACCCGCGATCAAGGTTCCACGACTTGTCACCAAAAGCTTGGCATTCGGCCGAGCTTTACAATAATCACCAAATAACAAAGACCTCAATGCCAGGTATATTGTGATCTTGGGATCCGTGTGACGAGGGATTTTTGGTTCTTGCCTCTGACACGCAATAGCTCGGATCCCAACTCCTGCGGATGTGGGCATTGTTGATAGTTACCAGGATTTAAACTAGGTTCGGCTCTAGGTACGGCTCTCAAGTCTCTCAATTTAGCTCGGATTCGTGGCGGCCCAAGCTTCGGCAGGTGTACAAGTAGGGTTGTTATCTTTTTGCCTCGATTGCCAAAGTTCAATATTACGAGATTGGATATGGATAGTCAAGATCACTCTCCAATGGATACTGCATCCCATCCACCTATCTTGCACCGACGTGAATGAGACCTACGTCGGATACCGGAGGCCTCCACATTCCCACCATTTCCCCTTTCCCGTACTTATCGATACCATCCCCCATCGAATGCGGTTCGGCTCCATATTGCTAACTTGCGTTGCTCACCCCCAACCTTGGGCAATGTGGGCCAATCACCTGCTCTTTATTACGTGCCTTTTCTACGATATTTTAAATTCCTGACCAAGTTCTCCAATGACTGGAAGGCGGGATGATGATGGGGATGATGCTCGGCCGGACAAGGACGGCCAAGAAGCTTCATTTGCAGCCGCTGTGGACTGCCAAACGGACTGGGACCTCGACCAGGAGGAGAAGGCAAGACAGATTGCCGAAGAGGATCTCAATCGCGGGAAGAAACAGGTGAACCTCCCTCCCATGAGTCTTCGTCTCCGGGTTACTGACACATAACAGTCGTTCTCCGGCAAGGTTCTCCTTTGGCTTGCGTGGCAGAGCACTGGCGTCATCTATGGTGACATCGGTACGAGCCCTCTCTACGTCTACAGCTCCACGTTCTCATCCCAGCCCTCGCGGGATGATCTCGTCGGTGCTCTGTCGATTATCATCTGGTCCCTCACCCTCATCGTCACCGTCAAGTACTGCTTCATCGTCCTGAACGCCGACGACGATGGGCAAGGCGGCACCTTCGCGCTCTACTCCCTGCTGAGCAGATACGCTAATATCGTGTATCGCGACCCCAATACCCCGGGTCTGATTCACCTCGACCGCCACCTTACTAACGACATGAAGCCCGTTGGTAAGTCGGTGCGGGGCTTCATAGAGAACAGCTCCGCGGCGAAATTCGCACTCAAGGCCATTGGAGTTCTTGGTGTGTCAATGGTGCTCGCAGATGGTGTGCTTACCCCTGCCCAGTCAGTTCTCGGCGCGATCCAGGGCATCAAGGTAGCGAATGCCGACTTAGGCACTTCCGAAGTCGTTGGAATATCCTGTGCTATTCTGATTGTCCTTTTCGCCGTGCAACCTTTCGGCACATCAAGACTCGGCACCTCCTTTGCGCCAGTCGTTGTTGTCTGGCTGCTGTTCAACCTGTGCAGTGGTATCTACAACTTGGCGATGCACGACTATACCGTTCTCAGAGCTTTTAGTCCACACTACGCCTTCGCCTACTTGATACGTAATGGATCCGAGGGCTGGAAGTCTCTTGGTGGCCTCCTCCTGGCCTTCACTGGCGTCGAGGCTCTTTTCGCGGACCTCGGCGCCTTCGGCAAACGAGCCATCCAGCTATCATGGCTGTGCCTGGCGTACCCGTGCTTGGTCTTCGCTTATATTGGGCAGGCGGCTTTTATTTCGACTGACGAGTCTGAAACCGCGTACACCAACCCTTTCTTCTACACCGTGCCTCCAGGAAGCTTCTATTTCGGCATGGTGATTTCGGTCCTGGCTGCTATCGTGGCAAGCCAGGCCATGATTACCAGTACGTTCCAGCTGCTCTCCCAGGTTATGCGCTTGAGTTATTTCCCGCATATCAAGACCGTCCATACCAGCCGCAAGTTCCACGAGCAGGTATACATGCCCTTGGCTAACTGGCTACTAATGATCGGCACGGTCATCGTCACTGCCGTTTACAATAACGTAAGTCGATTTTTCCCTATCTTCGAAGTTTCCTGACGAGCGCCTCTGCTAACGATCGTGAAACATTCAGACCACTAGTCTCGGCAATGCGTACGGTGTCTGCGTCATCATCGTCACCATGATCACCACATGCATAGTGTCCCTCGTCGCAATAATCATCTGGAAAACACCATCCTTTATCGTGCTCCCTCTCTTCCTTGTCTTCGCCGCTCTCGACGGGGCCTACATGTCGTCAGCGCTCCGGAAAGTCCCACATGGCGCTTGGTTCACTCTCCTTCTCGCTTTCATCCTCTCCAGCATCTTCATCCTCTGGCGCTGGGGCAAGGAGCAGCAGTGGACTGCCGAAGCAAAGGACCGCATCGCCCCATCGGAGCTTCTGCAGCTGTCCCCTACTCGGTCAACCTCCATCGGTGATGGACAAAGGGAGGGCGGTCCGCAATTGACGCTTATGTTAAAGCCCGCTTTTGGTGGTGGAAAAATATCCGCCGCCTCCGGCCTCGGCATCTTCTTCGATAAAGTGGGCAGCGGCGACAATGCAATCCCCAGGGTGTTCACACAATTCATCCGCAAGTTCAAGGCGCGCCCCGGCGTCATTGTCTTCTTCCACATGCGCCCCCTGCCCCAACCCACAGTTCCGCCGGAGCAGCGCTTCGTAATCACTCGAGTGCAGCAGATCCCGTCAGCGTACCGTTTGGTCCTACGCCACGGCTATATGGATGATGTGCTCACGCCTGACCTAGGGCGCATCATCACGAATGAAGTTTCTATTTTCATCACCCGCGGCATTGCAGTCGACAACAGCTCTGTCTCTCCGGGTCTGCGGCCTGCAGCGCATGAGGAGCTGAAAGCCTTGAATGATGCGCAAGATGCTCAGATAGTGTACGTCATGGGCAAGCAGGTAATGCGGGTACGCCAGGACAACGGGAATATCATCCGCCGCCTAGCAAGAGTCATCGGGCTCGAGACATTCCTATGGATCCGTGAGAACTCGAGGACTAAACTTGCGGACTTGGATATTGACTACAATAACTTGGTGGAGGTGGGGTTTGTGAAGGAAATATGACAGTTATCTGTAGATTCCTGGACCTTGGTGTTTGGCAAGGGCGAGAGCATGGGCTGAGTTACTAAGCCTGGACGATGGGCGCTAAATATGTCAGGATCTCCCCTTTTTGTATTCAATCCAAATATATGTGTTGGACTCCATTTCGCTAATCTACATGTGTCTCGCTCAACTTCTCTCTAGCCCTCCGCGTGGCAGGACGGCGGCATGGTTTGTAGCAGCTCTGTCCCCTAGCCCAGGCTCTGGCGTGCCTCCAGGCATTCCACGCTAGTCTAGTGGGGTGTCTGTGTTCTTATCTAGAAGCTACACCACAGATGGGACAGGCTTGGAGATATAGGCTGCGACTATTAAAACCACCGGGTTATGGTTCTCTTTGAGGATACAGGATAGTCGCCAACAGCACGCGCCCTATTCCATCGTTTCACCGAAGAATATCATCTGTCCGAATGTGCAAAGCCTATCCGTTCCACTTTCCGCGCACTGACTTGATGGAGACCTTCACCGGGATTGGCGAGACTCACAAATAAATACGACGTCAAGGAGGATGACTTGCCGATACCACGCGAAGGGGTAGGACTTCTGCACTATGCAGGATAAACGACGCGAACATATCGAGTTCCCCTTCCATACGCGGCTGCTCCGACCTTCAGTGAGGGTGGCCAATTTACAATCGTGTGGTCTAGGGGCTGGATGAAGTCCATACGAATAATCTTCCCCCTTCATGGCCGGCCGGTTGACATTGTAGGATCAAGGTCCAGAAGCTAGCCTTCTATCCTCGTCACCACCATCTTTCATGCCGGAATTTCTCGGCATACTCAAGCAGATCTCGCTATCGAGATTTTTCAGACAAGGATTTTTCTAGGTCCTCGAACAGACCCCGCCATCGAAATTTCTCAGGCTAGCATCTTTTGGGAGTTTCGGCTGGTCACTATCATGGTCCCGTGCCGGTCTTATAACGGCCTTGATGCGGTTAACCTAGATTTCAGTCGCCTAGTGCTGGGCGTTCAGCTTTTTTCTAGCTAGTGTCTAATAATGGTGGCCATGCGGGTGTGCGGTAGAATTGTGATATGGGCTCCGATTCCCGGGCTTCAGCTCTTGGACATGTTGGTTATCGCGGCGTGCTAGGTATGGCGAAGACAGGGTCGCGGGACTTCAGAAATCCAGACTTTTGGGGCTGGAGAAGAGCAAAGATCAAAGGTGGGGTTGAAGACCGAGGACGAGGAAGGGGAGTGCGCGATGCGAGAGACAGGAAACAGAATGGTCAATTCTAGACATTGGAGGGCCATCGACGAGCTGTCATTGGTGTATCGTACGAACGTTGGAGAAAGAGCCGAAATGGCCCGGCCCCTTCTACAAACTTGCTCTAGAGTACTTGCTTATCACACTACGGACATGTGCACCACCAAAAAAAAAAAAAAAGGAAAAGCATTACCAGTCCAGAGGTGACGGGGGGCGCGCCCCGATCACATCGTGACTCGAACCATTTTAACCAGCCGCGGCTTTCCGGCCTTGAACTTCAGCGAACGATGAGGGTGCGTCCTCTGCCGGAGGTGGATGCATCCAGGATTCAGACCTCTTACCGAACCCAGTCGGACCCGTCTGCCCGTTTTGGTACCCGTTGCTGGGCGAGACGTTGTCAGATTCCCGATCGTCAATGGGCGCCAATATGGTCACTACATTATCCCCCGACACTTCAATGCTCTCGTCCGCAAGGGAAAGCGCGAAAGACCAGCTCAAGACGTGAGTGTGTTTGATGTTATACGTCGTGGAGCTGGGGTATATGTGCATCCCACCCATGGTGATTTTCTGACGGATGTGGCCGCTAGATCTGAGCCTCTGGTTCATCAGCTCGCCGACGTTGACAGGGCATCGTTCAGTCACGCAAGGGATGGAAATGGGCGTTTCCAGCCCGAGGAGAACCGTGGCTAAATGGAGGTTCAGCTTTTGCTTTGCGGTCCACTCATGGGGCCAGAAGGTCCCCGCACACTTCACCTCCGTAATGGCCTTCAGTTTCATAGAGATTGATGTCATATGAAAAGTTGGAGAGGTGCCCTGGAGAATCTCACTCGTTACGCTCTAATCGGATGAGCCTGGATATAGAAAGGAATGGGAGTCGGATTCTCAAGTTGTAGTATGGAAGGGATATCCACGGAGAGACGAAACGCCAAGCGGGGAACTTTTGAGGATTTGAAAATGGTACGCGTTTTTTGAGAAAAGGATAAATGGGTCGTTTCCATTCCAGGGGCAAGGCGATACGATGCGAGTGACCGAGTCATTATTTCCCGTTGTAATTCGAAGTGGGCGATAGGTGGTCCCTGGGCAAAGGTGTGGATAGTTACGGGGAGCGTTGCATCTAGACTCTTGGTAGAGCCTTGGCTAGTGGTGCGGAGTGAAGCTTGAAGATAAAATTCGACAAAGGCGTCCATATTGGTCGAGAGTCCTTGACCGGAGAATGAGGGCGGCAACGACAACGGCGGGTTTGGCTCGTTTCCAGCGGCAAGGGGAAGATAGCTCTCATCAGGGGAAGCCACGCGCATGTTTCTGCGATTTCCTGTGAGAGGGATGGCGATGGCAAACGGCCACTTGAGGCCGGGAGTGCCTGCTTCGACGTGCAACGGCCCCTCATACAGTAAATGTGTATCTTCTAAGAAGGCGAAGCGCCCGCGGTAGACGCATTGGGCCTTTCCGCCTGTGGTGATTTTCGACTTTGACCTCCAGTGTAACGCAAGACGCAGGCTTGCGTTGGGACTGACGATGTGGATCTTCCGATACACATATCCGCTGATGACGTCGCCGGGTGCGTAAGATTTGTGATTTCCTTCGAGGCAGATGCCAAGGGGCAGCATTCACGGCTCTGGGGGTTGGAGGCATGATGAGATTGTAGCTGAAAGAGATCGGGGATGACAGAGTTGGGTTCACCTTGGAGAACTGATAATAACGTCAGTCTAAGCTTAGTCGGGGACATTAAGAGGGATTGGAATTTACCGCGCTTAAATACAATCTAGTACACCGTCATTTTAGTTTACAAGCGAAATCAAGTTTCCACGTGAGTGCCTTGTGCGGCATAGTCGATCCGCCTTACTCGAGGAGGCGGATAATGAGGGCGCTTTGAATTTGATCCTTCGGGCTGATTTGAAACGACCCTGCCAACACTGTGCCACGATTAGACGTCCAGGAATCACACTATGCATTTATCAACGGTAAACTGCATCTAAATATAAAGAAGAAGCGACGAAGGGAGCGTTCAAATAGATTCGAAGGGGGGTGTATATGGAACTTGTGGCATCAGTTGATTGGTTATCCACCTTGGCCAGCATGTGCAAGCCAGGCTTCGTGGGATTGTACCCAACTACAAGCAGGCGTGTCTTCATTGTTCACTCTGCCTCATGGATCAGCTATTTAAGAAGCCCATGTCATTTCACCCACATGGCATTTCCATGAGGTCTATTTCATCCTTACTTTGTTCCTAAGAACCGTTTGGCGTAATCTTCCTTCACCGTGACATTCGTATCCTGATGTACTTAGAGGTGATCTCCCACTTAGATATTGGCCGTCCATTCATCCTATATACTTTGCATACTTCCCAAACTCCTCATCCGCCCTCAACCTCTCCATATCCTCCAATCTCAAAGAAATCCCAGCCACAACTTCACCACCCGCCTTCCTCGGCATCAAATACATTAATCCCTCAAACGGAGTAAACCTCGGCCTCCTCACAGCCTCCGGCATCCCCAAGCCCAAATTAAAATCCCACTCAAAGAACTTCTGGTTAGCCCAGGAACTAAGCGCCACGTCCGTCGAAGGATCAATCTTCGCCGTGAGCCCCACCACCGTCTTGTCGGCAGACTTTTCGAGGACGGTAGCTAAGGCGCGGGTGCGATGTGCAAGGCCCGACGTCCCGTTGTCGAGAAGCGCAAGGCGCAGGTCGGAGGCTATCTTGCCCAAGGGAGAATCTGCGAGGTCTTGGATCGTGAAGGTGTCGTAGGTCATGTTTTGCGCCACGCCGGGGTACGTGAGCGGGATGCCGAGGTGGCGTCGGACGTCTACGGCGCGGCCGAGAGTGGATGGCGTGGAAGAGTCGAGGCGCGGGAGACGGGCGCGGGAGGTGGCCTGCCAGATAAAGGCCGTGACGGCGTCGTCTGTTGATACAAAGCCTGGAGGGCTAGTGACAGATTCGGATGCGAGGGATTTGAGGGAGGTGAGAGATTCAGGACTGAAGGTGAAGTACGCCCACGTAGACTCGGAAAGTGATGGAGTCGGTTGCTGAGCATCAGCGGGTTTCGTGCGCTGCATCTCGACCTCAGCACTAAGCTGGTCGGATTCGCCGAGGAGAGGGATGACGTGCCGCCTGTCGCGGTTTCCAAGTTCAATTTCCTCGGCGGTGAAGTCCTCGCCGTGGCACCCTTTTGAAAGGAGAGCTATCATTGCGCCCTGGCCGCCCATGTCCATGACATTGTGCTGCGCGACAAAGGTCAGGAGAAGCCCGCCCCGCACCAGCGTCGCCTGGACGAGAAACACGGGCGCTGGTCCCTCAGAATCCGGTCCTCCCGGAAACGTCAAAGTATTCCTCGGCGCGATTATGGATTCGTCGAGCATGCTCATCGGAAAATTAGCCTCCCTGAGCTGCTCCATCGTCATTGCCCCACGATCATCGCGGAGGTCCTTGATCTGGAAGCGAGGCATTTCTTGGAGAGGGGCGAATCTGAAGACACCAGAGCCATTACCTTCAGAAGCTTCCTCGCGCACAACTTGGCCTGATATCCATGGGAAGGCGGCGCTAAGACGCATGAGGCCTGTCGTGAGGGTGCTTGTGATTTCTGGGACTGGGGCATCACCGGGGAGGGGAAAACAGGAAGTGATTTGAGTGTAGAGTTGGCTGAGGTAGGGCTGCTGGCCGAGGATATCCAGGTAGCCGCCCGCGTTGCCGGATTTTAACTTGTCCATGTTGGGTTGGAAGAGGTGCTCGTCTGTTGCTTTGATGTCGTGCCTTTCGGGGCGTGTTTTTTGGGGTGGGGGGGGGCGGGGGGGGTGGAAGGACGGACGCGGGGATTTATAGAAAAGTTCTCGGGAGTTTGTGTTGCTGGATTGGGTTTAGGTTCAGGCACATTTGCTTCTAGCACAGCTTAACCGAATTTGTACCCGTGCACGAAAATAAGGAGACACGGTACATCCAACCCACCATGATCGGAGTGAGTCGAAATGAATCATAATCACAAAGAATCATCAGCGAGTGGCTTACATAGCTCGCCGTCTACAGCAGATTTTACACTACGAAGCTGTTTTATCAGTTTCGTGATCGGCCGTTTGAGGCTTAAGACATAATTTCTGAAATGTGATTTACTAGGATACAGCTAACAAGCAAATTCTCAAAAAGCCAGCATCGCGGCGAAACCCATGGCAATGAAAGCCGCCACGGATCCGCCCAACTTTCCGGCAGCGCTGTTTCCCGCGGCCGGGGTGACAGCCCCAGTTGCCGCCCCAGTTCCAGCACTATATACCTGGAACTGCCCCTTACATCCACTTAAGTATTCCCTCAATCGCGGCGCAACCCAGCCACTTCTAGAATACCATTACAGATTTTAAGGGGGCCCGAAAGAGGAGGGGGGCCGGAAGAGGTTCCAACTTAGTTCCTTGATCTTCAGACCAGATGAATAGTCTCCACCTCCCTTCCCCAAAGCTTCTGCCCATCGTAAAACTCTCCCTCCATGCCTAACACCAATTCCCCATCCATGGCCCCGGGTATCCACGCCGCCGACACAACCTCATATTCACCTCTACCTTCCTCATCATCACCCTTCCTCCGCAGCACCATGGGCGTCGCGCACCCGAACAGCAGCCATACCTCATCACCTTCCTCGACGGCACACAAATTCAGCGTCCCGAAGCATCGCTGCGGGTCCTCTAGCCCCACAAGAACACACCCGGCCAGGGTATTGACAATGCACCGCAACATGACATTGAAAGCCTCGTGATCGGGCTTGCAAAAGCCCTCGTTACGCACAAGATCGGCGATGTCAACGTGTCTGATCGGCGTTTGGTCCTGAGCCTCCAGGGCCTGGGAGGCCGCTAAAAATTCGGTCATGCGGGCGGCCGACTCCACCTCGGACCCGAGCAGGTTCACAATGAGGTAGTCGCTCAAGACAGCGCCTGCGCGCAGGAGGAGGGTCATGTAGAGAAAGCGCTCGTTTGCAGAGGGCATGTGGTCCTGCCTGGTCGTCTCGATTATGGGGAGGCTCACGAGGGCATCGGTTAGGAGCGTGACGGTGCGGCGGATGGCGCGGCCTAGGGTCTCGCCCTCTAGGCCGACGAGGAAGGGGAGGATCATATCAACGAAGATCCGAAGGGGCTGGAAGTAAAAGCATGACTGCGCGGGGACGTGGCGGACGCGGTCAATGCGGAAGCCGCGTACGGGTAGCCTATTGCCTGTGCGGGTCCCTATGTCGGGCCGGGCGATTACATCGCCACTTGCTGAGAAGGGAATCCAGAAGACGCTCCTGTCGACCCGGTGCCACTGGGGAACCCATGAAGGGATATCGGGCACGTCGTTCTTGCCCTGTTCCAAAACCTTATCGTTTTCAAGGTCAAGGGGCATCCATGCATAAGGTAAGAAGTGCAAGTTTTGATACTTGCGCATGATGCACCTGGCGGTGTCTGTATATACTTCACCGACCGACTTCCCGTAGTCGACATCTATGTCACCGGGTGCGCAGTCCGACACGATGTTGAGCGTCGAATAGATGCGGTCTCGCGGGTCGGTGGCATGGAGTCGCGCCGCTATGCGAAGACCGCCGAGTAGGTAGTTGGGCGTGATGATTGCCGCCTCGGAAAATCGCTTTTTTAGCTTAACGTTGGCCGGGGCGAGTATCTCGGGGGGTGTTTGCAGCCTTGCGCTGTGAACCATGCGTCCCGTTGACTTCATCACACGCCACCATCGGATGTGCCGGGAGGGTACATGGCCCACCTTCACCACTTTATGAAGCTTGGACCAGGAAGTCTGGCCCTCGACAGTCTGGTTATGCTTCCCGATCTGTTGGGCAAGGCGTTCCTGGAATCGCATCATGGACTCGCCCTCGAGTCTTGTCGCACGGCAGTAGATGGCGAACTTGCCGGAGCACACGAGTTCTTGCTGGATCCAGAGTCTGTCCCAATACTGATTCTTGAAGAGCCGCTCCATGGGTTCCCATACTTCGGGCTCCTCGCCCAGGTCTCTAAAGGAGTCCTCCGTTGTTGGGGACAAACCGTGAAGCCGTTCGACAACAGGGTTATCAGCGGCAAGATCGAAGTCTAGCCATGCGCGTACTTCTTGCGCGCCTGAATATATGTCCTTCATGAGATTGACCTGGCTGCCTCGCTCGGGTATGTTACTCTGGTCGATGCAGATGGCGTCGGCCCATAGAGTCAGTGGAGCATCCGGCAGTCGGAAATCACGCAGTGCCCGAGAGAGGTTCTCCGTCACGCGGAAGAAGTCATTATGGTCAACGCAAATTGTTGCGGAAATGTCCGTCCCCCACATGTACGATAGCGCGTAGTACTCGGGCTTGTCGTCGAGAGAGTGCGTCACGAGAGTACAGCGGATGGGGTCATCCCTTGCGCCAGGAAAGAGTTTTAAGAGGCGGATCTCCCGGCGGTCGCCATCTAGGCTCGAATAATGATGGGTATTTTTTGTGAGATCCATTGTGGTGGATCGCGCGTCGGTGATGTGTTGGGGTGAGCACCATATTGTCAATATTTCGAACTCGGGTGGTGGGAATCCGTGATAACTTTATAGTGCTGGGCTCACGCCAAGATAATTTCTTCTGGAATAGGGCGGAATAGAATTCCCTTTCCAGTTAGGACGGACTCGATGTTGGTCACACCCCGGAAGGGAGGCTTGGATCACTTCAGCCCCAATCCCTGCACTCAGCTCGCCGGCTTTCGAAATCGTAAAAACCTACGCGTAAACCAAGATAACACGTCCCATTCAGCCCTCATGAGAAAATTTCTCAGTCTCCAGAGACGTGTGTATATACGTTTGACAGATACCTGGAGGCGGGCGCCAGTGCTTCTGCCAGTTTCGACAATAGTAGGACGCACACTATGTCTGAGTTCAGTCGAACATCACCCGACACACCACCTTTTGTGAGACCATGGCGCTCCCCCAGACCTGCTCCCGCCTTTGCGTTCAGAGTCACGGACGGAAAACGGATCAATCGGGGAAACAGTAAAAAAAAGGGATATGCGTTATCGCCAACGCGCGTACCGGGCCTTATCAGCTAAAAACAGCCATCTTGACGCTGACCTTGATCGAAGAGGCCTGCGCTTTGATATCTCGAGTACCAACCTTAGCTTTCTGCACAAGCTTTCAATTTTTTCAACCTAGGATCTATGTATACGGTCAGACCTATTAGTAGTAACGTGTCCCATTTCTATCTTTCCCCTCGCCACCCCCAAACCACCTGGAGCCCGGAAACCCGGGCGACTCGCAATCCGTTAATAGTAACGACATCCAATGCGCCCCCATGAAACGCGTAGTGATAAGTTGCGTAAGTCGCAAGTACTGGTAACGATGCACACTTGCACCCCGGGCACCTAGAGCCCGGACACAGGACGACAGGTGGCGGACGACGAGCTTCCACCTCCACGTGGTGTCCGCTGGGGATCTCAGAGAAATAATTCGGCGGTCTCTGAGTGCCAAGAGGAGCTCAACAACGCGATTATTCCCCTTCCAACGACGCGCCGAAAGCCGACCTCCGAACCTCACGAAACACCAAACATACTGCCACAGTATGGTAGAGGGAGTTGCGCCCCTTTCGAGTTCGCCCCACGATAGAAAATGGACCTAGATTCCCCATTGTTCCTGCCCGACAACGGTTACGACATCGGAGACCAAGAGACTGAGTACGAAGCCGGGTATCGCACAACAACATCGAAAGCACCAACAGCAGCACAGAACACATCAAAAACACAATTATCCTCCCCGAGCGACGTGCCGACACGCCGAAATTTTGATCTCTGGACCTCACGAAACACTAAACATCACAGCCACCGTACAGCAAAGGGGGTTGCTTCCCTTTCGAGTACGCCCCATGATGGAAAATGGACTTGGGTGCCCCATTTGCCCTGCCCGACAATAGTTCACGGTACAGAAACCCAAGGAATACGCGATGGAGATGCGAAGCAGAAGGGACGGACGACCAAACAAAACCATGACCGCCAACAGCATGGAACTTCATCTTCTGTCAACAACGCGCCGACGCGTCGAAATCAATCTCCGAACCTCACGAAACATCCACTTCACAACCACCGTACCGGAAAGGGAGGTAGGCCGCTACCAGGTACGCCCATGATGGAAAATGGGCTTGGGTAACCCATTTCCTGCCCGACAACGGTTTACGGTTCCGAGGTTGGCGGCGACGCCCCTAATATCAATAGATATCTTCCTAGTAGAAATTCAACATCCCCATTCCCGATTAATAAGAAGTATAGCTAACCTAACAATAGCACCGACTATAGATGCCATCATCCTGGGAGTTAGGATACCAGTAGTGTTATTATGATTTTTATTATAATTATTTTTATTAGCATTATTGCCATTGTTAGTATTAGAGGCCGAGGTAGGCTAGGGGCTGGTAATAGTGGTGAGTTGGTCAATGTTGGTCAGGTGGAACTCTGTGATGGTGACGCCCTCGATGATGGTAGTAGCACTTGGAGTGAAGGTCCTTAACTTATAGGCAACTAGAACTAGAAGACGGCTAGCTCCAGCACCAACGCAGGTGATTCGCATTCGGCGCGGTTCCGAATGATACTACGGGGGAATCCCGTATGCCTCACGAGGAATGACCTCGACAGGGGAAAGGGCCGCCGAGGCCAGGTCTTTGAGAGCTGCAGGTGCCATTCTTTCTTCCGGATCAGAGGTAGCCCCTAAATTGAAAAGCAGTATAAGAAAGGTGCTGTTGGGAAGCAAATTAGTTCGCGCACAGTCTGCCAGCCGCCTATTCTTATTCAATAGCTATCTGATGTCGGAAGGGAGGCCGAGGCGGCGGAAGAGCTCCCGCTATGCCACCAGCAAGAAACAAGACTAAATACCTAATCTATAGGCTGATGCGAAGCCCAAAGTGCAATATGTGAACTCCGTGCCAGAGAGCTCGGAGAAGAGGGTTGACATGAAACGCAAGCTAAACTGAGGAACCAAAATCTCCAACAAGAGCAACACAGATGCTGAACTTTGAGAGTGACAGGGAGAACGGGACAAGAGTATTGGAAGCGTCATATACTTCTAAACAGCGAAGACATGGGGCGCGGAAGTCCTGTATCTAAGATCCCCGGGCTGGCGTTTCCCAAATTGAGTTCTTATACTGAGGCTATTTCCATCGGCTGCCCATCCCCCCTCTGGTTCGTTGTCGGAGCTATCGTTTTCAATAAAATGCTGCGCGTGGGCAGTTGACCCTTTGCGAGACTTTACCAATTACACATGTGAACTCGGGGCCCTTAAGAGGTTGGAGATTGTCTTCAATTATTAGAAGAGCGCCTCACCGCTTTTCGCAAGAGCGACTACGTGACTTCATTCCTATTCTGCTGCGTCTTACTGCCCCTGACGACCAAGCCGCGGCCAGGTCGTGATATAACCTATAGCTAGGCCGTGATAATTATTAATTAGTATATAAAAAGTATATAATACTATTTTATATTATATTATCTTGCTAGATTACTTTTGATATCTAAGCTGTACATTAGCTGTAGAGTTATGATATTGCCCTCTTTCCCTTAGCTCTCTATACTGGCACTCATTGTTTCCGATACTTCCTCTGGAGGAAAGTCAGACAAATAACGACGCCGAGGCCAGCAAGTCCGATTCCTAGATAGAGCGCACTGCGGAACCCCGTGAGCATATCCTCTTCCGTCTTACCTCCGTTGTTGACATGGACTTCAACCGTGCCTGCAAATCCAACACCAAGTGAGATGCCGTAATTGACCACAGTGTTGACTAGACTCGCCATGATACCTTGATGCTCCTTCTTGACGGCATCAGAGAGAATCAGCGTGGCTGCTGGGAAGCTCATGTCCATGCCAAAGGGCATGATAATGACCGACACAAAGGTCTGTGCCCAGTAAATCTGGTCCACGGGCGTGGTAGCTGTGAGGGTGACACCGATAGCAAAGGCCAGCAGGGCTAGGGTCATGACAACCGGGGGCGGCGTCCTTAGAGGCCCGAGTAAAGTGCCTGTTGCCACTGCTGCTATCATACCGGCCACTGCTCCAGGGCAAAACCAGGCTGATGAGAGAAGTGGAGATAGATGGCGGATCCGCTGAAGGATCTGGACGAAGTAGAGCGTCCACACACCGAACGTCGCCCAACCACAGGCGATCGCGCCGAGGACAAAAGCGACATCGGCGTTGATGGCATCGAAGGGTAGGAGAGGTCGCTTAGCCCACCTCGACTCTATGACGAAGAAGGCGACTAGAAGTAAGAATCCAATAACGAGTGTTGCAATAACTTCCGGTGAATTCCACCCGACGAGAGGCGCCTGGTTCCATGCGAAATTGAAGGTTACGAGACCTGTGCAGCCAATGACGGCACCGAGGAGGTCAAGTTCCGTTACAAGCGCTCGGAGAGACCATGTAAAGGAAACCTTGTGTGGTGGGGAAGGGATCACAAATTAGCCCACGACACAGATGACAAACAGTGTTATGGACAAAACCCAGAGGACCCACGGCCACCAGGCCAACTCGAGGGCCGATCCCGCCGCCGCTCCGACGATAGCCCCGACCGGAGCACTAGCGCCAAAGAATGAGAAGACCATAGCCTTCCGGTGCCCTGGGGGATACGAAGCACCGAAAATGGCGAGGGCATTGGGCAGGGCGATAGCTGGCCCGATACCTTGCAAGACCCGCGAGAAGACGAAGAAGAGATAGCCGGAGTAGACACTGAAGCCGGCCAACATGGACCAGAGGGAGAACCAGCCCATGCCAATTAGAAGCATGAGTTTGTAGCCGAATGTATCCCCTAGGCGCCCGGAGAAGAGGATAAAAGTGCCAACAGTCAGACTGTACCCAGCAACGAGCCAACTAAGCTTGGCGGGGTTTGTGACGCCAAAACTACCACCAATCTGATGTATCAGGAATAGAGTCTGAAAAAATGCTGCTTCTGATTAGGGGGGAATCGTGATCAGCTATGTCAATCCGAATGCGAGACGCCCAAGAGGCGAAATGCAGGCGCAACAACTCACGGGTACAGAACTGGACTAAGCAGGTCACAGAAGCAAAGAGGATTTCGCGCGGGAGCGTGAGGGTTGTGGCAAGCCAGACAGGCTCGGCATTGGAGTGGCCATGGGCCAAATCATGTTGTTCTTGTTGCTCGTTTTGCTCTTCACCGTTGATACTGCTGCTCCTACCACCGCCGTACAAGGACGCTAGCGTGGTGGTACCCGTTTCGTCTCCGGTTGGCGTACTTTGATGGGTGGGTAGCTCGGCAGGCTTTTCGCCGTTGTTTGTAATAGCAGCCATGATATCGGGGTGAGTTCCTCGCTGCTCGAGGCTCTGGATATAGAAGAGATGTACCCAAGAGAACAATCGCGCGTCTTCGTCCACGGCGAGACTTGCTCAGCGCAGGTAATTAAATATAGTAGAGAGATGGTGGGGGGGGAGATCGTTTATGACATTGGGGACTTTACACAGACTTGCCGGCAAGATCGCGAAATTGGAAGTCGGCCAAGGCGGGAGAGAGGCCCGTGGGTCAAAACTGATATCCAATGTTCGCTTAGAAATGGCCCACCTAGGCAAATCCGGTCTTTCTTATCCGCAGATAGATTGGATCTGATATCCATCGCGGTCAGTTGCAAGTTAAGCCAGATGGCGTTCACTGTAGTCGGCCATTTGATGCGTCTCTAAGATTGACAGCAGCAGTGCATAATGGATCTACTAGCTTAGCATGAAGTAGCGTACCCTATGACAAAAGGCTTTGGACACAAAGACAGGTTCCACTCGCTAATTGAAGTTAGTATCGGGCAGCCCACGTCGCCGTTTGTGGGCAAAAAGGGATAGCCGACTCGGATGGTTGGATTAGAAAGATCCGAGTGGGATTATTTATCAATGGTCGTTCTTCATCCCACTCGGCAGACACTAGCTGTCGCTTTCGGCGCTCGTGTCTTTGCCATCATCGTGGCGCTGATTCCGATTACGACGTTTCTTCACTGGAACTCATTCGGTCATTGCTCTCTTCTGTCGCTTTCTTTGAAAATGCCAAGTAGTCTATTTCCGGACCGCCGACTCCGCAACCCACGAAATGCACACTCTAACAACTCCGGAACGTCAGACCTGCTTTTGCGGCAAGACTTTCATCCGGAAAGAACACCTCCGCCGTCATCAGGCTACTCACGGCGAACGAGCTTACGTCTGCAATGTGTGCCAGCGATCCTTCACCCGCAAGTAAGGCCCCGGCCCCTATTACTTGTCTTGTCCTCCCGAGTGGGTCCAGCCATTTGATTATACTTAAAACAGCGTGCTGACTTGTGGCTTGCTCTCAGCGATGTCCTCCGCCGGCATGTGGGTCTCCACCAGTCTACAGCCATCCCAGATCCTCGCAGGAGCCGCGCTTGTGACGCATGTCATGCTAGGAAGACTAAGTGCGACGGTGGGGACACATGCACCCACTGCTCTAAGAGAGACATACCCTGCACTTACATCAGGGGAGGAGGGATGACCGAGACAGGATCCGCTGAGGCCCAGGCCAGCCATGAACAGCGTAACGGAGTTTCTGACAGCTTCCCGGATGCTCATACGCATGATCAGCCGTCACCGTCATTCGACCATCCCAATAGACCGTACATGGGAACATTCTTAGCGCCATCAGTTCCTTTATTCCCTTCCGGTAGGCTTGAGACCACCCTAGAAATAAGGCCGATCCCGAGTCCTCGAAGTCCGGAAAAGCTTCGTCCTATCTGTCTTGGTATGCGTGCGCTCGCCGCGACAGTCTCAACGCTGGACACGTTGGGTTCCTTGACCACTGCGGACCAGGAATCGCTCGATAAAAAAAACTGGGTTATAACTTGCCTCCAGTCTTACTCTAGAGCCTTCCACGAGCGATGGCCAATCGTACATCTGCCAGTCTTCGACCCAAGCACAGAACCTTTAGTCGTGGTTGCATCGGTTTTGATGATAGGCGCCTGGTACGAGAATGATGAGGAGCTGAGGAATCTGGTTACTGAGCTACATTTGATGTTGGTGGATCATTTACTGCGAGAACTGGTACGTTTACAGTACCGACGGTTCACTCTGCCGGATAGACGTAACTGACTTCCTACAGGCTACTTCAACTTCCGTGGCATTGAACGGCCAGCCGTGGCCGCTGGAGACTTTTCGCTCAGCGCTCCTTAACATCGTCTTAGCGTTCGAGACGGGAGTAAGTTCGGCAATCACTAGTGCCAGGTAGTGAGGTCTTTATGCTGACCGACATGCCTAGAGACTAGAGCTTATCTCCAAGGCCCGCCTTCTCCACGGCATCCTTGTCACCCTTTTCCGAGACAATGGCCTCTTCAGTGCGGAAGCAATTGAATGCCAACAAGACACGCACTACCCGGGGACCTTTACACCATGGGTGCATTTCGGTTTCCAGCGCTGGGTAAGGTTCGTCTCAAACCTCGTACCTCGCGCCCGAGTAACAATAACTAACCTCTTCCATAGGATCGTGACCGCTGCCTTCAAAGTCGACGTCCACCTCGCCCTCCTCACCGGCCACCCACCGCTCATCCAGCGCGAGGAGCTCGACTTACCCCTCGTCTCAACCTACGCCTTGTGGAATGCCTACGGCCTCGATCTGTTTCCCACGCGCTTTCGCACCCAGCCGGACGAGCGCGCCGGCTACCATATGTGCGACCTGCTGACTTTTGGCCGCAACTCACAGGTGCAGCCCCGTGGCGACAGTATCGTCCTCCTTAAGGATGTCGAGGTTGGTCTCCTCGGCGTCGTGCATAACACTTGGCAGCACGCGCGGTGGAGCCGCAAGTGGGTCGATGCCTCCGCATCGGCCTGCGACGCCGAGCACCAGAAGCCGCTACACCAGCTGCTTGGATTTTGGAAGGAGCGTCTAAACAACGTGCGGGGTGCAGAGGGTGCCCTGCTGGAGGAGTACGTCCGAGCGTACGCGGGCGAGGAAGAGGAGGATAAGGCGGAGGACCGGCACGCTATACTGGATCGGTTGAGGGCGTACGTCCTCCATGCCGTGCTACTCTATCACTTTGTCACGGTACACTCTTACGCGGACGTCGAGACGCTGCGCCAGGTCCTGATGGCTGACGCGGCGGCAGAGGAGTGTCCCCGTGGCCGGGATAGGGAAGCGCAAATGCGGCAATGGGCCAACTCGCCGGACGGGCGAAGGGCGGTGTTGCACGCGCTATACATCCTCAAGGCGTACCGGGACGACGCACAGCTCGCAGCCCTGCGGAACTTGGAAGTCGACCCGATCGCGCACCTTGCTCTTACAGCAGCTGCCCTAGTGACGTGGATGTGGATGATGGCTGGCGCACAGGCCTGTACCTACGCTCAGAACATTGCGGGCCTGGACTTGGGGCAATACGCGCCGGAAAGTCCTCAGATCGCGGACTGGGTGCAGAGTAGTGGTGTGGTAAGCCTGGACGGGACGCCGCTTTGTAGGAGCAATGCGGCAGATTGGATGAGGGTCTTTGCAGGTGCGCTAACTGGTGCTGGGAGGCGATGGGATGCTATAGTTGGGGTTTGGGAGAGCTTAGAGACGAAGTCGCGGTTTAGCTAGGCTTAACTGTATTCAGTAACAGGGCAAATGGGATCTTGTATCATATTAGGCTTGGGCTACTACTATTAAGACGGACTGGTGTGGCCTAGCCGAACCATCGAATAAAAGGTCGGTCAATGGCCAGAAGTCGAACCAGTCGAGAACTACCACCTAAAGCTCCCAATGGCTCGACGGACTTCGGATTCAGTTGATCAATGGAAAAGAAACAAGGGCAGCATGAAGTGGCATTTCCAATAGAGTGGAAGTGATAAGATGGAGTGCTCACTTATAAAGACCTAATCAAGACCGCTGTAGGCAAATCGCTACAAGAAACAAGTTAATATACTGATAAGTTGAAAGAATGCCTGGAAACTGACTATGAAATGCCGTACTTGAAGGACTGATTAAGATACTGCCTTGCATTAATGATAATCATCGATGATGAAGAACTTGAAGTAAAAGAAGAAAATGGACTATTACACCCGATTCCCTCTTCATATATTACGCGACCATGACAATCATCATACAATTGACATCACTTCCTGAGCACCTGGGTTCTTATGAAGACTGTGTTCATAATGCGCGGGCTGCATTTGACTCAATTATCAGCATTTTGGAATAAACCTTGGACCCCGAGCCATCCAAGAAGAAATGTTTAGGAACTCTAATATGGTAAGTCACTGCCCGCATCAGATTCGCCGTGTCATCCATCGTGACTAACTTTCCATTCAAGGATTGTGCCGCTTTTCCTCCCGCGTCCCTTCTACTTCTTGGTGAGGCATGCTAGCATGACCTGGTATCCACGAGACGAGGAGCGGATTCAGGCCGTGGCCGGCCCGGTCAACACGAACTTTGAGAGCCACTGTATTAACGAGAGTATGGCTCGTACATGTCGCAAAATCATGTCCTTATCTGATGAATACGTGAAGAAACCAGCGCATGGCGCTCGAGAACCGGATGAACGGTACAGGGCACTATTCAATGAAGACACCTTCTCGGGGGTGCAAGACTCGGGAGTTTTGCATGGTGTGGAAAGGGACAAAGAAACTACGATTGTTCAATTGGCTATTTCAGTGAACAAGCAACCCCTTTGCGCAGTGAAATACAATCCTATAGTCTCCATGAGTCGCAGCTTCTGGTAACTGTGTTATCCTATCACTCGAAATGGATGGGACGGCATTCACACTTGTTGAGCGTGGACGCCCCAGTGCCGGGGCCTCGGATACGGTACATCCAGACACACAGATCATCTTATCCAACAAACTGACACAATGAAAAACGCTTGAAGCTATTCTTAGCCGCATCTGAAACGTCGAGTTTGCGGATCATTTCTAAATATACCAAAATCGTTCGAATCATTCCATTATTCATTCCTCTGTACTCGGCATGAAAATTCGTTCCACATCCACATTAATCTAAGTCCACTTTGCACCCCCAATATCAATTTCTTCGTAGGAGAAATTCGATGATGCGGAAATCCCAATTACTGGAGGATCATGACCAATCCGACGACAGCGCCGGCCATGGAGACTATCATCCCGGGAGCCAGAGAACCAGCAGCGTTGTCACGGTTTCCGTTATCATCGTTGTTGCCGCCGTTGGTATTGGAGGCCGAGGTGGGCTGGGAGCCGGTGGTAGTGGTGAGCTGGTTAATGCCCGTGGGCCGGGTCGCCGTGACGGTAACGCCCTCGATGATGGTGGTAGCGCTTGGGGCGAAGCTGGTGCTTTGGAAGCTACACGCCGTCATGATCTCATGGATATCTGTAAACCGTCCGTGAGAATTGATCTTTCGTACCTGGAGAGTTTTTTTTTTTTTTTTTTTTTTTTTTTTTTTTTATCATCATAGGCTCTTACCATCAAGATCTTCTCGATCCCTCACGTTCTGCTCCATGCAGCTCGCACAAAGCGCAGCGACACCAGCGACGTCGAAGCTCGTGTTCGTGCACACGCACTGCTTCTCCAGAAGGTCCTCGTTGCGGTCACCACCTACGGCATCATCGTCGACGTTGCATTGTTCGACGAGACTCCGAAGCGGCTCGCAGACGGATGTGCATTGGGTGGGAATGTCCTCGCGGTCGAGGTCAATGTCAGCGAGGGCGACGGAGGCGATGGTCGCGAAGATGGGGAGGGCCTTGAACAGGTGCATTTTTTTTTGGCGGAGTTGGGGGAATTTGGCTGCTGTAAGGGCTGCTGCAGATGCTGAAGTGTGATTAAAATCAGGAGATGCGCGCTTGTAGGATGCGAGAGGGAAGCGGGCAGTTGAATCAAGTGTTGATATTTTAGGGACGACACAAGTGGGAGATGGGAATATTTTATAGTAAAAAAGAAGGTTTCCCGCAATGAAAAGAGTTGCAGATTTCCCGGCGAAGAAAGTGCAGAGGAATAAAAATAGTCTCTCGCCTTACGTTTCAGCTGCGACATGATGCGGCATTGTTGATGCGATCAGTAGTAAACAATTCATCGAAACTTCTTGGCAATGGCTGATCACCCGTCTTTTCCGTCTTAACTCATATCAATCGGGCGAGCAAGCTTCTCGAACTTTTCTCCCAGTCACAATTCTGGCCTGCGTCCATTGGTGCCAAGCCATCCCTTTACGACGTTGTGAGTCTTGGCGAAGAAGCTGTTTCTCGTTGGGGGAGTCTGCCAGCTCACAACCCATGACGCAGCGTCGGTGATCTGCCGGCTTTGTTCAAGGGATCCCTTGTTTGAGCCTGTAGAGAGGACCGAGTAAGGGTCCTGGCTTGGGTCTTGGCGGAACTCGAAGCCACGATATGTGACGACGTCGTGGAACGGCAGTGGGTTTTATTACGGATCTACATCGGTCGATCATTGCACTAGAGGAGATCGGTATTTTGGTAGTTAAAGCCCAAAGTGCATACATGTGCGAACGGCTTGGCATTGTTGAGGGGCCACAGACAGCTTCGGAGTAGCCCCGTCAAATGTAAAGGCTATTGAGATCAACAATGCTAATAAGTACTGAGTAGTTGCCCTACCTGTGCATACCTACAAGCCGCTAGACAGCTTGCAAATAGTTTGGTCCGTTCAGCCTGGTACCCTGGCATTGGGCGGTGCAGGCCAGCGATCCCGCCAGAGTGGATACAAGGGTGCTGTGGATCGATCGACAATACGAAGCACGATGGGGTTCGAGGGGGCACGCGAGCTCATACCAAAAGTAGATTAGGAAGTCCTGGGGCTTTCGGCATGCTAGCATGCTATGCTGATACTATCCTAGGAAATGTGCATAAACTAAACTCAAGCGCGGCCTAGTAGGTACAATGTACCTCACCGTAGGCTTCTGCTGGCGTTGACACTGAAACTGATGGGCTGGTGTCGTCATCGATGTGTGGCTTGGACCCCGTGTCTACGATGCGGATCTTGGCTTGCAGCAAGTCTCGATTGATAAAGGATGTGTATTTGTTGGTTCACTATCCAGCTGAAGCTGGCCGGACGAATAATAAACTAGGAAACAAAAAGGACGACAGCACGAAACACTGTAAAAGTGAAATCTGAAATCTGAACCCATGAAACGCATTTGTCGATTTGATGCACCTTGCTTTCAACCTCGCCATTGGGCTGGCATCTGAGTGGCCAATATCTTCCACGTTGAACCTGGTCTGTGGACATTATAGGAGCTATTGCTTCCCGTATTCTCATCCCCTCCATATCTTCACAATGTGCACCCCACTCTCCCTTCATAATCCGTTCTAGGCCACAGGCTCGTATCCAGCGCTCGTCCTGTGTGCCTCCCGATGTGAGAAGAGATAATAGATGATCAAGCCGACGATGGGGAAGACGAATACGATAAGGGACCAGATGAGCTTTCCCGCAGTTGATCGGTTCGACTTGAGGACCTCGACTGTGAAATGTTAGCACTGGACTACCTCTAGCTTCCGAAATACAGTAGACTGCCATGAGGAGAGGGGACGCGACGGACTGATAACGATGATATCCAAGATCAAAATGACGAAACCAACGACGCCGCCACCCGTACCATATTGCCAGGCATTTCCGTGGTGGCCGCCGGTTGTATCGACATCGACGGGAGCGGCGAATGCCAAGCTTGCGAGGAGCAGCTGGAGGAAAAGGTTGAACTGGAACATAGCGGATCAAGCAAACGTGTTTTCTAAGATTGATTTCGATTCTTTTTTTCTTTTTCTTTTGCCTTTCTAGATCGCGGATCGGACACAGGGCAGACGTTACAGCGATTTCGATCTTATGAAGGACGTCGAGAAGAAGAAAATTAGGCAGATGCGAAAGAAATATTTATGCGATGAAACATCCGAAGACGGATTCCGTGCGGGGGAAATCTGACATGAATGATGATGTCATGGGGTCATATATGCAACCGTGACGCAAAACACATTACGAGATACGCGATGGGAGCAGGCACAGGCACGGGCAAAGGAAGTTAACGTGCTCCATTTCCTGCGTTTCGATAGGCTCACCTGGCCGGGTAAACGCCACACCCTAGCCCGAAACCATCTGGCGGCTGATCATCCCGAGACTGGAGATGCTGGATGCGGGAGGGATGATGTAAACTTCGGTAGTGATAGTGATTAGAGTACTTCGTAGACTTGACTGCGCTTCCTGTGGCTCTGTGGCTGATATCTTTCTGACACAATATTGACCTCTAATCGGATCACTCAGAATTCCTGTGGCGCCGGGACAGGAGCTGCGGACTTGAGACTCAGCATCGCATCACATGACCGGACCAGCTCTTGTCTTGTATTCCGGCCCCGAGACGGCCTCCTGCCTTCGATGCGGGGTTGCTCGAGGCATACTCCTCCCAGACTCAGGTCTCTGCAAGAGGGAGCACAAGGCCATTTGCAGGAGGGTTGTGAAGGATGTGCGCAGCGGTGGTACGGCGGTCTTCAGTGCCGTCTTTAGTAGCAACATCCCGCCGCCCGATTTCGACAAGTTCTTTGCGGAGCAGTGGTCTCTGCCCTGGAAATTTTGGGTCCTACCACCGGACGGATGTCTTTCTCAATGCCTCCGCCGACGGCGTACCAACGACAGGTTTGGCAGAGTCGTACAGCCAAAAGGCCGTCCATGTTAACGGTGCCGAAAGTGCTTCTGCGTGCTACTTGCGCGAAGAGGAGTCGAGGATTCAGTCTCTTGTTTTCGCCCCTAGCGAAATTGCCGACAAGTCTGAGGCGCCTGTGGTTTTCCAGAAGCTGGGCATCAGGTTATGTCGGGTATACGGGAGATGTGAATGCGGAAGCCGAAAGACTCCCGTTGTATTGGCCATGTTTCGTTTGAGGTTTCGCGAGAGAAGAGGATAGATTAAGATCGGATGTAAACTGCCTTGATAATTGTGATTGTGTGTCTTCCAACAGCATCGTCCTCATGCGAAGGGACTTGGCCGCCTCGCCTTTTCATTACCGACAAAAATTCAAGTATCATCGCCCCATCAGGTTGGCAAAGCTCCTCGTCATGCACCTGTAAAACTCTAGCACCGTGATTGTAGTATCTAAAAGCTCCGGATTAGAACCATTAGCGTCCCGCATGATGGATGATGCCCCCGAAAATTCTGCAAAAACCGATGCGCTGATAGAAACCCCATGCCAGTGTAGTTGCCGCGAGAAGGAGAATATCGATTCGGTGCACGTGGCCTTCTCTACATTCACTGTAGATTGGCATGACAAAACACTCTTTCAGAATAATTTCGTCCTTAGTGGTGGTTGTATCATAGTCCATAGCAGCGTAGATCTTGAGTGGCACATGTTCAAATTCAGAAAATAGTTCCCTCATCGCCGTTTTTATACATGATTCCAACAAGCCCTCGGCCTATTGCTGAGCACTCAGAGCTTGAAAGTGTGCAGCACCTTGGTCCTGGAATAGTAGGTACAAATGCCCTTTCAGCTTCAACCTCCTAGACATGACCTCACCATATTTGTCAGGCCCAACAGGTTGAGTTGATGCTTTTATAACCTTGGGTACAGAGCTAAGGCAAGACATGCATCTTTGGTCCAGTTCTGAAGCTGCTGGGCCATCAAACGACTCGACAGATGCCCAAGGCCACGTAGGGGCTCGATAAGTCTCCGTACGCCCAGAACCCCCTATGCGAACCCACCTCAAATCCTGCACGAGCATGTGTTCCCATAGTCCGGCCAGATACCTTGACTAGCGAACCTCGGCGAATGCCCGAGCAACACCAGAGATTGCGACAAGCTTATCGTCCGGAAATGTAAGTGAAGTTGCGTTATAGTTTCCGAGGGTTAGATTCCATTCTCTAAAGCAATTCTCAGACGTGAGTTTAATGGAGGAGGGTAACTCTGGTAGCATATAGCCTTCCCTATGCTCGTCGGGAAAATGTTCAAGGCCGTCGATCTCACTCGTTACCTCCTCCACGCACCGGTAGAATATTTGCTTTCGAGTATAAATAATGGACCGTTTTGCTAAAACCCTCTCCTGCAGGACCCAGCTCCTTTGGTAGAGTGGTTCCCTTCCGAGGAAAAGTCCTGAGGCCCAAGACCTATCGCGGATTTCAGCCCACACCCAGCGCGGGCTTTCTTCAGCCGCATCCTGGCTCGTCACATAGGGAAGCAACAAATCGGGATCTCTTGGAGAGAAGAGCGATTCGGAGCAATTCCTTGCGGATGCAGCCCCGATATTAAACAATGAATATCGGTATACCTGGCACATTAGTGCGCTCTCCTGGCGCCAGTCCTCG
Organism: Scedosporium apiospermum; assembly: GCF_000732125.1. NCBI lineage: Eukaryota > Fungi > Ascomycota > Sordariomycetes > Microascales > Microascaceae > Scedosporium > Scedosporium apiospermum. The sequence continues at coordinate 155,036 of NW_015971792.1, read as the reverse complement.
CGGCAGTCTTGGGTAATACACTGGGACCAGGGCGTCAGCGCTGGGTCATGCCACCGCGAAAAAACCCCAAACACAGACTTACCAATGAATCTATCCATATATACTCGACATTGAGATTAAGAACGACTGTTGCAGCATCCAGATATAGCGGAGGAATGGTTGGCAGGGGTATTGTCATCTTGTAATCCTCTCGATTTTGCGTAAGAAGCCGCAAAGGCAGTTTACCTCCCCAGCAATGGCTTAAAGTGAAATACGGATCGGAGAGAGATTTTTCTTTAGTCTCAACAAGTCTTAGATTCATGGTATCCCCGGCCGATGCGACTTTCAAGAGTCTGGTCGGATACCAGCTCCCCGCAGTCCTTTGGCAGAGCGAGTGTTCCGGCTGACAACGTTCAACCTGACGAGTGACGAAGGCGTATGATCCTTTCGAACTCGTGTTGTCGCCGAGGATTGGCTTGGGAATGGCGCAATGAGCCTCATTCATTTTGGAATAGTTGAACACAGAACCAACGTCGTCGTATGGCCAAGAGGAGCTGATTTGTTTATCGTATCCATTGGCGTGGCGAAACATTCAACCTGAAACATCCCAGAATCCGGTGCGGCCGTTGTTCGGAAGTCTGGATATGCTGTAAGGAGTTCCTCAGTCGTCATATTTTCGCTGTTCAAAGCTATCTTCACACTCTGGAAGATTTTGAGGCACCACCAACATCGCCCAAGCACGCCATCAACCAAGTCGGATGGATTGCGATGCAGATATCCAGGCTGGGGAGTTACTGCTGTCTTCTTTAAGCTATCACAGAAGACCGTTGGACATCTAAGACAGCCCTTTACAGCCATGGTAAGAGCCCGTGGATGAAAATGATATTGAGGAGCACGGCGGCAGTGTGATGTGTGAAGGGGGGAGCCAGAGACGTGGTTGGTGCCCAAGATCATTGAAGGGTGATTGAATCGATTTGATCCAACGTCAGGCTTAGCGGAGTTTAGCCGACAGCAGGCGCCTTTGAGAGTTGTGATATAAAGACCTCTACAGTCCCTCAGATTGCCAGCCTGGTGGTTCAGATCGTCAGTCGAAGAAAAGAGGTTCCGCGTACCGGGACGATGAGGGATTGGGCACCACTGCCAAAACGAAGCAGCTGTGCATGAGCCTTCCGGGAGCAGGCAAGGTTGGTGATGGTCCAAAGATAAGTAATGCGCAGATCTAGGCTGGATGCCACCATCGTTAGCCGGCAAATGGAGGGCGATGCTCTCGTCGAGCTCTTTCGAAACATGCATCGGAATGCAATCAACAAGTCACATAAATCGATTTGTTGCAATAGGGCAAGGGCATTTTCATTTCCAATATATTCTTGTAATACCGCTGTCATTTCTATACTCACAGACGTGGCTCATGAAATATCCGGCTCTCCTTTTCTTAGGTGAAGTCGGGAGCTGCCCAGTTCTAAAAAGGGTAAATAAAAATGGCATTATCCTGTTCTAGCTGCCAATGCCGTCCCAAATCTTTAAACTAGACAAATATCTACCGCCCCTCGACTCTCAAAACCCTCCCCGTCCATAAACCCATGCAAGTATGCTTCCCCCACGAGCTTAAACCTTCCCACCTCACCATCTTCTCCCCCGTGACGCCGCAATACATGAGGCGTCTTCGCCCCATGGAAAATTGCAACGATATCTCCCACGTGAGTCCCCGGGGGCACGAGGACCATATATTTCTCACTAGTGACGGCAAACTGCATCTTGAACGTCGTAGCAGCGAGAAGGAGCGAAAGCCTGCCTGAAAATGCCGTATCCGCCGCACGGATGTGGTCATCCATGGAAGACTGGTAGGCAGCGATTTGCTCATCGTCGAGCCGCCGGGGCATGAGCGAGAACTGGAGAGCCATCATTGTCCAGAATTTCCGTTTGAGCATTTCCGGCGGTTCCGACGGGTCTATGTCCGAACCTAGGAGCTGGGAGATTGCCTCTTCGAGTCGCGGCTGTGGGGGAAGTTGGAAGTCGGGAAATGCAGATGCTCCGCCACCCCGGATTATTTGATCGAGTTGACGGAAGATGTAGCGGAGGTCATCGGCCGTCTGTTTCGGCATGGAGACGAGACGGAGGTATTCTTCCAACAGCACAAAGCGATCCTTCAGCATGTCGACTGTTAGGTAGTCGTGTACCGAGCCAAAGTCCGGATCGAGAATAAGCCGGTCCAGGGACGACAAAACATCCTCCGGCGAACCTGTCAGGGCATCCTCGACGATGCTTGCCAGCTTCTTTGACCGCGAGGTCGGCGTTCCGTTCAAAGCGGCTGAATGGACATCCTCAAGCTCCCGCATATGCGTGCGGTAGGCCTCTCCGAAAGACTCCTCGGCAGGATAATGGTCTGGGGAAGACACGTTGCACAGCTGTGTTCTCCAAAACGCCTCCCAGCGAGACTGCCCGTTGAAATAAGTTGTCTCACAGCAGGATTCCGCGAGCGCGAGCGCTTCTTTGTGCCTCTCTACCATCTCAAGAGCACGTCGCGATCCATTGCGTTGTTCCTCTGACCCCGCGTCCCCAAGGTTCTGGAAAATTGTAGAGAAATCGAAGGGTGAGGGCTCTAGCTTTGTGATGTGAGCGATGGAATCGATGACGCTGGCTCGGATGATAAGGTGTCTGTTATCGCCAAGCCCTTGTGGGCTTTTGGCTTGTATGTTGGAATTTCCGCTAGCCTCATACGGCGCGTAATCCGAGAGTATTGCGGAGGGAGCAGTTAATAGATGTTTCGGTAACTGGCCCAAGTCTGGTATCCACGAAGGCCACTCGCCGACCTCGTCCTTCGTCCGGGATATTCCCGCTAACGCAAGGAGTAGGAAGCGATCCTTTGCCGGGCCGTTTACCAAAGAAAACCGAACCGCCTCCTCGAAAACGGCGAGGGCTGTTTTGCCCTGGCCATACTCTGTCGCAATATCCCTCTCATTCATCGCCGCGGACACGCCCTTAACAGCAAAGACACGGTCCCTATCGTCAGTAGCCTGAAAGGCTGCAAAGTTGGCGATGACCCTCGCCAAGCTCCACAGCCGTCCGTTGCCGTATCGTTCCCTCATACCAGCCAAGGCCCTGAGTTTCTTGATACCCCAGAAAGGAGGTGTAGACATGCCGTACTCGCGATCTAACTTCTGCAGCGTGCCGTCGCCAGTGGTATCCAACGACACCACAACAGCCGAAAACGTTTTCCAGTCGAACCAGAGCCCGCCATACCAGATGTCAAGCTGCTTCGACACAGCCACCTCCTGGATTATCCAGACACGCTCCCAGTACTCTATACCCAGCATGCGATCCAGCGAGCCCCACATCTTCTCGTTCTCGGCCGCGTACTTAGGAGGCTTGGTTGGTCTCGTTCCCTCCAGCCCGGGCGCGTTTTGGGCCTTGATGTTTACGTCGAGGGACTGGAAGATGAGGCGCGCGATGTCACGGGCGTCTGGGGCGTGGCCGAGCCAAGCTACCGTGCGGACTGCGGTACTATAGATATCTCTCATGAGGTTGACCTGCACGTTCTTCTCTGAGGTGTCGCCCTGGTTGATGCAGATGGCGTCTATCCAGATGCGCCGAGGCCACCAAAGCGAGATACGACTGGAAAGAACGTCGAACGCACTTTTTTGTATGGGGAGGAGACATCCGTTGATGCGGATGAGATGCGTTAGATCGCCCGACCCCCAGCGGTAGGAGATTGCCTCGAACGGGGGCGCCGAGTCAAGGTCGTGAATCTCGAGAGAGCACCACACGCCCAAACCGAAAAACGGCCGTAGATGCAGGAGCCGGATTTCTCTCCCCGCGAGCTTGTTGTAGGCATACCTGGGCAGAGTAGATTCTCGAGAACTACTCTCCATCAAGACGCGCTTTATAGCGGCAGGTCTCACCTCCTTCATCAGCGGCCGAAGAGTCTTGATGCCCTGCATGAAAGCCAGTAATCCCCAGCTGAGTATCCATGGCCACCAGAACCAAATCCCGAGGAGGATAAATTTGGCGACGAAGAAGCGCGTGACGGGATAAGGCCATAGATACTGGATCGATTTGATGTAGAAATATTGGAAGACCAGGAGACCCAACCTCCTGTAGTAACCACGCAGAAGCTGATGAGCTAACATGAAGATCAGAGGGACGAAGTAGCCGAGGACGGCGTCCATGTTCTCGAACAAGAAAGCCGCATCAGGATTATTGAGGGGACCGTCCATCAGCGCCTTCCGGCACGCGGCGAGGGCGACGCCGCCCAGGCAAGGGTGAAAGAGTAAGACTAAGCCAACACATGCTGCAAAGACGATGAGTTCAGTGAATCGAGAAAGCGGGCCGAGAATGGAAATCACCCCTTTCCAGGCTACGAACTGAAATGCGAGGAGGCCAAAGTATCGACGGAGACCCGGTTTGGCGATGGTTGCGAGGAATTCTTGACCTACGAACTGCAGCGATCGATTAGAAGACGACGACATATTTTTGTCCCTGAAATTGAAGGGTAATTCGAGGACTTTTGGAGCCTCAGGGACTCAGCGATGAGGTTCGAGAGCTGACAATCGCATTTTCTCTGTCTAGAGTCTCGAGTCCTCGACGATGCGGCTGAAGTCACGATGTGACTCGGGCGGGCAATAATTATACCAAAAACGGAAAGGGTTAATTTTGCTGCGCCCCCTGCCCCCTGCGTTACGGAACAATTGCTCGATTTGGAACGTTGACACATTAAGCCCTTGGTCCGTTTTATGCTAGAACTACCAACGAAGGGATTCGGGATATCAGAAATACATTAACCACCAACGTATGGTGCAGCCCCTTCACTCCTCTGATTTAAGGCACAAGAGCCTGGATTAGTGGTAGAAATGGCTCTTACGACAACTGTATACGGCGTTGTAGGTCTGGATGGCATTTCCATTGCTATCTAAACCAAAAGGAAGACGAGCAGAATGGCAAGAAGTCGATGTCAGGACGGACATCTAAACGAAGGTCTAGCTGTCCACCTCGAGGCGACATGCATGGAATACATCATGTGTGCTAGTCCTGCCCTGGGGGATGCGCTCAAGGTCGTACCGCTCGTTCTCCAATTCAGAGAGCTTCTCAACTGGCTTGCCACTGAGGAACCAAGTGTCCTTTCCAGACGTTGCAATGCAGATGGTACTGGAGATGGCCCCACGGACCATCAATGTCACCGACTGACGTACCCCCGTGTCGAGAGGTGTAAAGACGAGCCTCGCACGCACGACCTTGCCATGGGCATCGGTAGGCTCCAGGAGTTTCCGGGCAGAAACGGAAGAGTAATAGGATGGGCCGCCGTCTTCATCCATCCAGGCACCGCTCTGCACATCGGTCTCTCGGAGTTTTTCCTGGCAATATCCGAGAGTACACTGATTCCATGGCTCTTTGAGACCCTCTTCTAGTAGATCCTTGAGCTGTTCGAAGAACTTGCCTTTTTTCAAATCGTTCACTAAAACGTGTTAATACGTACACCAAGCATTCAACAAGATATCCTGCAGTGTCACTCACCAATAGACAAGGCCCACGAGTTGAGGACCCTCATACGTTGCACACATTGGAATGCCTCGGCTCGCTTGCTGAGCATCTTATGAATGACATCCCTAAGTCCCCGAGGTTAAGGAACGCAAGATTAGCCAGGTATCGTAACATCGCTAGATGGGACTGATACTTGCCTGTCGTTGAATAGCGCCATCAGCGATGCTGATGATGGCTACCACGAGAGCTGCCGCTGCAGCGAACCCAGCAACGAGCTCGAGAGCACCGAGAGCAGCTGCAAAGCTGATTATGCCTAACACGACGGCTGCCCCCGCGATGACTAGCGTGTCCATGCCTACCAGACCCAGAATGTCCACGATCAGGGTTGCGGCATGATCGCTCTTGTCCCATACTACCAGGAACTCCATCTTCAGTCTGTATGTTCGATGTTGAGATGTGTAATGTATCGGTGAGCGAGTGTCATCACGTACCTCTCCCGCAATTTATCATAGGCCCTAAGGTCCGCATCATTCTTCATGTTCTTACGGATGTACTCGTCCAGTTCATCTCGCGTATTCACGCCCAACTTGGACAGGACGGCATCCAACTCTGCCTTGAGTTGATTGAATACTTCTTCCCTGCGAACACAATGTTCTCATTAGAAACTGACGCAAAGATGGACCCAAGAAGTGAATATCATTGAAGAAATGGGTCCCTAACTTCTTGGCCTTCTCCCGCTCAAAGTCTTGCACGAATTGTAGAATGTCCTGCCGCAAGCCTTCTGCACGCTTGCGACGTCTGGGGTTATCGGGGAAAGCTATGTCACCGACAGTATTTCCCATGGTGGTGATAGTCGAAACGTAAGAAGAGTAGATGAGAGGAACTGGGTTTGGAGGGATTAGGTGCTTAGGTGCTGAAGTGTTTTGCCGCCTATGGTGTGACTTGTGCAAATAATCCTCAGGGACATTCACGAAGGTATGGTGGCACTTCTAAATGGAGATTAACATCGAATGGAAATGGGTTGAAGCGGAGAGAAACCAACCCGCATCCTACAACTTTCGCATCGTCGTGACTACCGCCTCTCCCAGACTACGGGTCTTTTATTTTCTTATGTTAATCCTTGGAAACCGTGCATATCGTTGTTCAAACCCATCACACTTTCCTGCTTCCTCTGAGGCCTTGAATTTTACCCCCGAATCGGGGTAGCTCGAGGAGAGGGGGCAGTTGTTCGGTCCCATCCGTGGCTGCCCGATAGGCTACCAGCACTGCATAGATCACCGCCATTGCAGACATTGCCCTTTTGTTTTCGTCCGAAGCGTAAAGGAGGTTTGGTGTGAGTATTAGTTTGTCGTACGAAGTATAGCTCGACATGATGGGTTCAGCTTCGATGGACGGAAAATGGCTTACTGAAGAGGTGATTGGCTTCCCTATGAGGTGCCGGCGTGGTCAACTGTTGCTGGTGTCGCCTTATTCTCATGTTTGCCACCCTCTTTGCATAGGAATATGTAGATGGTAAAAGCCGGAGCTTCGAGACAACGACCTCGCCCACGTGTAGACTGGGGCCTAGGGATAAAACTTATGCCAAGTGGATCAATACTGGGGACGACCCTTCGAGGCACTCTCCAAAGCGGTGATGATGTGGCCCGGGATGTGATATTGAGTGGTCATTGGAGGAGCAACTCCTTGCGTCATGGGAGAGTCTGCAAGCCAAGAGATGTTTATCGCATAACTAGGTGCTAAGAGGCGTCAGGCTAGGCCGCTTACGATCCGTCCCATCGATAATCAATCTGACCATTCCGGATTTATTTATAACTGTGATCCGAAGTAGCTAGCTCATTGGATTTGTAAGGGATATGGAGGGGCAAGCACGGAGGAGTTAATCTACAAATCCTATTGATGCGGTGACATACGTCGAGTTGCTCTCAAGGAAGCGGCCGTGTGCGGGTCCGTCCGCATGCGAATATATGCAGCCACCATGCAGGTTCGTGAAGATTTAGTAACAATCGGTTTGCGTTCAGGAGTTCTCAGCCAGCTTCTCCTGTCCAAATCAAACCCGAAATATCTATGACTCTCTATCCGGGTCTCCTGATTCAGCTGGGCAAGCATTGATGGGACGATACACCGCAACATGTCGACATCTTCATCCTTCTACTGGGAATTTCCGTTCCCCACGAGGCCCCATTCGGACATCTTCATTAAGGAACTTATGGTTGAGCGGATGTGCTACTCCACCCAACCTCCGCATTTGACAATGTCCCCAACACGGGTCGACCACGAAGGAGCTCGTTGTTAGAAGGTGGACGTGGGTCGATCTTTCTGCTCGCGAGCATGTAAGGGTTGAGCATTTCCCAACTGCAAGAGGAGAAAAATCCAACATCTCTAACTCAAGTTAGGCATCATACTCAGCTCGCTCACAGCTCTCAATCGTCCTTCTTCACCGAAGTTTTCCAAGATTGTTACCCAATATCCACCATGTCTGTCGATCTTCTCTACCCTGGTACGTATATCAACAAGGATCAACACAAAATCCGACGCCTCCTCCTAGGCTCCGTTTTCAGCCGAATCTCTAACCGTATGCCTCTACTCTCTAGACAACAAAAACCGGGGCAGCCGAGTCAAGCAGCTGGTCGCCCAAATCTCCACCATCCAGAACGACGCTAGACTCTCCAAGGCGACCGTTTCAGACCAGCTCAAGGTCGCCGAAAGCAAGCTTACAGATGTTCTCCAAGCGCATGGATTGCAATCCCTTGATCAGTTGAAGAAAGAATTGATCGACAGCTTGCCCGAAGAAGTCAAGAAGCACTACTTGGACCTGGTCAAGCACTATGAGAAAGATGTGGCGGATGATACGCAGGTCATAGACATCATCGGGCTGGTCCTCACCGTCTCGGGGGTGTGGCCAGTACGGGTGAGTGAAAGATACCTGATCTATCCCGCCTTGCGATATGGGCTTCGTGATAGCGGACTAACTGACCATAATGGGCGTGCTCACTAGCCAAGTTGGTCCGGTTTGTCACCAGTGGCAAGGTCGCCGCAGCATTGGGATGTATTGTCCGGGCACTGGCTGTCCTCGCTACAGGTAATATTTGCCACATGAAACAATATAAACACGACTTGAGATAGAGGAGATGAAAAAGGTCGGTGCTAACCATCTAGTAAACTTGGCACGCGGGATAGATATTGAATCGGCCCAGAAGCTTATCAAGTTGGGCTCCGCTGTTATCAAGTCTATCTCACCCGACATTGAGTTGGGCGAGGCAGCGTTGAAGTGCCTCAATGTTGTCAAGGTCGCAGGAACGGTCCTTACAGCCCTGGGCGTGTTCATCGACGGCATCATCCTGATTATCGTGGCATTTAAGGGAGCCGAGCAGCGCGAACAACTTGAAGCGTATGTTCCCGCCGTAGCCCATTACCGAGAACCCTCTGCCACTTGTTTCCCATCTCCCCTTACTTTTCCTTCAACATCACCTCTGACCGTCTTTACGCTAGGGCAATCAACGTCCTTTCATACCGCCGCTTCAGCGCCCAGGCCGTCTCTCTCATGGGCGAAGTTTACGCGCAGTACATTTCCTCCCTGTACGCCCTGGTGGTGAAGATGAAGAAGAAGGCCGATATTGAGGACGTCGTCGACGAAACCTGCGATGACCTGAAGAAGGTACGTGATGCTCCATCGACAAGGAGGTTCGCCATTCGGTAAGGTTGGTTTTTTTTCTGGATCTGACAGCGCATGCAGGGGCTCGAGGGAGTGAATTTGGAATCTGTCTATGATTCCCTGAAGAAACTGGATGACAGTGATGCGAATACGTGGAACGAGAAGGATCCTACCAAGCAGGCTCTGGAGAAGTGGTGGGATGATGGCCATGATCCCACTCAATACAAGGGGCCTCTTCCTGACAAGCACCCGGATGGAAGGAAATAATGGGTGCCGTCCAGGATTCCGCCTTCTAATGGGTAACTCGGGTGCAATATGGTAAGGAAATTTCTGGTTCCTAGTTGTCATGCTAGTGCGTGGACTTTCGATATTCCACTAGGTCCTGCCACGCTCTCAATTCAGAATTGTTAAACTGCATTTCTTCGCGTTACCTCCGTAATGAATCGATGAATGTCAAATAACCTCTAGTCTCAGGCTCTGATAAACCCCATTATATTCGTTATGCAGGGGTACATGCCGGTATATCCTACATACAATCAGATGGACTATCCCTATCTAGACGCGCTTGTCGCCCTTCATCTGCGTTTCTTCAATCTCGTTTACCTCTTTTTCTCCTCCCTCGTCTTTCTCGAGCCCGTGCCTCCCTCCGAATAGCGTTACCCTCAGCCGTTCTATTGCAGTCTGCACCGTACTTCCGCGCCAAGATACAACCAAGCAGAGCCGCACAGAAAATCAGAGGTACACACTGGCTACGGCAATTTCCAGTGCGGTCCCACAATAGGCCCAGGAACAAGGCAATAATGCCGTTGTTGCGACAATATGGACTTCGCGTAAGCGTCAGCCCGATCCCCGCTGCCAAAGGCCCAGCCGTCTTCCAGAAAGGTCCCTGAACGACATCCCAATCCTCGCTCGACGGACCATCGCTCATGCTCAAATACGAAGCCACGAAGCTCAACGGCAAGAAAATAACGGTGATGAGCGTAAAGAGCAGAATGGCCTTATTATCCTCGTCACGCATAATGTTGGTTAAATCGCGAACACTTTCCACCAGATCGGCAGACCTCTCGAGCGTAGCGTCAAACAACTCGATCTGGTATTCCAGGTTGGCTTCCGTCCTGTTTATCATGTTTCGCTGGACATTGTAAGGGTTGCCGGGGATGCCATTGCCGCGGCGGCGGCGGTAGTCGTTGGGCGGTGGTATGAAGCCCGGGAGGCTGGTTAGATCTTCGCAGAGCTGGGATTGCCACTCGGAGATGGTCTTGAGTTTTCGGACTTCGTCTGTGAATGCTCCGATGGCTGGCACTTGAAGTTTCCTCGCATGGTTGAGGACTTCGGAGCTCTACGATACGGTTAACAAAGAAAAATGGACACGGAGAAATCTCACTAATACTTAGGCCGATGAGATAAATACTTACCCAGTTCTCACAACACGCCTCGTATATATCGCAGACAGTCATACCATTGTAGACGACATCCTGCGAAAGGTTCGAAATCATCTGGGAGGCGAGAGTTCCCAATGAAACCGGCTCAAAGTACCGAATGCCGTAGTCTATGGGCTTCAAGTCCCGGGCGAGTCGAAGGGAGCGCTCGGCATCCTTGATGAAGTCTCGCGCCGCCAAGCCGACCCGCTCTATCACGACACGTTTGTACCTGATATTCCATGGCATCTCGAGGAACTCGGTCTCGGGTTTCGAGACCGCTACTACGTAATGCTTCTCAACTTCATCAAACAGTAAAGGAAGAGCAAGAACATATACGAATATCAGCTCGAGAGCTGCGAAAAGGTCGCTTGGCACACCTTGGATCGGATCGCGAAAGACGCCGTCTACTACCCTGGCTTTTTGCATCTCGCAGCAGAGCTCGGACAGACGGGCCATGGTGTCGCGGCAGAGATCGAGAGTCGCCACGTACTCGGCCTCAAGAGCCGAGGGTGCTGCCTCGGAAAGAGTGACGATGCAGGACCGGACCTTCTCTTCGGGTGTTGCTTTTAAGGCGTGTCTTTTCCGTAGGTGTTTAAGGGCGCCTTCCTCGGACTGGTCGATTCGCCTGCGGCCGCAACGAGTGCAGGAGTCGAGGTTCAACGGGCCCTTGGAATATTCCGGACCGAGAATACGGAATAAATCCTGGCGCAATAGACATTTTTGGGAGTTGCTAGGTGTGTCAGTTGAATTGACCGAGGTCTAAGATGCAGTTAGTTTTCGGAGTTTTTGAGCATCGTCTGGTGGCACGCTCTGGCCTTACACGAAGCAGTCTTGAGAGGGAGTTAAGATAGTGTTGAAGAATCGGGAAGGACTTGGGGTTATTGTCAACGAATTCTTCCAGCGTAGACCTCGCTGCTGCACAAAAGTCCGTTGCTAGGATTTGAGCCCTATCAGAGAATCGGCTCGCATGTGGGAGCCCATCTCGCGTCGAGGCTGGTTTGCCGAGATCTAGGTCTAGTTGTGGAAACTCTTCCTTCAGCTGACTGACGAGGAACCGCTGGCTTTTTCTCAAGGCGAGTTTAATGCGCGCGAGACAAGCGGCGTTCCACTCGTGGCGTACTTCGTGGCCGGGATTTCGTGACTGTATTGCGGGTGGTATGCCAGTCCGCGATTTCTCGTCGGGATCATCGCCCCCGACACAGAATGGGGGTACTCGAGGGTCTAAAGCGCGAAGCGCTAGGCGCGAGTCTAAAAGTGTTCATTCAGTTGTTCTGTTCCTACTTGTTTGAAGCAGTGATTTTTCGATAATAGAACTTACACTCCTTTTTGCTGTCTGTGGTAGTGAAAACATCCGGTGGTACGTCAACGTCATCCAATTCCAAATCGTCAAGCGTGCTCTCGGCGCTTTCAGTTGCGATCGTAGACACTCCAACTTGACCTTCGGCTGGTGTTTTTGCGAACGTCCCAACTCCAGGCGCGGGTACCTGTCGAGATGGTCTGCGAGAGAGGTTCCGCTTCTTGGCGCGTTTGATTCTCCGGACCCGAATTCTGAAAGAAGGATTCTCGGCGCGACAAAGCCGACCAGGTCGACGCACTTATTTCGTTTTCCGCAATCGTCCACTAGTCGTAGAGCATACAGGTCTTGGTTTCTGCGGGTTTTCGACTCCTCATCCTCAACTACTTGTCGAAAGACCTTCAACAAAGTCGTTGTCAGCCAGCCAACTCAGCTCCCTCATGAATCGGTAGCTCCATCACGGGAAGGAAAAAGGAAAAGAACGCACGAAGAAGTTGTCGCATGAGTCTAGCGGGATCTTCAGGAGCTTCTTTGAAAGATCTAGAACTTCAATGGTCGGGTTTCGGTAGCAGGTTTGAATATCATTAAGAAGAAGATTATGACGGAGTAGCGGCTCCGATTGTGGGCAACCGTAGGTTAGTATGCCCCCTGGTTCGAGTTCGGCTCTCATGTTAGTTCTTTCGTTTCCTGGGAAAAGATAGACGGGGAAGGGCCATCGACAACTTACGGCCTTCAACGACCAATATCCAAACGTATCCAACCCAAAGCACATCTTCAGCCCCTTGACTCGACATCATGTTGAATGCTTGTTTCTTGTCTCTTTCAATCGATTTGTCATGGACACTAAATGTCTCGTGGAGTCGGCGCGCCGCGAGTACCACCTTCTTGTGCCGAGACCCAGTTGGACTGCTCGAAGCATCATCGCGTGGTGTAGCACGGGGACCAAGGAACTGGCGAACTCTACGCGCTATTCCCGGAGGCGATGAGGCGCCTTTGCCTCGGGTGTTCGGAGACGCAGTCAGGGCGTCGACATATAAGAAAGGCATCGAGATGAAGATGGCGGATCCGGGAAGACCGGGGCTGATTTGACTTCGGTTCTTCATATTGCATCGCAGGGTTACGCCACCAGGTTTCGCAAACGTTCGCTCACGGAGAGTGTCCATGAGCGTTTCGATTGCGAGTCCGGCATCTTGATCCTCCGCGGGGTTTATAAGATGAGACAGAGCGATATCCTATTCGATTAGGTCAGTGAGTTAATTTTGGCATTGGGGTGGAGGGGTGGGGTTTTCCAAGTTACATACCTCAAGTTCTTCAAGGTCCAAGGTTCCACTGGAGACATGGCTAGAGGTCGGTGATGGTTGATAGTCAGTAAAAAGAGCCCAAGGCAATCGAGAGCATAAACATCAGTTATTACAACAACCTACATCCACTTCATTTGCTTGCTAGTAGTAGGTGGCGGCCTGTCATGGTTATCCATGCGTTGACACTCCACAAGCTCAATAGAACTTGCCGGATTCCTCCTCTCATCCTTGTAAACGCGTGCCTCCCGAAACTCCAGTATCTCCAGAGGAGGCTCATCTTCCGACAGCAGAGCGTTGAAACGACCCGGAATCCTCCGAGGCCGCGCTGAGGCTCGCTTGGAGATGCACGTCCTGGGATCCGCGATACCCTCATCGGAATCCGTAGAATCATCAGATAGTTGGAATTGACGCCGTCGAACCTCCATCGAGTCACTGGACTCAGAATGACTACTTTCAAGCGCGTACGCAATCTCTGCCCTCGGACTGCAGGGAATAATTTCAGGCTCAGCTCTTCGCATTGTGTCTGAATCGGCAAAGTGATCCAACCCTACTGATGTCTCTCTCCTTATCTTTGGGGGTCGAAAGAAGCGGTCCCCCTGCCTTGGTAGGCCTGGTACGCCGGGTGGAGGGAAACTTCGAGCTAGAGCGCGGTGGTGGGCATGCCTCAAGGGGGCCCTCAATTCGGAGTCGGAGTCGGATTCCTTCGCTCGCGAACCATAGGCATATGCAGGCCGGGGAGCTCTCGCTCTCTTTTTTCGTTGTGGCTTCAGCCCGCCTGTAACCCAGGACAGGACCTTCTTGCTTCGCCCGGTAGACTTATGCGCATGCGGTAACGAGGCCAAGGAATCTGATCCCGACAAGGAACTCGTTCGGGAGGGAGGGCGACGGGTTCCTAGGCGTACCCCTGCCGCTGGCTTTGGGGGCGGGGGAACAAAGCGCGGCTCAGGAGGAGCCCTGGTACCATGTAGAAAACCATCGTCAGAATCAAGCAACTCAAGCAACCTATCCCAGGAGTCCTCCTCCTTCCTTAGCGGTGGGGTTGGGCCTGCTGGTGGTACTGAGGCTGGTGGTGGTGCTGAAGGAACGGGCCACAGAGCGATGTTGACTTTTAATCCGGGTCGGGCCAGAGACTCCCACAGCCTAGGAATAATAACGGCATTTTCCGGACCCAGGATGTCGTACTGGGCCTTGATGAGCTGTTCGCGCAACTCGTCCATACCGGGCGCCAGTGGGCAGGATTGGGAAATGAGCATCGCGCGGGACTGAGTGGTTCGGTCAATATTCTGGCCGGTCTTGCGCCTGGAAAAGTAAATAAAACTTACCTCCCATGTCTTCACTTTCTCAAAGGGAAAGGCAAGCGTTTGTTTGAGAGGATCAACGACGTAGATCACGTCTGCGCCGTCGCCGTCGCCGGCGTTGGCGTGATGCGACTCCGCTCCAGGAGCGGTGTCCATCTTTGAGGGCTAGCGGGAAGTACCAGGGCGATATGTCGAAATCGAAATCACGTCGAGGGGCAAAACAAAAGGCATAAGATCAGATGGACATATCTGTGCTTATTGCGACATGCGATCAACCAATCAGCATGCAGCGCGCTCATTCAGCTCACAGGCCTCTGCGTGCCACTGAAAAGGGGCTATCGATAACCGAGTTTCCCGTCCACTCGGACGCGGTAAAATAGAAGAAGATAGGACTGAAGCAGAGTGTCTCATCAAGGAACCAGTCTTTTTTTCCTTGGAATAATTATACTTCCCGCCAATACTGCCTCCACAATCATGCTGCTGCAGTATTATACGCTCTCTCCCGAAATCACTCCGACTGAGGCGACCAAGTCCGCTGGAAATGGTGAAAAAGGCCATCGGCCCAAAATGTGGAGATACGAGTGTTCCCACGGGCCTTTGACAGACCGGGTGCGCGTAGAAGTCAGTTCTTGTCGGCTTGAGAGAAGGCCCCCATCGCGGTGTGCAGCCCTTCTACCACGGATCTGTCTTTAAGCTCGCCCTCAAGAGCTCCGGTTAGCTAGTGGCATTAAATAAGATAGCAGATAAAGAGAGACTCAGGCAAGAAGTGTTGTGTTCTACCTGAGGATAGAAATTGATTTGAGGTTCACAAAACCATAATGTGGCCGATTAACACGGGCAATGTTGATATCATAGGTGGGCGATGGCCTAGTAAACCTAACATTATTGCCTCCGCCTTACTAAATACTACTAACCTTCACACTGAATCAAAAGACACGTCGAGACTCTAGGATTTCATCCATAACTTGGTAACAACTTATATCGATAAATAGAGTTCAGAATGTCAGTCAAGACGCTGGCTACTGGGTGATCGTGACGGCCTTTGTCGGAATATACTAACATGGGCAATCACAACGGACCTGGTCCATTAGAAATATCAGATACTATTGACGATGGGCGCCGGCTTCTCTCCTATAATGACAACTTCCCTATGGGATTGCGGGATGTCCTTCTCCAAATAATCGATACTGTCTTCTATACTATCCTCACCCTTGGTAGGGGACGCAATATGATGAAAACCTTGATAAACCGGACAGAGCTGGAATCCATTCTGCGGGCCATGGCGTGTCGTCTGGTATACGCAAAAGAACGTCGGCTGGCAAAGGGTGTTGGTGCTTCGGTCACGGTCGCCGTGCTAGGAGATATGGTGGCGGACAGAACCAGGAAAGTTGGAAATCTCATCCAAGAGGCCGGCATTTGCGATTTGTTGGAGCAGAACCAGACAAAGGCTCCGACTCCGAGACGACATATGATTCCATGCTTGGGTCTGGTAGGAAGTAAGGTTAGATCGGAGATGGAAATGGGGACTGGGAAGAGACCGACATGAAAGACGACCATTTTCCCATTAGTGGGCTGTTAAGCGAAGCATTCGCCGCCCCTCCAACTACATTTTGGCGGCTTGCGAACAGTCCTTAAAGGCGACGGCTTGCTGTTAGAGTAATGCACAGAGGAGTCGGAGAATGAGCTGGGGAATGAGTCACGCACCAGATAGTGAACTCCGTCCAGCTTGACACAAAGGTATGATTTGCCGCCGTTGTTTTGTTCTTGCAGTCATGAGCGCTCCCGAGACTTCAACTATCCGACCCCTGACAGCCTTCAAATTTGTCCTTGTCTCATCCGACACGACCTTGGTTGCTACAATGCCTGGTGTTGCGCGACGGGCATTGCTCGGAGAACGAATCGTTTATAACGTCTCCTCTTAAAACACCTATTCCGGTTTGGTCTTGGGCTATTGCTTTGGTCTCCTGCGTGCGTTGTAAAGGCTGGATTCTTGAGGAATTGGGTCGTTGAGTGATCGATTGGTAACGGAAGTGATTTACGAATTGCGTTATGGTCAGCTTAAGTAGTAAAAACTATCAACCTACCCCCTCGCGTACCGACAGGGGCTCTCCAAGACCGGCATCGTTCGGTGTCCTAAACCCATGAGGACCAGGCTCTATTGCGTCATCTCACGAGGCGATGATTAGATGGGATTGAGTGCGATGAGAATGTGGGGGAATGAGACCAGGCTCCGGAAGCTAGGCAGAAATGGACTTCTTGCCCAGGCGTCCGATTCCGCTCAGCAACCTGGACTACAGCATGATGGTGTGCAGAAAGAAGGTGGCTGGCTTGGCAATCCCAGACTACCAAGCAAGAGCTGGGAATCGATTTTGTTTTCACAGCCGAGAGGGAAAGACGTAATGCACCACCGGCACAGCCTGGCCCGACTCTGCATAATATTGATATGGAAAGCACCAAGCAGCAACATGGGGAAGTTGTTTTCGGTGTTATCAAGCGAAAGAAGTGGGTAGAAGCCACAATAGTAAACGGGTACTCCTCCAATAGTTGAGTCGTTCGCCCAGCTTAGCTCTCCAAGTTCTGTGCTACAGGGGGCGTGAATATTATGAGGGCCATCTGCGCCGCCCTTACATGTGTGCACTCAAAAACTAGTAGGGTATACCCCATCAGACTTGTCGTGCTCTGGTACTTGGAATACGTTGGCCTGAGATTTCCCAAGTTGGAGGCACGGAGTAGCGAACACAGCTCGGCCGCCCACACAGCCAACCACAGCAGCGACAAGGCATAACAGATCAGTCTCGGGGGTAATAGGGTGTCACTGTTAGTTATGGCGGGCAACAAGGGGCAATGAAACGAAAAAGAATAAAAACATGGGAGGTTCAGGTTACGGGTCGCATATTTCCTCAAGTAGAAGTTCATCCATGACATTACTACCTGGATCGGTTCAATGGCTGGCCTCGAAATACGTCAGTATTGCACCCTCTCTTGAGTGAGTTGTGGTGGCCAGAACGCACCATGAGTCGGCGGGAGTCGAGACCATAAAGAAGAAGAAGATTGAGATGATGGCATGAAACATAAAATTGAAAACTATATTCGATTCCCGCATTTGCGTCCATGTAATGGGCTGTCAGCATCTTTGTGCTGCTATAGCGAAAGGACAGACCGCAGTCTTTCAAGTTCGAATGACTGCCTCCGCCCCATGTTCGAGAAGATACAGGACAACATCCTCGTGTCCGCCCTGGGAGGCAAGCCACAGCGGAGTGATTTGTTTCGTCACTTCGTCCCCCTTGCAAGGCGCATCGATCCCTCCGCCAAACTGCTTGAGCAGCTTCACCACCTCCAAGTGCCCATTCTGGGCTGCTTGGTGGATTGGACGGCGACCTGTGCTTCGGGTTGCGGTCTGTTTGGCTCCTTTGATCAAAAGCAGCCTCACAATTTCTACATGGCCTTGCTGAGAAGCTAGCCATAAAGCAGTCGCGCCGTCCTTTTCCTCGATGTGAATATCCGCCTGGCGTTCAATCAGAAGCTCCACAACGCCCAGGTGGCCCTGTTGGCAGGCGAGCATCAAGGGCGGCCAGCCACTGATCTCGACATTGTTTACCTTGCCTCCGTGCTCGATGAGCAATCTCATTACGTCCGCATGCCCATTCTGGGCAGCTTGGTGCAGGGGGGACCGACGGGATTCGGTGGCCATATTGTTCGGATTTGCGTTGTTCCTGAGCAAAATCTCTGCGATGTCCCTATGCCCCTGCTGGCATGCGAGCCAGAGAGCCGTCACGTTGTCGTCTTCTCCAGCATCAATCAGGGCATTGTTGTCAACTAGGAGCTGCACAATGTCAGTATGTCCATTCTGAGCGGCCTGGTGGATCGGGTGGCGGCCCCAGTTGGAAGTTCTCGCATTCACGTTGGCCCCAGCATCGATCAAAAGCTGGGCAACTTTCAAATGGCCCTCCTGGCATGCCAGCCAGAAAGGCGTGGCTTTATCTTCCTCCATGACATCTACTTTTGCTTTGTGCTTTAGTAGGAGGTCCACGACCTCCAGATGTCCCCCCTGAGCGGCTTGGTGAAGAGGCCCTCTATTGACATCCACAGCTTGAAAGTTGGGATCAGCTCCTTTAGACAGGAGGAGTTTGGCTATAGCTTCGTGACCACCTTGCGCGGCCAGCCAAAGAGGACTCACTTGCTGGCCATTGTGGCTATCGGGGTCTGCACCGCGTTCGAGAAGAAGCTGTACGACAGTCAAATGACCTCCCTGGGAGGCCTGGTGAATGGGCCCTCGGCCATTCTTGGGAACCTGAATGCTGGGATCCGCCTCCGCATCGAGCAGGACGCGAGCGACGTCTATATGGCCCTCCTGGCTAGCCAGAAACAGAGGGGTTTCCCCAAATTGCCCTTTCAAATCACAGCAGTTTGGTCTGGCTCGAAGCAAAGCTTTGACAATTGACAAGTGGCCATTCTGAGCGGCCTGATGGATTGGCTGGCGGCCTGGTGCGGTATGACGCGATCCACTTGATTGCCGGTGAGGCCTAACGCCCGTGCCAGGCGATGGGGCGTTGACAACAGAATTAATCGGGTCCGGCTGTAGAAGGAACAAATCCAACCACGAGTCGTCTGAGGGCTCCGTCATTAGCAGCTCCGGTTCGGTTCTCACAGGCATGACAGCTTCCAATGATGGGTGCATGACCGTATTTTCCGGGGTTAACTGGTCAAATCGTAGCATTGATCGCTGCTGAAAAACCTGGGGTGTTTGGGTGCCTACGACCGTCATCGTGGGATACGCCGAACCCTGGCTCGTGTGGCTCCCTCCAAACCCCAGGTTTTGGAAAGCTGCAGTAGACTCTAGCGTTCGAGCTGCGATTCCAGGCATAACGCCGTAATTATTGACATCCTGCAGAGCCCTGTTCATCCCCAATGAAGGGGCAAGAGTGCCCGTCGCCGTCATACCTGAATGGCTCTGGGTCAGCAGTGACGTCGTAGAAGTTTCCAATTAAAAGGGGGATCATACCAGTAGCAAGAGAGGCGGCGGTCTTGTGGCGCTTGACATGTCTCTGTATCTTTGAACTGGGAACGGCGATCCCCGAGGAAATGACTATCTCGTCCGCGGCGTGGCCTTCCTCTTCGAGGCGTCTCTTCTTCTCGTCAGCTTCGAGGGCTTGCGCCGCCGAGACATATTTCCTCAAGCCCCAGTCCCGAAACTTCTTCTTGTAAATGGCTTGGCTAGATAATGGTCATTAGCCTGGGAGTGGGATGGTATGCGGAGGATGATGAACTAGACTTGACATAATTCAAACGTGAGGTATGGGGAACAAGGGGGCTTCAGAGGCTTAGGCCCTTGACGACACTCACGTTGCGTATAAACCCTTACTCTCCATAAACTTCATTAAATCTTCCAATTTCATGAGGGGATAAAGTTTGCAGATATCATCTTTGTGGGTTTCCCATTCACCGGGGCTGGGTAATGGTTTCTTCTCACTTGAGGCCATGAGGGGAACTCTTTCGAGAAGTTGCTCGTGCTAAGTTGATAATTCTAGGGAGAGATGATGGACAAATTCTAGTCCTTATTCCCCTCGCTAGGTAGATTTTCTCCAAATGAAGAAGTTCCAAGGTCAAGGAAGGTTTTGCGAAGGTGAAGTGCCTAGAGCCGAGACAAAGATTTTTGTTGATTCCCGGTACGAGAAGGCTTCTGGCAGAAGTATCGGTCGATTGGCAGTAAGAAGAAAAGCGGGCATCTATGTAGCCCAGTTCGGACCAGTACTCATTGGCAGAAACGTTTGGCCTGTCAAAAGTTGCAACTTTTGACGGCTCGCCTCACATTTTCTTCCCCATCTTCATGCAAAAGTTGCGTCCACGATGACGTGGACGAGAGGGAGGCTGCGGCGCAGGTTTAAACTGTAACTATTCAGGAAACCTATGAAATTAGAGAACTTGGAAAATTTTCACTTGTATTCGCTTTCCAAGGATTTTGTGTGTGTGAGTGTGTGTGGCTTTGAAGCACTTTTCTTTCAATAATGGCGGTGGCTGTGGAGTGTTCCGGGATTTGCGCTCCCTGGAATCCCAAATGTGAAGGTTTTGTGCATCGCAATGTTGATGTGGAGGATTCCCTTCTTGGCCTAGAGTCCTAGAATATGAAGCAACGAAAGTAGCACGTAGTTTTGGCAGCGCTCGAATGTCTCAGTGGGTTTTGGTCGAGGAAAACTGCAGAATTGAAATCTCCGATGATGCATAGCAACCATCTAGTCCCTTACGGCAGGGATATGCGGACAAGACGCCGCTCGCTTGGCTTATGACGAAAAAGACGCAGATTCAGCTTCCATGGGCTCATCCGAAAAGTGACAGCCGGTAGGCGAAAACTTCAGCTGAGTGGAGGCAGGGAAGTTGCCAAAGTTGCATCATGCCAAGGCAGAATCAGGCGCACCTCAGGCTGCCCCTCGCTCCGCCACGCCGGAAAAGCGAAATACTTTTGTCAACTTTGTGTCGTCAGTTGTCCTGACAAAAGTTTTGGGAAAGAAGGCTCGCTATTCAAGTATTAAAAGGCCTTGTTGCTCTAGCTTTGTACTTTCTGAAGTGGTATGAGTCCCGTAACATCTTCGAATTCCCTGATGGCGAACAAGTCGAGGACTTGTCGAACTTCCACAAGTAAACAAAACATTGCCCATCAAAACATTGCCCACCAAATTCCCAGTCTTCCAATCCCCCAATATTGTTTCATCTTGACTACCAAGTCACCAGTGCCCCTTGTCCAGTTCCGCTCTATCTCCTCCATAGTATACTTCTTTATTATCTCTTGCCATCATTCCGCAAAATGTTGGCCTCGGCCGAAGTGGTTCCTGCCCGGGAATTCCAAAGCCCATCTAGCGACGGCACCTTTGTGAATGAGGTACGGCCTGCAAATAAGTTCAAGATAGAGGTCCAAACTCACTCTCCTTTGCAGGGAGGACCGCGTACTTCGCCTCATCCCGATCTTTCACCCACGTGTGACCGTACCGAGGGGAAAAAGCCGTCCACTCCTTTGCTGGAAGAACCCTCAGGACCTCCCAATAGACGAGACAGTCTTGACGCTTCAGAAACAAAAGATAATGGTGAGTCTTTCGGGGGCGGCTAAGCGTGTCTTAAACAGGCTAACAAATGACAGGATTGAGCCTACCCTCTCCGTTAAAGAGGGCTTACGATTCTGATTCAGGGCCAGGACCTCTTTCGTGCGCTACGGAGCAGCAGACTCAGTCGAACTCAGTTGATGAAATTAAATTGTCGCCAAATAAACGCGCCCGGCCGGATGAAGGGTCTTCGACGGCAGCAGGTGTCGCATCTTTGCCGAATGATGAAGAGCATGATAAGCCGGATCCAGGATGCGCTCATGATAGTGGCGGCTTCGGTTCGCTCATGTCATCATTGCTCCTACGCTTAGAGCAAGATATAGTCCCGTCTCACCTGCGGGATCAGTCACCAAAGCCAGAGCGAGGCGATATTGAAGCAACCTGCAATATGTGGGAAAGGCAGCTACTCGACGGTGTCGTAAAGACAGGTATGTGCAGCCCACTTGAATGTGTGGAATTCAAGCCTGTTTCAGGTAGGGACTGCTTCTGACTTGCCAGAAAGACCGCATCAACGAGACATGGGATGATGTCCATATCCACGCGTCGATAAAGCGAGCGCTTCAGAATCTCACGCTCAACTTTCTGGAGCCTGAGGAGTTTAAAACTGGCATCCTGTCGAGGGCTTCCGCGCCCAGCGTATTGCTCTACGGCCCTCCGGGAACAGGCAAAACCCTGGTTGCCCGGGCATTTGCCAAAGAGAGCGGGGCCTGCGTCCTTGAGGTGTCCGCCGCCGACGTCAACCAGGAGGCCTGTGGCCAGAGCGAGAAGATCATTCGCGCCATCTTCAGTTTAGCCAAGAAGCTCATGCCGTGCGTTGTCTTCATCGACGAGGCGGATGGAATCTTTGGGAAGCGCGTATCCGGCGAGAAAAGCTGGGAGAGGTCAATGAAAACCCAGTTCCTACGCGAGGAGACGGACAAAGAAGGCGTCGTCCTCATTGCCGCCACGAATCGGCCTTTTGACATGGATGACGCTTCCCTCCGCAGGTTTCCTCGCCGAGTCCTGCTCGATATACCAGAAGTCGAGGAGCGCGAGGCGATATTGAAGCTTCAGCTACGGGGTGAGGTTTTGGCAGAAGATGTGAACCTTCGCCAGATCGCACGGGAAACCCTGCACTATACCGGCTCTGATTTGAAGCACGTGGCATACCAGGCAGCAGTCATGGCTGTGGAGGAGCGTCGAGGCCTTGCCGAAGAATCTGTGCCACGCCCCGGTGGAGATTCTCCTCCTCCGGAATCAAGGCAGGGGCGGGCCGCGGGTGCGAGGGTCATTCATCAAAGGCACCTCGAGGGTGCAAAGGACGTTATCAGACCTGGAGTGTCAATGGAAACCTTGAAGCAAATCCGTGAGTTTCATGCCCGGTATGGCAACACTGCTAAATTGGAAGACTAAGAGAGGTATGTTGTACATGGCAACACGATCAGGATCAATGGTTTGACGCGGCATGGCAAGGGAATTAGACTTGGGACAGAGGCTAGATGGAAAGCACAGGCATGATTCAAAGGACACGACGGAACGATATCACCACTATTTAGTGCGGAGTAGGAGTTAGAATACCCATCAATTCACCATTTGTTCAATCACATCTGGGGATCTTTTTCCCTGCTCGTTTCCCCCCAATTTCCTTCTCCGGGCTGGCCATGTGTCGCTGGGCAGTGTGGGCTGCATCGTCACCTTCGTGATCTTTGTATGTATCGACGATGTTTACATGCAACGCATCCCCGTCCAAAGCGCTGTTGCGCCCATGGGCCCTGTAAAAAACACACTCCCCAAATAAGACCTGGCCATGGGTTGGATGTAGATGGGGCCAAAAAAAGATCCATTGAGGGACATTCTAGATCGCCCATCAATTAAGACTTTGGGGGACGGTCCCAGACACATCTCCAGCCCAGCTGCTCAGCCACGTTCCTGTGAAAGCTTTCTCAGTTTTTCCTTGAGGTGTCTGAGAAACGAAGTTTACCTCCGAAGTGACCTTGTTCCTTTTACAGAAGGGGATATTTTTTCTTAAAAATATCCCCTTTCCAGATTCATCTTTGAGAAAAGTATCCCCTTCTGTAAAAGGAAAGTAGAGTTCTAGTACTCCTTTGTACTCAGGGGTATGAAGCTAGGAATAAACGCACACCCTCTGAACCCCTACCTCCTGGAATAATTAGTTCCTGCTCTGGTTATGTGAAAGTAAGAACCAAGTACCAAATCCGGAGCACTGTGTTAGCCCCCTTTTTTTCGCTTTGTGACACCAAATTTTGGCAGTCGAAAATTTGGAGCCCAAAATTTGTGAGGTCCAAAATATTATGAGGCCCAAAATTTGTAACCAAAATTTCGACAGTCAAAAATTTGGGAGCTCAAAAATTTGGGAGTTCAAAATTTTGTCAAGTCCAAGACTCATCACCCGCTGCGAACTTTTGCTTGGGACGGAAGTTTCGCATGAAAAGTTTGGCAAAAGTATCAGCCATCGGCTAGGCCTTCCCCGATGGCATCTATCCGGGACATTTCTTGGCCACATCTTATCAAGTCTTCATAAGGAAAACTTTTGGTTTCAAAACCGCGCACTTAGTATTTCATTCCTATTCCTCGCTCCTGGCGGCAAGGATATAAACCAAGATGATTCCTCTCTTGTCGAGTTGGACTCTTCTGCTGGTTCTCTCTTGCTAAACTACATGCTCAAACTACATCTCGATCTGGCACTTCTCACATGCCCGCACCCTCAGTTCGCAACTCAGTACCTATACAGTCGTTTCTCCTATCGATCAACCCATCTCTATTAGACACGTCGAGACCGTCACAGTCTTACCAACGCCGTGCCCAAGATGTCTAGACCTTCTCATAGTGTGAGACTCGTTCCGCTTTCCCTCGGAGAACCTTTTTTTTTTTTTTTTTTTTGTTTTTGGCCTAAGATGATATAGATAGACGTTAACTTATTTCACTTCCTAGTCACACGATAGCACGACAATGGAGCGCTGGCTCCTCGAAACCCCCAAAGAGGAACCCTTTCATGGATTATCAAGTGGCTCCTCGACTGAGCTCACTCATCCTTCAGTCATACCCGCGGAGGCATCTGGTCATACCCTACATAATGTGGACGTTGGTGATATTATTCTTGTTCATTCGGCCACTTTGATGGAAAGCCAGAAGTCAGGTACAGGCTGAGGTACAGAATACACGAAGCCGATGTCTCAATTTCGCATCCAAGGAAAGATGACGGAAAGGGGGGAGTATTCTAGAACATGATGTTTATACAGTTTCCCGGCAGGCGTCAGGATAGATCTACTACATATGTCTCACCAAGCCCTTCCCAGGGAGTTTGGGCTCCTAATTTTACACATGTATAACTCTCAAGGACGCTGGGGATTAAGGTTGATGGACTGATTTGGAAAACGTTCAAGGTCATACGTGTTGCAAACCATCCGTTATGCAGTCTGTCCCTGGTTCTTTCTAGTTTCTGCCAACTCCGATATAGCCGAAAAATCTATCTTACTTTGTAGTATCTATTGCAGAATGTTTGTTCGAAGGAACTGCGTCATCGCTGAGCAGAAACTTGTTTGTCAGGAGGATCCTCCTGATTATGACATCTGTCTCTCAGGCACCACGACATCCCCTTCTGCTTTGTTGTGTAGGCAGAGCCGATGCTCCTAACTCCGACAAGGAGTAAAAATATCGTAAAATATCAGCCCCTTCCAACAGCGTCTATTAGGGCGGGATCACTGCTGCAGAGATGGCATCGGACGGCACGAACCGAGAGCTCGGGATCGTACGACTCTCCATCAGAATCCGGGGTAATCTCAGATTCCCCGCAGACAGCACAACATCTACGGAGCAAAATAGATTGGAGGAGGTGAGAGGACCGATCTGGCGAAAGCGTCCGAGGACGTTTTCATGTACTTCTTACATGCCTGGAGACCCCCGCTTGGAAGCTGTGGGAAGAGGCGAATCCCAGCCATCATTCTGTTCACACTTAGAGTCGAAATTCCTGACAGACTTTTGGTTGGGTTACTCTGACCAATTGAGTCGTCGACGGCGAGGCGGTCCGTCAAACTAATGCAGACCAGAAGCGGCCCACTATTTCAGGGGTCACGCCTGTTCATTTTGTGGGGGGTTTGACCGCTCGATGGGGTATAGGGGCATCCCTGAGCACTAGTCGAGCCTTTGATCCCACCTCGGTTGCCAACACCGAACTGAACCCGAGCCATTTTTCCAACCTGAAGAAAGTGCAGACAAGCGATCGGCGAGGAGCGAGACCAACGAGCGTAGGAGCGTGAGCTTCAAGAGTGCCCTGTAAGTTGCTTCGTATCAGATACTCAGCTTGTAAGCTTTGATGCTTTCACTCACCCTAACTTTTTGACCCAGTGACGGGATTGTTACGTGTGCATTTTGGGGAATTTTGTTTCCCCGCAATACATGAAAAAAATTCGGGCGTGAACCTTCAGCGAGTAATGCAGCCCGCGGTTGAGAGATGTCCGTCCGTCGTCGAGGAGTCACACCCCTCAGAGTCGAGTGGAGAAGACGATGGAACCCTCGACACTACTAGTCCTTCGCCGAGAAAACGGAAGAGAGATGAGAACACGACACCATCGTGAGTGTACCAGCGTCCACGTCGCCCGTGTTGATCGCATGCCCGTAGAGAATCTAACGCGGGATTTTGCCTGCCAAGATGTGAGCTGTGCAAGGCCCGCAAGGTGAAATGCGACCGCGCTAAGCCCGCGTGTTCGTGGTGCGCACGACGCAACCGCATCTGCGTCTACCTCGAGCGACAGAAGCCCGGGAGTCGCGCCACCTTCGGGCTGGAGCTGGAGGCACAGGCCAGCAGAACACAGTCTCGGCTTGAGGAGCTGGAGCGACGGTTTGATGAGCACCTGGCTGCCGGCCGGTGCGATGATACTACGGCTCGCCCGGCCTCACCGCCGCCAAGCCATCGGACACCATCTATCCGTGCCTATGGTGGTGAACATGCGAGCCACCGCGGTGTACTGGCCTACGACCAAAGCTCTTCCATAGCTCAGTCTCACAGCGCTACCCCCGTATCAAACCCGTACCCGAGCTTAGGGCCCGGGAGCGAGAGGGACGCCTATGGCATGCGCGCAAATACGCAGTCACATTCCGGATATCCATCCATCATACAAGACTGTTCGGCGTCGAATAGGTTGGGGACTCCACACGCCGAACAAACTTCGTCAGTCCTGGTAGTTGACGATCTTCCTCCACAAGACATGCTTTACACTCTCACAGATCTCTACTTTAAGCATTGTAATACGTGGTGCCCGATCCTGGAGCGCAAGACAGTCTTCAGCGTTTTTGATACCTACCCACGCATCTCGGAAGAAGACAGAGTCCTCCTCCATGCCATCGTGGCAACGACGCTGCGATTCTTCCGTGATGCCCGCATGGGCCCAGAGGCTAAGATCCGGCAATACGCCATCTCCAAAAGGGCAGTGCAGATGCATTCCCTCGAGCATCTCACCGTGCCTGCGCTGAGGGCTCTCGTCGTCCTCTGCCTCGACATCTTCGGCACCCAGAACGGTCCTTGTGGAGGGGTGCTCATGGCTTCGTTGTCCGAGTCGGTTAAGCAACTAGGCTTATGCGATGAAACGAGCGTATTTTTGGCTTGCGAGAGTTCTGAGGACGATACGACTCGCTCTGGACTGGTTTTCAAGTTGACCACCGCCCAGCCTGGATCGTTCATAGAGGATGAAGGGCGACGCAGGCTTTGCTGGATGGTCTACATCCTAGATAAATATGCAACCGTGGCAGCGGCCATCACTCCCGACTTTACTTTTGCCGATCACCACATGAGAAGAGTTCTTCCCTGCTCGTACGACTTATTCTCCCGAGACATACCGGTCGAGACGCACTGGTTCGGCTCACCAGGGGATCTAGACGGCGAAACGAGACTGTCGATGATTAACAAATCCGAGAATCTAGGCAGCTTCTCCTATCACTGCGAGGTCGTCAGGATCCTTAGCAGAGCACATGATTTTGCCACTACTCCATTGGATATCTACTCACCCTCCGAGACTGCCAACTGGCGCAACACATACCGCCAACTAGACACAACCCTGGACGGATGGCTGCAAAGTCTTCCCGGGGAATACAGCCGCCTATCTGCCCTCTGCCACACCGACCCCGCCAGTCGCGTTGCCAACTGGTTTATTCTGCACAGCGCCTACGTCGTCGCGGTTGTGCGACTCCACTCACCTGCCGCCTACCCCGTGGCGCAATCGCATCTTCTCGTTCCCTCAGACTACGCCATGCAGCGGTGCATTTCCGCCGTGAAGAGTCTAGGTGGCATCGTGGAGGACGTGCGTGCCGGCGATGGATTGGATCTTCTTGGGCCTCTTTTCGCCTCGTCCCTCTGGATAGCCGCTCGAGTGCTCCTTGTTCATGCCGCCACGCTCGGGGAACCAGTTGATCCTACGATTGATCTATTTGTCGCTACGCTTGAAGACATGGGGAGGCACTGGAGCGTGGCAAGTCGTTACGCCGAGGTTCTCTCGCGGGTGGTCCGCAGCGGGAGGCAAGGGAACGGGTCTTGGGCGGCTATGAGGAGGAGCGCGCATGATTTGGTTAATCTCACGGCGGCGAGGCGGGAGTCCGGCTTGGGACTGATGTCTACGCAAATAGCGACGCAATGGGAGCTGGATAATATCGAGGTGTTTGCCTTTTTCAATTATCCGAGGCACAGATAGCGACGATATGGACCAGCAATCAACCTTGGCCGTTCTGTAACTTAGATATACTCTTTGGATACTTCATTCACAGGGAGATTATCCAGTTTAAGATTCGTTCTTGTAACCGAGCCCTTTCGGTTATTTCCACTCTTGTCCCTACTCAGAACGGATGGATGGGGACCTTAAAAAAGCCACATAGACACTGAGTCCATAAGCGTCAATCCAGCCATCCTCTGCTCATCTTGACTGCCTTCTCCCATCGAGAAAAGCGTGTGCTTGCCTCCTCTGCTGTAATCTTCGGTTGGAAGACTGCGAGTCTCTTCTCAAGCTTTTGTAGATCTTCGAACCCGCTCCAAATGCCGACTGCCATGCCGGCGGCAATAGCTGCCCCGAGCGCCGTAGCCTCGAGCGTCATGGGTCGCTTCACCGGGATGCCAATCATGTCTGATTGTGTCTGTAAAAGTATTGTTAGCCTTTTCAACTCTCAAATGGTGGTATAATGAGTGCGCCTTACCTGCAGGACGAGGTCTGAGTGGCACATACCTCCGTCTACAGCCAGATCCTTCAGAGCACTCCCGCTGTCCTCAGTCATGGCATCGAGTATGGCCTTGGTCTGGTAACATGTAGCTTCAAGAGCGGCCCTGGCAATATGGCCCTTCTTCGTAAAAGCCGTCATGCCGAAAATGGTACCCCTGGCATCGTCAATCCAGTAGGGGGCAAACAACCCACTGAACGCAGTGACGAACACGACCCCGCCGTTATCTTCCACCGTTTCCGCCAACTTCGTCACCTCGCCAGGAGATCCAATCAATCCCAGATTGTTCTTGAGGAACTCGATAGTCGAGCCCGCAGCTGCGACACTCCCTTCCAAAGCGTACATGGCTTTACCCTCTCCAAAGTCGAATGCCACCGTTGAGAGAAGGCCGCGGGCGGAAGAGACGGGCTTGTGGCCGACATTGCAGAGGAGGAAACAGCCCGTTCCGTAGGTGTTCTTTGCGCGACCGGTAACGAAGCCGTTTTGGCCGAGCAGGGCGGCCGATTGGTCGCCGAGACAGCCGGTGATTTTGGCGCCGCGGAGGGAGGTTCCGAAGAGCGAGCCATATCCCTCCGCGTCAGATGACCGTAATATGAACGGCAGGTTCACTCTTGTGCGGTCAATCCCGAACCAGTTGAGCAGGAAATCATCGTATTGGCGGGTTTCAAGGTCCATGAACATGGTCCGGGATGCATTAGTAGGATCCGTGACGTGGACATTGCGGTAGACACCGCCGTTGAGCTTGTACGTCAACCACGAGTCGACAGTACCAAAGGCTAGAGTTCCGCGCTCATACGCGCTGCTGACCTCAGGCACATTCTCGAGTAGCCAGAGGAGCTTCGTCGCCGAGGGGTAGGTGGAAAGAGGGACACCGCATCTGGAGGCTAGTTCATCTGCGCCGGGACGGCACTTAAGTTCCGAAACAATATGTTGCGTCCGGACGTCGGTCCATACGATGGCATTGTGGAGGGCTTTGCCAGTTTGCAAATCCCAGACGACGGTGGTCTCCCGTTGGTTGGCGATACCAATGCTCTTGATCAAGTCGCAGGAGTACGGACCGAGCCGTTCGAGGGTTTCGACGGCGCCCTCGATGCACTGCTCGACGGAACTCACGAGTTCTTCTGGGCCGTGTTCATGCCAGCTGCCCTTCTGTCAGCGTTAAAAATCCAAGTTAATTGAGAGAGAGAGAGAGAGAGTTAGGCTCTCATACCCAGGGCGGGGGTACAATTGGGTGAAGGGGAGCTGATGAGAGGCTATAAGGTCGCCATTGGTGTTAAAGATGAGAAAGCGAGAGGATGTGGTGCCCTGGTCAATAGCCCCAATGAGCGGTTCATTCGATCTTTCGATGAAGCGAGAAGGCATATTACCCTCCAAGTGACTGCGATTCTTGGCTAGAAAGTGGGGAATGGTGATCTGGGATATATCATAGGGCACAGTAGATTCTGAAAATCAGGCAGATGGGGGCAAAAATGGTGAGATCGAACCAAGGATAGTGGGGAATGCCTGTCTCTCTCTCGAAACAAGCACTCGTATGGAGCACCTCGACGTGGATTTACGGAGAACCTCCCGTGGGGAAGACTTGAAGACTCTGGCGGACGCATGACCATTTCCCCCCACGGACCATATCCCTCGAGGGACTGAGGGAAGCGGGTCGATCATCAAGAGCATCGGAAAGAGTTATAGGCTATGAGGCCTTTACGAATTGTCGGGTCTAGCCGGTTGTCATCGAGATGCCAGAGCTTGTGCGTGTTGCTGGCGTACGATCCGGATGGGGAATAGAAAAGGCGCATGAGACGGAAACCTCGGCCGAAAGCACCGAACTTGAAGTGGGCCAATTCTCGATTGGGACCACGAATCTCGGTTCGCAATACCGACGTCCCCCGAAATCCCCACCAGCAATAAGGATTTGACGCCCCTTGCTTCGGCCATTTTGGATCCGTCACACATTGATAATTATGGAATCCCGAGATACCCACCCATTTATGGGGCCTTTGATTCGTCAAAATAGCTTGAGTCTCGCCTGGTTTGGAGAAAGATGCGGGCGTATTGCAGTCCTTGTGAGGTCAGCGTGGGCCGGCAGGTAACGGGAAAATTGTTTCTCTCATTCCACCCCCCCGCGTTTTCTCGGGCTCTAACGTCTTTCAGTCGTGCCTCGCGCATATATGTTTATGACTCGACCTGTCTAGACGCTCCCTGCACCATGTCTCGCGCGTTTCTTTAACTTTAACCCCTATGCGACCGTCTTGAGTTTTTTTCAGCTTCTCAGCTTTTCAACTTGTTCAATTCAGTCTTAACCCAAGCTGCGAGCTGCCCCCCCAAACACTCGCTGAATTGCTCCTTTCTTCTCAAGGAACACACCGAATCAGTGGAACATCACCCACGAGGCCCTCTAGCGGCCCATACACCACAAACATGAGCAAGTTCGGAAGTGTCATCAGGTCACGGATGGCTGCGGGGCTCGGTGCCGGTGCCGTAGCTACCACCATCTACGTCTACAACAAATCCACTACCATACCCAAATCTACTGCGCTTCCCACAGCAGAGCTCCAGCGCGACGTCTCCAACCGCATAATACCGCCCTCCTTTCCCAAAATCAAATCCCGCGCAGAACAGCTCGCCGATCTCCGTCAAGCAGGAGGAACGGCATCCCAACATGAGCAATACGATCTTCTCATCATCGGCGGTGGCGCGACCGGCACCGGCATCGCTCTTGATGCCGTAACTCGCGGCCTCAAAGTCGCCCTAGTAGAGCGCGAGGACTTCTCCTCCGGCACCTCCTCCAAGAGCACGAAGCTCGTGCACGGCGGTGTCCGTTACCTCGAGAAGGCGGTATGGAACCTTGACTACGCGCAGCTCGGGCTCGTCATGGAGGCTCTACGCGAGCGTAAGACGTTCTTGTCAATCGCTCCGCATCTTTCGTCCGCGCTACCCATTCTCTTGCCACTTTCACACTGGTGGCAGGCACCCTACATGTGGGTCGGCATAAAGATGTACGATCTTCTAGCGGGATCCCAGAGGCTTGAGGGTTCGTACTACATGAGCAAGGCGAAGAGTCTGGAGATGTGTCCTTTGCTGAGGAGGGAAGGGCTGATAGGGTCTTTGGTGTACTATGATGGACAGCATAATGATTCGCGAATAAACGTTTCGCTGGCGATGACGGCGGGCTTGTATGGCGCCACCGTGCTGAATCACGTTGAGGTGACTGATCTTGGGAAGGATGCTGATGGCAAGATTTGCGGTGCGAGGGTGCGCGATCTCTTATCTGAGGATAGCCAGAGCAGCGAGTTTTTTATCCGCGCTAGGGGTGTCATCAACGCCACTGGTCCATTTGCGGATGCGATCGAGCGAATGGATAATCCGTCAAAAAAGCCCATGATTGCACCCGCATCCGGTGTTCATCTAATTCTTCCCGGCAACATCTGCCCAAACGGTATAGGCATGCTCGATGCCGCCACCAGTGATGGGCGAGTCATCTTCGTCCTTCCCTGGGAAGGATACACCCTGGCTGGAACCACGGATAATGCCTGCCTCGTCGAGCAAAATCCCGTTCCTAGGCAAAACGATGTCGACTTTATCCTGAAAGAGACGAATAAGTTGCTGCGACCTGATTCTGCGCTCACCCACAAGGACGTCCTCGCCGCTTGGTCCGGAATCCGACCCTTGGTCAGGGACCCCAACGCGAAGAATACAGAATCCCTTGTCCGCAGCCATCTCATCGCCGTCTCTCCCTCCGGTCTCCTCTCGTGCGTCGGCGGGAAGTGGACGACGTACCGCCAAATGGCTGAAGAAGCCGTCGATGAGGCCATCAAGACCTTTAACCTTAAGCCCAAGACGCGTACCCTCCCCGATATCAGTGGCGCGAATCTTCCCAGCTTTACCACAAACGGGACTTGCATTAGTCGGCACGTCCGGCTTCTCGGTAGCCACGGGTTCACTCTCGCTCTCGAGTCTCAGCTGATGGAAGCTCACAATGTCGACGCCAGCGTCGCGCACCATCTCGCAACAAATTACGGCGACCGTGCCTGGGCCCTGCTCGGCGTGGAGTCTACCCTCGCGAAGAATCGCCTTCTTCCTCAGTTGCCCTTCATCGAGGCTGAGATTATCCACGCTGTACGATCCGAGTCGGCATGCACTGTCGTCGACGCCATCGCACGACGAACGCGACTCTCGTTCCTCGACGTGGAGGGTGCATTGGAGGCCCTTCCTCGCATCATCGATATCATGGCCGATGAATTACTGTGGAATGGGGCGCGCAAGGAGAAGGAGTGGAACGACGCGGTGAGGTTCTTGGAGTCTATGGGGTTGGAACAGTCTGGGCTGGGTCTACGCAGAAGCAAGGCTGTAAAAGCTGGTGAACCGGCCAAGCCGGGACGGACTGTGTCGTGGTTGCCGCAGGATACGTTGTAACTTATAATCGACTGATCTGTGGGCTACTATTTTCCCTTGGTTTACTTAAGGACGTAGACTGATAGAGAGCCTCAGAATCTTCACTCATTTTCTTTACTATTCTCATATTAAACCATAGCTCCAGGGGAAGTTAGAATATAATAAGGCGGGCAATCGAGGAACGTGGAATGTTGAATTGAATCGTTATAGAAGAGGAAGGACAACAAACGAACTCTTAGAATCATTCAAGACACGCTTCTCACAAAACACCAGTCCTCCGGGTGATCTTGGGATATGAACGTTCAATTTTTTCTCAGCTTTGAGCATTGCACAGCCATCACATCTCCATTTCGCGGACACAACAAAGTCCCATCAAGCATGACTCTACACAGGTGAGTCTCGCGTGGTATGAACCAATCCCCTAGCAAGATATAGTGTTGATCAATCCTTCCATGACTTTGCCCCAGAACACTTACAGGTTCCGCCCTACTGCGGACTGATGGGGCAGAACCTAATATGGGCAGAGGTGCGACCCAGGTACACACCCACACATTTGTATCCAGAAACACTAGTCTCCTGCGAGGGAGAAAGGCCAGGGGTTCTCTAATTCCTGATGCGATTTCCGATGGAAATGTATCGCAAGGAATATCCTTCCCGTCAGAAAGTGTGGACTCTTCTGTCTCGGGCCTTGGGTGGATATCTGAAACCTGGAAAAGGACGTACTGATTCTCTATCTGCTCTAACCTAGATTGGGCGGCGACTTTGAGTAGAACATAGGGTGATTTGGAAGATGAAATCGGCCTGCCTATAGCGTACCGAGTCGCATTCGGGAGCTTGACTCCTGAGTCCGGAGCTTGCGGCGGCAGGCAATAGGTGTAAGCAGCCACCCTATCCAAGTCCTACCACGTAAAAGCTTGGATGTTCGTAGTGCTAAATCCAAGGACGTAGTTTGGTAATGCCGGGTGGCGCATCCACTCGGTCGTCACGGCCGCCTCGAAGGGGACGGACAGCACCAGTCGGCCATCCGATATATTCGCTATGTTTAAGAAGTGGCTCGTGATGACCAGAATCAGGCGACTCTCCAGGTGGAAAAGGAGGTTCTTAATGGGTCCTCTGTGCGAGGGGACAGGACTATGGAACTCCTGGTCCAGCTCCCACTCGTGACGGTTCTGGGGCGATTTCCACATCCTCTTGACGAAGAGCTCCCCGGATACGTCCAAAAATGCGACATAGCTTCCATCCTCACTCAACACCATCTTCTCCATTATCATGGAACCCCTAGGCCTCTCCAAGTTAGCAGTTTACTCTTCGGCAACCTCGTAGAGAGCGGCGACTCCATCTTCTGTCCCATGACTGCACGGGGAATTGCCGGGCTGGCAAGAAAGTGATACGACGCCATTGACTCTCAAGACGTTGTCGTTGGCACGTCGTGAGATTTTCGTTAGACTTCCTGGCTCGCTCGAGGTATCGCTGTTGTGCTTCGGGCACTCGGATTCCTTTGCGAGCCATATCAATGGGTCTGGGCTCCAAACGTTGCCGTACGGCCCCCGAATATCGTAGAGACACCTGGAGTCGGCGCTGAACGATAGATAGGTCACAGGGTCCGGTTTCGAGAGCTGGTATACGAGCGTAAGATCGGACGACAGGAAGACCTTCAGAGTCCCGACGCCGTCTCCCGTCGCGACGAGAGACCCATCCTTGCTGATAGTCAAGCTACTTGCACCAGCGTTGAATTTCACACTCGTATCCACGTCGTACGGATCCCATTTGAACAGTAACCCAGCCTGGGTCAATCCGAATACTTCGACATCGACGGGATGCCAGGCAAGTTTGTACACTTTCCCGCAGGTGGGCTCTTGGGCGGTCATGTCTGTCTCGCTCAGAATGTTGCATTGTCCCAGAGGCATTGGGGGTTCGAGCTCCCAGGCTGTTGCCAGATGGTCGCTATATCCGTACGCAATCATGTTGCCGTCGGGGCTCAGGGCCGAGCAAATTGGGAACTGCACCGTGATTCCATCCAGGCTCTCCTCTTCAACAGACGAATACAGCCCCCATTCGGTACAATCCTTATCGTCCAAAGAGAACGACCAAACGCAGTGATCCTCACTCCCGAGAAATACCCTTCTAGAATCCTCGGAAAAGACGAGAGTTTGTGGTGTAGGCAGTCTCGGTGGATTCGTCACCACTTTGACACACTCACCAGAGGTCGCATCCCACACCCGTGTCGTTTTGTCTCCGTAGCTGATCAGGAGATCTCCAGCCGTGTTAATTTCGATGCCGAGGATCCGCTCCGGATGGCTCAACCGCCTCAGCTCCTCAAAAGTAACAGCGTCGTAGAAAATAATGCAACCGCCATTTTCGATATTTGCTAGAATCGCGATATGACTGGGCGCGGAAAGCACTACGGAGCCAACCATGTCTTTATCCAGCGACAACCGAGCAAGGCAATCGTCCCATATGCTGTTAGCGAATCCGGATATGCTGAGTGACCTTGCCTCTTTTCGGCCGAATTGTTGGTAGATGATCGAGCTTGTCGGGCAGAAGGGCGGGATGAGCCTGAAAATCGAGTCGGGTCTTTGGACAAGATGTCGACCGAACTTGCCTACAATCTTGGTCAAGTCTGTTGCCCACCTCTCCAGCGAGTCGATTTTCTCAGCTAGGAAAACGGTTTTGCCGTCCAATCCTCTGAGCTTAAGTGCGACGTCGTTCAGGTATTGGGAGGCAAGGACGAGAACTCTGAGTTCCTTATCTGTGGCCGCGGCATAAATCCAGGCCAGGACATGGGGACTCAGAAGGAAATTAATTGCAGCTTCAAGTATACCGGCCTGAGAAACAGATCCGAGCGAGAAATGGACGAACCACGTCTTCATGGCGTAGTTGAGTAGGCCCGGTGGTTGATTTCGACTAATCCGTGATCGGAGACCTTTATCAGTGAGGCAGCGAATACACCTCAGAAAAAGGCTGTTGTTCGTGGTCACTGGCTCAATAAGGACATGTTGTACGGCTTGTCCTTCTCTAGTTAAATACTCTCGCGCTGTTTCGTGGATCAAAGACACCTTGTCTTCGACATCGATGACAACCAAGCCGCCGCAAAGTTGCCCGATTGTACGACGAATGTCAAGGAGGCCGTCCTGTTCTAGTGCGTCATCGAGTTCACCTAAAGTCAAGATCCGTCGAGAACATGTAACCCAGCCCAGTATACTCAGACCAAGCTGGCGGTCGCTCGCATTGGACTGAGAGTTGACTGTAGAACCCATTCTGTCGTAGAGCGCACTCATGCCAGAAGGCAGATCTCGGAGGGCATCCTCAATAGCGAGCTTGGTATAGCAAGTGTTGATCTTCTGCACGACTAGAGAAACCCAGAGAGAATTCCCTTGCGCACGTTGAAGCAGCTGCCCAGTAACCTCATCGCGGTAGGAACCTTCTATAGCGATATCCATCTCGCTCTCGACATACAACTTAATATCCTCCAGGTTCGCTTTCGCTTGGATGGTTTCCAGGTGAAGTTGCTTTGCAAGCCTCCGGAGCCCGGACGAAATCTCATGCGTTTCCCGGCTGACGAGGAGGATGCGGAGCGGAAGTTGAGCGAGGTGTAAGTCGGCGAGGAGTCGAACCAGCGATCCCGGATTTTCAGCTTCATCAACACCGTCAATAACGAGAAATATTCGGCGCGAAATGCGTAGTTGGAACAAGACTTTCTTGTATAGCGACTGCCAGATAGTCCAAGCATCTGCTGTTTTGAGATTGGTTGACGCAGTTTCCAGATTGCGGAGCTTATCCGCATATGCAGGGACGGAACGAGCGATTTGGCATGCCAGTGAACCCAGGACCATGCTCAGAGATCGCTTCTTTGGATTTGTGAAGCGAATGAAGAAGTAACTGCAGGGCAACGCGAGTTGGGCGAGGTGACTGATGATGAACGAAGTCAGGGCTGACTTTCCGCAGGCGGCGTTGCCATGGATCCAGAGAACTCGGGGACTGCTATGGGAGTCCTCGACCCAATTCGCGAATGCGGCGTGGTCAAGTATCCACGAACAAGTGCCAGAGGTCCATCGATCGCGGAAATAATTGTAGTCCATTTCGGGGGATTCCAGGGCAGACAGATTCTGCTCAAAACTCGCTAGCACTACTGCAGGGCTTGACATTACTGGCTCGATGGTCTCGGTATTATCGGTGCCTACAGACCGTTCAGCATGTCGAATCACTGATAGATATCAATGAAGCGTTTGGAATGCACGACCTTTCGCTTTGATATTACTTATCAACGCCACCAAGGCATTTCGGACCCTTATGTAACTTGGATCCTCTCGGCTCTCGTATTTACACACTTCGTGGTGATCTGCATCGAGAGGGCATGATATCTCACCGGGGTAACCCAACCTGGATGAGTCTTTTTCTAAAACCATCTACCCGTGGTCGCGTATTGTCAGTTAATGTGTGCTAATGGTTGAAAACAGGAAAGCTAATGTCAGTACTAACAACTCTTACTTTCTTTACTGCAGTTATCATAGACGTTGGCCGGGTTTCGTAAAAGGAAAAGATGTCTAGATTGGGGGCCACATGTCTGAAGTGCTCGTTAAGCCTTTCGAGTGCGTGAGAGTTGCTAGCGAGGTCTGAGATGAATTGCGTGGGACTCGCGACGAAGGATACTTGAAGAATACGATTAAGTGTTTCGGCGAGGTCGGTTCCGCGATGGGGAGTCGACAGAAAAATGATGGCCGATACGGCCCTGATTATGTGCTCATACGCAGGGTTGTGCTGCCCTAGGATGTATGCCTTTGAGATAGAGACTCCTCGTCAGTCCTAGTTCCCCGGTCGTCTACAAGAGAGTGAGATACCTCTTTTACAACTAGACCACCCATGGAATGGACCACAAAGATGATGGGTTTCTACGTCTAGTGTTATCGTTGAGCTCCTATGCAAACGCGACGGGTGACCTACTGCGCCGAATCCCAGTGCTTCATCTTCTTCCGCCGTGTCGTCTTGACCGTGCTTCATGCCATCAAGCAATTCCTCCGAAAAGTCTGAAATGGATTTCTTGTTGTTTCCTGAGCCAGGTTGGAAGTGCGCGTTGTAGCCAAAAGTCAAGATCCTGACGTCGCCAAGCCCGGGCTCTAATGGGAGGAATTTAAGAGGCCAAAAGAGTTTGGGGTCTTTGTTCTTGCACCACGTCGCCCGGCTATTTCCACCAAGCCCGTGAACAAACACGATGTCGGCCTTCCTCTCCCCTGGTGGCCGATAAACAACCTTTATGCCGAGGGGATCCGGGACTGTTTCTTGAACTGGAGATCCCAGCGTCCGTTAGTTGGAAATAATTCATGTGAGGTGCGGAGAAGTGCAGAAAGACGCACCATCCTTGCGAGATCGCCATCTCCTCCATCTTTCCCTCCCTCTTTTCCACATTCCAAGTTCTTCAAAAGCCAGCGCTAAGAAAAGGTCATGAATGTCTCGCGGTAACAAAGCGGCGAGATTGACAGAAGAGTCGAGGAGCACCGCAAGTCGGGGTACGAATTAATTTGTATCATTCCATGAATCTGGATCCCGTCCCCTCAGTGCTTGGAGCTGCATGATAATTATGCACGACCCATGCGCAGCGGCAACACTCGTGGCCCCATTCGCTCATGCGACAGCAAGGGGAGGTATTACTATTGACAAATCGCGATGGGCTTTTAAGGTCTAAGAATGGGGCAGGCATTCCTGGCATTTCTAGCATTCCTTACAGACCCTCGTATACGCGATATAAATGCTTCAAATGTCTAAGACTATCGTAGTTCTTATCCATGATTGTATCAGCCCGTTTGATATCATCTCACAGGTATCCGCAAAATCTATAGTCAAGAAAATGGCCACTCCTCCAATCGCGCCGAACCCGGGAGCTTCGCCAGAAGATCAGCATGCGTCGAAATATATCACGGAAACAGGTAGGGCAAGCACTAGCCGGTCCATCCACCGAAAAGGGTTAGAAATCGAGGCACAACCTATCAGTATCAAAGAACTACTGGCCCAGCTAGACGGCGTGTTTCCTATAGATCGAGCCGTCGTTGAGGAAGGTATAATCTCCGTACAGTAGCTCATTGAGACCCGAGGGGGCTGACTTGGTTCTGTTGCTATCGTTTCCCTCTGCAGCCTTGCCCAAGAACGCCACGTTTCTGTCAGCAGAGCATTTTGGGCTGAGCGCATACACCATTACTGGGAGGCTCATTGCTGTCGAGCCAGATGGCACTGAGAAAACGTACTTCCTGAAGGTAGGTTGATGTGTTGTCTCTGTTCCTCTCAGGCCCCCAAAAAGAGCAAGCCTAGTCTCACGCAGCTTATCAGGTGGCGTTCGAAGAACATGGGCGCATCATGCTTAACGGCGAATTTGTGTCGTCCAACATGATCTACAAGCTAATGCCAGACTTCATTCCTCAACCCTTCGGGTTTGGAACCTATAAATGGAAGGAACAAGACGCGTATTTCAACTTGTCAGAATTCGTTGACATGGACGTGACCAAGGAGCCGGATCCTGCAGAATTCACCGCTAGGCTAGCCAAGATGCACAAATCAAGTCAATCGCCCACCGGCAAGTTTGGATTCCCCGTCAAGACGTGCGATGGTAAAACGGCCCATACAGTGGACTGGGAAGAGAGCTGGTCAGTTTTCTTCCGCAAACTGTTTCTCGGCGTTTGCAAGCTTGACCTCGAAGCGAATGGACCCTGGCCTGAACTTGAACGTGCCACGGAACAGGTGGCGAGTAAAGTCATTCCTCGTCTGCTAGACAACTTGCGGACTCGTGAGGGAGACACAATCAAGCCGTGTATTATCCACGGCGATCTTTGGGAAGGAAATATGGGCGTAAACAACAAAACCGGCGTTACCTTGCTGTTCGATGCTGGCTCTTACTTTGCGCATAACGAGATGGAACTGGGACATTGGCGGTGCGAATTTAGCTCCGTGTTCCGAAAGAAAGAGTATACAGAGCACTACCTCAGAAACTATCCTGCTGCCCACCCCATCGACGAGTTTGATGACCGCAACAGGCTTTATAGTCTAAAGGGGGCCATCAACTACTCTGCTGGTCATCTAGGGAGTAGCTTGAGGAAAACGTATGGGCCCGATGAAGTCTAGACCCCCGAAACCCGATGCCAATGCTGACATCTGTTGTGATATCTAGGGCATATAACGATATGTGCTATCTGTGCGAAAAGTATGCTCCTATCGACGGGATTGATAAGTACGACCCCAGTATCGACCCCGCGATCACTGGAGCTTGTATTATCCCTCACCTGGACGAAGGACTCATTTAAAGATCGCAGATGACTGGGGGCCATTATTCGCAGAACTATGTGGCAACAGACGCGGCTTCAGTCTCGGCTAGAGTAACGAAAGGAATAATTTGAATTAAATGGATTTACATCTGGGGATATGTAGTTTCCAATCATCAATACATAAGCCATCAGCAATGTCACATTTAATAGTTCAACTTCCATCAGAAGCCCCGATCAATGGGTTTCCAGCTGTCATAACCTGCAGGAACTCCTTAGGTCCGTCGTCTGCAAAGAACATCTTACCACTCTGCAAACTCCTTGTAATCACATCAATAGCGTAAGAAAACATCTCCTTCTCATACGCGGCGATGGCCCCCTGCGTCACTCCCAATTCCTTGATCTTCTCCGCTAGGATGCACGAGTCGCGCATGGCGCAGTTGACTCCGTCGCCTACGAATGGAGTGGTGACGTGCGCCGCGTCGCCAATCAGCGTCGCATCCTGAGCTGGCTTCCAGTTCAAACGATCGGTGGGCATGTAATACATGAGCCAGGGGCGGAAGGGACCCTCGCTTTGCTGGATGATTTCTTGGAATTGCGGCGCGTATGAGCCGAAGTGCTGTTCTTGGAGCTGGAACTTCTTCGCGGCGTCGAAGTCGGACTGATTGACCGCATTGTTTGCAAAGTCTTCGGGGCCCTTTAGGCCAATGTCGATGCGGTAGTGGCCGCCTCCCTGACGACCGTTAAACATGTGCTTCCCGTCTCCCATGATGATCCTGGCTCCTTGGCCACCCATTGCTTCCATCTTGGGGTAGAATGTAGAATGGATTGGTTGGGTGGATCTTTGAGGTGATGAAGAACTGGCCCGAATACGTGGGCTGTGCGTCCGTAACCTGCATCATGTGTGTACGGAAGGGATCAGCTGCGCGAACATTACGTTAACTGGGAGTGTACCGTACCAGATGCCGAATCTTGCTCCAGGTCCCATAGGCTCCTACAACAAGCTTAAACCCCGACGCCGTGCTACCATCCGAAAACGTCAAGACGACTTCGCCACTCTTCTCGTCCCTGTGGGACTTAACCAGAGGCTTTGAGAACACAACCTTCTCCTTCGGGATAGCAGTCAGCAGTACCTTGCGGATCTGCCAACGGTCCATTTCCGGCGAATCCCGTCCTTCTCCGACAGAAAAGACCTTCTCACCGAGGTGGTTATAAAGCAGGTGGATCGTAGCGTCGCCGCCGCGCGAGTTCTTCTTGAACTCCTCGAAGACGCCGGCTTCGTGCATGGCGCGCTGTCCGCTGCCGACGTGAAGATCGAGACATCCTCCGCGCGGGTTGGTCTCCTTCGTAGACGATGTAGTCCTTGCCCTGCCTCTCGAGGAGGGCAGCCAGTGCTAGACCGGATGGGCCACCGCCGACGATTGCGATTTCTGGAGCCATTTAGTTCTTGAGAGTAATGTTGGCGATGAGAGAAGGTGGAAGATAGTGGAAAGAAAGTGTTTAAATGAAGAAGTGCAAGGTACTTCTGATTGGTCATGTGATTTGATGATTGGATACCAGAGTGCGTAAAAAGAGCAGTGATTCTCATATTAAATAGAAGGATGCATTAGGGGAGGGTATGTTTAGAAAGGATCATTACCCCATGGTGGCGGGCCGGTGACAGACAGCACGATGCGTTCAGCGGCAGTGGAATGCGGAGGCGGAAACGGAGTCGTGGATGAGAAAGCGCTAGGCGTGGCTCGGCATGGCTCGATATGGTCTAGATGGGTGGTGAAGGGTGGCGGCGAGGCGTGTCCCGCTGGATACTTCCGTAGTCTTGGAGACCGCACTAGTGTGGTGCGGGTCAAGCGTAACCTAAAGCCGCAGCCAAGTCCGGGATGCGGGGAAGATGCAGGACACGCACACCGCACGGAGCGGAGAAAAGGCGGAAGGGCAATGTTAGGTGGTATTGGATTCGAGTTACATGCGGCTCGCCCGGACAATCGGAGACGCACGCTGCAGACCTAGATGTTGGCTTTTGTCCTCGCTCTTCATCCCCTGTACTCAATGGTTGGCCCGGAGGAAAATGCGGGGGAACAGTCGCCTGGATGGATATCGACTCCCCCCTAGCTGTAGTTGGAGATTACTGGG
The DNA here is from genome assembly GCF_000732125.1 of Scedosporium apiospermum. Classification (NCBI taxonomy): domain Eukaryota; kingdom Fungi; phylum Ascomycota; class Sordariomycetes; order Microascales; family Microascaceae; genus Scedosporium; species Scedosporium apiospermum. The sequence goes on along the minus strand of NW_015971792.1, from coordinate 112,568 downwards.
ACAGAAGCAAACAAGCCTCCGGGATTGGAACGGCTGCCACGGCAACTACCACAGTATGCCTCAATATAAACTTCTAACTTTCTGTGAGTGATTATACTGGTTGTATGACGTTAGTAACACGTTAGATCGTTGTTGGTTGTTACAAACCGTTTCATAATTGCAGAAGCTGGACTACATGCAACTGATCAAACGATGGATAGGCTTCAGTAGGCAGGTAACTCTTGCTTGTTACTCGACTTAAGTTGTAGTTGTTCAATTGAATCATCCTAAGGCAAATGATAAAGCTCCCTCAACCTGTACGGACTGGGAAATAGCGAGGTATGATGCTAGATTGCTAGTGCGCCGGGGCCTTGAAGCAGATGGAGTTCTCCCACCGCGAGAGCCGTGGCCCAATCTCGGGCCTCTTCTTAATGCTTTCCTCGTCCTCACCGCTCTTCACCCTGCGGATCAAGTCCTCGACCACAATATCGACACCGATCGGGTTCCTAGCGTACTCCTCCGTTTCCATGAACCGCCGCGCCTCGCCAGCCGTCTTGAAGTTATCCACCTGGAGTTCAAACTCGTTGCCATCAGGGTCGAAGTAATACATGTTCGTGCTCATCCCGTGGTTCACCGGCCAATGAGGCGTGATGCCAAGGGCCTTCTTCGGCTCGTAGCTTGTCACAAGCTCCGCCAGGCTCTTGAGAGTGAAGGCGATGTGGTAGACGCCGGTGCCGACTTTCTTGTCGTTGACTGTGTGTTTAGGGTCCGAGACGATGACCAAGCGGTGATGCTCTTCATCGAAGGCGATGAAGGCTGCGTTCTTGTTGCGGAGGATGACCTGGCCTCCGAAGAAGTTGACATGCCATTGGACCATCTCCTCGAACTTGTCGGGCGTGGTGCGGATGCCGAAGTGGCCGATAGAAGAGGGACTGACGAGCTTCCTTGTGACGGGGGCAAGTTTATCGGAAGAAGAGGCAGTCATGGTAGGGGAGATAATATTATCAACTAAACAGATTTTTGTTAATGGTTTGTCGTTGATTTTTTCTAAGACGGATGGAGAGGCAATGACATTAATGCTTAAGGGACACAGAGTTCTAATATTACTCTTCTTTGAGATCAAGCGATGGATCGGGATGAATGTAACGGTTGATAACCCTAGGAAACAACTGGGGTAACAGAAAGAGACAGGCTTAGTTGTGATCCGAAACCCGCAATCAGTGTTTCCCGTCACAGGTCTATATACCAAAGCTACCAAAGGAGATAAGGTGGAGGTTGAACTCGAACTAGATGCGGGATTCCCGACAGCTTCATTCCCAATGGTCCTGGAGGTGAATCTCGCGCTAGTGTTCGACCGACGGCCCACAGTCACCCAAACGATAGCCTAGTTCATCTTCCCGCATGCCGTCTTTGATTCCCATTCTTGCCAGGTCTCTTTTGCTGCGGGCCACTTCGCCAGTGCACTGGTGTTCGCGTTTCAATTCTTCTCACTCGTTCCAAGTAAGAAGCCGTGATTCGCTCTGTTTTGTCCAGCCTTCACACTTCTGGCATATTGGGATATAACTCACAGCACACGAAACGAAGCAAAGCAAACGCCATGTCGCCTGGATATGAAACACTTAACCATCCCAGCATCGGCCTTATTCGAGGCATCAAAAACTTTCCCAATGTGAGTCAATACCTGGGTGTGCAATATGCAACACTAGAAGATCGCTTCGCTCGCGGCCAGATTCGACGAAAGTGTGGTGAAATTCTGGATGCTACAAAGTTTGGGTAAGAGAGTTCATTTTTGGCCCTTTTTGATCAGTCCTGAATGGCCTATTAACCAAGTCAACATCAACAGACCTATCCCCTTCAGCCCACCATCTGCCTGCGAGTGGGAGCATAAACTCTTGCAAAAACCCCTCCCATTCTCTCCATTCAGTGAATCTGGCACAGAATGCCTTACACTCAACATTTCCGCTCCGAGCCCCAGTGGCGCTACGGAGTTTTCAGTGATGGTGTTTGTCCACGGCGGCGCTTTCTCGACTGGAAGCAGCTCATATCCGCAGTATGATTTGGCCCGCATTACGAAGCTGAGCGTTTCTGTGGGTACGCGTTGTCGTCGGCATCAAGTGAATTGACGAAATTCATCACCTTCAACTGTAATTGATGCCTTCGAAAGCTTGTTTTACTGATACGGTCTCCCGTTGATCTTCTCAAGCTACCGTTTTGGGGCTCCTGGGTTCCTCCATTCCCAAGGCATGAAAGATGCTGGGTACCAACCGAACAATGGCCTTGACGATCAGCGCCTTGCATTGCTGTGGATCAAGGACAATGTTGCAGGCTTCGGCGGCGATCCTGAGCGAGTCACGTTGGTGGTCGAGAGCTCTGGTGCAGGTAAGAAGACAAGATGGGAAAAGGAGGAGGGAAACGCGGAGAACTTGGAGCGAGCAGAAGACTAACGGTTGAAATTTTCAAGCATCCGGGTGTTTCCACCTCCACTCCCCCGAACAATTGTTCCACCAGTTCATCTCCATGAGCGGGTCATCGGTGCAACGCCTGACGCTTGTTAGCCAGGCCGACGCATCGTACAACTCCGTGACGGAAGTGCTTGGAGCGAAGGAGCTATCACCCAAGGAACAAATCCGAACCCTTCTAGATGCTACAAGAGAAGACTATTCCGTTAAGATAGGACGTCGACTCCCCATCGGCCCCTTGGTCGATGGCATCAAGATCCCAACGTTGACATCTTACAAAGCGCTCGCCGATCCAGATGAGACGATCAGTCTGTTCCCGGGACTGCGTCAGTGTAAGAGAATTTTGATGGGCGACTGTCAAATGGATGTGAGTCTCTTTAACCGCCTCGAGCATCAGTATCGCACACATCCTCAGCAAGAATATATTGCAAATTTGCAATGCTAAAACCAACCCAGGGTATGGCCTTCAGTGCCCGCTTTGTAGGGAGAACAGACATCCTGCCAAAAACACTACAGCATTGCCTGACTGCAGTATTTGATCCCGTCAATCCGACCATTGCCACAGCTCTCATCAAGGCGTACCGGATCGATGCCGAGGCGACCTCGAACACCCGTAAGACCGTCGAGCTGGTGCTTAACTTTGCAAATGACGTGTTGTTCGCCCAGCCTGCTCGTGTGTTTAGCAGGGCTTGGTCCGTGGCCGCTGTCCCGGGGACTGAGGCATTCCTTTGCCATTTCAACTGCCCGAATCCTTGGGATGGACCGTGGAAGGGTTACGCCACGCACATCTTGGATATCGCCTTCGTCCTGCAAAACTACAACGAACACCTTTCTCCGGGGCAGGCCAAGTGTGCTGAACGGTATGCCAAGGACGTGATTGCCTTTGTCAACGGCGCGAGTCCTTGGGCACGGTACGATGAGAATGAAAGTGGTAGTGGCGCGATGGTCTACGACGCGGACGAGGAGGGGACAGAGGACAAGTCAAGGTTCGTCCCCGCCACTTCTGACGAGGCGGGAAAGGAAAGCAAGCGAAGGAATTTCCTTGAGCATATTCTCAAGGAAGAGTTATTTGACAAGCTGTTGGATGTTTGGCAAATGTTTGTCGCCAGCGGGAAGGACTAACTACCAAAATTTCTACCGCAAGCTTCGAAAATATACGAGGAGATGCGAAATGTAAGACGATAAATAGAATTGGCAATAATATGCCCTTCAGCTCCACTAAATCTAGTACCGTTAAATTTATATTGAAAGAGTAAATTCTGTCTTAAAATTAAAATCAAAAAGATCTGCTAAATGTATACACAATGGAATGGGGCAAAGAAAGTTGGGGGGGGAAGAAAGCAAGCAGGGCTACTAGAGGGGCAGAAGAGAGCAGAAGAGAGCAGAAGAGAGCAGAAGAGAGCAGAAGAGAGCAGAAGAGCAAGCAAGGTAGAAAGAAGAAAATGGAGAGAGAAAAAAGGGAAATAGGAATAGAGAGAAAATCATATATTGTAAAACAAGTCCTTGTACTTAAAAATGCTGGGTATGTGAATATTCTCCTATTCCTATTAGATGTGCCTTCTTTTGCAAACGATAGTTGATCCTATTGATGCGATTCTTCCTCCGCGTTATCACCGCTTGCCGCTTGCCGTTTGCCGCCTGCCATCACAGGCCACCAGAGCCAATACAAGTTGCGCTAATGCCTCGATACCAAACTGACTTCCTATGACGCCATGACGGGAGGTATTGTAAAGTAGTTTCCCAGGACCGGCTCTCAGACAACTACATCCAGCCAACATATAGAAACGGAATGACACGCTCAGCTCGACCAGGAAAACTGGAATCTGCTATTTACCCCTCATACCTGAAAATTTGCGGCTACTTTACTCTCACCATACATCAAGAATGCCGATCCCGTCGACCCAAAAGGCCGTAGTGGTCGAACAAGTCGGGGGCCCAGAGGTCCTCCAATACCGCACCGACTACCCCGTTCCCACCCCAGGAGAGGGCCAGGTTCTGGTGAAGAACACCCTATCTGGTATCAATTTCATCGACACTTATTTCCGTACTGGTTTGTACCCTTCGCCTAAGCCGGAAGTCCTCGGCCGCGCGGGCACGGGTGTCATTGTAGCACTCGGCCCCAACTCAGAGAAGCACGATTTCAAGGTCGGTGATAGGGTTGTGTGGCTGGGAAATGCAGCAGCACCCGTGGCTCAGATGATGAAACTGCCTGATGGCCTCTCCGACGTGGACGCCGTGGGCAGTTACCTGAGCGGTTTGACGGCGCTCGCACTTACTGAAGAGGCCTACCGGGTTGGACCTGGAGATTGCGTCCTCCTTCATGCGGCTGCCGGCAGCACAGGGATCCTGATGACGCAAATTCTCAAGACTCTAGGGGCCAAAGTCATCGGAACAGCCGGAGGCCCAGAGAAAGTGGCCTTCGTCAAGAGCCTCGGGGCAGGCCATGTCATCGATTATCGTAGCGAGGCCGGCAAAAACTGGGTGGACGAGGTGAAGCGCCTTACCAATCAGGAGGGAGTTGGTGTGTTTTACGACTCCGTCGGGAAGGAGACTTGGGAGGGGGATCGGGAAGTTGCAAAGAGGAAGGGCACGATTGTGTGGTTCGGCAATGCTAGCGGTCCAGTGCCGCCTCTCCCGTTGAAGTAAGGGCTTTTGCCATCCCCATCTCTGACGAGCTTTATTGACCTGATAAATTCCTAGTCTACTCTCCGCAAAATGCCTCAAGGTTGCCCGGCCGACTCTTTTCGGATACATTGCCACACGTGAGGAGTTTCAGCATTATGCTGACGAACTCTTCCGTCTGTTGCTATCCGGAAAGCTAAAAGTCAAGGTCCACGGGGTCTACAAGCTTGAAGAAGTACAGCGAGCCCACAAGGTAAGGAATCAACCGATGCCAATATCTCCCCAAACCAACCCCACGCTTACACGTTAAATTATCTTCAAAAAATAAAGGATCTGGAAAGCCGCAAGACTATGGGAAAGACACTACTCAGACACTAGAGGTGAGGGCTGAAATGGAAACCTTCTAGAATGGCGTAGCAGCAACAACATCGACACGAATGTTGTAGATGAGGGTTGGGGTTTTTCCTCGAAGATCTCGGGGCACGGAGATCAATGACACCGAGAGGCGAGAGAGATCATACTCCCTTGAGATATTCTGGCCTCTGGTAGGTGTTGGATACTTGGGTGTGGAAAACAAACACGACTCTGGGTCCCTGGATATGGGCCATCAAGAGGTAGGCTAGTATCGGGGTCCCATAATTAGAAACAAGGCAACCTGGAGACACCAACTCTTTCTCCGTTGGGAACAATCCTGATCGATCGTGAACGAAGAGGGGAGAAATCCGTGAAATAATTCACCAAACTCGAGCAGAACAGGGAATTTATTTCACGACTCACTACTCTAATTATTCATGGAAAACACGTTTCCCAGTTACCGAACTAGCTGTCTCAAATTACAATGATTCCTCTGGGCAATTTTCCAGCCGAAATATTCGGCCAGATCATAGATAACCTAGTCATCACGATAGGCATATCCAAAGTCGTACAGATGAGATTGGTAAACAGTAAGGCAGAGATTCTAAAAGCCCAGCCATTCCCAGTCCAACCTTCGAAGCCTAACCCAACTCACCTATGCACAGCTATTCAATGACACCATCGTCTCCGCCATCAGCAATGAACATGTCGTTGACATCTTCGACCCCGCAACCCCGACGCTAGTTGGTCGAATGTCGTCTTCCTTACTCGGCCAAATCCTGCTAAAAAGATCTTACGTATCTAAGGCGGCACGCGACCTAGATGGTTCACTTTATGCTATCGCCCTGGCGAACCGTACCCTAGACTCTCTAATAACCAGAGAAACGGAAGAAGAGCAGGCAAGCCGACATCGCCATGTGGCGGAGTAGGTCGCGAACACGTACCTATCTCGAGATGTGAAAATGTCGGATTGGGTTCTGGACGATCAACTAGTACTTTCGGGGGCGGTAATCCACGGAGGCTTGTCCCTTGTACGCAATTTTGTGGAAACGAAGCTACTATCTGACGCTCTCAACGACTGGACTGAGTATTTCGGGAGGCCACTGCATCTTGCAGCCGTATGGGGCCATACCGACGTAGTCCGCTATCTTTTGGCGCACGGGGCGAATCCGCGACTGCTCAATGAAACTAGAAAGAAGGTCGAGAACGTCGATAAGTATTATCCACGGGCAGGCGAGAAATACTATCCGCCGATATTACACTTGAGTACTGGGAAGTGAGATTTGACAAGATTCACCCCCGGTGCGGGATTGCGGGCGGCCGTGTCTAGTGGAAACGAGAAGCTTGTGAGCCTCCTCCTTCAGCGCGAAAACCGGGGGCCCGCGGCCCACGGCGAGTTCTGTCGTGCAGGACGACCAGATTGGAAATAACGTAAAGGACAAACCAGAGAACACAGGCACGGATCTTAGGATTGGGTAAAGGGATCTTTATCAAAGCTGTCAGTTATACTATAATCATCACATACATTAGCATAATTTCAGAGAAAATATGCATCGTAGTAATCGTCGTATGCGTAAAGCTACGATGTGGAGGCAGAGAGATTGACACATTGACACTGATTGACGAGCTTGGCCATACTCACCCCAGATTTTTCGTCCTCTGCAGATAAGTACTCGTTCCATAAGATAGAAGCCTTATCCGATAACTACCGATATCAGAAAACCTCCTATTCTCAGAAGCTTGCTAGCAGCATTGACTGAACTAGGGTCTCTTTTGGGTTAGCTTAAGATTGCATTCACCAACCACAAGTCTGGACTGGATCTCCTCCCGAACTCAGTCCCGCCGCGGGGCTAAGACGGATTTCCCGCCCAATCGCCGGGGACAAAGAGAGCCTATCGGATCCCACTGCGTGTTCCGTCCCCGCCCGACAGATAAGGGACCGAAAATAGGCAAAGGTAGCGTCGGAAGTATAGATAGAGTACAAGGTGTGGTGAGCAAGCTTCGGCTAGCAAGAAGATGATATCGGAGAGTCATACACGGTACGCACCGATCATATGAGTCTACATCCTGCGTCCTTGTTTCTTTTCTCAATATTTCTTACTGCATTTAAAGACCTCCTGTTCGAGACGAACTAAAAGCAGCGTAGCAGCAATTCGGCAATAACTATTTTTAGTCCTGATATTGTCTCAAGCCTCACAAGCCTCGTTTCGGCACTTTCAAGGTACAACTAGAATAGCTCTCATCTTGCGCTTCTATATTCATCCTTCAACCATGGAATCAATATCGTATGTTCCCCCGTCGCGTCTCTGTGATGAGGCCTATTTAGTATGGACATATATTCTAACATGCTCCCTACGAAAATCGGACTGTAGTCATCTCCCAAATCATGGTAGAGATGAGCTACGAACAAAGTTCACTGTGGCACTGTCGGAAATGTACAAATCGGAGGTGCCTCTCTATGGAGATCTCATCAAGATCGTCCGCAGGGTAGACGATTTAGTTCTGAGACAGCAAGGTCTCAAGCGGCAGGACCTACCCTTGCGACACGACCTTGAGCGTCACGGCGCAATAAGAGTCGGTTCAGATGAAGAAATGCGCATCATAAGGCGGTTGTTTGCCGTCCTCGGAATGCATCCGGTCGGGTACTACGACCTGACAATCGTTGATTTTCCCCTGCACGCGACGGCATTTCGTCCCATTTCCGAAGACTCCTTGGCGAGTAACCCGTTCAGAGTCTTTACATCTGTTCTTCGCAAAGACCTACTTTCCGAAGACACCCGGGATACGGTAGAGCGGATTCTCAAGAAGCGCTCCCTGTTCACGCCACGCCTCCTTGAGATCCTGGACGCTGCGGAAGCAAGTGGCAGCGTTAAGTCGGAAGATGCCGATGACTTTGTGGCAGAAAGTTTAAAGATCTTCAAATGGCATGGGCGGTCTACCGTATCGCTAAAGGACTACCTAAAGCTCAAGAAAGAGCATCCCATGATTGCCGATATTGTCTGCTTCCCAAGTGCGCACATCAACCACCTCACCCCGCGGACCCTCGACATCGACCTGGTACAAGAAGAAATGATCAAGCGGCACCTCCCGGCAAAGGACAGGATCGAAGGGCCACCCCGTCGAAAATGCCCCATTCTTCTTCGACAGACAAGCTTCAAAGCTTTGGAAGAACCGGTAAGTTTCCCTGGCATCGACGGGAGTCTGACTCCAGGTTCCCATACCGCACGGTTTGGTGAGATCGAGCAGCGTGGCGCGGCAGTGACCCGGAAAGGGCGCGAGCTCTATGACGAGCTCCTTAGATGCGCTACGCAACAAGCAGCGAGTGACGGATCTAATTTCGATGAGGCATGGGCCAAAGTATTCGAAGCTTACCCCGACGATTGGGACGAACTTCGAGCTCGCGGCCTGGTATATTTCCGTTACCGCCTGTCCGGTGATAGGCGGAATGGGACCAATGGGGTCCAGAATTCAAAGGATTTGCGTCCAGATATCGTCTCTGCAGAGGACCTTCTGTCAAGCGGAGTCCTCGAGTGCGAACCCATCACGTACGAGGACTTCTTACCCTTGTCGGCGGCTGGCATTTTCAAGTCTAACCTCGGCGAGGATGATTCGCAATCGCCGTCAATACGGGACACTCTTGGTAGCATATCGGACCTGGAAGAAATTCTTGGGTGTGAGATCGAGAGTCAGTTTGATGTGTATGACCGGCTGCAGCGGGAAAGCCTGGGCAGATGCGCCAAGAAACTGGGGCTGGAGGAGATTTTGATAGACTGAGTGATGTTTAATGGCACGAATAATCTAGGGACTTAATAGTTTGTTTGTCCAGAGGAGCACAACAGATTGTAATAACTGAGCAGAAGGTTTTTGATTAGATACCTACGTTGCTTTGATTTCACTCGGAGGGCGCATGATTTCAAGCTTCATTCTCACCTTCATCGCATTTCATGACGTGGCACCAAGTTGGCAGGCTGTCAGCCTGAGCTCCCGGAGTCAGACGGGCTGCTCTTCCGGCGTGCTTCCCCGTGGCTAGATTTACCTCCTTTAGAACTCCAACGCCAACCTCATGCTTTACCCCTTGTGTGTAGCAAATTTCTAGGTTTGGAATTATGCGGGCGATTATAACCGACCACACGAAGAACCCCCAACAACGTTCAATTAGCTCAGCATGGGTAAAGATTTCTTTCGGGATGTCCTAGAGGACGGAAGCCGGGAGCCGGGCTTTAATGATGACACGGATCAACTCGTCACGACCGCCAACTGCTGGTTGGACTCTTTTGGAGCATAATAGAAACCGGAGGACGCATTTTCTGCGCGTTTTACAATCTCTAGAGTAGTTTTCAAGGTTATAATAAACCGTCAAAATCATCAGCTCCGTCTCACTTTTGTAGTTCGGAACGACAAAGTAACCATAACTAAGCCGCGGCTGAAGCCTATCGGATTACTTCAAATGTACCTCTTACCGTCCAGCAGTCACAGTATCATTTCAGGGCCCCTTCACACCATTTTCTGCTAGTTCGAAGCTTCCAGGCCGACTAACTGGTCAACCAGACCAATCCGTCCAACACATTCCGGTGGTCATAGGGCACCATGCTCCGAGAGGATTAGCGCTGCAGGGCCAAGATTGCGGGGTACGTCAAGTTCCCCAGAAACAACCACCCCAGAGCCCAACCGAGCTCTTGCTAATGAGGGTTTCTCCATCTCCAGAATGAATTGTCCCTTCCTTATGTCGACTGGAATCGTCTTTGCCTCATCATCTCCAAGCTGACCTGGTTGGATCTCATCGAAGCCATCATGACCACTCCCTTAGTACCTCCCGCCAAGCGAGCGAGAGCGGATGACGACGAGTCTTCGTCCACATGGGGTAAGAAGCTCTCTCGGAAACGAGCCGCTCTCGCGTGCGAGGAATGCCGCAGTCGGAAGCGGCGATGCGACGGAGGATTCCCGGCATGCGGAGGTTGTGCCAAGCGCATGTCGACCTGCATTTACTCTTCGGATGTAGAGACGAGAGCGTGGAACGCTAGGTAAGCTCTGGAGGAGCTGTTTGCGAATAATTAAACATTGATTGCCGAAACACTCGAGATATGCTGATAATGGTTTCGAACTCGGCACGACTTGCAGCATGATACAGCTGCTTCGGAATCAATTGCAAGAGCTCGAAGCCGCCGAGCAGTCCAATCGAGCGCCCGCCGAAGGACCGGGTGCCCCTATCACTGAGAACCGCGAGACTTCGACACCTTCTCCCGCTCCGGAAGGGCGACGGAGTCAAAGCCCGAACTCCCTCCCTGCGACAAATAAAGAAGCACTTGATGACGGTGCCACAGACCTCCACGCAGCCACCGCACCTATTGAGATCATAGGACAGCCTACAGATCGCGACTCCTGTTGCCGACCCCCAAAAATCATCTTCTACCTATCTATCTCCTCGCGACTCACAGACAGGGACAGAAACCGCCGGCAGCGCCTCAGCGTCGCGGGATTACTTCGAACCACGAGGCTTCGAAAGGCTGATGAAGCCGCTGCACCCGGAAATCGACGTCGACTGCCTACGATCACCATCGTCAAATCGAAGCACCCAAGACAAAGCGAACGAGCGTTGTATGTGCGACAGCTTGCTGGACGCAGAGAAGTGGTGTTTGCCCCCACGCAGGGCCGCTGACAATCTCATCTCTCTCTACTTTACCCGAGTTCACCGCATGTATCCGATCCTGCACCGACCTACATTCCAGAAGCAGTATAGGCAACTGTGGTGTGAGTCTACATCCAATGACGACGGACCAGCCAATTGCTCCGGCCTGTGCAGGCAGAAGAGCTGCGGGAGGTTGCTTCCACTCGCCCTTCATGCCATCTTCGTGCTGGCAACTCTTTTCGGATCAGGAGACCTCGAACACAACGCCGCCAAGGCAGACGATTGCTTCCGCGATGTCCAGGGCTTGGACCTGCTAACGATGCTAAACGACAATGTTGGAATCTAGTTGATCCAGTTGGGCCTCCTGATGGGCTTTTACTTGCAGGCTACCGAGAGATTTTCCCAATGCTGGAATAATTCTAGCCTCACCATTCGCTTAGCTCGGAATATCGGGTTAAACCTTAGTCTTTGTGAGGCACGGCGAAGAGGGCTCGTTTCATTCCCGACTCAGCTTCAGTGTGAGATGCGGGCCCGCGTCTGGTATGGTTGTGTTCTACTAGAAAGGTACGTTTACTGTAAAGGGATTTGGACTTTTTAAGTGGAAAGAAGTGGAAGATCCTTTCATTGCCGGTTTCTGATTCGGCACCTTCCCTTTTTTGAAGCTAAAATTCTTTTACATTTCTGGTCGAAGTCAACTGTTGCTCACTCTTAGGCTAGGGAGGTTTCCATGTGCTTCGGACGCCGCTTAATTAAAATCGCAACCGATAAACATTCGGTAGATTTGCCTGCGCAATCGACGATGAACTCCTGGGTGACATCAAGGGAAAATGGAATTCCCAACCAAAGGATGTTCCAAGCTTGCTAGAAGCCTACATCCAAACCATCAAACTCTACAATATCCTAGGCCATGTTCTCGATGACGACGAGCCGTATGAATCCGCCTTTCATAGGAACGTGGGCAGGTCGTCGAATGAAGCAATCTTGGATTTCAACGCTCTACTCGACCTGGATACCGCGGCAATGAAGTGGAGGGATTCTCTACCGTCATATCTCCGCTTCGACCCGACCTCGACGGCCGACTTCGATGAGCCGCGGGACGAGTCTCTCGTGTCGGGACGGGCAAGCTATTTACGGATCTGATTTTTACAGACAGGCAAAACGATTGTACCTCAGGTACTTGCACGCACGCTTGCTCATCCAGCGACCTGCTCTTGATCTCCTTTTCCAAAGGCAAAATCGCAATAAAGTCGCCGCTCGGACAGAGCCGCCAGAGTTCCCGCCGCTACATGATTTGATGCTTCGGAATATAGCTCCTCAGTGCCTCCTTATTGCCCACAAAATGGTCGAGTCCCTTGATGCGGATATTCGTTCACGCGACTTGCTCGCTTGGTGGTACAACGTCAGATGTAAGTTTACGTGACCTATCCCGATGATACCTTGATAACCGAACTAAACATAACTCGCATTTTACCAGATTTACACAGCGCCGCCAGCACTCTATTCGTTGGTCAGCTCTCCGGTTGTTTCGACGGCAGCACGTCACCGGCTGCGTCATCGGCAGGCTTTGATCTGTATGTGCAGCTCCTTCGAGAGAGCGCAAAACGACTGTTGCCGGACCAGAGTTACCAGAAGCTGTCGCAAGTAAATGGGGCTAGCGGATCGAGATCCAAGGTCACCGCGCACGATACTGTCCGTCAACACCAACGCCCGAACACCTCGGGTCAACCGGACAGAGGCTTCTTCCCCCATTACGATGTGTCAACGTCGTCAGAACAACAACAGACAGAAGGAACAAACCACGGACCAAACGACAAACAAAAATCTTATCAGTTACAACGGCCAAGGTCACAGCAATGGGTGGCTGAGGACCTCGCCGGCATTGAGCTGGATGTTGAACTCGCAGGGGATGGAAGTTTTACTGGCGACTTGTGGAATATGGATTTGCCTCAATCTCCCACCTGGCTTCCCGGGCCTTTTATTCCTAATTGGGACACCTTTACTATGCCAATGGACTGAATGATGCCAACGAATTCAATGTGGAGCAGGGCCTGAGTTTCCCGTACCTGCATGTAATATCTCGATTCGAATAGTGAGACAAAGTGTAATATCACGAGATCTACAATATTTAATGAATTTGAACCATCCTCTGACTCGCACACACACGCACGCAAAGGCACACGCTAGAACTCTTGGGCTCTGATTGTTGCTTCCTTACCCTCTGGGGCATTTTGTGCTTCTTTTTCCTTTCTTATTGAAATAAGAAGACTAATTATAAGCCTTGTTTAGCCTTGTGAATGGCTTCCCCGGCCATTGTCCTCTGGCTGGCACAAACCTAGTAATACTCCCATCGTCAATGTAACCACTGGCGGAACCATAACACCGCGGCATTTTTCGCCCTCTCCATATCCTTTTTCTCGCCAGGCTTATTCGGATCGCCCCGAATAGAAAACCCACGCTCAAGCCCGGGGAAGTACTGATAATCATAGGCCACTCCTAACGTCGGTATGACGCGGTTGCTAAACGCCTTCAGCTCTTCGGTAAACTGCGGGTCAATTTCAGGAGCCAGAAGCTGGACCGGGACAGCGACATTTTCGATCTCATGGTGCTCCAACAGAGTAGGGTGGGCCGCCGAGATGCAGTCGACCAGTTCGTTGCCTTTGGCCGCAAGTTGGAATACGCCCCAGCCCCCGTAGCAAAAGCCCATGGCACCGGTGCGACGGTGCAGGGACTTTAGCTGCTTGGCGCATTCGAAGATCTCGGGCCGTCTTATGTCTTTGGCGTTCCGCCTGAGGAACGAAGGGAGATCCAGTTCTCCCCATCGGCTTTGATCACGGATGATATCCGCGGGGATCCTTTCCCCTCCGAAGCTACAAGGTGCGCGGGTCAGTTCAGTATCGATCCGTCGGCGCTCTGGAGAACCAGTCAAGGTCTCCCATCACTCACAAGTCGGGCACGTAAACTGTGGCATTGACCTCGGCAGCGTAATGATCCGCCAAGATTCGAACATTCTAAAATGTCCAACCGAAAAGGTCGTGGATGATCATGATTGCCACAGCATCGCTTGAACCAGAGACGTAGCAATCACGACCGGCAAGCTTCTCCTCTCGGCCTTTGGGCTCGGCATCCCACTGAAAACCTCCGATGCAGCAGTCACCCATGGTGGTAGAGACTTTTTCTTGGCGAGATGGATTAAGACGTGTAACTGGGGAAAACTGGGAGCGTGAGAGCAGTTAGAGCCTTACCGTTCAATACAGTGGTCTGGCAGAATCTCGAAAAATCGAGGTGGATATTTGAATTAATGCCACATGGTGTTATTGGAGCTCTCGGAAGGGCGGGGAATAGGGAGGAAACCGAAAACCTTCCCGGGCTGCCGGGACCGTTTGAGGTGACCTCGGAACTTTCCACCAGAGTCCGCCCAAAGTCCGCATCCCCCAGGCGCCCGGCACAGCAGCACAGGCAGCCTGAGAAGGAATATTCCGCGGCAGATCCGTGCTACAGTTCCGATATTTCTGTGTCGGGCGACTCTGCTGTCTAGTCGAAGTCGTGAAATACCTTGACAGTCATATGCGCTGATGCGTGAGCCGTTCCAGCGCATACCTTCACAGAGGTGCACATATTCCGTTGCGGTAATGGATAGCGCCAAGAATATCCCGAGGTTTGCGTCACGGCCCGTTGTGTATCCATGGTCTTATAATTAAGGCACCTTGACATTTCCTGGGGATAGTATCCTCTTCTCTGACCTAGAATTAATCCAGAAGCTCAGGAAGGATCCAGGGGCTTATCTAAAATACTTCAACCGGCCAACAGGATCGGAGATGTTGAGGCGTTTCAACGACGAGACAGTATCCGTCTGCTTCTTGCTTCTTGAAGCCTCTCGCCGGTATCTGCGAGTGGTTTGGAATGATGACATCTCCACCGCTATTGCTGTATTTAACATTATCTATCCTATTAATAAAGTACGAACCACATATCCCCTGGTTGACTCGGGAAGCAATCATCTGGTAAGTAGATAAAGGATTCCCCCACTAGGCGATATGACCCATCTGCTCTTTTCTCCTGCGGATCGAGACCATCTCCTTGTGGTTTCTGAGAAGCGGCTTCCACACCATCTCCCTTCTCTTCTTCCTCGTCCTCCTCCCATTCTTCTGCGACTGACGATTTCCGAAGGGTCAAGCACAAATTCCACTCCTTAACCCACACAATCACATCTCCCTCCCTCGATGCATCCGGCACGAGAGCAAAGTGCCCACACTCTGTGACGGCAAATTTCCGCCCGAGAGTATAGTCGACAAACGGTCTGTAAATTGCCGTTATGTTTGAGTCGGTATCCCCGAAAATGGAAATTCCCGTCTGTTTGGACTTTGGCACAGGCTTGGTCGCCTGCTGGTCGCCGTTGCCAGGTTTGTCTTCAGTTTTCGTCTCTTTGGATTTACTTCCACTGTACCTGCTCTTCTCTTCCTCCGTCGCTCGATATGTGGCATAGGACGGCATGATGTCGACGCGGACCATGTGTGCAAATATGGAGTTTGCGGAGCACTGCATCTTCCGAACAGATAGGTACAAAGAGATCATGTCCTCTACGTTCCCGACTTCATGGCTCTCCTTGCCGTCTTCTTCTTCACTCCGGGGACCACTTGGGGGTGGTGTTTGTGGAGAAAAGTCTGAGAGCGCGGAGGTTGACAGCCCCTCTGGAAGTTCGATCCACCGCCTCTGCCTGGCAATGTCATCATCTGTTGCCGGAGTTATTCCATCGTGGGTACGGTTTGCAAGTGTTGTTCGGAAAAAGGCATCGTCCAGTGCGACGCCACCAGAAGTATAGCAGGAATGCCCGTACTTCTGGCACAGAGCCATCGCGGCTTTGTAATTCCGTTTCCTTATGGCCATATCTTTCTTTGCCTGCCTCGTAGCATCAAGTTTACTACTCTCGACTGGGACCGACAGTTGGCTCAGGTGCGCAACCGTGCCTAATACAGCGGCTTTGATGTGTAATGAGTCTAAATCCCCCAGCCGCACCGTGAGATCATCCTTTCCGCCTCGGTCAGGATCATTGGTCGGTGTTTCTTTCCCGTCGGCTTTCTTCTCCGCTTCGTTTGCTTCCTCAGTGTGGAGATCCTCCTCAGCCTGAACGGGATCCGCTGCTTTCGGTCGATCATAAGGCAAGAGGTACGTTTCCGGATTCGCTGACCAGTCTACTACCCACGACGGTAGGCTCCTTAATAAATCGGAATGTCGTCTCTGTGCAACTCCTGCGAGGCGGATAAAGGAAGGAAGCTCCCCCTGCCGAACAAGATCTTTCGCAACATATGTATATACCATCTCAGGCGTAGTATTCGAGGAATAATCCGGGCGCATCAACTCATATTCCCACCCCTTCCCTTTCACTATACGATCCATCTTTCTCTGAATCAGCGTGAAATCTCTCATGAGGTTTTTAAGAAGACGCAGTCCACCTTGGCCGCGGCGTGAATCGAGCAGGAGCTGCCCACGCCGAGATGGCTCGAGGCCCTTGGCCGCCGAGAGTATATCGGCTATCGATCCCAGCGATTCGGTAAAGTCCTCAACAACCTGCGAGAATATTTCCCCTTTGTCACTAATTTCTCCAGTGGGTTTCGAGTCTTCCTTAGCCGTAAACTTGGGCCGGAAGAGAGGCGAATATCGCTCGTCGATTATGCCAAGGAACGCGAATACTTTGTCAACTGGGAGCGTAGCTTTGAACCTCAATGCAACCTTGAGCATGTCGCGGAGCTTCAGTGGGTCGCTGTCGTATTCCTGCAGGCGGATAGTTTGAAGGATGATAGCATTAAGAAGCATCTTGTTCTGAAGAAGCTCTTCATGGACACCTGAATGCAGCAGCATTGTTTGGACCTTCCCCATTGCATGTGTGAGCAGCCTCCAGGGAATCTCTAAACCGCCGCGGCATCGAATAACAGGATCATTGGACACTGCAACCTCTTGGACGATCCATGTGCGTTCAAACCACGGACTACAAAGAAGATTTCGGAACTCATCCCACCCCGAGTCTTTATCCCCCTTCAGCACGGCAAATTGCTCAATCTCAGTCACGCCGTTGAGTCGAGTGATGAAACTTAGTATCTTTCTCGAGTCAGGCTCGTTGCCCAGCCAGCATATCGTGGAATATGCCTCCTGAAAAACCTGCCTCATCATCCCGACCTGCAGAGCCTTTTCCTGATCGTCCGCCTGGTTAATGCAGATCGAATCGATCCAGAGATAAACGTGTTGACTCGGATCCCGTTTGGCCATGAGGAGACTGAAAATATTCTGGGACACTATGAAGGGAGCCCCGTTGATTAGGATCATTTCCTTCGCTCCCTGAGGCTGGCTCCAGCAGTGGGATACCGCAATATATCTGGGTGGGGTCTTGAGGTTGGCGTAAATCATATCGCAGCGGACGGTCGAGTTCTGGCGAATGGAAATTTGGGGACGGAGGCGTAGCAGCCGAATGGGCTTCTCTCCAGTGAGCGGTTTATATTCAAACCTCGCCTTGGAAGATGGCGAGACGTATGAAAGAAATAGGGCAGCGACGAGGAGAATCTGGAGTACTGGGAGCCAGTAAGTGGAAGAAATGGAAAAGCTAAAGATACTGGTCGCAATGGAGTCCTGCATCTCTCCAGCAATGGCCTCAATGAAGAAGATTGTTGCCACGAATGAGATGGTTCCTTTACGTTGTTGGAGCAAAATGTCGGATGGTGCGCCGCCTCGATGACGCAAAGCGAACTCGGCATGGGGAAACTGGTGGACGAGGATATAGATGGCGTATGAAACATAGGGCTCGATATCAGATATCGTCCATGCTATATAGCAGAAGATCCATTCAACGATCCAAATAATCTCGCCGTTCATATCGGGCATCGTCATAAATAGCCACACCACACATCGAATCCAGAAGGGAACGACCAGGCTTCCCAGCTTGGCGACTATTCCCATCCAGACGCCGTCCCAGCCTTCAGGGACAAACCCATTCACTGACCCGTCATCGTGGATGATCAGAAGGCACGGCACTGCTGGCCACAACGCCCTTAACCACTTTTCTGAGGGTCCGAATTGCATCTCTAGGGATTCCGTGAGAGTGGAGATGTCGAAAAAGTTGCGGAGAAGGACCATGGTGACGAGATACGTGGTGGTTGAGAAAACCCTTTCCTGGTAAATACTAGGGGTCACATCCCGCAGGAACAAGTCGATAGACCTTAAGATTCCGTAGACTTGGGTCGGGTGGATGAAGGGCCAGTACCACAGAGCCAGGACTCCAACCCAGATGATGGCATATATTTTATGCGCAAATGATCGGCCGCTGGAGATCATGAGCGCAAAGAATACCCATCGCAGGTTTTTGGGCAGGCCTTCGCCTATTATAAATACCATCAAGGCGGCCTTGAAGGCTGTTGACTTCCCCGTAGTCCAAAATTTGGTCTTCTTGCTGTCGTCATCGTCCTTTTTTCGGGCCTTGGACGAGGCTTTCGTGTCCTGGGACTGTTCTTGCGCGCTGCCAGACTCACTTCGCGCCATAGTGGTAATAATTTGGACTTCTCAAGACACAGAGATGATTTATCGTGATAAGCAGAGATAATAAACTATTACACCTAGTAGAGCGTAGGATGGGCTATGTTGGGATAAACAAAAGACATTTCAGCAGATCGTTGTTTGTGTCTCGAAAGTCGCGGGATATCGCGAGGTGCCGAAGAGCTGAAGAGCTGAAATGTCGGGTTTCTCCAGTAGGCAACACTCAAGCTCAGCCACTGAACAGAACCAATCAGCGAACGAGACCCCCGAGCGCGACGATTTGACCCAGGTTGTTTACTCCAATCTGAGACGGAAACACAGCCCTGGAAGAGAATATCTTTTTCGACTTTCATAGGTAAAGGCTAGCTCAGATGCCACGCGAACGAGCCTAGAATGAGCTCACTACTAGCATTGATGTGCCCACCGGATTCCCAAATTCCGGCCTACCTTACAGGCTACCATACAAATATTCCCGTGTAGGACAAGCGGAAGAAATCGCTGGCAACCATGGGCGGCCCTGGTTCTTACCCCCGTAACCACTTTCTACTAATGAACTCGATGCGATGTGGGAGGCCTCGATATAGAATTTCAGCGGCAGGCTCCCGACTCCTAGAGGAGAAAATACCCGCTCCCCACCCACAGCAGGAGACCAATCGAGGTGGTGAGATACGCGCCAATCCCATCATGCATTGCATAGTGGCTTGCACGTGTGCTGTGTGTGACCGAAGATCCAGGCTCCAACCTTTAGGCAATCAGATCAGCGAAAGAAGCAAAAACAGGGCAAGCAAGGGAAAAGTTTGCATCCCAAAGCTTGCATCTTCAGAAATCTCCTCTGCGTCGGCATCGAGATGGCTCCGGCTCAAGTTACCGTCGATTACTACGCCATTCTCGAGGTGGACCAGTCGGCGGACGAAGCGGCCATTCGGTCAAATTATAGGCGACTAGCAAAGCTACAACATCCAGACAAAAATCCCAACGACACCGAAGCTACGGCTCGGTTCCAAGCGGTAAGTGCATTCGCTGAGAGATCGAACGAGGATGGCTAGATGGCTAAATACTTACTTATATTTTCTCTTAGCTCTTAGCGGCGTACTCGACCCTCTCCGACGCGAGCGCCCGACATATTTACGACATCCAGTATGCAGGCATCAAAGCGAGCCGCGCCAGCACCACAAGCGGGAATACTAAAAACGGCCCGACCTCCCAATCAAACGATAAGAACGCCCATTCGGACGGTGCGTTTAACCAGTCGATAAGGGACCTTCAACAATCAATAAACAATTTGCGGAAGAACCATGCATCACTTCAGGTTCAAACGGACGCAGTCAAAAACGACCTCAGTCAAGCCGAAGCGGCACTCCGTAAACTGCGAGATGAGGAGCAGAAAGCAAAGGACGAAGATGTCAGACGAAATACCTGGCTTGGCTATTTCTTCATGGCGCGATTGTCAACCGAGGAGAAGGAAGCAAGGGAGCGGCGAGATGTCGAGCGTAGGGCGGCCCAGAGGGTACGGACTGCCGAAGTGGAGCGACTTCGGGCGCGGGTTACTGGCTTCGAGACCCGTTTGAGCAATATTACCAAGAGCATTGCGGAAAAGCAAACCGAAATATCTCGGGCTTGGGCGCGGGAAATGGCACGTCAGGCAGCCATGAAGCGAGAAGAAGAAGAGCGGAACCGAGCGAAGATGTGGGAGGAGCGACGGGCGAGGGAGGCCGAGAGAGAACGAAAAGAAGCCGAAGAGGCCGCGAGAAAATTGAGGGAATGGGCAGAACGACGGGCCCGGGAAGCAGAGAGAGAAGCAGCCGAGGCGGAGAGGATGTTCAAGGAATGGGAGCAGCGACAGGCTAGAGACGCCGAGAGAGAACGGAAACAAGCGGAAGAGACCGACAGAAAATTCAGGGAATGGGTGGAATCTCAAGTGAACGAGGGTGCCCAGCCTTCGCGGAAAAGAAATAAGAAGAAGAAACAGGAGAGCCAAGCTTGTTTACACAAGGGTTGGTGGACTCGCGAGTCGGGCCGTGCAGTCTGTCAGGAATGCAACAGCGTCATGCCGCGCTTCGCCTTCCGATGTCCCGGATGCCAGATGGTCGCGTGTGCTTCATGCCGTGAGGCCTTGAAGAGAAGGGCAAGCTGAAGTTTTCGTCCAAATAGCAGATGATGAATCCATGTATAGACGGAGAGGCTTTAGACTGTTTATATTCTCTGGGCATAATGATAATGACAGTTCCATAGTATCTTATGAGCTTGCGAAATGAAGTCTACCGCGTTTCCGTGTCTGAACACAAATCCTGTGACCATTCTCCTCCTTCAATCTCTCTCACCACCGTCGTCTTAGGCCGTAAGACCAAAATACTGCAAAGCCACACCAATGGCCAACACTCCAACCTTGACTCCCAGCCCAGCAAATGTCACCTCCGCAAAATGACTCGGACAATACGCGTCTCCCGCAGCCCCCAGAAGGTTCACCATAACCATCCACTTGCCCACAAAGCTCACAAAACTCAACAAGATGAAAAACCAAAACACGAATATTGCAAGCCCTTTTTTCCACGAGCTCGTAGTCTGGAACTTGACCTTGAAGTACCAAGCCAGAGGAAACACGTTCTTTAGTTCTCGCTCTTTGTCCTCCTTGTTCGCTTGCCATTCTAACTTCTTCTGTCGCCTTGTGTGGACGAGCTTCCAGACGAGTTCCCAGAGAACCCAGATTGGCGTCAAGGCCACGAAAGCGATCAAGCCGATGAGGATGACGAGGTTGATGCTGGCGAATTCTGCCAGTTTGCCGGACTTGAAGATGATGGCGAGGACGAAACAGAACTGGAAGGCTAAGCTGGAGGTGCCCCCGGTGCCATACGCGGGCGCCCAAGGCCCGGTGGCGAGTGTGAATCCTAGGGGAACCAGTCGCAGGTTATATCCGGAGTTGGAAGCCGGCATTGAGTTTGTAAGTGCAATATGAGGCGCGGCTAGGAAAAGACCCAACAAAGAAATGACGGCGTCTGTTGTGAGAACCTGAAAGCCCTCTCCCTTGCTGATGTACCAGCCAGCGACACCGGCAATCAACGGTGCCGCAGTCGGTTGCAACAGCTCCATGGCTCCGATCAAGAAGGCAGAGGTACCATCAAAGCTGCTTCTCTGAAGAACCACGGATGAGACGATGGGCTCACCCGAGCCGGAAGCCAAGCGGACGAGAAGCATGAGCCAGCTGAACCCGGACGTCGCGTACGTCTTGCTCAGCCACATCTTGACGGCCGTGCGGACGAGCTCGATGAGGATGGAAAGCCCGACTCCGACGAAGGACCAGGTTTTGCTGTTACATTCGTAGGATCCGCTGTAGATGAACATGGCCGGCGGCAGATATTGGAGTTTCTCGGTGGTCTCGACAGTGCAGGTTGCGACATCACTGAAAGGGCTTCTTGTAAGAGCATCGAGCATATTGGTGAGTTCTATTCAGGGTAAAATGGGGTTTTGTCAGTATAGATATGTTCTCGGGTGCTAGAAAGCACTGGATGGATGGACGAATGACAACGTACGCAATGTTGATAGACTCATACAGAGTGCCTATGCTGGAATTGTACTGAGGATCGTACGCCTGGCAGAAATTGACGAAGAAAGGAGCGGTGGCTTCTTCAAAAATCTACGCGCGAGTTGACAAAAGGTGATCAATCACCCCATTGGCACGACGCTTACAGGCAAGATGTCCACTGATGGCTCATCTCCAATCTCGAAAGTGACTCGTATCGGATCCCCAGGACCGTACCTCTTCGCGCTCTCTGCGAGTGGTCTCGGACGCATGAGAGGTTTCCCATTTTCCCACACTACGGCCGAGAATCCATTGGGAGCATCGGGGTATTGGGTGAATAGCTGATGGTATGTGCAGTTCGAGAATTGGTTGGCCACTTGCCATCGTTCCCATGGGAGGACTGCCCATCTTGATGTCTCGAGAGGGTCTATGTACTGGCTGCAGTTTGTTTTGACAGACTATGTTTGACAAGGTCAGATATTAGTGCAAGTCGAGGCCCTCCAATATAAATCAAGATTCTCAATCGATGGGAACATACGCTTTCAATAAAATCTTGATTCACATCACAAGTTGTAGGAGCCTTGGTAGCGTTGGCTGTTGGGACGGTCAAGGATCGTGATGTTCGTTGTCGTCCATGACGCTCCCGCCGTACAGAGCGGAGGCCACTTGAACCATAAGAGAGTGCAAGGGAGATATCAAAAATTGCGAGAAGGCATAAAAGAGCAACGACGGGTCGGAATACAGAGGCCATGGCTGATGTTGAGACAATAACAGGATTGGCGGCAAAGCAGAAAACAAGGAAAGGTCTCAGGACTTACACATCTCCATCGCAGGCTCATCACGATCTTATAACCCACAATTTTAGACTGCCCCTTTACCCCTTCAAGCCACCCCGTGCTCGATACTTCATTTTTCCCCTCTCAGGTAAAAGTCCTCGCTGCCTGTAGGGCTGAAGCCATATCTAATCATGCCATCTCGCCCCAGACGCATGCGCATACACATACCCCGGCAAGGCTCCGGATATCGAAACCAGCTGGACAATAGTAAACGCCATGAGACCAAGGATTCCATGGGAGCTATGCGCCCGCTGTTGGCACAACCCCCGGTAAAATGCCCGAGATGCGCAGGGATGCCTCGAGGAAAATAACCTTATTCGGCCGGCATGTCACCGCTGACATTTTCTCTCTAGGCAATTCGCCAGGTACCTGGGGGGGCTAGTGAAAATAATGCGGATGTGACTTGGTCTTATTCAGGAAATCTGCAGGTCCACCGCCTAATTTCCAATGCACGACTTGCATCTTCGAGGCCAATCCTATAATAACCGCTCCGCCATGGCATTACGCATCAAGGAATATCACGGGTGCATACGGCAGTTGTATGAAGTCTGTATGGGTTTGGTTGGGGTCTCCCGCATCGCCTTGCATATCAACCCTTTGACAGCTTGAGGCAGGCGACATCCAAGGTCGCACTGCTGATAAGAAAAGGACAAATGAATAAGTAGTACTATACCACAAAGAGAGAGAGAGAGAGAGAAAGGGTGAACGGGGGTTCATCTATACCTGAAGGAAGGCTTCGGAAATCTGGTGTTAGAGGATCCTAACGAGTACCACATCATTGTCACTAAACACAACAGTCGAGGTTGTCGATACCTTGCATGCCTGCCCTGGGTATCTCACTCTCTCATGGCTCTCTGTAAGTAGGTTAGGACGTTGGTAGTTTATGTTGCATATCAAGTTGTAGAGATGTAATACCCGCTATGGTCAGTCATCATGTTTTGATGCGCTACCGTAAAAATGCCCGCCAATGTAGAGAGCAAGCAGCGTCACTTTGCCTCAACAAGCCATGGAGGACCAACGATGCTCAACTGGTGAAAGCATTGTCCGCCCTCCTCCCCGCTCTCTTCCTGAGCTCCGTCACGCTCCGTTACCTGGACCATAAGAAACGAGGGTTGTCCTATTTTTCCCCCATCCGGCAAAGTACCCATCCTTGTTCGCAAGGCATTTCTCTGAAGTGATGCGTGCGCTAGTTTGAGGCGAGGTCCGACTTCCAGCCCATGACCATGACCCGAGAGGCAACGAAACGAGTGAAAGAGGCACTGCAAGTACCCTGGCCCTCCGAACCTACTCCCGTCGAATACGAGTCTCTACGGTGGTGAAAACGAGAGTGTAAGCTGACTGTTAACCCCATTTTTGGCCGACTAGTTGCGAAGGTGATTGCTGCGATCCACGACGGCAGAGTCAAACACAGTCGACGTGGATGACCGAACGAGTGAATATTCCTTCAAATTTGAGGTGAAGGCAGTTTGGGCCGTGATGGAATCCTGGAATCCTGTTTAGCGACAATCACATCCCCACTGCCCAGACCTACAGCTTCATGAGAACGAACGGCCGACTGGCGAAGAAAACAGGTACGAGAGTTCTCTATCGCTGCAACGTAACCACCTCGAGGTTTCATGACAGCGAGTACAAGTCCTTTACAAAACGCGTTGGAATATGGATGACCTGACCAACTTGGTTGTCAATAGACATATCGAATAACACCTAGCCAACGTCTCGAACCCCAACATACCACACCGACGACACGACCATAGTCGCAGCCATAAAGCAGACAAATGCATCTCTGGTATGAGGCAACCCTCCTATCCGCTCCAGTGTACTGAACCACACAGCCCCCGTAGCAGTAACCGCCTCGGCTACCATCTTAACCCAGAATGGCAGAGGATAATAGGCATACACTGCCGAAACAACACAACAAGCCATGGTCAAGATAATACACACGAACGTCTGCACCCACGGGTATACACTGCTCTCCGTTACCGGTACCTGTGCCTCCCCATCTCCAGCGGCCACAACACTGTCGCCCTCGTATTGATACTTGATTATCTCGCTCACGACAAATTCGTCGATGCATTTCCCGGCTTCCGGCAGACGCAGCACACACTCCACTATCCCGATATCCGCCGACGTTCCCTCCCGAAGCATCTTGGCAGCGAGGCTGATGATGCTGTGGCCGTATCTGGGCGAGTCGATAATTTTGCTCGGTGGGATCTCCGTGTGCGTCTGGCCAACGACGACGCGATCGAAAAACATCTCCTTAAAACGGCCAATAAGACGTGCTGACCACCGCTTCCTGATGGATACAATCGCTCGAAGAGACAGAGAAATGGTGACGGTGATGGATAACCACAGCATCCCGTGGCCGACTACACCCGACGGTGCATACCTCTCGGCTCTCAAGGAGCCATATACCCATCCAGCAATGATAAGGAGTGCCGCAGCTAGAGTTGGTACGAGAGCAGCTAGGAGTTGCCAAATCGTCATTCCAGGTGATATCATATCCCCCGCGTAGAGTGTACTCCCGTCTGAGGATTCGTAGTGCCAGCTGCTTTTGTCAAGGGCGATCAGCGAGGGCAAAGGGTCGTCCCCTTGGATATTTCCAGCCCCGAACGTTCCCAAGGTCGGATAAACTGCCAACAGCCATACGGCCAAGCCTCTACCGGCCGCGGCTCCCATCAGACCAACTGCGCAGCCCACAGTCAGTAGGGCTAGGATGTACATTCGGATGGCACAATCCATTTCGGAACCTCGACTGAGAGCAAACGGGCCGGTCCAAGGGCGCAGGCGAAGGAACGGAGACTCGGAGTGTCCTACAAGTGTGAAGATTCGAGACCAGGATGGGATGGCCTCACTCCGACCGGCAAGGAACGACGGGATCTCCGCAGCAAGGGTTGTACGCGTGGCCCGATCGTCCCGTCTATTCCATAGCTCACGCACGACTTCATTCATATGAACTTTCCCACCCGAAGCCAGCATTTCGATTGCAAACGAGATATCCTCCGTCCGAAGTGGATATGCGGGCGTTTCGTCGTCTTTGAATCGAGTCATGGCGACTTCGTCCGATTTCGGGCTCTTGATCCAGTGAATGTAGCCCTCTTCCCTGGCGTCCTCTGGGATTTGATGGCCTAGTATCAAGACCTCCCACTGGTCGCCGAATACCTCGATGAGAGCGGCAGTGCGGCGAGCGAGTTTCCTCAACTCCACGGGCGTGCGCCAGCAAATAATGGCAATTTCAGTTCGTAGGACACCATTTTCCCACCCGGAGTGTAAGAGCCAGTTCTGCCTGAGAATGACGTCGTATATCCGATTTGCCGTTGAAACTGTTCTGGCCAGGAATACGAGTGACGAGAGGGGATTATTTGTCTTGCCGCGGGTGCTGGCGCGCATCGCAATGACGACGGCGCCCCAGAAGGCTACGATTTGGGAGGACCATGCTGCCGTTGAGGAGACGGCGATGGACTGTGCGTTGGCGACTGCGTTAAGAGACAAGAAGGATAGCACCTTCAAATAAGTTGAGAACCTGGACATTGACAACGGGGCAGGTGTTCTTCGGAGATGCTTGGGGAACGAGGAGTAAAGTTGGGTGTCCCCCGAAGATATTTTATCATGCATCCGTGTCACCTGCACACTTCAGCTCCCCCTTTGTCTGCCTTGGGAGCAACGCAATGCAGGAGTGGGTGGCGGTGCATCGTGCATTAGCACCACCGACGAATCAGCAACCACAAGAATGGCATTCAAGGAGCAGATTTCCGGTGTGGTAAAAACGAGGCGGGCGCTCCAACTTCAAAACTGATTGCCTCTTTCGGGAACATAGAGAATGCGCGATATTGGTACATGTACTCTTCTCAAGTGCCCCTGCCGCATTGCAGCTCGGCTCCTGCCGCACCAGCGCGAGTCGGAATGTGACCCTTTACCATGGCTGAATCGGGTTCTACTCCCACTACTCCAAGCACCCGCTCCACGCTGTAATACATTTGCCTCGTCAGAGTACCCATGCTAAAAATAATCGTTTGTTGAATATGCCACTTTTGAATAACCTGAGGAAAACCAAGGGACCCAACCGTTTCCTGTCTTCTGTTCGTCTCGCCGTGTTGATGTGGCCCAGTTGGTAATTATGCCTGATTGTTTGACCACGCGACGGCTCCTTCAAGTACCTCCTTCTGCCGAGCTAGTCCTAGTCCGCAGATATGGTGGACTACGTGCACGGAAGAGCTTGACACCCAGGGGGCTGATACCCCTTCCGCGTCCAGGCCCAACTTAGAGCCTTCTCTAACCTGACCTCGAAGCATTTCGTAGTAACTAGTAAGCACCTCTTCGAGGACGTCTTTTCTCGAGCAGCGTTTTTGCTATTTTAGACCCCATCACCGCCATTACCTTCTTTGATATTAGCGCTGCTCGTGGCATTGATACCGAATTGGGCCTGGCCAAGGCTAAGGCTTGCTCTAACCTCAACCCCAGGCGATCGGTGACAGGTTCTGCCGACATGACGCGACGGGCCATCGCCGCGGGGATCCACAATCGACACCGGATGGGGACGAAGTCGGTATTCTAGAAACACGATTGCGGACTAAAAAGGACTACTTCCAGAAGTAGGGTGTGGGACACGATTATTTTCTCAATCGCCGGGAGATAAATACATGATAGCCTGTCTAAGCAGAGATGTTGCAAGATGGTTAAAGGGGGCGTTTGTTTTGAGAGAGATAATACAGAAGAATGTTCCCGATGCAATGGCGATTGGCGATATTCTAGTGGGCATTTGTAGATGCAGTGATGACATTCCGCTTTAGGTCTAGGTGTCCCCCGGACGCTGCCACTTTTTCAAGTACTGGACCCTTGTTTGAGAACAGATCATCCTTACATTCACTGCTCCTGTCGCCCCCAAGAATATAAAAGTATCTGGCTAACCTGGCCTCGCCCGTCGAGCCACGAGGCAGTGATTGGAAACCACATCTTGTCTAAGCTCACTCGCGAGAGTATTATTTTTCCCACTAAAATCGCGCAGCAGTACAGTCGAGGGCATGCTAGCAGCTACGGCAGTGGTCTGGCGAGCAATTGCATGGGGCCTGATATTTCTTTCGCTGGCTCATTTCTGCCAAAAACCAATTTCGTTTGACGGGGCCAATCCACGGACGGCCTTAACCGGTGGGAGTTTTGGGGCAATGGAGACGATCAGACGAGTGTACCGCTTTCTGGTCAATCTAGAGTGGACGGAGCAAGTCCAGCACAATTGCAAATTCTGCGATCGCGCAACCTTTACCAACATCCTCTACGAGGTAAGCTGACATTTGAAATCTGCTTCCCGACCACTGAGGTCCGCTCTGAACACATAAGCTGATGTCTAGTGCGTGCTGCACTTGAAGGACAACGATATTATTGCCTTTGAGAGCTACCGACCTGCAGGTCGACACCACTGGCTTATTCTACCAAAGGACCATGTTGTGCGAGACGTCGAGCACCTCAATGGTGATCACCTCGTTCTTTGTAAGAGCCTCACTAGATTAATTCCACTAATGTCTCGGGATTTATCAGTATATTAACTGGAAGTTTGTGTCAAAATCAGTGCAGGCCATGGATCGCGTGAAACATCATCTGATTAACGAAAAGTTTTCCGCAGCGCCTCGTGCGACCATCTTCTCGGGGTACCATCGCGGACGTCGACCGCTCATAGGAACGATCTACTATCCCGATATCATCTCTATCCATCATCTTCATCTACATGTCATTGTTCAACCTCACCCGATAGTGTGGCTTTCATCGTGGCTGCCTCTAATATGGAAGTCAGATGCCAAAGTGATGGAGGAAGTTCGTCGGTTGGTGTAAGGATCAGGGTCCCTGTCGACAAGGATTATCAAGAACATCTTCTCCCAGGTATTCAGAATCCCAGGCCTTCGTCCTTTCCATCGCTTCTTTTCCCTTTCCCTTCCTCATAGACTAGGTTTTATAGACCAACCAACGTGTTGCTGATACGTATCTCGCCTTCCTTGAGACGAAAGCCTGCACTAAGGCGAAGCTTGAATTGCTGGGAAAATTTGATGAAAGTTTGTAGAAGACAGGCGATTCGCGCATTGTTACAACTATGTTTACACTTTATCCGACGATTAATTCCCTCGACTAAAATCGAGATGCAAATCGACACGCAGCCCCCAATCCTCTCGTACACTCGTATCCGCCCACCGCTTGGTCCCCAGGAATCCCTTCGTTTCCGCCTCCAGTATCCCTCTATGCCAAATGCTTGCCATCTTGAAATACCCAACATCATCAGGATGCGTCCCATCAACCAAATCCCTCAGCTGCGGTCCGTCCGGCCCATGCATATCCACGAGAACAACCCTCTTCCCCTCGGCTACGCACCGCCTTGCGACTTCGCGATACTGCTCATTCACGCGAATCACCCTCGGCTCAACCGTCCCGCCTGCCGTCGAATTGACGAGCACGGTAGAAACGATCATGGTCGCGTCAGGACACAGCTTCCACAGCTCATCGAGCATGTGTCTCATCCGCTCGCCCGCCCCCTCGATGCCGTGGTTCTGGAGACAGTCGTTGGTACCAGCGTTGATGGTAAATATGTTTGGTTGGAATTCCGCGGCGGAGAGTTTCCCTCTCTCTTCGATCTGGTCGATCCTGTACCCTCTCCATCCTTCGTTGTCGTTGTTCTCCATCGTGCCGGCTTTGAGGGAGCCAACCATGCGGACGGTGTAGCCGTCGTTGACCAAGAGCTCGCGGAGGAACTTTCTGAAGCCGTTGCCGTCGGATGAGCCGCTACCATAGGTGATGGAGGCCCCGAGGGGCATCAGGCGTAGCGCCATGATTCTAATCAATGCGGGATGAGGAGAGACGAGGGGCTGTGTGATGATATGTCAACATCGGAAGGCTTCACAACCCCGCTGTGAATAGGTAACCGAGCACTCACCTTGTCAGTAGGGATACCGTAGCCTTCCTAAAATACAATTAAATACGGCTCGAGGATAATGAATATATAACATGGAGAAAGACTGATGGCTTGCACACCCCGCCTCGTCGCACAGGCCTTGTCTCAGCAATTGGATTAGTCATCAGTTTTCGAGCCAGTCCCAACTTGGAAAACTCGCACAAGATCAAATGATGAAAACTTGAGACCGTGTTTTGCTCTCCCAAGAGAGTTGGTATCGCGGAATCAATTAATATAGCTCTATAATCTATAATGCTTATCTGAACACGTCACTGAGTGTCTTTCATTACTGTCCTTCTCTATCGCTCTGCGCCTCGCTTCCTCCGTCAGACGAAGTATTCGACGTTGTTCTATTCACGCTGTCTACTTCAGAATACTCTGGCAGCGAATTTCCACCGTAACGATTCCGGAAACAGGGTTGGGTCCGCATGGCAGTTCGGTAGGTGGGGACTCGCTCCAGTCCAAATGTGCCATCTGGGTTAGCGATAATGCGCTCGGATCTATTCGGCGGCGATGGCGTACGGCTGCCTGGTTGCGGCTGGGAAGAGGTAGGTAACGGTTGAGCGGGAGACCCTTCTCGGTTGGGGGCAGTGTTCAGGGCAAATTGAACTCCCGCGTCGCTGTAGAGTGGGTCGAGTGCGTGTTCGCCATATCCAGGGGGCACGACATTGTCGCTCCAGACGTCATACATGCTGGCATCCTGTCCTACAGGATCTCCTTCTTGGTCCAGCTGGCTGGATGGAGATATAAATAGGTAGAGTTGGAGCTTTGTGGCAATCTGGGCACCGTCAGTTTCTTCCATCCTCACCCCAAAATAGTGTAATACTAGGGATCACTCACCTCGGACACGTGGCCGTCGGGGTTGTGTAGTAGGGTCTTCACCTCGACCCAATGCCGAGCCCTGATGCCGTGAACCTCCAAGTCCTGGACACAATCGCCCACACGAGTTGGCATCTGAAGGCTTTTACTCAGCACCCACCCCTCCTGGCTTAAACCATCAGGCGAGTCCTGCCAATCCTCCTCCTTTAGCTGAAAGGTCCATGTGGACACCTTACGCGCGACCTGGCGCTCTTTGGCTGGTAAGAAGGCTAATGTCGGCCCGTGATATTCTCGGGCCTCCATCAACGCCACCGTGACCTCTTCGATCTTGAGACCTTTTAGAAGAGGTGTGAATCTCATTTCGAGGGGTATTGAGCTACCCAGGGCGGCGGCTCTTGCGCCAAGAGAAATAGAGTAGTCGATCTTCCCAGCCCACGTGCTCTCCATTGTCGCGTCTTGCATGAGTTCCAGCACCGTGGGTGGAAATGTACGAAGTATCCGGAAGTGCTTCTGGGTGTGCAGAACACGTGCTAGCCCGCCCCTCGTGATTGTGGCCCTCAGCTTATAGGTGATGGATGCTTCGGGAATCCCTTCAACGGTCTCGGCGGTATCACCCGGGAGCACACATTCGAACGGCCACTCGTGATTTCCGGCAGGTAGAGTCGTGCTCTTTTCCCTCGATCCGGCAAACGACGGCCATTGGTGATCGAGCAGATCAATCTTTTGCCCTAACCGGCCTGGGCCCGTTCTCGTCCTCCTGAGGTACAAACGTAGTTAGATAGAGTAACCTTCACCTGGTAATCATTGTTTCTGGCCTTCTCTTTTTTTTTCCTTCGTTTCTTCATTTCTGTTGGCTCCGGGGGAGAAGTGAGGGGATTCTGTTTAGCATACCCACGGCGCAAGGTTCCCTTTAACTGGAGATGTATGCCCTCGACTCTTAAAGGCGCTTGCAAGCAAAGAACAAGAACACCCCGGAGCACCTGGCCTGGCGACTCATCTTCTCCGCCCAGAAACACAATTGTATCGCTTTCCAGCCTATTTCCCACATCACGTCAGAGACAGGGTCTAATAACATCGTTCGTGGTGTGGGAGGGGGTGTACCGAATTTCGAAAAGACTGTACGGGTGAAAGTGTGGTGCGTTGACAAGTTGCGGTGGCGGGACCGGGATCGGGATTGTTGGTAGGCGTGGTGCGAGGCGAGGGCCCTCGAGAGGGAGATTCAATCGTGGGAGGTGCTGCGGAGGGGGAAAAGGTAAACATCGGGGGATACGATTGTCGGAGGAAGGCATTCTATGCGTAGTCGTTTTGGCCGTGCGTGGAAGAGGGTATCATGAGAGGTGTAAATCCAGGAAAATCAGATAAATTCTCGTGGAGCAATTGACGGCGTCATCAGCACGTGAATATTTACTTATAAACAAAATATCCTTCATTCTTTTAAGGCTGAGCGGAGTCCGCTCCACCTTATTAGCGCCTGGACGGAGAACGGAGGCTCGCGCCATTTCCTAATAAGTCTGGTGATATGACGACGTGGCCCGTTCGGAATCGCCCCGGCGGCATCCCAGAAGGGCAAGTCCATGACAGCGCTGAGAGCGATATTAGGCTCGGAATTCGGAGGCCATACGAAGTACGGTCTTCAGCTGCTCCGTTCCAGCCAGTGACCAGTAAAAGAGCCTCAAAACGCGAGGAAACGGCGCCGGGGGAAACGGAGTCGGAAAGTCCCAAGATTTCTCCGAGTCCGCGGCGGGGCGGAGGCGGGGCGAAGGCAGATGCTGGACCTCGGCTCAACTCAAGTGACGTCGAGAAGCGTGAGGCGACTGAACTCGTACTTCGTATTCTATTGTTGATGGGGAATTCCTCTCGTTTAAGAGTTCGAACAGTATG
Organism: Scedosporium apiospermum; assembly: GCF_000732125.1. NCBI lineage: Eukaryota > Fungi > Ascomycota > Sordariomycetes > Microascales > Microascaceae > Scedosporium > Scedosporium apiospermum. The sequence continues at coordinate 80,029 of NW_015971792.1, read as the reverse complement.
CGCATTTCCATGATCTATTTCAAAGAGCAATGTGACATCAGGAACCTGGAAACTCGGGTATTTATGCCGCTTCGGAAAGTCCGACGTCGAATTTATGTGCGTCACTGGTCACATTTCGGGGTTGGAATCCTGTTCCCCTGGCGCTCCTTTTCGGCACACCTTCTGATCACTGACCAAATCCGGTTAAGACTTTCCCTCAGACTACGGCATTTGCCCGTCAGTGCACTCATGTCTCGAGAAGAAGTCTACACCATAATTCGAAATCCCAAGAATCCCCCGAAATGTGAGCGACCGCAGCATCTAGCGCCTTGGCAAGTTGCCGATTTAGTCTTGGTTACACGACCATAGCGTATCCTCTCCCGACATGACTGAAGAGAGCTTAATCGTATATTCACATGTCTCAAGACTCTTGCCAACATGTGATCACAAGATTTGGAAATTCGGCAAAAGACTCCGATGCGACGTTCAAACACTTTTAGAAGACAAGCGGCTCGTGACTTCGCAAGCTGGAAACCGGCACCGCAAGGATCAAAGGCCGTCTTTTGCTTCCTCTATGGAGGTAAGCTTGGCTGTATCCATTTCTCCAGACGGCATCTGGACTACTGCTGGAGTCTGAACCTTAAAGCTAGCCTTAGGTTAGCATCAAGTGGCACCTGCAGTGATCGAATACGCATCTTGGCCAAGTTCCTAGTTTAGCTCTCCGTGGCCCGAACGATAGTATGCTTGCAGAGGAATCCGAGTTACTTTGCCATTGAGCCCGGCCATACTCCACAGTAAGCAAGATTAAACTTCTCGGATGCCAGTTAACTCTAGCATCATACTCCACGAGTCAGTTGTGCTTTAGCCTTCACCCCCTTTCTAACCGTCTAGATACTAACTCCTAGTAACGCTATCACTACTCATGACATAAATGGACCTCTTCTTCCTATGGTATCAAACAAAGAAAGGTAAACCGCTTTACACGGGTAATCCAACACTGCAACATGCCAACACGCCTACTTCTCTTATCGGTATCCTCCGTACCCTCCCCACTGCTGCTGAACAGGAGGTTGTATCGCATGGGGCTGTATCGGCTGGATCGCCTCGGCCTGCAGCTTCTTCTTCTTCATGCGGTAAGACTTCCACCGGAAAACCACTCCGATTACCGTGGCTATGGCGCTGATACAGCCCACAGCTATTCCTGCAATTTCCCCCTTACTTAGTCCTCCGCCCGAAGAACTCTTCTCCTCGTTTGTCGCCTCTCCTGTCGGTGACGAAGAAGTTAGGGTGGGCGGTGGAGTAATGGAAGAACCGTCTGTGTTCTTTTTCGTTGTCGGGGACGAAGACGGAGAACCTCCTGGAACAAAAAAGTCACTCACGTGTTAACAACTACTGAGCAAATGCAAACCGGCCAAACACAGACACCAGAACGGCAACGACCAAAGGCGCGAAGGACACTCCGCTGTTTGGCCGCAGAAACGGAGAGCCCGAGCCCGCCGTTACCGTCACGGTCTCCGTGACAGTCGCCGTCGGCGGCGACGTGATAGTGATTGTCAACGCACCTGTCGGCGAGGGCGCCGTCACCTCCGCCTGCCGAGTGTACCCATTGCCCGTGCAGTAATCGTCGTAGATCTTCGTCGCGAGACTGATATCGTGCGCGTTCTGGCTGCAGCCGCGATTGACGCAGCTCGAGATGTAGAGATTGGCCTCTTGTTGTAGGTCAGGTCGGCAGAAGCAGTCGTTTTGGACTCGGAAGGTCGGGCACGAGATTTCCATGGCGATGGGGTAGCCGACGTCGTTGAACTGCACGAAGCAGCCGGCGGCGCAGTTGCGCTGTTGTTTGTAGGCATCGCTGCCGTCGATCGTGACGGGGCCGTCGGCGCCGAAGACCCCGACGGCGAGGAGCGGTAGCAGAGATAGGAGGAACATGTGATGCGATACGGTCAATCGGCCGCAGAGGTGAAATGGGGTCTTGAAGAAGCGAAAACAGGAGGGAGACGCGTGCCCATTTTTTTGCCCATCCCGCTTCCCCATGTCTTTCCTCTCCACCAGATTGCATCAGGACGAGTGGGGGGAGAGGATGGCCCAAGCGGAGATTGCAGTGTTACAGTTCCTGTCGAATGGGAGTAAGACGGGCGAACTTTAAGGATTAAAGGACACTCAAAATATCTCAATGTAACATTATCGAAGATCGTCTTCATTCACGATGGACCAATGGTAATTTTATAAATTATGAAGAGGATATTCTCGGCTCCTGCAGTCGGCGAGTTCTGGACCCCGGCGACTGGTCGCAGTTCCATCCTTGAGTTTAGGTATCCACAAGTTAAAGATATTAATATGACTGTCCAGCTTAACTATTTAACCAGGGATCGCTCATCAGTTCGTGGGCTGTTGGCCGATCCTCCGGCCTCCACTGAAGCGTCTTTCTGATCAAGGATAGAAATTGTTCTTTCTCGTCTCCTTCAAGAACATCTTCCTCCTCCTCGAGTGAACTACCCGCCACATCCTCGGGTTGCATCTTCAAGTTTCCTAAAAGACATTAGGCCGGGTTGCAAAAACCCCCAATAATTCTAGGAAAGATAAACTCACCGTCGTCATCAAAAAACTCCACGGAGTACTCGCTTCTCTCTAAGAAGTCTTTGGGCGGGTTCCCTAGGAGGGATACCATCCTCGCCAAATGGGCCGGTCTGGTAGCCTCTCGGCTGGGAAGTCGATTGTTGAAGAGATGCTTGCCCTCGAAAAGATCCCAGATCTGTTATTTCACGTATTCAGTACGTACGCCAATCTCATCTAGGGGGGCTGGGCTAGTCCTTACCATAAGACCAAGACTCCAGATATCTATCTTCTCTGTCCAGGGAATGTAGAGGATGATTTCTGGTGCTCGGTATAAATCTGGCATCACTTCGCCGATGAAGGGTCCGTCTCCCACTTTAGCCTCACCGAAGTCGCAGATGACAGGCTCCCCATCCTCGGGGATATCGAGGTCCCTTGACTGGTATATAATCCTATCACTCATGATTTTTCTTGGTGTAGGAGTGTCCCACTCCTCTTCGACAAGTTCATCCCAAACGTGCGGATTGTCTGTGGAGAGCATAATATTTCCTGGCTGAAGGTCTATGTAACCGTCAGAACACAAGGCGGGAATGAAAGAACATCACACAACATACCGGTGTGAACAACGTGGGCCACCTTGTGGAGGTAGTTGAGCCCAGGTAAGAGAGTTCGGATGAGGGGCTTCACTACGTCTCGAGGAATCTTGCCCCCGGCATAGAGACGAAGATCCTCCAGAGACATGCAAAGCGGCTTGTACACCAAGCAGACGTGGGGTCCGATGGTCCCCTGTAGCTCAAAGCTATCCCGGAAGGTTCGTATGAGATTCCGCCCAACTTCATTGCCCGTTAATGACCCGAGGTGCTGCAAGACCTTGCTTTCGTTATCTCCCTGTCGGTGTCCAGTTTCATAGACTTTGAGAGCTACGTAGATGTGCCTCCTTCTGGAATCAGCGTCGACAGTTCGCAAGTTCCATCTCATGGGCACATATATACATACCGAAGGTCTCGACATAACCAGACCGTCGAAACGGAGCCGAAGCCGAGCTTTACGAGAACCTGATATCTGGATTGGATAACCTCCCCAATTCGAACAGGATACCATTTCTCTGGATCAAACCAGGATAATGATTCCTCCTCCAACAGAACATCGTCACCATACACCTCGGCCTCTGTCTGGGGAAGTTGTCTTGGAGGAGAATCCCCGCCATCGCCTTCCGCCGCGAGATTAGATGTATTATTCGATTCCATGGGCAAAAGAGGTGATATTAAGAAAATATAGAAGAAGCGGGATTGAGCTGATTCTCGAGGTTTCACGGTCCTGTAAAATAAAGATAAAAAGAAGAAAAAAAAAAAGGAACGTGCTTCTTTTTGACGATGTCTGTCCTGCCAACTTCACTTTGATGAATACCGCACAGACCACTTGACATCCCAACTAAAGGAGGTCAGGCTATGGATCAAAGGCTCCGTGTGTATGAGATAGAATAGACTCGGAGCGTCTGAGAGGACTTGGTTCATCGAACTGAGGGGACCTCTGATTTCGTCCACAGTGGGATGCTTTTGAAAAGCGCGATTTATCCAAAGTTTACCCGTGTTCGTCTACTTCTGTCTCCCCGAGACATCACGCCTGGCAATGCTTGAAGCCCGATAAAGATGTCGCCCATGGCCACCCCTTTGAAGGGTTTCTGGCCAACGAAGACCGTAGAAGTGCGGCACGTCTGCTTACATGTCTACTACGCATACGTTGCATGCAAATTATATGAGCTCCAGATTCGTTGGAGGTCGATCCTCCATCGAGTTGGCCAATTACAGGAATCTCACATATGCAGTCTCATGTTGTGGGTGTTGTCCTCCCTGTTTCTGTGTGATTTGATCAAATGATGTAGGCGCCCATACGCCCCTCCACCCTAATGCTGTGAAACATCTATGAAGCAACGCCTTGGCCCAAGCCCCCTCACTTAGTCGACTGCAGATGATTTGACCAACGACTGCTCGCCACGCCTATCCACGCTGAATTGGTTTCTCTTTTGTACGCGTCGATCCCATGCTGTAAGCCGTAGGTCGTCCAATCGTGCAGGGCATCTTCTGGGCAGCGCAAGTCGGCACCTTGAATGAGAGAGAAGGGAGCAGGGTCGACGGCATTGCAGGCAAGGCTGCGTCCGGCAGATATAAGGACATAGATGAGTGCCCATCGAGTCTCCCCTTCCGTATCTCCATGTCTCCATCTTGCATAACCAGACAAAAGTTCTACCGACCACTAGTGTTATCCCATGCTAGTTCACTATTAGTCCCCTCTCTCCTCTGTCCTCCTGAGTTTGGTTGTCCCTCCTTATCCAAGTCATTTCTCGCACCAACTCTTTCAGTAGCATTGAAGAGTCCGCCGATACTAAAGTCCACTTCAGCGACCTCACCGAAGGGACCAAGTCAGCATTGAAGACAGCGCTCAAGTCGTTGAAGAGAGAGGTAATATTAGCCCGGAATTTCAGTCAGGATACATCTTTTCTGACCCTTGGTCTCACAGAGTCCGAAGGCGAAAAAAGTCGTCATCAAGTTTGGTCTTCCTTGCCCACCTCACAGATCTAACAGAGACTTATGAAGAATATCCAGAGGCCAGCCACACCAGTCTAGCACCGTACCCACCCACTCGAATGTCCTCTCCGTTCAAATAAAGGATGACCATGAGGGGTATTTGGGTTCCACCCATGTCGATGTTACCGATGGCACTGCGTACCCAAACTCCAAGTGGAAGAAAAATCTTGGAAAATGAGGGGGTCAGTGGTGGCAATGGAGGAGAAGCGGGGAGTCTGTTTGCGTCCCCCCGGCAGAAAACAAAAACAAAAAAAAAAAAAAAAAATTAAAAAAAAAAGTAATTAACATATTCTTTTAAAGGGAATCGGCCTGTTGCATGGCCGCATTTGTCAGGGTGTTTTTGAAGGAGTTGACTGAGGCTTCCTGATCGAAGTTTGTGAATACTCCTTAACTAGAATGACGATAGTACAAGACATGTAATTGGTAGCTCAGTGGCCTTTGCGCTATTGAATACTTGCACCGACAATCGCAACCCCAGAAGCTAGTCAGCTTCGTCACTACTACCCTCGACAGCCTGCCTTGGCCTGCCAGGCACTAGTATACTGGACGCCGAGGCAGCTTGTCAATAGCGAAAAGGGCTTTATACCCGAGGTTGAGAGTAGAGGCTGTCGTTGATCCTGTTAGAAGGGTAGTTGTAGTTTAACTGAACACGAAGAGCTCCATGATAGCTCAAGTGTATCGCTCATGGGATAGCACCATTGATGGAACGGGATAGGTATGCCATGTACCGAACGAGTAACTCTTTTTCTTGCAAGCAACGGGAGTGCACAATTCAGCTCACCGCATGGATGTCCTCGAATTATCGATCGTCTGAGGGTACTTAAGTGTTGAGCTTCCCCATATTCTCCACTAGTCTGTCCGTGGGGTAAAACGCGCCAAAGTCCTAGTGGACAATGTCCCAGTGCCGTGGATTCCGCGCCGGCGCTCACCTAGATCGATTCCTTAAGCTTGCCAACTTGGAGACTGAACCCCGGGGATATCCGAGGTGGCTGACATATTGAGGCTGAATCTAACAAGGCTAGGCGCAAATTGAATCAGCGGTTGCGTTTTATAGATATTGGAAAACAAAGATCGGCAGTCGCGTTAAAGTTGTCACATGGCCCAGGAGTCAGGAGTTTACTCGGTCTTGATGCGACCAGCTGCCGCAGTGAAGTCAACATCGGACGCCGAATCCTTGGGGCACTCCAGTTCTGTGAAGGAAGATGGCGACACAGGAATCGATATGCAAGACGTAGTAATTGAACGTTCCCAAGAGAGCTAGCATGTCATGGCCTGGAGAGATAGATGTCTTCACTCTGCAGGTCTGTTTTATCCCTCCCGGCGAGCAGGACGATTTGGTCTTGGTTGCGCGATTACCCACTAACGAAGTTCGTCAGTTTCTATCCGCCAGTTATACTAGTGCCCTCGGGTACGTATTGTTCCTCTCGATTCTCTTGACCAACTACGGAATGACCTTCGGTAAGTACCTGTTTGAGAAGAAGCGAAAAGAAAGTCGTTCCCTTCCTAACATAGCAATCCAGGAACGTCAAGCTCGGCGTCGTGGTCCCCATCCCTCGCCTTACCACCACGGCTACCCTATTCACATGCTGGGGCCACAGGTCTGATATTGTTGGCCGACGCGTCCTCTTCCTCCCCGGTACGACAACTCCCATCCCCTCAATCCTCCACCCACCGTCTAATTTCGGGAGTCCTTGAGATCTATCTTTATCTGCAGCTAATGGTTCGGGCTTTTCCGGGTGGTGAGGTTGTTGGTGGGTCATGACCGCCCCCGCCGTCTTTGCCTTCATCGGTATGCTGCTCTTCTACTTTCCCCTCCAAGCCCATAGTCGTCGGTTCAGAGGAATAACAGACTTTAGTAGGGAGAGGACGACTATGCCTGAACGTCGAGTGTAGTCCTAGATACTTTAATCAGCTGAATTATCGCGTTCTTCATATTTGGCGGCTATGAAGGCGTTTTGGAACCAACATTTCCTCTGGTTAATAGTTGAGCTGGTTTGGGAAGTTAGATCGCATGATCCCCAACGCTTTCTTCTTGAGGTTTCCCTCATTGGTGTCTTGTATTAACATGATCTAGCTTCGTATCACCCGCTGTTGCCGTCGCCTCGTTTTTATGGGCTTTTACGCCCTCAACATCCTCTTGTCTCCTATGTTATCAACGCTCTACACCACGGCCTCAAAGATCTCCAGTGTGACTACCAGATGGTCACACCTGTGAGAACTCTCCTCGGTGAATTTTTGTTTGTCCCGGTAACCAAGATGATCCAATTCTCCAAGTGGCAAGTTGCAGGCGCTGGCATCATACGGGACGCGTTACGGCGGCCATGGCGGCTTCGACGGCGGACTCAATGGTCATATCAACTGGATTTGTCGTCGTGGTGGGATTCGTCTTTGCGAGGCTACGCCTTATCGCGCAGCTGGCCATTACGTCGCAGCTGCCGCCGCCACATCTGTTGTAAGTATTATTAAACCATATCCAATCCCCGCGATCCTCGGAGCTCTTACCCAATGATCAGGTGGCACTTTATGAACATCACCGGCATGACGGTGTAGATTGTCCGCTGTCTCGCCCGAACAATCGGGTATACGTACTCCAGCTCCTTCAAGGTTGTATTCCCCGTGTCCATCGCGTTTAGCCCTTGGGCCGTCATCTATGCGATTTTCATTGGGAACTTTGGGACGGAGAAGGGTAATCACGTTGCAGTGGAGCGGAATGTTGGACATCGCGGAGAGGAATCGGAGAATGTCGTGGTGGTGTAAATGCAACGGGCGAGGGTGGAACTCTAAGGTTCTCGAGTGAGGATGGTCATGTTGGTGGAAAGTGAGGTGTGTCCATCGAGGCCGAGTCTTGCTTAATATTACCTTCAGTAGGTGTCTCTTGTCATCGCCAAGTAGGATTACTAGGAGGGGATGTGACAATTCCCGGACCTTTAACCATGGACTCTAGAGGTTTCCATGAAAATCTGTACAATTCCTTTAGACCATGAAAGACATTTACACCATCGAATCCGCTTACACCATAACAACCATATAAACCATGCAAACCATGAAAGCCTCGGAAACCATGGATATTGGATAATGATAGAATGCCTAGACAGATCGGCGACCTTAGCACCGAAAGTTCCTGCAAATTCATTCTGCCCTCCCAGAGATGATCAGCACCGGTGATGATCCTTGATCCGTTTTTCCCTCGTAACGTACAGCGTTTAGATGATTTGGGCATGCTTGTACCCGGTCAACGAGGGGCCGGAGAGACCAGGGAGTCTGGAAAGTAGATATCAGCCCCTTGAGTGTCGAAGCGAGAAAAGAAGCAATGAGTTTCCCCCCCAATCTCCAATCGGATTGGACGCCTGGCTTCATCCTCAACCAGCCACATTTCCGTATTGGGAATTTGTTGCATGAGCTGCTTTCCTCGGAAGCTCCATTCCCTTGGTCTGGGTCTCCGTCCTGTATTGTATATCTAGAGAAATCGCACCAAGGAAACTTCGCCGTCGGAGTCGAAGCAAATTTTTAAGGACCGAAGTCGTGTTACTATCTGCCAGGCGAGGTCGTAGGCAGCCGGAGCAATGTCTCGTCACTAACAAAGATACATGTCGAAAAGACTAAAAGTACACCACCTGAGAATATCTGCATGTTAAGGATGTTCACTTCTAGAATTCTTATCCCGTCCTATCGGATAAGAGCCGTCGCCGTCGCCGTCACCGTTGCCGTAGCGGCAGCCACGTTTGACCATGTTTGATTGCAGGCATTCTCTTCACTTGGGGCTGAAGATCGCGACCCCGGATAAATTAATCTCGCGGACCGAGACGACAAAAACGAGGCGACGATTGGATCCCGATTGGATCCAAGGCGCCACCTCCTTTTCGCATATCACCTGACTGGTGACCTGAAGCCGGTGTAACAATGCCGAAAAAAGACACAATTCCCCGCCTTGGAGGCGCAATAAATAGATTATGTGTCCTCGCGTCGCGTCGTTCGAGCTTGTCAAACAGAGATTGTTGCCTCGCGTTCCCACAGCGTCGGACGAATCTTGTCCATGAAGGCCAACTCTATCTCATAATACTCTTTCCCCCTGACTAGAGTGATAGAGTGAACTCGCCCGAGATGGCCGACGTCGAGTACGACACCATTCTTGGCAGAGCAAAGCAAGCCAAGGCTTATTACTCTGCCTGGGCTGAACGCATCGGAGATCTTAAATCAACCGACGAAACCTATGAAGAGGCCGTGCAGAAACTGCGAGATAAGATCGAACATGAAAGGGAAGGGATTACCGTTGGCCGCGACATCGATGAGATCAGGAGCGCCGTCGACCGCATGCTGAAGTACAACACACAGCTTAAAGAGCTCGAGATGACGCGCGAGTCGACTGCGGATGGCAGGAGAAAGACTCATAAGAGCCTCCTGGTGAAGGAACTTCGTGCTCTTCTCAAGGACTTGGCGGACATTGTCCGCGGATTGGCCTCGACTACGGACGTTCCCGAGATTCCCGACCAGGGACCCTCGGGTACTGCGGAATCTGGAGGTGCAAACGGAACTTCTGAGCCAAGGCGTGAGAGCAGGGCGGCTCCTGATACAGAAACCCCCGACGGCCCCTCTCAACCTTCTCAACAAACCGCGGATGCTCCGCCTGAGGAATCAGCCTCACTCCCCCCTCCTGATGGAGTCCCTTCCTCAGAGTCACAAACGAATGCAAATGACCCACCATCGACAGAGGCAACGCACTCCTCGAACCGGAGAAGCGCCACCAGGCGTGCAGCGTCCGATGCACGTGTATGCCTTTCCTAGTTACACTCCATGTTACTGAATTTTTATTTCTTCTGTTCACCTTTCTTTTTCTTCTTCTTTTTTTTTCTTCTCATCTTTTCGGCCATGCTTTACTGACTGCATAGCAGGACAAGGCGCGGAAGGGCACATTTTTACATACCACACCCACGCGCCCTGTAAAGCGCCGCCGGGTGGAGACGAACTACCAAGAGAACGGGGACGAGGAGCAGGATCCGCCCGAAGAAGGCTCGGGCCAACAACCCCCGAAGAAGAGACCGCCGATCGAATTCAAGGACGTCTACCAGGACGGCAAGGCCGAGTTCAGACACTTCATCATCGAGTATCCGCCTAATAGTAGCAAATTCTACATTTTCTACTGCGAGGAGCACGGGGTCCATTTCACGACAAATGCTCTTGTTGGCGCTGCTAAGCATCTCAACGGCGAGCAGCACAATAACCAGCGGAGATCTCACGAGAATGCTATCAAGACGTTAGGCTACGAGGTGTTGAACTGCACTACTGCCTTGGCGGAGATGAACAATGCGGCTCTCACCGAATCCATCCAGAATGGGACCTATACGGTCTTCAATCGAAACAAGCTACGACGCGCTGAAAAGGAAGCGTACGCTGCCTCGGGTGCTAATGTCATGCCGACGCCGCAAGGTTCGCTACGTGCTCGGAACAATGCGACCGAGACCGGCAGCGTGCCATCCCCAACTCCAGGAGCTTCGGAGCCTCCTCCCAAAACGCGGAAGCGGAAAAGCTTTGATGGAGTCTCGGAACCTCTCGTCGGCGAGGTATATTTCGGATGCTGGTCGAAGAACAGGTGGTTTGTAGTCCTTCTGCTGCCGCGAGGCGAGGCTTTCGGAGACCCTACTTTCGAAGATCTCAACCTGCCTGGTGGACTTATCAACACCGGCCTTCTGGGTGGCAAGATCCCTCGCTGCTATAAGTATTCGCCCGGTGCTACGGAGCTTCTTGGCTGGTCTGAGGGCTTCGGCGATGGCGGCCGCTCGGTGCTGGAAAGGCAGTTTCCCATCATATTCTTCGACAACAAAGAGTTCCCGAACAAATGCTCCGTTGGTTGGATGTCTACCAAGCAGCTCAGGCCGTTTGACTTGGATGATGATCTGGCTAGCAATACTCCCCAGTTGGATACTGTCCAGGAATACCTCTCTACCCGAAAGCCGTTGAATATTCTGAAGAGGCAGGGTGGACGAGGGGAGCCTGGTGAAGATGGCGGTGGAAATCCGAGCGAAGACGAAGAGGATGAAGTCGGTGAGGAAGAGCGAATGGACACAGATACGGGCGTTCGAGAGGGGGATGAAAAAGGAGGTCAGGACCGACTGCACGTAGAGGGAGATGGAAGCGCGGGCACAGGAAGTGGAGGACAAGGCGAAGCAAAAGAACAAGAGAGACATGTAGGGCAAGAAGATGGGCCTTCGGAACACCTTGAGGATTTCTTTGGTGGAAGTAGTAAGTTTCACCCCAATGGTTGTTTTGCTTGGCTGGAAAGCGACAGATCTGACGACATTGACTACTTCTAGGAGACAAGGGATCGCCCTTGAACATCCCACTGCCATCAGCATCGTCACGTGCTATCTTCCAATATTCTATTGATGATGATGAGGAGGAAGAGGAGGAGGGGGAGGACTTTGGCGATGACGACTTTACATTTACGACACAAAACCTCTCGTCTCCCTTGCAAAGTCCCAAAGGGCTGGCGAAGAACCAGCTGCAAGATCCCGAGACCATTGCTGGGCCCAGCGGCAACGCCCAGGATACATCCAACACTAGCGATTATGAGGAAAAGCCCATTTCGAGTACGGTGCCTGGAGGAAATACTTTCTCCGGCAATTCGTCCTACACTGTTCCCCCATCCGCGGTCGAAACGTTGAGACGCGAACAGGCCAAGATTATGCGCGAAGGGGGAGGCGTGCAATCTCCGGCGCCTGAGATCGCCTCGGGGCTTTCCGAGACAGCGTTCAGGGCGTTGCATATGGATAACACGCCGGGAGCCTCTGGGTCGGCGCAAGCACAAACACGGGTTCCGGACGCAAGAACAACGCAACAGCCTGTGCAACAACGCGTCTCCCCTCCAACTGCGAACGTGGACCAGAACCAGAACAGAGCTCGAGCGCCCGGCAGCGGCAAGAGTCCTAGAGTTGAAACGCCTCCTCTTACTCACATGCACGTTCCACCAACGCAACCTCCCCCGCGCACTCAGGAAACGTATTCGGCCTCAAACCCGGCCGCCTCTGTATGTTCATGCTGTGGCCCAACCCAGCAGTACCAGAGTCCACAAGCCCAATTCAAATCCCCGCCTTTGCTGTCTCCAAATCTGAACACGACTAACTTTCAGTCACCGGTGAAAATGCAGGCAACAACGGGATCTCGCGCCGGCCGGCCATCGCCTCAAGCTCCCCCCCAGCGGCCGGCTGAACACGTCTCTGAACAACAGCAGAGATTTGCCAATCCAGCCACAGGGGAACGGCCTTCAGACAGGACAGCTTCTTCTCCAAACGTTGGGCCACATCCTTCTTTTCAGTTCCAACCGGTGCAGCAACCGCTTGGATCAAACGGGCCCTGGTCGGGACCTCGGGCAGGTCCTTTAGCGGGAGCGGGGCCGACCGGTAATGCAACTCTGCCGAACCTCAACCCTACTAGTCATTCAGGTGGTGAATGGCCTCATTACATGCCGCATTCGAATGCGTATAATTATGGTGGACCACATGGATCGTGGAAGTAGAGTGATTCTGTCGCTGGCAAGATTGACCTGTATCGCGATTGGGAGTCGGAGCTTGCTTGAATTATTTCCTTGTTTTATTTCATGTTTTCATTCCTTTCATCGTAGTTTTTCCAACCCTTTTTCTTCTTCCACTTCGGTTTCTTTTCATTCCCTCTTGTGTTTGATACTGGGATTTTCATAATTTACAGATTCGCGCAGCTGGAAATGCTGTCCACATGCGGCCAAGATTTAGTTAACACTGCGAACCATTGACTCGCCATTGACAATGGCTGGCTCGGCCGTTGAATGTCCTGCTCCCAGCCAGGCTACCCCGAACGACCAATACCCATCTATATTTCTGAGGAAATATAAGGCCGTCCTCGGGGCGATGTGTATTTCTCTCGGGCCGTCGAAGTTGAACAAACTCGAGGATGTTTATAGCACCGAAGCTATATTCTCCCTACATGTTACGAAGGTAGTGATTTCAGTTCCGTTCGGTGTTCTGTTAGCCGTGCCACCACATGTACAACATAGAATTCCCTTCTCGCGGGGCACAAAGCCAGACCAGGCTGGTCCGTAGGGGTGAGAAGGCCATCCTACACCTTCCTGCAACATACCCTCGAGACCTTTAGTTTCACCACTCATCGCGCCACGGGGCCAGGGGACTTAGCTTTGAAGTTTAGTATAACGTCTCTGTTGCCAAGTCAACTTTCCCGAGTCAGGCTTAGATGCCTCTCTTAGGCCTCCCACCACTGATGAGTTCCGACCTAACTCGGACATAGCTAGTATCTGTGCAAGTGTTCCTCTATATCGAAATAGCCTCAACCGTTCCCCATCGTAACAGAGTGCCGTGCTACACTTCAGCCAGTGCTCCACTTTCTTTCACCTCACTGTTTCTAAATACTCATCTTAACCCGGAACAGTACAGGAACATAGCCAGAGCTATTACTTCCCTGATTGGGATTCGTTGCGGTCATGTTGTTACTTACAGAGTCTTGCTCTTGACACCCCTTTTCACTTCCCCGGACGCTTGGAACGCAACGTATTACTTCATGATTTAGTGGTAGATTAGCGAAGTAGAAAAACGAAGGTAACATGGGACCCTGGTGCAGCCAGTGGCTCACAACGAAGGAGGTCATTGGTCCCCCCAACACAGACATTCATGGGCTGAGCACAATGAGCGGACTGGAGCTACAACCAATAACATCCCACCGCCCACCACACCTTGCAGGACCAGGCACTCTCTGAGGCGGATTCAAGGTCACGACCCAATATTGCCATGTAATGGAAGTGAAACCCCTCCTTTCCGACTGGAAAGGATGTTTACCTTAGGCATTGGAATGCATTCAGCAGGCAGAATGGTTCCGGACCTGGTCGACTTCAAATTATCTGCCACATATCACCTTTCCTCACCATCGACTTCTAGCCAAAGTTGTGTGAAGCATATTATACCCGATCCAGTCGCGTTACTTAGGATTAAGAAACATTCGGCTTTAAGATCATATCGCGGCTAGGTCGAACCGGCTCTTCCAATGTCCGGCGCGACGTTTTCACATGAACCGTTGGAAGCGGGCCAATTCCGGCTCCTGATTCTGCAACCAAGTCGCAGCCAAGATGACTTGATCGAATGTGAGCTTTTCAACTGCTCTCTGGACAACCCCCCATCGTATGAAGCGTTGTCTTACGTTTGGGGCGACCCGCTCTCGACACGAGTAATTTCAATGCAAGGCTCGACTTTTCCGGTGACGGACAATCTCTACAGCGCGTTGCAAGCCCTGCGGCAAGTTGAAGGAAGCCGGACTCTGTGGGTCGATGCTATCTGCGTCAATCTAGCTGATATTGAGGAAAAAAACGACCAGGTCCTAAGAATGCCACAAATATTCTTCAGAGCCGACGGGGGCGTAGTGTACTTGGGTATTGCAACGGCTGCAACAGATCAATCAATGGACTACTTGATACAACTCGAGAAGCAGGAAGGCAAGACGGGAATCGTCCCGAAAATAGAATTTTCCGATCTCTCCGATAGAGATGGGGATGCAAGACTCGAAGGGTTGCGAGATATGTTGTCGCGCCCGTGGTTTCGGAAAGTGTGGGTGGCCCAGGAGATCGGTAATGCCCGTCCGCAGTTGTGTATTGTGGTTCCAAGGCTGTGTCGGGGGACACCATCGCTCGCGTGGTCGAAATATTGAGGATCAAGATAAACCCTATGGGGCAAGGGTTCTTAGACTTGATGCCGGGACCGGGAAGAGATCTCCGAGCGGATTCTAAATTCCAACTCTATGACCTTCTGCAGATGCTTCGCTACGGGGAAGCAACGGATCCACGAGATAAGGTCTTTGCAGCTTTGAATCTAGCAGCCGATAATTCCAAGAGGACCATCGTACCGGACTATTCCATGTCCCAAACAGCCCTAATTAAGAAAGTTCTTGCCAGCTTGTACTTCTGCGAGCTGGCGTGTGTTCCTATATCGCCATATCATACGATTGACGAATTCTTGGCCAACCTCGATCAGATTGACAACCACGTCGTGGAGAAGATTTTAGAGTCATCCAAGGAAATAGACCTAGAGTCTCTACTTCGATATGGATCTCACTATATCAATATCGACCACAATCTTATTGAAGCCGCAGGGCGAAACGAGACCCGGGGCAAAGAAATGGTGAGACTTCTTGTTGCGAAAATTGACCAAGATGGGAGAGCGTCCCCAACTCCATCAGTAGCGTCATCGGTTTGGTCAGACGTCTCTGCACCATCAACGAACACATCGTATCCACCCGAGGATGTTGAGATCTCTTTCTGGCATCTAGTGAAAATTCTGGGGACTCAGGACGCATTTTCTGATCTATGCCATCGAGGCTTTTCTCGGGACGACTTGAAGCCGGAAAGATTCGCCAATAATTTACGCCGCATGTTCAAGACCTTCGGCAGAAGTCTCTCAAATGAAGCACCATCTTATACTTGTCAGCTTGCGGCGAAGTTGATTCTCCGTGATTCTCGCCGCATGGCGGCGCAAATTCGGGCGAGATACGACCCTGAGTACCAACTCAGGCCGAGACAAACCCATCCCGGGGAAGCTTGCAGTCGATCTCGAGTTGAAGATTTCATTCGGCAGCTGAATTCGCAGCACACTGAGATGGCCGAACAATCTCCAGGCAACGACAGTGATTCGGAGGACGATTCCACTCCTAATTTGCCCGCGGAACCCGCCTTAGTCTCTTCACTTACTGAGGTTGAGGCTTTCATCCTATCTAGTCGGTCTTTCGAGACCCTGTTAAACTCCCTTACTGCGTTTTTGGAACCTCGGGGGGATCGTGGTGAGTCATCTCTTGCGGCAGTACCGAACGATGCAGGGGTCCAACCGGCTCCTCAGCGCCTCCAACGAATCGAATCAAATCAACCGTTATCAATGCCAGAAGAACAGCTTCTAGAACAACCCCCTGCACTTCTACCCGAGTTGGAATTATCGCGTGATTCGGTCGGGCTCCGGGTCTACGAGAGACTATCCAACTGGCTGACGAGGATAGAGAGACCCAAGGAGGGAGTTCATAGGATTCAATACACCTGCGTGAGTGTTCCTCAGGACCAATGTGGTTAATGCACGATATGTGGCTGATTATGATCGTAGGGCTGCGGCGAGCCTATGTTCGTTGATGTTAAGGAGCTGCGGCCTGGCGGGATCGAAAGGTTTCGCAATGAGCTTATGGCGCCGGTCGTTGGGCCGCAGGAGCGGGTACTGGTTGAATCCGGAGGCGGGGATCCTGGGCTGCCCAGAATTCCTCAACGAGCCTACGTTGCGGCTAGTTCCAGCAGCAGTGATGGGACTTCAAGCCTAAGCCTCGTCCCTGACGGAATAGGTCTTAGCGGGCAGTCTGGAGATTTCGAAATAGAAATTGATGGGCTGCAAAGAGCTCAACCGGGCGACAGTGGTTCGGAGCCTCTGTTCCTATTGCTCTGCATTAACACTCGAAACCTTACCAAACTGCTCCACGTGGATCTCAGGTACATTCAAAACGACCAGTATTTATTCGATGCCATTCGACGCAAGTACTGGGAGTCGAGGTAAATTCATTCCTGGCACTATGGGTTGCTCACGCCTCGGTGGTTAGCAGATCGAATCCCTACTGCGTGGCGGGAATGGCTTGGGACTCTCCACTTGCGCGTGCCACGAAGCGCTGAGTTTATCGAGGTTTGTTTGTTCCTTGGAACTCCCAAGAGGCAACCGTGTTTTGTTATTAACGTTGCATCAGTTCCGACTTGTGCCCTTTCACACCAGTATCTGCCCTGACAAAGTGAGGCCTGGGCTACCGCCTGTGGGGCAGGTTAAGGTGCAAAGGAACTACCTCTATGAACCCTTCCCAACCGATGTCGAAGTCCTCAGCATACCTAAATTCTCCCACCTCCTCAAGCCCGGCGCTCACCACTACGACTTCTGGCTGAAGACGATCCCAAAGAAGCTGCGTACGGAGCTAGTGTACCGGCCGGCAGTCGTCGGATGGGGCTTGATGGTTCACGAGGACTGGGACTGGGTTATCGTGCTCTCCAATTTCCTCGCGCTGATGATCATCTTCGGCATCGGTGTTGTGGTCTACGCTGCCTTGTCGCACGACCCATCGTCCGCATTTGGCTTCGGGGCCTATGGCATGGCTGTAGTCACACTCTTGATTACTATCAAGTACTGGGCATGGCAGGAGCGCGAAGTGTCGTGACATCAAACCGGGAAGAACGAGCATCAAAAGCTTTCCTTAATTACTGTAGAGTGGAAGTCGAGTTCTCAAGGGACTTCGCGGCAGTGCGGGCGGCGGATATAAAGTACATGTTGAGGCTAGCACTTCTTAAAATGGTGGATATTCCGAGCTATCAGAGTCTGGACGTTGATATTATAGCGTTCTCAGAGACTCGGGGGCCGGAGGTCTCGGCCCAATTCCATCCTCCGTGGCGTTCTTCTAATTTCCTTCCCCGTTCCGGGGTAATTTATTGGCAGTCTCTCGTCTCAACCACCAGTTACTCCTGCCCCGGGTCAAGTTGACATATGCATACGACGAAAATGAGATTGATGATGAAATTCCATCTTCGCTTAAGACACCAACTATTCCGACCACATGAGTTGCCGTGACCGACCACGCAACACTCTTCCAGCATATTCTGTTTCTCTCCGGCGGGGTTAATTCGTTGAGTACATCTCTATGAAGGAAGCGGAAGCGTCGAGGCCCCTAGGCTATGAATGATAAGGAGGCTAGGTTTGAGCGACTAACGTTTCGACGAAGAACCATTTGAAGATTTTATTTTTTCATTGTCCACCGTCTTGGACTCTTGGCTCGTCGATGACCGAATCTTGACAAAACCATCGTCGGCTTGATTGACGGACGTCAAAGCGCAACTCAATGCACACACGCTAACCCGTTATGCAAGTTCATGCAGCTTCTCCGGATTGTACGAGTCGTACACATGCCTCGACCTCGGCTCACAAAAGGGACCGATCTGCCGTCGCAGGTCTTTCGAATCTCGTCGTTTAGATTCTCCTCTCACTGCGTTCCCGATCGTGAAATCAAACGCATTTTAAAGGAATCATCTCAATCATGGCGCAAAAGCCATCTCTCGCTACCAGCGATTGGCTTAACCTGGCCAAAACCTTGGCGATCACAAGTATGGCCGCCATTTAGCAGGACAAGTTTGTTGTGTATGCTCTGCTAACAACTACAATAGCTGCGACTTTGGTCCTATCCTCAGTCACTGCTCCATTTCGAGGCACAAGCGGCGCCTCGACTTACAAGAGACATGTCATCTACACTGTTATGAAGGCCTTTACTCGAAACGCGAGCGTTCGAGGAACCCAGTAGGTTACAGGCTTCGCTTTAACTTGGTTGACCCCCTAACCACTGACGTCAATAGAGCGTTATCTCCCACCACCGTAGAGGCGTATCAAAAATTTGTCAAGAGCAAGTCCCTGACTCCAGATGTTGTGGATCTGTCAGAAGGCGCCAAGGGATGCTGGCTTGGTGACAAGGGTAAAGGCACGGTTCTTCTTTGGTTCCACGGCGGTGGCTACGCTTTAATGGCGAATGCAGGTCATTTCCAGCTGGGCTGGGACTTGATCCAGAGCGCACGGGAAAAGGGCCGGGACCTGAGCTGCTTTTATCTTCAATATGGTAGGGTTTTAGTTTTATAGTTTTTTTCCTTTCCTGGAGTTCCCGAGGTTTCACTTGCTGATGTGGCCTACTAGACGTGGCTCCGGGTGCGACGTATCCGACGCAACTCAAGCAGGCAGTTGCCGCCATAAACCATCTCATAGAAGTTGAAAGTGTTCCGTTATCTCGGGTAATACTACATTCCCACCGACTAGTATTCGAGGGGCGAGCAGTTTCTAACGGTGACCCGCAGATTATACTTGGGGGCGACTCTGCTGGCGGTAATCTTTCCCTGGCTGTCTTGTCGCACATCTCACATCCACACCCCGAGGCCTCTCCCGTGCACAACAAAGACCGCTTTAAGGGCGTTGTCCTAGTCTCACCATGGGTGACATTCGACCAAACTGCCTCGTCCATGAAGTCAAACGCAGGAAAAGACCTTCTCGACCTTGTTACTCTCCGGAAATGGTCCGATAATTTCATGGCCGGCACTGATCTGGATTTCTACAACACCCCTTTGACCGCTGGGGAAGACTGGTGGGAAGGTATTGCCGCGTCTGAAATTGCTGTGATAGCCGGCGGTGACGAAATATTCGTTGATGATATCCGCTGCTTCGTCGAAAAGCTCAAGGTACAAAGAATATCTTTATTCTCTTATAATGTGTT
The DNA here is from genome assembly GCF_000732125.1 of Scedosporium apiospermum. Lineage (NCBI taxonomy): Eukaryota > Fungi > Ascomycota > Sordariomycetes > Microascales > Microascaceae > Scedosporium > Scedosporium apiospermum. Next base: position 60,632 of record NW_015971792.1, on the reverse strand, counting down.
TCCATTTTGTGCTAATGAACTATTAGAAACATCAAGAGGGTAAATTTACGTACGTTGAGATCAAAGGAGAAGCGCATGATGCTCCGATTCTTGACTACATGTTTAAACTCTCTCATGGCGAGCAGAAGCGGGCTATTGATACATGGATACTCGAACGTGTCTAGTTACCGTTCGTCGGGCCACAGGTGCAGCATGCATCACGACCTTCCGTGTGAAACCTTCCAATCAACTGTCATACTAAAAGCCATGGTCCATCGAAGAACAGATAAATGATATCGCAGCCTAGAGCTCTGAGTAAATAGAAAACTGTATGAACCTAAAACTATGCCGTCAATCCATGTGAGTTTTGCTGACCGGTATAGAAATCCCTCCATCTTCCAAATCCATGGTCTTTGATTTTCTCGTATTCTTTTTTGAGGATAGCAGGGATCGAAAGGGAGGGGTGACTTCGTTTTTGTGTGTGTGGTGAGTTGGACTTGTATTCTTGGTCCCCCTTTCAATTTTCTTTGGGTTGCCATTCGCTTCCTTTGCGGATTTCCTCGTCCGATTTGAGGGGGTTGTTGCCTTGGACCCAGGGGACGGAGGCGGTCCAGTGTAGGGAGAAGTGTTCTCCTTGTTGTACGTAGTTCCGCTGATCGGTGTGGGAGAAGGACCCAAGATACTTTCGATCTCGGCATTAATTCCAGGCTTAGGGCTCCTCGAAGAAGATGTGAAGTCTCCCTCTCCCTGCCATGGCTTGCCTTCCTCTTCATTATGGCTAACGTGGTCTCGCAACTCGAGCTCATGGTTGTTGGCTACCTCTGCGGTACTTTCCGAAGATAGCACAATCGCCGCATCTTGATGATCTTGGCGGAGACTCTCATGTATAGCCTCTTCCCTCGGCACAACATCACGCGACTGGCGTTTCTTCTTCCGCCGCTGGTTGCGTGATGTGGAGCGAGTTTCCGGGTGTCGCGAGTCTCGATAACGACCATCTTCGGCTTATCGATATTCATGCCAGGGAACCACTGACCACGCAATATTTCCGTCTTCGATAATTGGTTGCATTAATCTTCTCCCAAGAGATTTGCATTTTCATTCTCAGCTGGATCTCATCCTGATTTTATTCGCCAATGTAAGTGCCATCTCCCTCGAGTCAGGTTTTCTTACCATGTACTGCCATAGTTGGACGCCTCATTACCGGATTCGTATTCTAGCGTGCTGTCTCGCGTCTCGGGTTTCGAGATTAGTAGATGGGTATGGGTTATCATCGGACGAACCATATACAGCTTTCGGCCCGAAATCTTCGCTTTAACGCAGCCTATAAGTAAACAGGCGGAATGCTCGCCCAACATCTTCTCCTGACTGTTCGTCGTCCACCCTAGATGCTGAGGGAACCGTCGGCGGCTTTGCAGCAAAACACTGATGGGGACGAGGCGCTGCGAGTCCTCCTCTTGCGGGGTTTCTTTCACCTCCTTGATCTGCGACGCAGCGTCTGTATTTTCTTCTGTGCTACAGGTCGCCTCCTCTGGACCTTCCTCGTAGTATTTTCGCGGAGAATCTGCCGTCTGGTCTACTGGATCACCTCCAGCCATTCGAGCTCGGCTTCCGCCCGCTGTACTCAGACCTTGTTAAACTTCTCCGTTTTACCTCCACTGCCTACTCAACTTTCTTTCCAGAATCCACAGCCTCGTTTTTGGGTGTCTCTACGTTCGGTGGTCTTTTGTGCGTTGGCTACATGTACCACCTTTGAATTTCAGTCCATGTTTAATATTTATTACGCCAATAGATGCAGGTTCCGTTTTTGATAAATGTAATATTGTAATGCACACGCCTCGGCATAAAAATTCATAATAGTTCTGAATCTTCAAATGTCATCCCTGACGCAGGGGCTGAGAGTCCAGATTGAGCCTAGGAAAGTGGCACAAGGGTCGCACCCAGTCCAGCCCGGAGACTGGTTTATACACTTCGCCTGCAAGGGCCTGTGCTCATCGCCTGCAGTAGCGTGGAGGAGCTCCCCAATAAGAAGTACATGCAATATGCAATCGGAAGACCGGTCTTCCTCGTAACGCTATTACCCCCAGCAGTTTGATATTTCCCGTGGGAAGGAATGGTCAAGGTGGAAGAGGATAACCGATCGTTTAACCTCGGAACTTAAAGCTACGAAGCACAGCCCCCCCTATTTTTGACATAATGCAATTATGGCATTTGAGGCTTAAAAAAAGAGGTGGAACACGGGCCTTCCATCGCAACCTCTAACCCTCCATCTGCCATCTGCCACATCACCCCAAAAAGCGGCGACGGTACGACAGCCGTCACTATTCAACAATACCCTTGAAGTTCTTTGAAGCCTAGTGTTAGAGTACGGGGCGAGGAGCACAGCCGCCAGGAGGGGAGGGCCTGGCTTAGTACATAACCTCTTCATCTCAAATGGGCGATGTCAATATCGACGCCTATAATAACTGGGGCTCTGCTGTCTCGCACGGCTGCTAGTGAGACAAAGAAGGTACTCTATATAGTGCGTCTTCCTTTCATTTATATATAAATTCTAATCTTCACAAAATGTCAGAAAAATACGGTTGGCACCAACATGCTTAGCGGCTTCGATGTACTTCAATTATCTGACACGATGATCGCGCTATCACCTAATTCCGTTGGCAAACCTCAACCCTTCTCCTTTTCTTCTGTTATTTTTAGATTTTTTCCACATCCGAATAACAGCATAATACATATCCACGTTTAGGAAGCATACCCCATTTGTACATGGCTGTGTTAGCCTGGGTCCTGAATCCTGACTGTGGATTCAAGCCGCCATCACGTTGCTAGAATTTATAGATTCCTACCGCAATAGAAAATTGCTTTTTCCTTGCGTAGCACCCAGTGGCACTGCCTGTGATAGCGACTTTAGTCTCTGGGATTCCTGCCATTGACTCCCGTCTCCTCTGTTGGTAGGAGCCGCAGTGACCCTGGGCGAGGCCGGTGACAATACGACAGGGACTAAAGAGAACGGGTCATGGGATGTTGGAATAAAAGTAGCAATAGTTTTGACTCCATCCTCGTTTCCGTTCCCATATCAGCGCAGTTTCCTAGAATTCACCTCCTGCTATCTAAGTTACTTCGAAGGCCTGATATTTCGATGCCAACATTCCATCCACCGCATTGTTTAACTTAGTATCACTTGAAAACGGCCAATTCTGATCACGGGTCCACGATACTTCTAAAGTTGTTAGCAACGTACCCTTTAAGTCCAGGACAATGAGCAGAACTGCCATGAATGTGGGGTCTGGGATCCAGGCCATCCACGACGGAAGCGGTGATATCAATGTCCACCAGAACAACCCCACACCACTAGAGGAAAGGGAGAGGAGTACAATCCCTGGGATTGTGGGGCCTGGGATGCACCTCATCCACAGCGGGGAGGGTGGTATCACAGCCATCCAGAATCCAGGTGCGGTCCATATCAACAACTACATTGTCATCCAGAATCACGGTGAGCTCTTTTCCCGTTTTCGACGGGCGGTGGGACAAACAAGTGCTAAGTGACTGTTGTATAGGTTTTGCATCGTCTCTGTTGAAGAGACTTGTTAATTCCGGTCCGTCTCAATGGTTGCAAGAGCTATGCAGTGCGTTTTCTTCTTTCCATCGCCCTTCGTTGTAATTAGGTTTCACTATTAACTAATTTTGGAAAATCCAACGCAGGCATCGATGTACTCCAATGGCCCCGGGTCCTTAGGCGTGTTCTGCCTCCGTGGAATGCTGAAGATTGGAAGCCGTGGCTCGGCCGGATCTGTTCAGCCCCGTGTACCACACGGGCCGATCCCTGAGGCAATGAAACATGCAGAAACTGGTGAAATCTTCGGTCTGTGGAGAGTGGAGACAGCTGTACCTCAGTATGACAGACGAAGAAGAACGATTGAGCCAGTACCAGTGATCGGAACCATCTGTTGAGCTGTGCTAGCAGCTGTAGTTGAAGCTGGAACATCATGCAGCATTTTGGGAAATTGCGCTTCAACGGAATAGAACTGGATAGAGGGCTTGGATCCAGAGGAGTGTCTTGGCTTTTTCACTGGGGCGGCCAATAGAGTGTACAGTCGTGTTGTGTTTGATGGATAGGTAATATCAAAGATCCACCTATGACCAACTTAACCCTTTCGCAGGGGCCATTTGAGCCAATATTTGAACACCACCGCACAGCGACCGCAACAGCCAGGGTGGGTGGTGATCTGAAGAGCTTGGAGGAGGAATACTGCCCATATAAACTATTACGGGTTTTTACATTCTGCAATAACCTAGTTTATCTTTCAAGACTCCTTAGTAGCCAATCCAGGTACAAACTACACCTTTACCCATAATCTACACTCGCCATACCAATACCATGGAGACTGTTTGGCAGCGTCGCTTACTCCATATTCTCCCCGAGATCTCCTCACGGCCCCATTCATTCCCTTCCTCCCTGCCAAATCCTATATTACTTTTCCTTCAGCTCTCGTCGCTCTCATAAATCTCGTATCTAATGCTTTGATTGGTCTCCCCAAAATCTGCAGGCACTAGGTCCTCTTACTTGCTTATTCTTTTTGTATCTTCAGGCCAGTGCCGTGAACTGCCACTAGCAGCGTTATTAGACAGCATATTCGCACGACAGTCTCCAGCCAACACTCGATAAGAATATTCTGGTTAGGATGTCCATATAATAGGTAGATTGGTTATCTCTTTCTAATTCCAATGGTACTGATTTTCTGCAGTCTAACCATCTAAATGCTATCACCTAAGAAGTTCTCTAGTACAACAACTTTTATTTATACGTCGGGCGAGATGTACCTAGCCTCTGTACATGTATGCCATCGCTCTATACAGAGGCTTCGACGATCACCGCAAGTGATCGGATCAGAAGTGATTGGAGTAGAGACTTCGATCTATTTCGCTCCTCCCTTCCAAATTTCGAACAAAATCCGGGGTGCCGACTTCCCCGACATAAGCCACATTGTCGCAGCACTGATAATCCTCGCCTCGATGTCCGCTTTCGTCCACCAGCACTTCCCCAGTTGCCTTCCCGGACCGTTATTAAGGGTGTCCCCTGTCTGACTCTGTTGGAGAATGAATGTGATGGATGGTACCCCCGGGTACGCTGATGCCGCTGCCGGTCGTCATATTTATATTCCCTTGTCCGTTATGAATAGGCTGGACTCCACTACCACTGTTGATAAAGGTTCCCCCAGATGATTCCTCGATAAACAAAGACCGCTGAACAACCCCAACTTCTCCGAGCGCATCCCTGATTTTTTCGATGCGCTCATTGTCAAGCGGCAACCCCCTGGCTATGCTTAATACGTTGCTGAGCAAATCGTCCATGATGTCCTCGACTGGCTTTCGGCTGGAAGTAAGGGAAACTGCTCTGCGGTAACGCTCGCTGAGAGCGTTGCCGTCCTCGCGCAAAGTCTCGTTGTATATTTGGCGGAGATCTGTGGCCTGGGACGTCGCGCCATCAGCCCAGCCCCTAGCACTGATGCAGAAGCCTTCGTCGCAGTGGGTTTTGAATCTGCCTGCCATTGACTGAAGGCAGTCATAGACTGGGTGAAGCCATTTTTTCACAACGAGAAATGCTTCGGGTAGGTCGCTGCTGTCGTGGATGCGACGAGCGGCGATGATGACCTTGTCGACACTGGAGGTGGCCTTGTTAACAGCGGCCTCGGTGGCACTCATCGTGTCAGTAAACCCCGGCCTTGGCATTGTAACACTAGGGAATGTGGTATGCGTAACAAATCCGTAACGCAGTTTTGTGACCGGAGTGGGACTCAACGGGACCAGGGGCAATGAGGAAACAGCGATCATACAGACATCCGAGGAGCGTTGAGGAGAGGAGGCAAAGAGAGATAAACCAGGTCAACCACGGCTCTATGGACGTATATGTATGTATGCCGAGCCCCTCTCATCTCTGGCAATCATGGCCCAACCTGCCGTCATTTTGATGCGTGGGTACAAAAGAAAATTGCACTTTTTGCTTTGCGCTTCCAGCCTTGCACTTCTAGCTCTGCACTTTTGGCTCACAGCCTGGCCGGCATTGCATTGATTCGTTCTCCTTTTTGCCCAACCATTTTCCTTGACATAGCAATACAAGAATGCCTGGCAGCGATAAAAGACGTCCTAGTTTGCTGGCGTTGGGGACTGTGGCGACATTCTCTTCGTAAATAACTGAGAGACATTGTCTAGAATCAGCTGTGGAACCGGACACTACGTAAGCACATCTCAAAGCCCTACTCCCTAAAGGATATTTCTCGACATATAATCCCTCGACGGGGAGAGCACGTTTCCCTGGACACTATTTTCCCTGCACTTTTCGAGAACGCGGCCAATCGTGAGAGCCAGCAGCACACCGCTCCCAGCAGCCCGCCGGCCCAAACGTGGCATCCTCAGACGCGATGTCTGGCGTCGAGACGTTGGGCATCATTTCGGCCATAATCACAATTATCGAAGCCTGCTGCACAATTTACGAAAGCGCAAAAAATTCCTCTGGGCTCCCCCCCTCGTTTCGGGACTCTGCGAAGCGATTGCCACTCGTCAAACAGACTTTATCGACGGTTAGGGGAGGGCTCTCCGGGGAAATGTCCCTAGAATCGGAAAAAGCAATTATACTGATCCTCGAGAGTTGCGAAACTAAAGCGGCGGAGCTCAAGACTATCTTTCGGGCCGCAACTCCAGACGGTTCGTCGTCACCCACTCGCCTTCGAAGGTATTATAGAGCTTTGAAGGCTACTCCAAAGTCCGACAAGGTAAAGGCGCTGATGGACGGGATTTTCATGGATTTACAGCTCTTGGCGGCGAACCGCTGTGTTGATGGTGTGACGAGAGCGCAAGTAAACGGGTTGCTCGAGAACTCAACATTTACCGGCGGATCGGGCGGATCGGCCAGGGCTGCCGAAGGCGGACCGAGACCTCAAACATTTTACAATACAGGATCGGGAACCCAGATTGTGCGTTCAGGAACTGGTGATCTTCACGTCACCACTGGAACGGGCCAGCATTTCATCGGTGACATTGGGACACTTAACTTGAACGTCCCGTTTCGCTGAGCGTTTTTTGGAAAGCCGCGCGTGCTATTTCATGTATTTCTCTTCTATTTCATTCCAACACGAGCAGCGCCTATCCTAAAATTCACAGCCAGCCCAACTCGTCTGGAGATAATATTAGGCTGTCCGCTAATGGAACATTTATCTCTCAAATCCCATCATATTAGGTCCCCCTCACTGGATCTCCCCTGCGGCGTCCCTTACCTTGGAATTGCGCCGCAGGTATGTGTGGCGTTCGCCCGTCTCTGCTCTGAATATCGGTGCCGACCCCCACTTTCCGATGCGTGCGCCACGGAAGCAGTGGGGTAAGGTGAAGTACCGCCTGCCCCTTGACGCACCTTTTATCCGGGTGGGGGGGCTGTCCTCTTTCCAATTATTGTTGGCGCCTAGACGTAGCAGAGCCTGCAATCACCGCTTCGTCCAGGTTTCTGGAGGCGAGCATAAGCGTAGTCGAACCGTCGTGGGCCTTGGCATCGAGAACAGACATGGAAATCCATCTCTCTCGTATCCTCCACATGATGCCGGAGCGCCGGCCCCTGCGCCAAAGAGATGGAGGCACGCATATCGCTGCGGCTTTGCCACATTTTGCTTCCTGTGCAGCCGCTGGATCACGAACGAGCGGGAGTGTCAGAGTCACTGCCAGAGCCACATCGATATCCGGCAAGAGCCGTTTCGCTGTAATCCGATCGTCTTTCGCAATGCCACCGCCTGTGCAGGATACTGCCCCGTCCACCTGGGCCGGACGGACCTTCCCCCAGACGAACGGATGCAGCAGTACTAGGACCCGAGTGCCTGGCGACGACATATCTCCGAATGCGTCGCGGCCCGTATCCAGGCACAACCCGACTTGGCCAACCTTCCATGCCCGCATTCCCAACTACCTATGAGAGATCCACAGTGTTGAATCAACACTGGCCCCAAAGAAGAAACGCAAATCAAGCTTTGAAGGGAGCCAGGATGACAGAGTTAGATCCCATCACCCTGCTAAGAGGACGCGAACCAAACGTCTAGTAAGACGAACATCAAGCTCTGTCCACACCTCGGGGGACGCAGAAAGCCTTGAGTTCACCGACTTCTCGGCACTCGATCTTGACCCAAGCCCGGCAGAAACTACGTCGATATATAGCAGTTCAACGCCATCCAGCATCAGTAAAGAAGATATCCTTTGGGATCAGCAGGATGACTCCTCGAGCATCTCTCCTGGTCGCGGGGTCTTATTCAACTACTAACAATCATTGACGAACTAAAACTAGACTTTCAACTCCGCCATCTTCTGGATCGAAGAGGCGCTAACGAGGTTATTCATGCCTAGCTCGGAACGATCCAGCTGGGAGAGCTTATGTGGAACTTTAGTCCAGACTAAAAACGCGAAAGACTCTCTCCTATCATCAAGGAACTTCTCAGCCCTCCCACTCACCCCCAACCCGATGCTAAGCTTACTGACATTACATTTAACCTTCCAGAACGAAGGACATACAATTCAGAATACCCGAGAACTATTCTCACTCTACCAAGTGTTACCAAGGATGAGCCTACTCTAAGGATAACTGGGGGTAATTTTATAAGGGTTCTACAAAGCAGTGCTGCTCAATAGGGGCCTATGTATAGGAAGGTTTCAATAGAAGGAGGGAAGGGGAAAGGAATTCAATCAGAAAGGTCTCAGAGTAGATATTTAGATTAGTACCATTACTCTCTAGCTAGCCTATTGTGAGGGACCTGCGAAACAGTGCTACTTGACAGAGGCCTATGTACGGGAAAGTTTCGACAGAAAGGAGGAAGGGTCGGAGCAGGTATTTACGTTGGTGCCGGTGCCGATGCCGGTGTGGCAGTTGGCTTGGGCTCTTGCCGAAGCCATCTACGCGGCGCAGCCCGTTACAATTTTTTAATTTGATAAACCTATCTAATCCAATGATACTATTATTAGGATTTGACCTACCCTCATTGCGACCCAACAGCCTTATTTCTGCCTAATAGATTCTGATTATTTTTTTTTTTTTTATTTTTTTTTATTTTTATTTTTTTTTTAAATACGTCCATACACAAATCATACAATTTTACTGGACCTGCGCGACAAACATTCCTCGCATTATGCCCATCTTACCTTTCCCTAGGGCACCCGCAATTCGTCACGATGGATCCCGTCTCGGCTGTGGGCCTTGTCGCCGCTATCATTCAGCTGATTGAGACGACGGCCAAGGTCATCAGCTATGTGAATGACATCAAGGATGCCCCCACCGAGCGGGCCCAGTTTGCTCGGCACGCTTCGAGCCTTCTGGCAATGTTGACTGATCTGAGATATCGGGTAGAGGAAGCCAAGTCTGCGCCGGATCCATGGTTCGTGGCTCTCCGCGGCCTGGGAGCAGAGGGTGGGGCGCTGGATCAGTTACAACACCAAATGGAACGTTTGGCAGTGAAACTTGAGCCGTCTACAGGGCGACTTAAGAAGGTGGGAAAGGCCTTGATTTGGGCGCTTGATAAGAAAGAGATCGAGGAGGTACTTGCACAGATTGAGCGGGTCAAGACGCTCATCACGCTTGCTCTGCAGAATGATCAGTTGTAAGGCCCTAATTTCCATAGACATTCTTCGGAGAGCTGATGTTGTCTTTAGCAAGCTTGCTCTGGAGATGAAACGAGATCTGATTGATGTCAAAGAGGACATACGGGGAGCTATTGGTGAAGCTACCGCGGAACGACAAGGTCCCTACTACCATCTTTGAAGTGGATACTCATAGAACTCAAGCTGACCACGAATGCTGCCGTTTAGATGAAGAATTTCAAGAGGTCACTCGCTGGCTCTCCAGCCTTGACTTTGCAGCTAAACAGATTGACTTTCTCAATCGGCGGCAAGCTGGCACGGGAGAGTGGCTTCTCTCTGATCCTCGATTTCAGCATTGGATAGAGGGGAAGGAGAGGACTCTGTGGTGCCCGGGGCTGCGTAAGATCGGTCACATCCAATCCTTTATCCCAAGTCGCTAACAAGATGTAGCGGGCGCTGGCAAGACGACCCTGGCGTATGGGAAACCCCGCTCCATTACAGAAGGCTCGGCGGTTCGGGAGTTTGCTAATCGCAGTCTACAGATCCATGGTTATTGACTGGCTTGAGACTCGGCATCAGGGTACTACTCCTGCAGCTGTGATCTATCTGTACTGCAGTTACAAAGAAAAGGAGGTGCAAACGCCGCAGAACATGATAGGAAGCTTATTAAAGCAGATGGTCCAACAAGAGGCTGCTCTTCCTGACGATGTACGCAGCCTTTACAGCAAGCATCGTCAGAAAAAGACGAATCCCAAGCTAGATGAGCTCACCCGCCTACTCATACAAGAAGCCAAGACTCGATCACTCGTCTTCGTCGTCGTAGATGCCCTCGACGAGTGCCCCGAACGCGGTAATACAAGGGGTAGACTCCTCGCTGAGATCCAAAAGTTACCCCAGAACGCACGTATCCTTATTACCTCTAGGTATTCTCCAAAAATCGAGAAGAGCTTTGAGAAAGTACCCCATATTGACATCCGTGCGACGGATGAGGACGTCAAGATATATATCAAAGCTCGCATCGAAAACGGGAGGTCGCTGGCGAAGCATGTCCGTTCAAATCCGACTCTATTGGAGGAAATTACCGCGACCGTCGTCGAGAGTAGTCAAGGAATGTGCGCTTTGATCCACGTGTCCGCTTCTCGATATTCTGCGTGTTTTCATATTGGCTCACGCTGACTTTTGGCTCTTGGATAAGGTTTCTGCTTGCCCAGTTGCACATGGACAGCCTAGCGAAAAAGCTCACTCGCCGCGAGGTCCGCACGGCATTGGGCAGTCTGCCCAAAGAACTTGACGAAACCTATGATCAGGCCATGCAGCGGATCCAGAGCCAAGACGAAGGCCAAGCTGCCTTAGCGCACAAAGTGTTGTATTGGATTTCGTGTTCGCTCCGGCCGCTCACGGTGGCAGAACTGCGGCACGCCCTAGCCGTAGAGCCTGGCGACGACGATCTCGACGAAGATGGCCTCTACGAAACGGAACTCATGGTCTCGGTATGTGCCGGCCTAGTGACCATCAACGAGGAGAGCAACCATATCCGCCTAGTGCACTACACAACTCAAAGTTACTTTGAGCGCACTCGAATAGCCTGGTTTCCCGAAGCGCTTTCAGTCATCGCTAAGACCTGCCTGAGGTATTTGTCATTCAGCCCATTTGCTGAGAAATACTGCTCAAATACAGAGGAACTCACGGTCCGCCTTGACAAATATCCGTTTTTGGGGTATGCTGCCAGTTACTGGGGAGATCACGTACGCGACGGAATGGACGACGATGTCTCTGAGCTTGCCTTGGACTATCTGAGCAATAACATCAGCATCCTAAGTACCAACCAGGCAGTCGGTGAGGCGAAATCTAGACTCAAATGGTATAGCACTCGGGGTGGCGTTCCAAATTTAAGTCGACTTCATGCCGTCGCATCGTTCGGTCTTGTCGATATCGCACGGAATATACTGGCAAACGGGGCCAGCGTAAATGCGAGGGCGGAATGGGGTACAACCCCCCTTCACTTGGCGGCAGCGGCAGGCCACATTCAAATGGTCCGCTTGCTGTTGCAGGCAGGAGCCAGGATTGCACCCGAGGCGATTGACCGACACACGCCGTTGCACATGGCCGCCCAAGAAGGGCATGAATCTGTCGTGCAAGCACTCATCGATGCAGGAGGAGACTGTAATGACCGTAGAAATACACTGGGGAAGTCGCCGCTCCATCTCGCAGCAGAGCATGGTCACATCGACGTAGCGCGAATTTTGATTGAGAGGGGAGCAGACGTTGGCCAGAAAGACGCCGTGGCACGGAGAATAAAGCAACATAGCGACAGAGAGTCTTCCCGCGAACCAGATGACGATGAGGTTAGCGACGACGAAGTGGAGTACGGTGGGACCCCGTTGAACCGAGCTGCCGAGCAGGGCCACCGCTCTTTAGTCCTCCTGCTCCTGGATAGTGGCGCCGACATATCGGCAACCAACGAAGACGGCGCGACAGCGCTTCATGAGGCAACCCGGGCTGGCCATGTTGAGCTCGTGGAGCTCTTGATCGCGAGAGGCATCGACATCTCCACCAAGAATGAAGATGGCCAAACTGCGTTGCACTGCGCAGCAGGTGGAGGGCAAGCAGAAATAGCCCAAATACTGTTGGAAAACAATGCGGATGTATTAGCTGAGGACTGGAGAGGGAAAACAGCTGTCCATGAAGCTGCTGCGTCGGGGCATGAAGGCGTGCTCAAGATGTTGCTCGAGAGTGTAGGTAGGGGAAACGAGACGGAGCGATGGCTCGCAACTGCGCATCTCCGCGGCGCGATCGACCGAGCAGACGAAGAGGAAGTCAAATGTCTGCTGGAAAGGGGGGCAAATCCCAATATCGACTCCAATCGGGGAGTCCCTCTTTTATACCTCGCCGTCGTACGCGAGAATGCCGACGTGCTGCAGCTGCTCTTGGCCAATGGAGCTAGCGTCAATGTGAAAGAGAGTTTCGGTAGAACTCCTCTGCATTGGGCAGCTTATAGAGGCTACGATGCTGGCCTTCGGCTCCTGCTTGAGCATGATTGCGATATACAAGCGACCGATCATGACGGCGCAACGCCATTGCATATGGCAGCGGGATATGGAAATGCTTCAGTAGTGAAGGAATTGCTAGACAATGGAGCACGACCGGATGCGAAAGACAGCTACAGCAGAACAGCATTGTCGTGGGTATTCAATCCATCCAGTTCTGGGCAATATGGGCTCATGGTCGGGGATGACGACGACGATGACGATGGCGATGACGACGATGACGATGATGACGATGACGACCCGATGGGACAACAGAGAAAAGACGAGGAACGAGAAAAGAAACGGCGAGAGGAAGAGAAACAGCGAGCGGAAGAACGCCTTGCTGTGCTTGATCTTCTCATCGAAAATGGGGCAGATCTAAAAGCACCGCTGCCGCACTGGCGTACCTATCTGCTCTTGGCTTCCCAATGCGGCCAAGGGATAGCCGGATTGGCTTTGATACGACGACTTCTCGAGAACGGGGCAGATGCGTCAGCACAGACCGACGACGGTAAGAGTGCACTATGTTATGCCGCATATTATCGTCAGCCGGAAGTGGTCCGACTTCTCCTGGATCATGGTGCAAATGTCAATCAGGTAAATAAGAAGACCAGTTACATGGAAGGTATTACGGCACTCCACGTAGCAGCGCGGTGCGGATCGGAGGAAATAGCCCGCCTGCTCATCGACGCCGGGGCGGACATGAAAGCCGCCGACGAAGATGGGTTCACAGCATTACATGAGGCAGTCACAAGTGGCAGTGATGCTATGGTTGACCTACTTCTTGCCCACGGTGTTGACATAAACGCCCACTATGGCGAGAAGAAGAAAACCGTGCTTCACCAAGCAGTCATTGAAGAGAATATCGCGATGGTACAGCATCTACTTCAAAAGGGTGCTCCTATCGCCGCGACGGATGCCGATGGTATGACAGCGCTCGACTGGGCTGAACGCACGCGTCATGAAGCAATGATATTCTTCCTACGTCGCCATATCTCATCTGCTGTCTAAAGCCGGAACTTTGCGGTTTGGCTGGGGCTACCAGTCCGGTTGCTCGCAGTTTCTTCATAAGAGGTATGAAGTTGGATCATACACTATACGGGGATCGACGCCTTGAAGCAAGAGAAATCGAATGAGCTTGATATGTGTGCGAGCCAATGCAAGCTTGTGTGGAGCAGTTAGTACCACAATATTGGCACATGGTCTCGAGAAAGCCCATTCTGGCAACACACATTCAGAAGCGACTCTCGATCGACAGGGGTGGCATCGTTCGGCGACCCAAGCCCATTGGAGAACGGTGTCTGCAAGCCTTTGAGGCCGCCATTCCATGCCATGTTGGAAATATCCATCCCCAGTATACTGGGTCCTAACCGCCGTCAGTGAAGCAGCCGGAGCATTCCGCGTCGCGGGGGGGGGATGCATGAGCCCCGTGAGCAAACGATGAAGCATTCTGACCCGAGAGCAGTAGTGCGGCGAGGCAAAGACGAACGGGAATAGTACTTCGCCTGTAAATATTCACCATACCACCTGTGAGGTTCATCGTGCTTGATGGGCAAATAGGTTTTCAGCGAACGGTCTCTGTACTGAAAGAAATCGTGGTCCTATGGTGTGTGCCCAAATCTGGGCCCGCGGGAAATATCCCAGGAAGGATTCTGTCCATTTTGGTAAATGGCAATTTTAGCCGGGGTGGCGAGAAAGGAGGCTCGGAGGCTATGTACACGCACATACTAGGCTCACCGCAGCTCAGGGTAAAGCCGCAGCTTAGGACTGCGGCCAACAACGGAAATCGTGAACGTCCGGATTCGTCTCAGATAATTACCTGATATGCCCTCCCGGGCCGGAATGGAGACGGCGGATATTACATATAGGGTTACGGTCGGGCAGTTGACATCTCTGCTCATCGACAAAGGGTATCTTGGCTAGCAGGAATGGGAGAATGCTCGGTCTCGGTACTTTGACGAAGTGAAGACCACCACAGGTGCGTGTGGGACTCAATTCTATATAAGCAATCATGAGTATCAACAGGTAAGCTGCGTCCCAAATCCGTGTTGGGAAAATCCACCGCTGATATCTGTACTTCCAGATGCGGGACGTCTATAACTCGGGCGGGAAGTGCGACGTGTATGCCATTTTCTGTGTTTTTGGAATTGGCGGAGAGACGGTCGGCGTGTGGTCGGCGTGTGTGACTATCTCGATCTAGAATAGGCGAAGATTGATGGAGAGCTTTTGTTTACAGAAGGGCAGGGGTCTGTTACTCTTGGCCTCGGGGCATCGGTTTCTTCTGGCTGGGGATGGCAAGGTTCTCTTTACCAGGGTAGAACAGCTTGATATTACCTCTATTTCTATGAGGAGGCACGAGTCTCCACGAGCGTAGCTACGCGATTTTGATAAAAAATTGGTATTAGAGATATTGTGTGAGCGTTTAATGGATTTCTATATCTTGGGAGGGCAACGAAGTCAGAGCAATCGCCAAATCAGTAATAACGCTTAAACCGGCCACACAACATTCCCTCCTCAACATGAACCAAGAGCCACTAGACTCAAGGCATAGTGGTCCCGAAAAGCCGTGCAAAATACAGATTTTGTGCCCCATTTGTGTATCAGGGGGGCCGAGACCGATTCTTCTCTGCTCTGTTTCGAAGAGAATACGACGGCGCATCCTCCTCGTTGCTGCCTCACAGAAGTCGACGATATCCTTCTGGACGTCACTTTCTTTCCACCGAATGCCCGTCCGAATCATGGCCTCGAATTCCTGAAACAGGACTACCGCGGCACCGTGGAAGAAGTTTCGGGCAAGCAGCACACCTGTGGGATTATGAGAGCTTTCTTCTCCATCTCGTAGCCAGAACTTCCATAGATACCACCCAGCCTTGTTTAAGAATGACATGCGAGACTCGGCATTGCCCGGCTTAGGCCACTCCATGTTCAGAGAGAGTGCTCGGAACAATCCCTGAAATTTTGGGATGCGGTTCGACGACTCTTCTCCGAGCAGGTATCCCAGAATGGAGGCCTTGTGAGCTTTCATATCCGTTAGCCATTCTGGCGGATATGTCTTTGCAATCGTGTCATATATTACTCCCTTTGCCACCAGCGTGTGGTGATCATCTGAGAAACGCACAAACTGTCCGATATCGGCCCCGTCATTGAGATTGTCACCGGATTTCACGAAGTCAAAGTTCAATCTTTCCAGACTATCCCCGCACGTCCAATCCGGTACCCACGAGGGTAGAGAGAGTTTCGTGATGTTTGTTGGGCAAGAACTGACACCAGAAGCAATCGCTACCAGCCTGAGAGACTGGTCGTCGAGTAGAAGCCTCTCAGCCACTTCGCAGTACACTTCGCAGTACACTTCTTCTGTGCTCTTTTTGTAGTCTAGGGAGGCGATGGCTGTAACTCGGCTCGTATGTGGTCCCCCGAGGGCGAGAAAGCCATATATCTTATCTCGTGGGTTTGGGCACTTTAGATGACGACATGACTCGAGGACAGCCAAGAATGGCGCACGAGGTCGATCCCAGTCCAAGTAAGATAGTATTCGAAAATTGCGATGTCGAATCATCTGTTGTAAATGCCGATGTCGAAGGGAGTCGAGTTTCAGAAACTGTGACGAGAATTCCGTTCTCGAATAGAGTGAATCGCACACCATGTCCCAAGCGAAACATGCGTTTTCGAAATCGTCAAACGCAAGCCTTTCACTTCCACACATGATGAGAACTTCCCTCGCGCAAGCCACTTCTTGCACAACCCATACTCTTTCCCAATATGATCGACTTAAAAGATTGCTAACAGCTTCAATGGCAGAAGCCTTGAATGCCAGTGGCAAGTCTTCCGCGATTGAAAAGGCTGCATCTTTGTCCGCTTTGCCCTTCAGCTCGTACCACTCACTCCACTTCTTAATCGTACTTATTGCGATCTTGCTATCGTTGGAAGAGTCGCCGAGCCATACCACAACTTCTTCCGCATCCCCATACATCGAATCCATGAGCTGAACCTGAGAAGCACGCTCGTCCAGATCATCCTGGTTGATACACAAGGCATCGACCCAGAGCTCAATATCGGTTGACTTGTCGCGGAGGTGGCGCAGAGCGCTGTCTAGATTGGGGCCTACTACCAATACCCCGTTCAAAGTGATTTGACAAGCCGGCGTTGGGCTCCCCCAGCAGTATGAAAGAGCTCTGTAAACCGGATAGGTATCGTCCAGGACGCTGGCCTTGTACACGAGACAGTTAATGTAATCATCCAGTCGAGTTGCAGGCGAAAGTCTGAGGAAGCGAACGTCGAGATTTTCCTCGTCAAGCGGTTCGTAAATTCCGGCGACCATCTTGTTAAACCGGGAGTTTCCTGATAGCTTTCCGGCTTTATTTCGGTTGCTCATAAGGCGTCGAGTATGTATCAGTGTCTTAGTAGAGATGGCTCGCATGCCTCAACATCGACGGTTCAGAAATAAGGCTATGAGGTAAATGATGCCCAACTTGATGCCACACTGAATGCTGAATGCTATCACGTGGGATCGAGGGTCAAGGCGACCATGAGATTAACCTGAACCCCAACTCAATGCCATTCCCAGCCGTCCTTTTCCAGAGTTTCGACAGATTGAGAGTCTCTTTGTAGAGTATACACGCTAGCATTGCATAACCTCCCGCATACATTCCCAATGTTAACCCTATGAGTTGAAATAGCCGAATAAAATTAGAGTATATTCTTATAACCAAATCGCAGTCATCCCCTTCCTCCCACCCGCTCGCAATCGTCAGTTGATTTCCTTTGGTGTCAGTAGCTCCCAACCGTGCTGTTCAAACAGTTCGAAAGTCTTGGCGAGGCCCGGTATTGGTTTCCGCGATCTTCCTCGGAGGTGATGATCATCGTTCTATTTTCTCCTAAGCATCTCTATAAACAAGACCGCCCGAAACACCTATTTCATAAAGCTCATTCCTCATCGCTCCCTCGGATCTAACGGCTAACGTCGACGACGTAGCGACCGACAATGGTCATGTCCTCCATCATGTTATAAACCTTTTGGAGTTCGCTGAGACCAATGACTTTGTAAGGCGCTTTAATCAAGCCGCGGGCGAAAAAGTCAATGGCCTCATCGGTGTCTTGGCGGTTCCCAACGTAACTACCCTTGATCCTGATCATGTGGACGACTGTGCTGAATACAGGGGCCTTGATGAAAGCATTGGCAGGCATACCAATACAGACAATCGTACCATGAGGGCGAACGTAGCTGGCAGCCTGCTGGAAAGGACCCTCAGAGACAGCGAAAAGTATGACAGCGTGGGGACCCAAACCATCAAAGCTAGCAGCCTTGATGTCCTTGACGAGGTCTTTGGAGGTCTGGAAGTCAACGAAAGTTTCAGCGCCAAGGGCCTTGCACGCTTCTCCCTTCTCCTTGCCACCATCGACGGCAATAATGCGAAGGCCCATAGCTTTCGCATACTGGAGAGCCATATTGCCAAGGCCCCCTCCAGCACCTACAATAGCGACTGTCTGACCTGGGCGAGCCTCGGACTCTTTGAGGCCCTTATATGCAGTAAGCCCTGCGCAGAGTATAGGGGCGATTGACTCGAGGGAGAGGTGTTTGGGGATGCGAGCGATGTGAGCGGCTTTGGCGATGGCGTACTGCTGAAACGTGCCATCTACCGTATAGCCAGATAGGAGACCCTTGGCACAGAGTGGCTCTTCACCTTGCCTGCAGTAGGAACAGCTGAGACATGAGCCGTTAAGCCACTTAATGCCGGCATGATCCCCGATTTGGATATCATTGCCGACGAGTTGGCCTTTGGCAACCACTATACCGGCGCCTTCGTGGCCGCCGACGAGGGGGAGTTTCGTTTCGAGAGGCCAGTCGCCCATCATTGCGTGAAGATCTGTGTGGCAAACGCCAGAGTACTTGACGTTGATGAGCACCTCATCAGGGCCGGGGGCTTGGACGGGGATCCGCTTGTATACGATAGCTGCATGCGATTTCGGAATTAGCGACCTGGCGTTGAAACCGACGAAGACCGCAAACACTAAATAACCAGAAAGTTAAAGCTTACGACCGCCGGTCTTATCAATAACTTGTGCGAGTTGATCGGAGGGGATCTTCGGAGCAGACATTGTGGAATCTCTTGTGCGGGTAGGATGCAAAGTGACTGGTGCGTGATTGTGAGAAGTTGAAAGGCCCTGGTAAGAGTCTTCGCAGAGAAATCTACCCTCTTTATAGTAAGAGCCTTTTTTTGAGATCGGTTCCTCTATCTAGATCTCTCGGGGCTAACTGATGTTTGATTCGGGCCCTGAAAAAGTTAAAACCTTCTTCACACATATGCCATGTTAAACCCATCGCCCCGCCCCACTGACTCTAGCGATTCCCCACGATTACCTCAAGTCACAACATGACATTGATAAGGAGACACGCACGATCTGATACTCGGAGATCCGCTGCGGGCGCTTCTGGGGCGATGCGGTAGGTGTTTTCTTTTTTCTTTTCGGACCGTCGTAAAGCCAGGAAAGCGCTTTTCTTGTCCCTGGGAGGTTCAGCCACCTCGTGCTCTTTCAGCGGTGAAATCATAGGCAAACCTTAATTGAGATTAACTCGGCTTTTAAATATCCCCTGTCGGAACCGAAATCCCCGCAAAAAGCTATTCCGGACGTGTCATCGTGGGCTGAGACAGGCGTACGCCGTCGATTACAATCATGGATCTTCAGCGTCATGGTTGACCCTGCCAAATCAAGGTCTTCAGTCTCCGGCGAGAGAGCGCAATCCTCCAAAGCATTTGTAATGAATTCTCCGCCCTTTCTCCCGGTCCCTCCATCAGATTCTCAGGTGAGGTCCGATACGATGGTGGGTCTCGCATCAAACTTCTAGAAAGTTTGGAGGCATAAGGAAGCGGAAATGACGTATGTAGCGCGGAGCTCTCGGGCCTTATCTGCCAATGTCATTAGAGTCCTTACCCTAAACTAGCGTGTGCACAGCCACTACCTCGATCGTCGGACTAAAGATCTTGTTCTCTGAGATATGTTTCGGATATTTCGGGGCTTAACAACTCAATCTTCACCCGCATCAATTGCTTGCCACAATCGGCTTTCATCGAATCACAGGTCTACCTCCTCTTGCCCGGGGGCGGTCGGGCGGGAACACGGGCATCCGGGATCCTGTTCCGGACGACATGAGCGTTTACGAGTCGGAGAGCCTGCCTTGGTCCCTGGACTTTAATATCACATGCGCTGCATGGGCGTCAAAGTACAACCACAGCTATATACTCGCATCATGGAAGTCTTGGAGACCAGCTGGATACGTTTCTAGAGAAGCCACAGACATTTAATTGTGAAATTGGCGATTATCATACTATTCTAGAGTAATCACAGTCCCAGCCCCTGCGTAAGGTGAGGCTCGACCTGTTTAAGCACCAATTTAAGACTCTCGGCAGACATTCGCAACTCGGACTCCTCTTCCGGGCTCAGCTTAAGCGTAAACGTGTGGAACACACCAAGTCGAGTGACCTTACAGGGCACACTCAAAGCCACTCCCTCGACCCCGGCAAATTTCCCCACCATGGAAACCGGAAGCAGGGTATCTTCATCCCGAAGGATGGTTTCAACAATGCGCGTAAGCGCCGTCGCGACGCCGTAGTTCGTCCACCCCTTCCGCTTGATGATTTCGTAGGCGGCGTTCTTCGTGTTCGTAAAGCACGTCGTCAGGGCCTTTTGGTCGTACTGAATCCCAGCATGTCGACAATAATCTGGCAGGTGCATGCCGGAGATACTGGAGAGTGACCAGACCGGCAACTCCGTGTCTCCGTGTTCGCCGATGATATCAGCGTGGACGCTTTCAGGGTTCACGCCGTAATACCGCCCGATCTCGAATCGAAAGCGAGCAGTGTCAAGGGCCGTCCCGGACCCGATCACACGGTGAGTTGGAAAGCCTGATAACTTCCACGTGACGTAGGTGAGGATATCGACAGGATTTGTAGCGACGAGTAGGATTGTGTCCGGAGCGTAACGCACAATCTCCGGGATAATGGTCTTGAAAATGGCAACATTCGCATGAACTAGATCCATTCGTGACTGGCCTGGCTTCTGGTTGATTCCGGCCGCTATGACTACGACGGATGCACCGGCACAGTCCTGATAGCCTCCTGCCCGAACACGAGTCGCGTGTGAGAAGGGCGAAGCGTGGCTCAAGTCCATCGCCTCTCCTTCAGCCCTGGGCTTGTTGATGTCCACTAGGACAATCTCAGCGGCCAGGCCCCCGAGGAGAAGCCCATATGCCGTTGACGAGCCCACGTTACCCGTCCCTACCACGGCAATCTTCACTGCCTAGTAGTGAGTGGTTAGCACCGAGCATCTTAGCCGGTAAAGGGGATTTAATACCTTGAGAGCCTCATGAATGGCCCCTTTTGGGGCTTTCATAGCAGAAGTTGCCATTGTATCGGTGAAGAAGAGACAGTCGTCAGAAGGTTTGAGTACGTTGTGTTGGAGAATATTTCTTGTCGTCGGAATGACTAGTCTCCGCAAGCTTTAGTTCTTGCCCAGCGATCAGAACTTGGACATCATTGTAGAATATATTTATCTAGGTAACCATCTCATTCCAATATATGATGTCAGTTTTGACTCCTCCTTACCATCTACTAGACAATCGTATGATCATTGAAAAAAACGTTATCATGACGAAAAAGAAAAGCAAAAGCATGCACCCTTTTGTACTCCATCATATCCAGCGGCTTTTCTCGCGTTACCCGCTTTTTGGTATTTTCTCCACATGGGAAGCCCGATCCTCGTGAGCTGATGTTTTATTAAGCTTCGAGGGATAGAGATATAATATTATGAGGGAGGAGAGTTGCTTCTGTTGTTTCGGAGCTTCTCTCACGCACACCGAAGTACTACACACATCCGCTCATCATGAAGATCGCCATTTTTAGCACTCACCACTACGACGAGACCTCGCTCACCAGAGCTAAAGACAAAGCCAGCCTCGATTTTCACCTCGTTTTCCACGATGCCCCTCTCAACGAGCAAACAGCTGTTTTGGCCAAGGATTTCGATGCAGTATGCGTGTTCGTCAACGATGTAGTTGACGCCTCCGTTTTAAGCCAGCTCGAAATGGGTGGGACCAAACTTGTTCTACTACGCTGTGCCGGTTTCAACAATGTCGATAGGCAGGCTGCAGAGCAACTCGGCGTCACCGTCTTGCGCGTCCCGGCGTACTCACCATTTTCTGTCGCCGAGTTCACGGTTGGGTTATTCTTGGCCCTTAACCGTAAGATCTGCCAGGCCTGGCTACGCATTCGGCTGGACAATTTCTCTCTGGATGGCTTGGTTGGCCACGACGTTCATGGCAGAACCGTCGGTGTCCTGGGCACCGGAAGGATTGGCAGCTTAGTAGCGAGGGCCTTCAAGTTAGGCTTTGGCTGCGAGGTCATTGCCAATGATGTTGTGCAAAACAAGGAGCTCGAGGGTTTCGGCGTCAAATACGTGTCGCGTGACGAGCTTTTCGCCAAGTCTGATGTCCTCTGTCTGCATGCCCCCCTAACCCCAGAGACACACCATATCATCAACGAACGTACTCTGGCACTGGTTAAGCCCGGAATGATCCTTGTCAATACAAGCCGCGGTGGCCTTCTGGACACATCGGCTGTCATATCTGCTCTGGAGAATGGCACTCTTGGTGGTTTGGCTATGGACGTTTACGAGGACGAAGCCAGTTTGTTTTTCCGGGACCGGTCGAGCATGGTCATCAAAGATGACAAGTTCCAACGCCTCATTACGTTTCCGAATGTCCTGGTCACTGGTCACCAGGCTTTTTTCACGGAGGAGGCTCTTGGCGCCATAGCCCAGGTCACTCTGCAAAACGCGGTCGACTTCCGGGCTGGAAAACCGAACCAGCAGATGCGTGTTTAAAGTCCGCTATCGTGATATAGTTTAGATACGACTCTATAGAGAGAATACGTGGATGATGAATGGCATTGTTCTTTTCATATTAAAGCCTCTAGTGGTCGTGATTTTCTTTTTCCATCTGATCCATAACCTATACCATCCGGTCAAGCACGCCCGTCCTTGCAGAACTCTAAATACACTTACAATGGCAAATAAAGTTGTGTGGGTCCGCCATTGAGGGTTTTTATGCCGCCCAATGATCCCCAACCACCGTGCGCCCCGGAGGACCGGAAGACCAGGAGTTGACATCATGTCGCGTACTACCTGCCGAGGCCATGGCAAGGGAGATAAACTGGAAATCAAATGATATTTTGGTGATCAGTGATCAGGGATCATAGCACATCATTTCCTTCATCATAGTTATGGCAGTGGATAAGCCCCGTCAGACTCATTTGGATCAAGGTGCAATTTAGATAGAGCCACCGGAGGTTGGATCAGGTCACGTCCGTAACTTGATGGCTCCGTGATGTCACATCCGTACAGGCCTACTTCCATCTAAAGGCGTGATTGCTCTAAGACACATGGTCGGTATGGGCATCCATAAAATATAAAGACGACTGGCTTTTGCTTCAGTGCCGACCGGTTCAATCCAATTCATAGTTACGGTTATTCAGATATCTCTCCTAGTTATCCGCTTCGATTCGAACAACTTTCACTTCAATTCAAGTCACGAGCTAACCTTTCTTCTGAGCCATGGCTACTTGGACCGTTGGCAGTTATCTCGCGGAGAGACTGGCTCAGATTGGCATCGAACGCCACTTCGTAGTCCCCGGCGATTATAATCTCGTTCTCCTCGACAAACTGCAAAAACATCCCAAGCTTGAGGAGATTGGCTGCGCCAATGAACTAAACTGTTCTTTTGCTGCCGAGGGATATGCTCGAGCCAAGGGCGTTGCTGCGGCCGTGGTAACCTTCAGTGTTGGTGCCTTCTCCGCGTTTAACGGTATCGGGGGAGCATACGCGGAAAACCTCCCCGTCATCCTAATCAGCGGATCCCCGAACACGAACGATGCCGGCGCTTTCCACCTCTTGCACCACACCTTGGGCACGCATAATTTCGAATACCAGCGCGAGATGGCCGAGAAGATCACCTGCGCTGCAGTCGCCATCCGCCGACCGGAGGACGCGCCACGGCTCATCGATCATGCCATTCGAAGCGCCCTCCTAGCGCGGAAACCAGCTTACATCGAAATCCCCACGAACCTCTCCAATTCGCCATGCGCGCCCCCAGGCCCCATCAGCGCAGTTGTGGCACCGGAGCGGAGCGATGCCGAGACGCTGGTGGCAGCTGTGAAAGCCGTTACGGACTGGCTCAATCATCGGCAAAAGCCATTGATACTCGCTGGGCCCAAACTTCGTGCAGGTCGCGCCGAAGCGCAACTGTTGGAACTCGCCAATGCACTGGGCTGTGCAGTGGCGGTCATGCCCGGCGCGAAGAGTTTCTTCCCGGAGGATCACCCGCAGTTCGTCGGCGTATACTGGGGGGAGGCTAGTACGGAGGGGGCCGATTCCATCGTCAACTGGTCGGACGGAGTCATCGGCGTCGGTGTGGTATTCACCGACTATAGCACCTCGGGCTGGACGGCATTACCGACGAGTCAGAACCTCCTAACGGTCGATTTAGACCGGGTTGCTTTCCCCGGCGCGGATTTCGGGCATGTGCAGATGGCCGAGCTGCTATCTCTCCTCGCGACGAAGGTCAGGCCCAATCGTTCAACGATTGTGGAGTATGCTAGAATCCGCCCAGATAAACTCCCCGTACCTGCCGAAAAGAGAGGCCTCGCTCTCACGCGCCACGAGATCGCCCGGCAGATTCAGCAGTTGCTCAAACCCGAGTCGACGCTTTTCGTCGAGACGGGCGATGCGTGGTTCAACGGTATGCAAATGAAACTACCCAAGGACTCCCGTTTCGAGATTGAGATGCAATGGGGTCATATCGGTTGGTCGATTCCTTCGTCATTTGGGTATGCCATCGGTGCACCCGATCGCCATGTCCTTGTGATGGTTGGCGATGGATCTTTCCAAATGACGGTTCAAGAAGTATCGCAGATGGTTCGTCTCAGGCTGCCCATTATTATTTTCCTCATGAACAACCGGGGCTACACGATCGAGGTGGAGATCCACGATGGTCTGTACAACCGAATCAAGAATTGGGACTATGCCGGCATGGTACAGATGTTTAATGCCGAGGACGGTCACGCAAAGGGTTTCAGGGTGAAGACGGAGGAGGAGCTGGCCAAGGCAATTGAAGCTGGAAAGGAGAATACGGCGGGACCGACCTTGATTGAGTGTACTATCGATCAGGACGATTGCACCAGGGAACTGATTACCTGGGGCCACTATGTGGCTCTAGCTAATGCCCGTCCGTACAAAAAGGAATAATTAGAGAGCTTGAGGCTCTCCTGAATTTGTATAGTAATGGATATGTTTCTGGATTGGTTTTGTGAATGCGGTTACTAGTTACATAGTAGGCTGGATGCTCAGCGTCCTATTAATCCTGGATGAAGAAAGCAGTGAATCCAATGGCAAGAGAGCCTACCTCTTCTAGGCAAAAGTGTTGACGAACCGTCTGGGCTTGTCTCTAATTCAATCACCCATCATTTAGTACAATTGTATCATCGACAAAGACCTTTCATCTTAGTAATACAGAGTAGCTTGCGTCCAAGTACGAAGTACTTCGTAGGGGTGTGTCGAATGCCATCTGTGCCTGAAATACTAGGCTCACGCGGATGTAGTAGAAATTACTTCTTAATAGCCACCAGTGATCACCCAAAATACCGTTTCTAGCCCTACAAATTTGACATTTCTGTGCTATACTGCACCCAACAGGGTTCCGTTCAACATATCGCCAGGCTTTATTATTTCCCCACACCCGTATCGCCAATCTTTACATCTCCCACATCCCGCCACCCGCATCCGTCCCGCCATGTTGCCGGCAAGGGGAGCAGGCAAATGGGCCCTCGCTTGCGTACAATGTAGAACACGGAAGGCGAGTGCCGCGTCTCCACCCACTTCCCGAGACCCGACATTCGGAAGCTCCCCCCCCCCCCTTTCCCTCTTTTCAGCGAGGTCTCCAAGCATTTCCCATTTTCTAATTCTAATGGTCCCATAGGTCCGCTGTGACCGGCAGCCGAGTGGATGTAACAACTGCCGGCGCTTGGGATTTGATTGCTCGCTCCTGGGGCATGGACCTGGTACCCAGGGTAATGTTAGACGATGTCGCGCTTCGCAGGCGTGCCGGAGCTGCCGAGCCCGGAAGGTGAAATGTTCAGGCGAGAGTCCAGCATGTGCGAGGTGCATACAGCGGGCGGAGAGGTGCGTGTATGGGGCAGTGGCAGTAGCGCCAGATACTCACATTGAGCCGCCGATACCTGCGGCTTCAGAACCAGCACCCGTGTGCGACCAACCGGGACCCCATTTAACCCCTCAACGAGCCTCGCCGGGACCCAACGCTGGCAACCGGGACCATGGATGCGAAGACACCGATGCTCTGCCAGCCATATCTAGTAACCCGTCTGTTACGTCTCCCTCAGTTTTACTGCTAATTCCGCCGGCACCCCTGTAAGTTCTAGGAAAGCCTCCGATCTCCGTGTGTGGTTTACTCAGGGTCTCACCGTCCATCAACCAACCAGCTCCAGCTTCCCAGAGCGACACATTATACGCTCTGCAATAGAGGACGTCTACAAACACTTATACCCCCTGCCAAGATACTCTTTCATCCACCTCCCGTCAGTCAACCGAGCTGTCTCCACTGGAGATGTTGACCTTGCCCTTGTGCTCGCAATCTGCGGGATTGCTGCTCTCTACGTTCCGAAAAGGCAGATTGACCCTGATCGTGGCCGAGAATGGCTTGCGGCAGCCGAACACCGTGTCATAAAACATCTCGATCAACCATCTATTTTCAGGATACAGGCTCTGCTATTGGTAATCTACCATAGCTTGGAGTCCCGTTCATTCTCCAAAGCTTTTATGCTCATCGCCCTCGCAGCAAGGTCTGCCTTCGCGCTACGGCTTAACTACGAACACCCCCAGCTGCCCTTCGAGCAACAGGAGATCCGTAGAAGGATCATGTGGTCCATCTGGGCAATGGAGAAGACCTGGTCTGGCGGCGTATTGGAGTTCAAGCTTTGCCACGATAGCACTATGCACATTCGATTACCCTGTCCTGAAGATTGCCTTGAGAATGGGACGGCAGTGGAAATGGAATTTTTCGACCCAGACGCAACGGTCACCGGTCTGGGCACGCCGCTTAACGCCCTTGCCCAGTGCATACGCCTGTTCACTCTCAGGAATGCCTGTCTACGGTGGGCAATACCCAACCTCCTGTCATACCCCCTATTTAATATTTCCACTCGCTCACGCCTAATACTAGTGCCAACAAAAGCTTCATCGCGCATACGAGCTCCATTCAAGCCGTAGTAGACACCATATCTGATATACAGGCGAAACTAGACCAAGAAGGACTGTCGCTTAAAGCTTGCCCGAAATACTCCGTTGATGACCTCAGGACTCATGCACAGGGCCGCTGGCTTGCTCGATATGTCTTAGCGCACACGTCGTGGCACCAGTGCCACTGTGATATCTACCGCCTGCTTCTGGACGGATACCACAAGGCGCTCCCGCAGAGAATACTGAAAGACATTGAACCCTCCCTTATTGAGCACGCGAGACGCAGATGCAATAAACATGCTCAGGCCATCATCGACATTCTCTGCGCGCTGCTCGATTTGCGCATCGACCTGCCGTTGTTCGACTCGGACCTGGCCATCTGCGCTTTTCATAGCGCTTTTATTCTACATTTCGTACACTCTACAACTCCGGATCGATCTGAGATGGAAGACTGGAGGGCATACAGTCGTCTGCAATCCTGCCTCGAGGCAGTGAAGAAGGCCTTTGGCACCTCCCCTGTAACATCGATCCACGTAAGTGCAATCTGCTTTCCAGTATGAAAGCTCACAGTCCTATCCCCTAACAATTTTGCTTCTCTTCGTAGCTTCGGGATCTTGAGGCTTTGGCCTCCACCCCATTCTCTAGGCATCATGAATTCGCGAAAATGATAACGGCCCCTAGAAGCCAAACAGATATCCTGTGGACAGCCGAGTCGAGGCAACAGCTCGAGCGGTCAAATTTAACAAGGAGGGCAAATTTCATAAACGACAGCCCAGACGTAGAACCGGACTCTCCACGTACAGAACACGGGGAGGCAAGGGGGAAACAGTCAGAAGAGCGGATTCATTTGACTCATGCGTCGTTTCAGCAACGGCCTTCGCATTCGAGTCCATCGCCTGCGCTGGTTTCGACCCTGGAGGACGATGCAACGAAAGTCACTCCACAACCGTGGCAGTGGGACGAGATGTATAACCTGGATGAAGACTTTGAGACACTGCTAAACCCTGAAACGCTGGATGCGCATAGTTGGTGGGGCGATGTTGACCGGTGGTGAGAATATTCGACAGCAAACGTATGACACGGCCAGTTGCATACACAACCGCACAATACGGCCATCGTGTTGGAAGTTGGGGAGACTTATATCCAAATGACAAGTGTGCCATGGGGAGATGTTTCGGAGGGTATTATAATCGATAATTAGAGATTTGGCTCAAGGTGATTACCAGCTGGGCAGAAGTAGAGGAGG
Source organism: Scedosporium apiospermum (assembly GCF_000732125.1). NCBI lineage: Eukaryota > Fungi > Ascomycota > Sordariomycetes > Microascales > Microascaceae > Scedosporium > Scedosporium apiospermum. The sequence goes on along the minus strand of NW_015971792.1, from coordinate 32,480 downwards.
AAGGCAAGAGGCTCAAAAGGAATTAGGTCAGATTATATTAAAGTTAAACGCTCTGATTACTTGCCGGGAGGATAAGATAGTCGAATCCTCACGAAGCCCTCCTCCCTTGCTTTAATCCTAACTCGTTCTCCAACTGTCACCATTCAGCATGCCGACTTCCCCTCATTCATCTCATCAACAATGCCAAACAGTCCAGAACCCGCTTAGATCGAGGCGCGTGACCGTCGCGCAACCTTGAGAGCGTCTGGTTTAGCTAGTCCTAGAGATTGATTGGCCGCCTATATGTCGTGGTTAAAGAGCGTTAGAAAATGTTTCCTTTAATATCTAATGGCATTATATCTATATCTACACCCAGTTATACACTACCAGTATTATTCCTAGAAACCTCCGTCAATGCCTTATGTACAGGAATATCGCCTATCTCGGCCATCTTATCCTCTAGTAGCTTGGTCATTCTCTTCACGACATCCTTGTACCTCAGCTCATAGTAGCAGTTGAAAAGTTCCAGCGGATCCTCATCGCAGTCAAATAACTCCCATTCCTTCTCCTGGCCACCCGGCCTCGTTCCCTCAACGCCCAAATCTTCGTTATACCAATATATAAGCTTGTAGCGCTGATCCCGAACGCCGTAATGCGCGCACGCCTCATGGATGACATCGCGGTGCATCCAATACCGGTGGTACGCAACCTGTTGCCAATGCGTAGGCGTATGGCCCTCAAGCAAGGGTCGAAAGGAGATGCCCTGCATATAGGAGGGGATTCGGATGCCCGCGAAGTCTAGAAAGGTGGGAGCGAAGTCAACATTGCAGATAATATCATTGCAGACAGACTTGGGTTGGATGGCGCGGGGGTAGCGGATGATGAAGGGCATCTGGAAGCTCTCTTCATACATGAATCTCTTGTCGAACCAGCCATGTTCCCCCAGGAAGAACCCCTGGTCAGAGGTGTAGACGACAATAGTATCGTCTGCTAGTCCGCTCTCATCGAGCCAGTCAAGCATGCGACCTACGTTGTCATCCATGCTTTGGATTGTCCGGAGATAACGCTGCATATATCGCTGAAACTTGAATTCGGCCAACTCGGCGTGAGTTTTGAAGGTGTGCACAGCGCCGTCCTCCTTGGATATAAGCTTGAAATTGGTTAGGTCTTCGGGGACGGGAACCTTTCGGTCGACCAAGAGCGAATTTTCTATCAGCTTGGGACCAATAATACTGGCTGGGCCCTCAGGCTGGAGTAGGCCGAGGTCGAAGTACGTGAGGTCGTCGGCAACTCGCATCTTGGCTATTGCGGCCGACTTGGCGCGGTTCTTGTAATCATCCGTGAAGGTGTCTGGCACCTTTACGGGACCTTGGTACATATTTTGGTACTTAGAGTCGTATTCCCAGCTTCTATGGGGCGCTTTATGGTGGCACATGAGGAAAAAGGGCTTAGATTCGTCGCGGCTCTTCATCCAGTCCATGCATTTATCTGTTATTATATCCGTTGCGTACCCTGGTATACGCTCCGTCGTAGTCCCGCCGCCCTTAGGAGCGGGCTCAATGAATTCTGGATCCCAATATTCACCCTGGCCCGGCACGACGCTCCAGTAATCGAAGCCGGTGGGTGTAGAACCATGACCTTCACCTAGATGCCACTTGCCAACCATGGCGGTCTGGTACCCACCAGCCTGGAGGTGCTTCGCAACGTTGGGCAGGCGGTTGTTGAGCTTGGAGTTGAGCGAGAGGACGCCGTTGACGTGGTTGTGCGTGCCGCAGAGGATCGCCGCCCGTGACGGAGTGCAGATGCTGTTGGTCACGTAACAGTGGTGGAAGAGCATGCCCTGGTCGGCGATGCGGTCGAGGTTGGGCGTGTTGTTGATACCGGCGCCGTAGCACGAGATAGCCTTGGCGGCATGATCATCGGCCATGATGAAGAGGATGTTCGGGCGCCGCGGCTCCATAATCGTACGTTGGGGATCCATTGTTCTGCGTGTGGGAGCTACTTTCAACGAGGCGGCTAAGGAAGAAAAAAAAGGAAATCGATATCGAAGACTAAAGGTTTGGGTAAAGGATGGAACCAACCTCAAGGCATGCCAGTTCAGCAACTATTCCATTTATTACTTACTCGCGCCATCCGTGGTGGAACGGTCGTCAACCATCACAAGGGTGGCCGCCCCGTCGGTTGAAAACCGAATCAATCAGCATCGGATATCGGTATCAGACATTGGCGTCGGATATCGGTGAGACGGAGAATTCATTGGTCCATTACGATGACTTCGCTACTCGGGCAGGATCAGGATGGGCAGTGCAAGGCAAAAGTTTCAACTTTTAAATGCCGAACTCCGGCAAGTAAATGTAGGGTTCATTATATTAGCGTAGTGGTGTATGCATCTGTCATGCTTCATGTATTCGGCCGCTAGCCGTCATTTGGTGTGAATCGATCCAGTGCCATCGGGGTGTAGACATGCAACCCAACTTGCTGAGGTACTATCCTATCATTAGTGGCCCAGGAAAGTTCTTAGAATGTCGAAAATCGAGCGCGAGGCTCCGGCCCCGAAGCTGGAGAGCATCATTCAGTATCAACAGAGCCGACACCGTGGATAAATTAAATACCTTAATGATAAGTTCTGCAGTCATCAATGATGCGAATATTCAATAACAATCGCGCCACAAGGCCTTCTCGTCCTCTAGCACCAGTTACTCAATCAAAGGCTGGCAGAGAGGTGTTGTGTCGAGTACAGAAGCGTCATGTGCAAAGACAACATACGAATGGAGGTCATCAATCGTCAGACAGTTCCTAATCCTGCCGTCAATCTTGTCCTGGGCAACCGGCTGATATCATTTCCTGACTCCTTGCTTCCAGGTGCGCCTAGTGCCACCCATATTCTTCTTTGACAAGTGCCGCATGTTGGACCTTTTCGACAGACGAGTTTTTTTAGAGAGTGTAGTCTCTAAACTCTACGGCTACTACGACTGGGAAGAAATGCGCCATACGGTATACCGATCAGATGTGTGGTTAAGTGAATTAGATTCCTATCGAACGAGGGGGTCTGAGGTAGAAATTGTGGCTAGAGATGTGTGTGAATGACCACATCGGAATTCAAAGGTCGGGATTACCCGGTTACGTGCTTGAATCGTCGTTCTTCACCCTTCGGCTATGAGTAAAGGACATCTAACATTTGGTCGACCGACGCTTTGACTCCTCAACCAACTCAATCTCTACAGCCGAGCCGCCCTCTTTTCCAGAACTCTCGACAACCAGCTTCGTATCCTGGAACTTCCTCACCGGAACGTTGTTGTTGAAAAGAACGTCGATTTCTTCCAAGCTCTTGCCCTTGCATTCTGGAATGAAGAAGAAGGCAAAAAGGACTGAGATGGCCGTCAAGCCACCAAATATAAAGCCGACCTTTGGTCCCAAACCAGCGTAAGGTTCGTCCAGTAAATAAGGTAGCGAGAACGTCACGGCTGCTTGCGTTGCCACGGCGAGGAAGGAACCCGTAGCATACGTCGTATCACGAACTTCAGCGGCAGGGACCTCCGCTGTGATGGTATGGGAGAGCTGACCCCACGCAGCGGTGTACCCGACAGTGAAGATCATCTTCGTAGCAATGATGGCCCCGCTGACGGCGGTGGTACGCTTGGCCATGCCCAGGCCACCCATAGTTAAAAGCGCAGCGGCTTGTACAAATGATCCGCTTAGTAGTAGAGGACGACGGCCTAGGCTGTCGACGAGGAATAGGGTTACGATGGATGTGATGACAGTGAGAACGGTATTGATTGTGGTGAGGGTGAAGGGGTTGACGGTTCCGATAGACTTGAAGAAAATGGTTCCGTACTTCGTCGAGAATGCATTACCAGTTCCGTGGAGGAAGAAGTTGGTCCCCAGAACGATGACAGTCCGCTTCATATGCCTGCTATTAAAGATTCGAATCCAGCGGTTCCAGAAATTCTCCGCGGGAGCATCGTTGCTGCTGTCTATTTCCCGGATGGCTCGGATGGCTGCAAACTCCTCCTGGATCTCCTCCTCGGTGAACTTGCCCGCCCGGATGCTCTTCAAAACCTCGAAGGCTTCTTCGTGCCTATCATGGAGAACCAGCCACCGTGGGGACTCAGGGATGAAGAACGAAAAGGACAGAACAATAACCGGGACGAGGTAGAAGAGACCGAGAGGAATCAAGTAGCTCGCTTTACCACGGATAGAGCTAGTGCCACGGCAGATGCTTGACATCACTAGCATACCCAGCGCAAGGGAGGTATTGTATGTCGCGACCATGGCGCCGCGAGCGCGGAGTGGTGTGATCTCGGCTTGGTATAGCGGGATAACTGCCAGTTCCATCCCCATGTAGAGGTAGTTGAGAGCTCGGCCAGCCATCATCTGGTGTCGATTTCGCGAGGTCATGAGTATGGTAGTGCAGATAATGGTCCAAACACACATGAATTGGACCGTGGCGCGGCGTCCAAGTCGACTGACGAGCTGCTTTCCAACAATAACACCTGTATGTCCGTTGTCAGTTGAACATAGCATTCCTGGGGGAAGAGCACAGGCACGTACCAACAGCGAAACCGACAACTCCAAAGCCATTAAAAAGAGACAGCCACGTGGATTTGATAATCTTCTTCCCATTTGGACCCGTCTCGCCGAAGTGTTGGATGAAATAGTCCATGGCCTGGATGGCGTCAAATGCTCGATTCTCCATCCCAAAGTTAAACTGAGAGACAGCGAGGACAGTCACAGTTAGGAGAAGCTTCTGATTGAAGCAGCTCCCAACTCCGGCGATGTCTTTTAGGAGAGTCATGATGAGAGTATATCCCTTCAAAGTCGTGCTGAGGTGGAAAGGACGAAAGAGACTGGAAATCACTCTCCGACAGGCCAGTATGGATTCACCGATGCTATTAATACCCGTTGGCGACGTAATGGAGCTCCCCAGGAATGTCTCCATTCCTTTTCTCAATCCCCACACATTTAAATGAGTGGGCCCGTGGCTAGACCCCAGCTAAGCTTGCCAATTTCCCCAGTTTCCCCAGTTTCCCCGGACTTCAAGACACACCGAGAAGCGGATATCGGCAGATTTGCTGAATTGCGACTAGCGGCTTCTTCCAAACTTTGCGAAAAAGGAACCGTGCTCCACTTTTGTGTCCGAGTTCCGGGCCCTCGACTCCTATTCTCGTGTGAGGACATCGGCAGTCTAGTTATCAACGAGGACAATGGATGCCCTTTAAAGGCAAATCTAACAACACCCGCCTCCACAATCCAAGCTCGTATCCAGAGCCCCGCGCTTACCCCATGTTTGCCCCGCTTTGGTCAGGTTTATCACCCCTGTCCTGGATGCTCCAAATGCGGCAGCCCTTCGCGGCTCGGGAGCCGGTCGGAAGCTGATACTATTGGTTGCTGCAGCGTCACCTACTTCGGCTGCGACACGCTCCTTGCCCTTTAAGACCGGCAAGCTTCGAATAATACTTTTTCATCACCGGACGAAGAGATTGCACGCACCTCATATTACCTGGTCCATGCCAACTCGAGACCGAGCATCCCGCTTCCACCTTCGAGACGTCCCCGCCATTCTGTAGTACTGTTCTTGACGGTCGGATACCTCGGTATCATCATGTCCCAGCAACGCCCTAACTTCCTCATCATTGTTGCCGATGACCTGGGTTTTAGTGACACGAGCCCCTACGGCTCAGAGATTCATACGCCAGCCTTAGAGGCCCTTGCGCGAGACGGCATTCGCATGACGAACTTCCACACAGCGCCTGCCTGTTCTCCCACGCGGTCCATGCTCTTTTCGGGTACAGACAATCATATAGCGGGCCTAGGGTGCATGTGGGAACATATGCAGAAACACAAGGATTACTTTAAAGACAAGCCTGGCTACGAGGGTTATCTGAATCACCGGATCGCTGCACTCCCTGAGATCCTCTCCGATCATGATTACCTGACAATCCTCTCTGGGAAGTGGCATCTCGGTCTGACCAAGGAATATGCTCCCTGTTCCCGCGGGTTCAAGAAGAACTTTACGTTCTTGCCAGGGTCTGGAAATCACTTTGCCTACGAGCCACAGCTTGACAGCGGTGAGGTGTTCTTCCCGGCCTTGTGTACAGATGGTCATTGGATGGAGGGAGACCGGTTCCTCGACCACCGGAAGGATCTGCCTGACGATTTCTTCTCGACCAGGTCCTTTACAGATAAGCTACTTGGATTCTTAGAGGAGAGATCCGAGTTCGAGAAGAAGCAGCCATTCTTTGCTTGTCTGACATTTACCGCCCCGCACTGGCCCCTACAAGCGTCGAAGGCAAGAAGAGAAAAGTATGGTGCGTACCATGATGACTGCCCCCAATCCTTTGCCGATATCACTGCTAAACAGCGTCTCCACAGCTGGAAAGTACGATGAGGGTCCCGATGTCCTTACGAAGCAAAGAATCCAACGCCTGGTCGAACTTGGCCTTGTTTCAGAAGATTCCGTCATCCCTCCGCCGAGCGGAAAGTGGCTGCCGCCTACTTGGGATGAGCTCTCTGCAGAAGAGCAAAAGCGGTCTGCCCGCACGATGGAAATATTTGCCGCCATGGTGGACGAAATTGATGAGAATGTTGGCCGAGTCACCGATTATCTGTCATCAACCGGCGAATTGGATAACACCCTGATTCTATTCATGTCCGATAATGGAGCCGAGGGCGCTGCCCTGGAGGCGCTGCCGGTGAGTCGATGCGGTCGGAGGCATGCTACGGTCGGCTACTAACGAGCTTGGTGCCAGCTAATGGGGAGGCCTGGGACGATGGCCAATGTCATTGAGAAATATTATGATAACTCAACGGAAAACCTAGGCAACAAGGATTCTTTTATCTGGTACGGCCCACGGTGGGCAAGCGCCGGTACCGCGCCGAGTAGAGGCCTTAAATCGTCAACACTCGAGGGCGGTATCAGATGCCCCTGCATAATCCGGTACCCTCCTCTCAAAGCTCAGCCAGGCAGCATTAGCAAGTCTTTCACCACGGTAATGGACATTCTTCCCACCTTCCTGGAGCTTGCCCAAGTACAGCATCCGGGCACATCCTACCGTGGGCGCGAAGTCGCCCCACTCCGCGGCCGGTCCTGGGTGAGCCACCTCTCTTCCACGAAGCCGGATGACGTGTCTGTGCATGGAGAGGATACCCACATCCACGGATGGGAATTATTCGGACAGCGGGCGATTCGTCAAGGGAAATGGAAAGCCGTGTGGCTCACGTACTTCACGGAAAAGGAGGGTTGGCAGCTGTACAATGTTGATGACGATCCGGGAGAGTTGAATGACCTGGCGGCGCGGTATCCTGATATTCTAGGCCGTCTTGTGGACTTCTGGGACCAGTACGTCGCGGAGACGGGAATGATACCTTCACCCTTGTTTAAGTAGCTAGACTACATCTCCGTAATCTCAACCTTTGTCTGTTCACCGAGCAGCCGTTTCATCTCCTCCTCGCTGGAGTTCCTCGCGGCCGCTTTGGCGACCCCTTCCGACCCAACGTTTGCTTATGTTAAAGAGAAAATAAATACAGTTATTTAGAATTAGTAGCAAGTTCATTAATAAATACGCTACAAACCTGAAATATTTTAGAACGGATTGCACTATTAGAGTAGGTAGCTTTTTTGGGGGGGGCACACTATTCGGGTCTAGCTAATGCCCGTCCGTGCAGAAAGGAATAGAGATCTTGAGTCTCTTAAATTTGTACAGTAACAGACACCTTTCTGGATTAGTTTTGTGAATGTCGTTACTAATTAGCTGGCTGAGCGTCCTATTAATCCCGGACAAAGAAAGCATTAAATCCAATGGAAAGAGGAGCCTACCTATTCTAGGCAAAAGTGTCCATGAACTGTCCCAGCTTGTTTCCAAATCAATCTACATCATGCAGTATTAACAAAGGCCTGTCGTCATGGTAATAGCTTCCACCCACTAACGACCTGAAAATGACCTCCTACTTTAAAGAGGCCAGTGGATAACTAGTTTAATTCATTGGGACGGGAACAAGAAACCTTAAATAGAACCCTGGGTGGCATGCTGATAGCAGATTGATGCAAGGAGTGAAAGTTCTAGGGATCAAAATGTCATGGTAGGTGCGGCTGGGCGGGATGAAATGTGGTGCTCTTAAGATTAGAACCTCATTTCTATCTATAACCAAACCCTGCCTTGCTTGAAAAGTGCATGTGGAAATTGGAGGGGAAAACGCCTAGCGATTCATTTCCCCCGTGGCCTGACGCAAGCTCGGCGTCGAGCCAGTCAGTGATCTGAGCATTTGACGGTATCTATGTTATCTCGGCTCATGCACCCACCTCGCTCGATTCAGCTGTGCCGTGGTAGTACGACCTGAATATAAACAAACCAATTCAAGCATCATGCCCCTGAATCGTGCGCGAGTCAGCGCATCTCTCTTTGTTACCCCGCCATTTTGGAGTCGGTCTCTGACCATCGCCGAGACTAGTACAAACGAGGTCAAGCATCGGATGCAACGCCAATGCCGAGAGGGGTAAAAGAGATTCGGGATGCAGTGACATCTCGGCACATTGAAGGAGGTGGAGGAGGAAAGGTCGATAGTCGATATAAATCCAGGGGAAGTTTGTACATGCCACTCGGAGTGGAAAGATCTTAATATTGAGAATATTGTTGACCATATTAATTAGCATCCATCGACAATGGCGCCCCAAACAATGAAAGCTGCGATTTGCAAGGAGGTATGGAGCGTGTACTCCATCTGCAAGGCATAATATTGACTAACATTTCACCCCAGGCTGGCAAGCCCCTTGTCGTCGAAGAGATTCCTGTCCCAGAACCCACAGGCCGCTTCATCCGCGTCAAAGTGAAAGCTGCATCGCTATGCCACTCCGATCTCGGTATAATTAATGGCGACTTCGGTTCGTTGATGATGCCTCTCGTTGTCGGCCACGAGGCCATTTCCGTTGTCGACAAGCTCGGACCCGATGCCGAAGCGTACGGCATCCAAGTTGGCGACATCGTCGGCGCATCCCTCTGGCACGACAGCTGCTTGAACTGCGTCGATTGCAAGACATCCGGGCCGGAGTTTTGTGGGACCATGCAGATTAAGGGGCTAACCACTCCCGGGTGCTTCTCCGAGTACACGCTTATCGATCCCGTGGCGACCGTTGTCATTAGAAGAGCTGAGGAGCAAAGCAATGACCCCGTGTCGGATTTGTCGCCTCTTTTCTGCGCGGGCATTACCGTGTGGGATGCCGTCGAGAGGGCAAACGTCCGGCCTGGAGATTCGGTGGCTATTTTGGGAGTTGGGGGGTTGGGCCAACTGGCTGCTCGGTATGCTACCGAGCTAGGTGCAAAGGTCATTGTTCTCGACGTTCGCGATGAACAGTTGGTGGCTGCGAAGCAGGACGGTATCGCCGAAGAATCTATTAACATCAAGAATTTATCGAGGGAGGAGATCGCGAAGAAGGTCGCCGAGCTCAACGGCGGGCATCTCGTCGACACTGCCATTGTAACGACTGGCGTCATCCCCGCATACACCTCATCTTTTGGCATCGTGAGGGTCGAGGGACAGGTCGTTGTCGTTGGACTTCCTCGCGACCCCATTCCCTTCACCAGTGGCGAGGTTGCCGGCCGATGCATCAAGTAAGTTTCACCCTTAAAGCATTCGTCATGGCATGGCTAACTCAGCGGGGTGTGGAAGAATTGTGGGCGCCAAGGTGCCTGGGAAGAAGGGGAGTCAGAGGTGTATCGACTTTAGCTTAAAGAAGGGAATCAGGCCCAAGATCAACGAGAGGAAGTTTGTCCTCGAGGATATTAACGAGATGATTGCGCTCATGGCGGCGGGCGAGGTGGATAAGGGACGTATGCTGGTCGAGTTCTTTTGATACATGACAACTTGGAGTGTCTTTCGGGGATAAGCGGTTGGAGGCGAGGCGATGTTGGGGCCACGGCGAGTCTTGTGCTTGTGGCCTTGATACAAAGTCTGGAAGACACAAAGATGACGGCCGCTGAACATGTCTGTTGGTGAGAATTTTGAAGAGCAAGATGCTAAATAGCCTATTGAGAAGTCCATCGTTGATGGCTCTTGGCTCCATCTCGAGGCGCCTGTACACCAAACTGGTGATGATGGAAACGCGAAAAACAGCAATTCTATTGTTGACATCCGCGTCCGGATTCCACAGAGATCCTCAATATTATTAGTCAGCGTTCGAGGTTGGCTCATCCGAGATTTATTGTAACCCTCCCGTCTTTGCCACCTCCTCGATACCCACCCTGCGACCTGCTAAGACGGTCTTTTGATGTGGAGAAGAATCAAAATCGTAGACAGGGCCCTTCACCCAATCTTGCGTCGACAGACGGAACACTACGCCGATGGTTAGTGGGAGGAAACTGCTGTCTTAGGTGTGCTTCGCTAACCTCATCTGCCCCTGCTCTTGATACTTCGAGTTCACCGAGATTGACAAGGAACAACGGTTATAGAATCGTTCAATATCATCATCTACAGCTTCCTCTGTCCGGTCACTAGTTATATTTATTATGTGAGGGCGAGCGCGCGCAACCTTGAACTTTTGTGGCTATTCCTGCAGCTGACAACGTCGAGTTCCTGAACTAGGCTTTGTCTCCTAAGTAGATGTACCTCGGACATTGGATTCCAGAATGTTTCCGATTCTGTAAAAGTTCAGTGTCCTTCTATCAAAGTTCCATGGAAAGGCCCAAGGAGTTCAAAATGTGAATGAGTAGATTGTGCTCTTTTTCTCTCTCTCCTGATTTGGCGAAGTGGGACCCACTTCGGGTTCTATTTTGAGCAGATTTTGCGGCTTGGTACGACTTATGACGCATCTGCCCCTGGAGTCCTGGACCACTCCGAATATATAATCTGGACACAACCGGGCCCTTGGGTAGATGGGTTAAAAGTCAGTTGTCCTCCTTTGGTCCCGTGTTGCCGAAAAGATGGTCCCCTTCGCCGCTCGCATGTCTCCCAGTCGGCTTCTCAGCCTCCGGTACGCGTCGACGCGTCACGCCACCCTTCGACATCCACCGTCGACTTTCATCCCGCCATACAAGTTCCTATGGACGTCGGCACGCCGAGAGTCAAAGTGCTGCTCGGAGAAAAATAATGATGAACCCAGAGTCATCTCCGCTCCCATGACGTCCCGAGAGTTTTGGGCGTCAACATCAGCCTGGAAACGTGCTTCCGTCAACACACTACGGTGCCTCATTGGCTGTACGATGGGGGACTTTGCCTCCTTGTGGTTTCTACAGGCTTTCCACCCTAGCCTTGGCATGGGGACTATCATGGCCATCTCGAGTACGTATCCCCTATGAACTGGACACATTACTTTGTTGGCTAACCAACAGGACCCCCTGGTAGTGGCGAGTGGTCTGTCAACGTCGATGATGCTCGAAACTACCCTCCTCCGTTACTCTCGTGATCGCCTCTCATGGCCTGTTGCTGCAAAGACCGCCGCTGGAATGAGCTTCATCTCAATGCTTACGATGGAGATGGTTCAGAACATCACGGACTATCACCTCACCGGTGGCATTGTTGACGTGACATCGTTGGACTTTTGGATTGCCGCGGCCATCTCGATGGGGGCTGGGTATCTCGCTCCCCTTCCATATAACTACGTCCGATTGAGGAAGTATGGCAAGGCTTGTCATTGAGGATCGCCAAGGAACTTCGGCGTGTAAACTTGTGTACTATAGCATGAATCTTCTTACATCTACACTCACTTCAAAAATCGAATAGACATTACCTTGTTGATAGTGGTAAAATAGTCCAACGACGAGAGGCCTCTTGTTTGACCAGCATCATTGATTCAGGCTCTATACAAAAGTGTCATCAAGCACATTGTAAATTCGTTCCACCTTCCTCCATTGAATCTTCTCTTGCTTCAGCGGCAGTTTTCTCGGTTGTCGAGTTGATCCACCATCCGGTGGAGCCTCCCGAGGCACCCTCTTAAAGGTTTTGCACGTGAGTTTCTCAGTACTTTTTCCGACCTCTCGATGCTCGACGACACTCAGTTCGGTTCCGCGCCTAGCATCGAGGCAACCAAAGAATGTCCAAGCGGCGTCTCGACTTTGATCATCGGGAGGCCCTCAGCAGAAGCGTCTTATGATGGATGGGCACATCAATCGAGAAGCCGCCCGAGCCGTCCTCTGATCTGCGGAAGAATATGGTGTTAAAAGGCCCCCTGGTCCTGAGTATGGAATCCGTTTCATCGTGCAGTAGTTTGGCCATGATCAGTTGGTCATTTATACCCGTGACTACGCGAAGCTCTGAGACAGACTGGCACTTGTTCCGTCCAAGCAAAGAGTCTCTCCACGACCAGGTTTCCACCAGAACACCTTTGCAGACGAGTACCATGAAAGCAACTAGAGCCCATGCGTATACGGTGATGTTGAATGGGTCGACTCCAACAAGCCGGTCCTGTAATGTGAGCCCGATGGCCAGGCCCTCTGCGACTAGGATGCTGGTTCCCAACATAACAAGCCAGACATAAAGCCTGCATGGGACTACGACGGCATCTTGAATCCCTCATTTCCCGCATCAAAAAGGAGTGCAAAGGAGACGAACACACCCTCCTCGAAAATATTTCAGACTTGAGTATGAATATTACTTTTTCAATTGCTCTACGAACTCATGAAGTCGAAGTGGACTTTGCTAAATGACCACAGGTGGGGTTCCAGACGATCACTCGCACATTTACTTTGACTCGACGATAATCTCCGCCTTGCTAGGAGGCTTCCACCCTGCGTAATGTTTGTCGACGAAGCCGACGGACTTTTAGGAAAACGCCAAGATGACGACAGGAAGCATGTTCGCTCATTATTGGGCGGGTTCCTAAGGGAATTGGACGGGTCTTTGGAAGGGGGGAAAAGCAACCCGTTCGTCCTCCTCTCGACAAATATGCCATGGGATCTTGATCCAGCGGTCCTACGTCGGGCGCCGGTACGTGTCTTTATGGGTATCCCCAATTTTAAAGCCAAAATGGAAATCCTGAACCTCCTTTTGGGCGACGAGAAGCTCGAAGAAGGTCTAAGCGTGGATATCATCGCGAGATCAACGCCGTCGTTCACAGGCCCGGATCTGAAGAGTTTGTGCGTCTCGGCAGCTCTGAAATGTACCCAGGAACTGGAGCCGGATAAAAATGGCGAGTATCCGCGGAGAATTCTGCGCAGATCTCATTTCAACTTTGCACGCCTCTACGTGAAACGATCGGGGTCGAACCCTCTTATGTTGAAAAGACTTTCGGAGTTCCAGGCGAACACTAGAGAGTATTCTTTGGCGAGATGAAAGAGCCGGACGAGGGGTTCGAAATAGGGCCCATGTGGCAACTAGTTTGAATAGTCGTTGGTTTAACTATAGCAACCACGTTCCACCTAGAGGTCATAGACATGACACTACGAAAAATGTTCGGGGTTTTGAGGGCGTTTGTACGCACGTATATGTGTCAACGGATATAGCAGCGTGACAGTATGGGTGGAGCAATTTCCCGAGGACATCCAACATATATATATCTTAGATGTGCCGCTGACCCCCTCTCTTACTCCCCCGCAACACAATCCTCCATTTTTTGTTCTCGTACTCTGGGGAAAAAAAAAGTAAAGCAGTCGCTCGCTGTTTGGGAACAGAGACGCCTTCGCTACGCAGTACTTCAGTACTCACCACAAAGCAAGAGAAAAGCCGCCACGCTCAATACGACCATGTCCACATACCAGGATTTCACCACTCCGATCCCCCTGTCCTCCGCAGAGCGAGTAGCGGCCTACTCGCTCCAAGAGCCAGGCAGCCCGACGATCGAGCTCGGCCAAGCCCGACACCGCATCCGCATCATCAACACATGGGGAATCCCCCGCGGCAGTCGGATTCTCGAAATCGGCTGTGGCCAAGGAAACTGTACGGCGGTCCTCGCGGAGGCAGTGGGTCCTTCAGGTCACATCGATGCTGTCGACCCCGCACCTGGAGATTACGGCTCGCCTTTTACCCTGGATCAATCACAAGCATTTCTCAGCGAAGGCCCCATGGGGCAACGGATTTCGTGGCACAGGGCTGATCCTATGGAATTCCTGGCCAAAGGGAATGAAACTTGGGATGTTGTGGTCTTCTTGCATTGCATCTGGTATTTCGCGTCTCCCGAGACTCTGAGGGATATTTTAGCCTTCCTGAAGGGAAGAGTCAAGGCGGTTTATGTCGCGGAATATGCCCTCCACGCCAGTAAGGCTACTGCGGTACCTCATGTCTTGGCCGCGATCGCTAGGGGGACCGTGGAAGTCCACAAGGCGGAGAGCAACGAGAATATACGGACATTGGTCGGTCCCCGTGAGATTCGTGGGATTGCAGAGGCAGTCGGATGGTCATTGGAGGAGGAGAGCCGCATCATTCCCGAGGATGGGCTCTTTGATGGCATGTGGGAGGCGAGCGCTGTGGCCGGAAAGGGCTTCCTACACGAGGTTGAGTCTGAGATTGAAGATTCGCGGGTAGCAACGCTTGTTCGATCGGGAAGAGATGCTGTTATATCTTCCGCTGAGAACGTCGGAGGACTGAAGCGGGTTACCACCATGGATGTCTGGATCGGAGCATTCGCAGTTAAGAGGGAGAATAATTAGATGCATCGTGCGTGGTGATGAGTGGTAACCCTTCGCCCTCCTCGCCTACCGAATTCTGGGGAAAGGGGGCCAAAGAGATGGGAACGGATCAAGCCGGAATGGATTTCTGGGAATGGATTATTATTGACTTGACCTTTGTCTTGCCCAAATGCAACAGATTATCTAAACCGGTTCTTTGTGGATGTAATTCTCCGCCGCGGCGTGTACGCTCAGCTGCAAGTCCGTGATAATAATTGGAAGGGCAATGAAGTCCGCCCCTCCACTTCCCTATGACTCTCACGATTCAAATAGTGCTTGCTGGGAGAAGCATATCACATACGACCATAGCCTAGAGAAAACACGCGATCCCGTCCGCTCTCGCCTAGTTAAGCTCCAGAGCGCCGGATCAGTAGTTGGGTCGGTGACGACCAGCGAATCCCTGATGTTGTATGTTCTTTTTGTCAGCCTCGGCTTCTTTTTTTGATGTCTCGTTACGATCGGGGTTGTGGTAGGAAGTTTTGAGGCTCAGCTTGGAAGACCCGGGATGCCTCATAATGGTTGTTTCGGGGTGTGAAGTAGAGCACTGTTTCGGCCATTCGAAATTCAACTTCTAAACACTGCAAAGCTTCAAGCTTTCCTAGAGTTCTGCCCGCACAAAGCAGAATTAGCGTGAGCAACGGGGATTTTATGACATAACCCTGCTATTATAGGTCTACGAGGCTTTCTCATCTCTGTCAACAAAATGGGAGCTGAGCAGACCGAGAATTGTACCATGAAGAGTTCCTTTATTTCTCCTGAAGTTGGTCCCGATATTGCTGAAACGTCACTCAAGATCGCGTTCAAAATCTCTCCCCCGGCCGGACATATCCGAATTCCTGGGCTGCTTGGTCTCAGCTTGGAATTTCAGGAATCATCTGTCCTGACACATTCGACACGGGCGAGTTTCCTTCCAACCCCTCCGTTTCCGATACCTCTCTCTCATCGCTCGACCTCTCTGCCGCAGTTTCTCTTCCTCCTGATGTCTCTCCTCAACGTTCTTCTGTTTCCTATGTCTCTCTCGTGCCCGTTCTGCGTTCCTATTACGTCTCCAGCCCAGTTCCCAACTCTACGCCGAGGTCTCATAGTTCCTCCTAAGCGAGTCTGACCCAAGCAGCCACGAAACCTGGGATTGAGGGAAGTAGCGCATGATAGCAGACCTAACCGTGACCTTTTCATCCGTCGCAAGGTTTGGATAAGGCTGGTCAAGATTGGGCAGCTTAGAAAGAAGGAGTTTCGTCACCTCCAAGACCCCCTTTTGCGTTGTTGATATTTGACCTTTTCCTATTTTGTCCAGAAACGTCGTGAATGTGGTTTCCACTTTCCACTACGTCTACATTCCAGGCGACAGTGGTCCCGTAGCGCTCGTGCTCCTCGTACGTAACTGGAGGCCCGGGTGACTCCCATTGCTTGTGTGGATTGACCCCAATGCTACGGAGGTAGCTAACGAGATCAGTATAGAGTTCTGCTGATATTCGATTGGGTGTTAGAACGTAGGAGATTATGCTATCAGCGGTGAGATATTTTGGCGCCGCCAACAAGCAGTCACCATCGTATCGATCCGACATCTTACGTTTTACATAACGTGAAAGCCCATTCTCGCATGCCAGGCCAAGACGGTCCATGAAATCCATGTTCTGTAGCGATATTTTCTCTGCACGGTCCAGAATAAGGTCGACAGCAGGTGGATCTGCACATTCCTGGGACACTAAATATGCAAAGTTGAATATCTCATCCTAGGTTTCCTGCAACCTCTGGGCATTGTACCAGGCGACAGAAAGAGCTCAGAGTGAGAAATGCTGCATGGCAGGTCCTTACCCCGGCGCATGGTTATGCTATCGAACCAGAGACTTAGCAGCTGCTGCTGGTCTTGTTGCATGATTGAAACCCCATGATTCAACTTCTCGAGCTGCGTCTCGACAGCCTTTAGCCACTCTTTGCACCCAATCCTGAAGTCACTCTCCATCCAGGCAGGGGGAGGCGCATTCTTATTTTCCGTATTTTCCGGCTGGACCATCTTTCTGAGATTTCTTTCGGACTGTCTTGCGGATATTATGTTTGCGTGCATCTTTAAATCGAGTCTTGCGTCGTTCAGCTCGAGATTCTTAATGCTGTTCGAGATCTCGGATATTTCGGTCCTATCGAGAAATCGAGAACACACATTGTGAGCTCAGGGCCAACCAAACCAGCCTTAGGGAATTTCGAAAGCTTCACCTAACCATGAGTTGAATGTGTATATTTAGTTGGCTCTGGAGGGTAGATAGCCTGCCAGCTATCTCGTTCACCTTGTCGCGATTCCACGCCTCCTTCAACGCAACAATGACGCTTTTCTATTTCGACTTCTGTCCCTGTAGTTTTAGATTTTGCAAAGCTCCTAGGAGTTCTCGGCTGATGCTTTCTGCCTCGGCCGCTAGACACCGCAGGCTTTCAGGATGTTCGTGGGAAACCATAACTTCGCCTGAGAGGCGGCTGAGATCGGTCGCGATGACGTAGAGAACGGCATTTTCGTCACCGGAGCTGGACGTCGATTTGTAAATAGTCCGGGCACCCTCGAAAAATTTTCAGGCAAAAATCAACGAATTGGACAATCTTGCCCGCGAGGCCCAGCGCCGTGAGGGGCTCCATCACCGTTTTTCAAAAGACTGATGCAGAACGAAGAGAGGGCCCAGTATGTTCTGACGTGGAGGTTGGGCAGCACGAGAGGTCTGTTTTTTTTAATATTTTAACCCCATCTGGCAGTCGACATTTGAGAAATCGAAAGAATATGCAGCCCTGATTGAGTATGTTGGAATTCGATTGGCGAAGAGGCCGACTTACAGGTGGCTGTACCTGTCCGCAAAAGGCGCGAACTTGCGACGCAGTGAGAAACCATAGGCGTTTCTCCCGTTCGGCCACACGAAATGGCCTGAGTTCCTACCAAAAGCATCACAGCGATCGTCAAATCAGGCACACGGCGCCACAGTTCACCACGGTAGAGTCATACAAAACGAACAAGTCGGTACCGACGAGGATTCTCAACTTTGACGCCTGCTGATCTGACTCGAAGTCGTGCTTTCAGATAGCTAATTTTAAGGTAGAACTGAGGCTGTCCATGCCGAATCTGCCGCCCTAGTAGCAAGCCCGGTCTTGAGACTTGTTCTAGTACGTCCTCAACAAGCGCAAGATGTCCCACTTTATCGGCCCTGCAGGTAGGCGAGCTCCGACTAGCTACGGCTTTTCTCCGACCAGGGCAGGTACAAGAACGTCCAATCAAGGCCGGAAGGCCTGCAGGTCCGTCAACGGGCAGCCCGACCAGTGTAAGCCGGAATTGAGACAGCCGATGCATGTCTTTGAATATATCTAACGGAGCGCGCAGCCGGAAGGTTTGCAGCCGTCAGACCTCGACCCCATCACTTCTTTTTTATTGATCTCTTGTCCAAAGAGCATTTTCCTCCTTCTTGCCGATGGTCGCCGAGAGCTGTGGTACTGCAGGGAAGTTCACACTTCGGGCCATCAATGCCCATCTACAGAGAATTTGCCAGCGCTTTTTCAAAAAGAAGGTAAAAATTTTTCACAATGAAATCTAGACGATGAACCTGAAGTCTACCGTACTGTAAGATTAAATACAAATACTCTCTTTGTCCTAACAGAAAGGAGCGGACGTGGGCTAATTAACAACCTCGCCTCGGCCGACTCGAACACAGAGCGCCCATCAGGACGCACCAAGGCGGAAGTTTGGGGAATAAATGGATCAGGTAATAATTCCTACCGCTTCGGTGCTGGAATCTGAGTGTCTTAAGGAAAACTATTCTGAACCGGCCAGCAGAGCTTATCGTTGTCACGGATGCGAAAGAAAATGCTACGGATGTTGGTAGAGCAATAAGCATGTTACGGCCCATAGGAGGCCCTCTATCAACTTCACCCCTTCCCACTTCAACCGTTCCGTATTCTAATGCTGACAGACTTGCCCCTTTACAGTTTCCTGGCCTCGTTGAGCTTGTTCAACATCTCCTGATCTGCGAAACTTCTCTGCTGCCCTGCGATAAAGGGACAGGCAGATTCCCATAAGAGACTCTGTAATTCTAGACGGTTGGTCTCTGGGACAATCTGTGGACAATATTAAGATATGTCACAACCCTAGTGAGTGGTAGGAATAAAACTAGCTTGTTGTTGCCTGGCCGCGTATCCCGTGAACGAGGCAGGTCCCACTTTAGGTATCGGGTCTCCAGTGCTATCATCAGGTTGGGAAGCGGTTTAGTTGAGGATGAGAACAAGCCGCCATGGGGGGTGCACGGGTACCTTGCCCGTTGATTCCAACGACCTCCGTTTCTCAGGCTTACCTAATATAAGTCACCAATGCGAATAATGCTCACAGAAACACAGACAAAAAGTCCGCACACCAAAATCCATTTTCGGCAAGAAGGAACACTGATTCTTCTAAATGCATATATTCACTGCAGCCTCCTACATATGCATCCCTGTCCTCTGTCCTTGATGCCCGACACTCCCCGCACCCACATGAGGGGTTTGAGTCTCCAAGTGTCTATCAATATCCGAAGATCAAGTTCCGGTCTCATTCATTCCCTGCACCGCCGCTCAAGCCGCTCAAGAACCCGCTGTGATTGCCGCCTTTGCCGACACACCGTCAAGTACAGCATTCACAGACGGTTCAATGGAACATACGCCCGTCGTTGCGACCGGGGGAAGCGCTGCCTCAAATGCAGAATCCCTTTCACTGAGTGATCATAAACAAGTCGGAGAACCTACACCGAGTCATAGCCAGCCAGCATCGGAATCTGGGGGTGGTGATTGTGGGCTTACAAAATTAAGTCAAGCAGGACAGCCACTTACGGACGAGGGTTCCGAGAAAATCGATGCATCAGATCTTATATCTGAGATCTCTCGCGGCAAAATCCCTTCGTATCATATCGGTCTCGGGGAAGGACTATTGCGCGGCCTTCCTCGTTTTACAGGCTATGACAACGAAGGGCAAGCCCAAACTAGACCGATCAATAGCTACATGCCACCACCACCACATCTGTTGTGGGCTAGCTTAGACAACATGGAAAGGTCGGGGAGCGCAGCTTACGAATTATTTAAGATGGCTTTTCCGACGGAACAGCAGTTGGAGATGGCCTGGAAAATATTCCACGAAGATCTCGATAAGTCGTACTCAAGGCTAGAGCCGCTTCGAAAGCTACCACTAGCCGGGCGCCTAGTTACTCATGCGGACGTAACAATCGTTGTTGTGGCCTCCAAATCAGCGAACGACCACAGCGAAAGGCTTGCCGACGCGCGTAACGAAATCCAGCTGCCTCATTTTTTACACATCCTTCGTGAACAATGGCCAAAGTCTCTGGGAAAGGTTGGTTACTCTGCATGGCCTTACTTTGCTTGGGATGTGGATCCTTTGCTTGCTCGCATCGATTGCAGATACGTAAGACTTGATGAGTCGGGTTTTTTAAAGCCGCTCCTCCCTTCTTCCCCAAGACGTTTAGAAGCGGTACAGGAGAGAGGCATCAGCCGAGGTGTGCTGTTGTAAGTGCGAGACATATATATGTTGCTAGATATTCCTAACTAATCATCCTCACAACTCGTAGCTTTTGGGCATGGGGTGATGAAGGATTTATCGACGTTCCACAGCTAGCGGCCATTACAAACGTCTGCCAGACACTGCGACTGGGAAATGAGAAGCTTAACGGACAACGAGACCTCTTGATGCTGAATTTCGTGGAATCGTTCGCCGGTCGCTGGGGCGGTATCTTCGACATGGCGCGTACCGAAAGCTATCTACTCTTCAAATCTCTATATCGCTACAAGCTGCGTTTCTGCCGGCCTGTTCAGAGGATTCCCTATCTACGCCGACCCTCCCCTAAATCCGGGCTCGTGCCACGGCGCCAAGAAGCCAGAATCCGAGGAAGAGATAGAGTGATCCATCTCCGCGAGCAGCGTGTTGCCATATGTTCAGCGGGACTAGGTCTTGATGAAGGCGAACGGTCTGCAAATATCGCGATAATGCTCTCGGACACACGAAACGTGAACTGGGGAGTCCTCGATGGAGGGCCTTGGAAGGAGCAAAGTCGATACCCTTGCGGAGATGAAGCCTGCTTTGGTGCTTTCCTATCCCTGATTACCTTCGCTTTCGACCAGTGGGAGCGGGGCTGGATGGAGACTCTGGATGACATTGACATGGTCGTCGGAGTAGAAGTATGTATACAGAGGTTGTTTCAAAGCTCGCGTTGCCCTATAGCTGACACGAATTTCCCTTTGGCCAATAGTTGAGTGACTCAATGGATGACAAAAAGTGGGAACGCTTGATGTTTGACAACTCGTTCCGCCTCTCGAAGCTTTATTTCACCGTCCTGCAGGTTTTACGAATAGCCAGCTCGTGCATTGAGGAAAGCGTCAGCGATCTTAGGCTTGTCCAAGAAAAGTGGTCGAATGCTGTGCAATACGAGACGACTGATGCCAGAAACGTAACTAGGGAACTCGAAGAGATGGTGACTTCCATGGAGGCCAAAAAGCAGAGGTTGCTCTCTCGCGTTGACAAGAAGGTTGAAGAAGTAAAAAGTCTTCGAGACGGGGTAGGAGCCGTTGCTTGGAATACCATCAAGACACTCTATTGTTCACGTCTTCCCTGAAAGCTAACTTGCTCTGGTTCCAGCTACTAGGCGCCACATCCCTTCGGGAAGCCACGAAAGCTATGGCGCTAAATCAGTATATCTACATCTTTACCATTGTCACCGTCGTTTACACGCCCGTTGGGTTCTTGGCTGTATGTAGGAAATCCGGACCCTGCACAAGCATACCCTACTAACACCTCCATTCGAAGGCTTTCTGGGCCCTACCCTTTCTCAACAACCCTGATGATTCTGGAATTGTTAGGACCCCTTCCGCGTTTGTGAGCACATTTATCGCTGTTCCTGTGGCAACTTATGCAGTGTGTCTCATCCTCGCCGCCTACTCTGCTAAGAAAAGAAATTCTATCTCGCTCTTATTTGAGCTGCAGCGGTTCTTATGGAGGCGAAGTTACAGACGGTGGCAGGAGGGAGAAGAGGAGGACTCTGACCACGAGGCTACCAGGGATGTATCGGCATCTTCGTTATCCGATGTATCAAAGGCGAAGAACTCAGCAAGCGTGCCGCCTGTATAACTACTAGATTGGTGAATAAGGATAGAAAAAAGTGGACTCAGTTGAAAAGGAATCTAAAATAGCACTAAAATCCTAATGGCTCCTGACTGTCCGAGAATCTGAACTGCCCTCATCAGAGAATCCAACCTTGGGATAAAGAAGGTAGTGCCGACAAATTAGAGAAATCACCTTTGCAGCGGCCCGTTACTGACAAAGTTTACACTTGCTACCCCTAAGTAGTGGCCAGCTGAACGTTACTAAAGGGAATTCGCTGCGTCAGTCGAGCCAACAGAGGATTTCATTGTTATTAGTAGGCTTTCGAAATGATGCCTCCCATGCCTAAAACAGATACATTAAAATCGGCGGTTGGCGTGGCTTGTCGTGATGTAGGATGTCGGGCTTCTACTTTCAGAGCTCATTCCACTTCGTCAAAACCATCATGAGTACGACGGCTTGCACGCTAGTGAGCCAAGCCCCGATCCCAACGCCGCCCTGCACATCGGCCCGCGCTAGCGCCCACGAGATCCCTATGACGCCGCTCACGAAAAGGATCGCTAGCGTGGCGATGAGTGCCCTGAACCTGTCCAATCCCTCGATGATGTGAACGCCCCAGCCCAAAATAAGTCCGTCGGTCCGGTACGTTTCGAGGATGCTTTTGTGGAGTTTCTGCGGAATGCGCCTGCCCCATATTAACCTCTGATGGGCGCCTTTCTCGTGTGATAAATAGTGTAAGAAAATATGGGCCGGAATCGGAGGTGGCTTCATCGGGCAAGGGTGATAGCCGTATCCCTCAGACAACATTTCTTCTTCGGTAGGTATGGCCATTGGCTTGTCTAGTATTCCGACACGATATCTGTCTTCGAGAGAGAACTGCCAGTCCAGTTTAGCAAAGGAATTTTTGGGGAGGAGTAAGAGGGATAGGAGACTCACCTGGACAAAATGGACATCAACAGGCTTGAGAAGAAAGTACTTGGCCCGAAAGCTCCTCAATTCCAGATATTTCTCCCTTACGCGGTTAAATAATTGAGAGTCGGTCTCCACGTCTGTGATATTAATCTCACCGAGATGTCGCTGAAACTCGCCAGTGTTTACACAGAGCTCAAGGAATCTCTTCTGCGGCTTGCTAGGCTCGGAAATACGATCAGAATCCCCAGAGCGTGGATGCCGATTGAGTTGTTGGTTTGGCAAACGGCCGATTTGGTGGTCGCTATCTTCGCGGCCTTTACTTAGTTGATAAGTTGAACCGGGAAGCTGGGGGAGACGGCTCGATGAGTGCGAGGTCAATGGCGTGGTTTCCATGCCGCCGTCGGGAGTGGTAGTTACGGAATTTTCGGGTTGGACATTCTTGCAATCCAGGAGTAGTCGTAACTGCTCAAGCGACTCGGAGTCAGACTCAAGAAAGTCTGCATACAGTTCTTCCTTGCAGTCCTAATCAAGAGCACCGTGTTAGTTACAGACGTTCCGCTGAAACAAGCTTTCTCTCAACTTACACAAGTCCATTCAAGTCTTCGGTATCCTTGCTTCAGGGGCGGTCGTGTAATGCGGTGGCAAACTCGGACAAGGCTCGTGTACGCCAAGGTTATCCAGTGACGCATTCCCAGATTGGATTCTAGTTGTTGTTCGATGTTTAGGTCGTTCGGACCACTGGTAATTCCATCGGCATCACCATTTTCTGTGTTGTCTGTTTCTGCATTGCCTTTATCTGCATTGTCGTGAGCTAGGTCAGGGAAGAGAAACTTTTGATACCTCTCCCGAAACTCGAGAAAAGATCTGGACTGGAGAAGAATAACTTCCAACCTCTGCCGCGTAAGCGTGCCTATGCCCACCGAGTCGACGCCGGCAAGATCGCTATCAGAGGATATTTCTCCTTCGTTCAGATGAGCATGGTCGCCAGGGTAGCCAGCCTGGCCATATTCAGCCAGGTGCTTTTTCATTTGCCATGATTTGTCCGGCCGCATCTGGGAGAGAGCTGACCAATCCTCCCCGTCCTTTATCCCAAAGATCTCCTTGCAAATATGGCTCGAAATGTTCCGTGACTGATGTCGGAGAAAGCGTAAACCAGTGCGGAGATCTCCGTCTACGATGTTAGAATCCGCCTTGATACCGGATAGCATCGAGCGGAATAGGCGCAGGAAGTTTCTCTGAAACTTGTCTGGAGTTATTTTGCTCGACGTGGACGCCAGCAAGTTGCGCATAACCTCGTCCTTGACGAGTAATTCTAGAAACCAGCTTGGGGCAGTATCGATCAAATTTGCAGGGACAGCAAAAGAGGACAGAGTGCTGGCCGTTGTCAGGCTAGGCGTGGCGGACACAACCGAGTCAAGTTCGTCTTCATCACTGTTGGCAACATGGAGGAGGCCCTCGACATCTAGATCCCCCATAGGAGTCACTTCGAGATTAACTGGTAGTGCTGCATTCGGGGATGATGTTGCTTCCGGGAGGAGTTCAGACTGCGATGCGGGTTCAGTCTCATCGCCAACATCAGCCCTGTCAGCGTGGCCAACCTGCGTCCCTGATTGAGCTGGCTTTTCCACTCGCTTCTCCATATCACGGAGACGCTGATTCTCAAACTCACGACTGAGCTGTTCAAAATTCTTGGCTAGCATGCTGACTTTCGAATCCTCTATATGCACTAATCTCGGTATGGAAGGAGTGGGTACCGGTTTTCGCGGGTTTGGGACGTCTGCTAGTTGGTCCTCCACATCCAATGTGGTAGCTAGTTTTAGCCTAGGAAGTGATTCGGCGTCACTATCGCTCCCAATCTTTCTCATCTTTTTTCGGTGCGCAAGGCCATTTCTCGCCTCCGTCGCGGATGACGGCAAGTCTTCGTTGTCTGAGGACTCTGTCTCACTAAAGGTTCTCATGCCGAGGTGCGAGCCGCGATGGATCCGATTTCTTCTTTTAAGTTCTCGTTGCCATCGCATAAATTCGAGAATCTCCTCTTCGTCGAAGTCATCATCCTCGCTCGAAAAGCCACCAGCTTCTAAATTTCCGAACCTCTCGAGTAACTCGTCTTTTCCCGCGTCTCCAGTTCTGCGCTGGGATGATGAGCTGGACCCCTCGGAATCGGCGCTCTCATAACCATCAGGTTGCAGGATACTCTGTACTTGGCCATCCATAGGATCAGACTCGCTCACATCCTCGAAAACAAAAATACGCTCCCTGTCTGCTTCAGCAAGCCCGCTTGGACCTGTACCTCGTAGGTTATCCTGGCCGTGTGCATCGGAGTCAGAATCTGATCCAATGTTTAATAGGCGATCATATGTATGAATATGATCGTAGGAAGCTTTGTCGTCGATCGGAGAGTGAGATTGCGCCGATGCGCAAGTCGGATCGGAGACCTGCGGGTCGTCCTGCTTTTGACTGCTGACCATACCTTCCCGTCGAAGGACAGGTGTCTTGGTAGATGCTGTCGGCGATGATGCAGGATGGGGGCCGGAATCAGTAGAAACAGGGTGTTTGTAGGTGATGGGGTTGCAAGGGTCGCCTCTACGGTAAGCGACGCAGCGATGGACTTCGCGGGTCTCATAATAGGTGTCGTCGGCGCGGATGAAAGTGTAAACATCGGTGGTGCACATTGTTGCGGGCCGGATAATGGTCACTCGGGTCTAGCGAGGCGTTCTCCACTCCAAAACACAAGATTGGGGTAATTCGCTTGGCGCACCCGTGGCCATGGAATCGAGAGCTCTATTTAACACCCGCGAGTTGGTCCGGCGATGAGGCATCGCTGAAGAGGGGTTCTTTGCACTGCCATGTGTACAGCCCAAATAGAAAAACACCCACCAGGACCCATCCTTGTGAAAGCTCTTTGTCGAACCAATCACTTCACCATACATAGTTGTGGCTGAGGCGGTGAGGGGAAGTGTCCACGGGGGGTCGGATCTCTTCCATAGTGGGCTGTTAGTATGAAGGCGCTTACCACTCGAGGACTGCAGGAGATGAGGAGGTAGATTAATGATGGCGAGAAGGGAAATCACACGAATTGGCTGAGCATGAAGGTCCCCGCGGAATCGCCATTATCTTTTAACTAGTCTTGGTTTCTGAGCGACTCCTCTGCACCCCCGGGGTGGATTTTACTAGCTACGGTGATGTAGAAACAGTATGTGGAAATGAATGGTAGGGGCCGGCCCGCAAGCCACCGTGCTCCCAGATCACCGAGCGCAGCTTTTTTCTGGAGCAGGGCTGCCATATAGTTGCTACATATCTGCTAACTTCAGAAGGATTTAATCCCGACTTCGTGAATTAAATGGAATTCGCTGCGTCAGTCGAGCCAACAGGGGGTTTCATTGTTATTAGTAGGCTTCGAAATGATGCCTCCCATGCCTAAAAACAGATACACCAAAGTCGGCAGTTAGCGTGGCTTGTCGTGATGCCTACTAGGATGCTAGGGCAGGAGACGGACGACTCGGCTCTAGGCCGGCCTAATTCGGGGTCGCTCCAAGAAGGAACCGGAGGCTTCATCATTGGGTAGGTAGTATTATGTCGGTTACTACTGATCATCATATTGTGAGTGTCCCTGTAAGGTTCTTATAATCTTATTACACAACCGGACCTTTTCGACATTGAGCCACTTTCGCCTTTACGCGTTTTCGTCAACAATAGGTTATACACCACAAACTTGTAGTTGTGTTGCCCGGCCCGATCACAGTATAAACTTAATATTAACGACTACTAGTAGAAGGGGCTCTAGGATTGAGGAAAATTTGCGGGATACTCCCCAGTGTCCCAGGCGACGCAAAAGGTCGGCAACGCTGAACAACGCAGTTAAGTCGAACTGGGCAAGATTAAAAATCGCGGGCTCTCCCGTGTTCTGCGCTGATACATGGTCTGGCTCGCTCAATCGCAGTTCGGGCACATCTATCTCTCCATGGGATGCTTCGGGCGGCCGAAACTTTGCGTATAGATATATAATTAGCCCCGCAGAGAATAACGCCTTTGGAACATGAATCGCGGGTTCTGCCTTGGTCTGTAGTACTTCAAGGCGCTTGTGGATGAGGATGGCGTGAGTGACGCAACGCTGCCCATCCGGCTCGGCTACCCAACGCTGGATGCGTTCGATGTCTTCGGCCCTTACTGACGGCCCGTCACGACCTATGACGTGCTCAACCAAGTCAAAGCAAATATATAGTGACATGAATGCCTCGTGCCAGAGGACCGTAAGGCAATGAGTGTCGCGACTCGGGTGATGGATGCTTGGAGAATACTTGTCGTACCAGGTTGTAAGGCGCCATCGAAGGTTGTGACGTGTTGCGTCATTCCAACTTGCACAGCGCGCTTCACATATTGCTGCGCGGTGGCCCGCGAGCATCGCGTATGCGTACATATATGTAAAGGACGAGTCTGTAAAAGCCCTCCAGGACGTTCCAAAGTCCCCTCCTCGTTCGAGCCGTGAACAATCGTCTGCGGTACTGTATTACCATCAGTCCCAGACTTCTCTCCGCTGAATAAACCCTTCCTTCGAAATTTCATCCTCTTCTAGCGCATGGAAAGTTTCGGCCCGGGGCCTGGGGAGTTGCTTGTTTCCTCGGGTTGCTCGTTGTAGCTTGTTCGCTCTGGTTGGCTCTCCGAAACTGTGCTCTCCCGTTCTGATGTGCCTCCGTGCTCAGCCATAGATACTATATCGCCAAGACGGCGGTCACTTGTAGTTGACCGAGGAGGGATGAGTGACATAGGGTCATCCAAACGCGGGTCCCAAAGTGGATTCTCACTAGCCTCGGCCGCAGCACTGAGACAGGCCATTCGGATTAAGTCCCATTGGAGTTTTAGAATCTCCATGTTGGGGATAGTATTTAGGTCGTTGGATGTAATATCGATGATCTCCCCATCGACAATCGGCCGGCCAGTCCTTGCGTGGTGGACTTGTAAACTGCCTTCGCACTGCGGAAGGCCCATAGTAGTAAGCGGATTCGTATCCAGAGGAATGCTGTCTCCAAGGCGGAAGTTTACTGCCCAAGTCATCCATCTAAACCTGACTCGTACGCCGTTCACAAGTTGGCTAAGAGGCTCGAAAGCAATCAAGCTTTCCCCCCACAAACGATGGATATGAGGATCCAAGGATATCATGTTGGAGGCTATATCGATTATATTGTTTTCCCCAACCAGGAGGTCCCCCAAAGCGCTGCGGCGTTGTGCACCCCAAATAAAGAAGAGCATCCGACTAAGGCTCGCATTAGTGGCCGTGGGACGCTGCAGTGAGGAGAAAGGGAAAATATAACAGGCATCGGGATAGGAGGCTCCAGTAACAACGCATTAGCGGCTGTCTTGTTCTAAGCACTAGTGTAAGCATTAGCTAGTAGCTTTCTATAATATATTATCAAGAGTTATTACAATCCTAACACTAGCCCATTAACAGTATTAGGTAGATATAACTAGTAACAGGATTAAGGTATTATCTATTAATAGTAGAATAAGGCAGTCAAGCAGTATTTACAAGATATAGGTAAGAAGTGTATATTTAAATATAAGAGTATAATTATATTTAAATTAACTATTAGAGAGTTTTAAAAGATAAACTAAATATATAAAGTAAACTATAGTTTATATAGACATTTCCCTTCCAAGCTCTCCTAAGATTACTTTAGCTTACTATAATCCTATATAATCCAGATCATTCCTAGATTATTATAAGTATAAGTAATCTAGTATTCCTATAATCTAATATACTTCTATAATTTATCCTTTTCTACTAGTCTTAACTACTTAGCCTTTAGCTATATATAGCTATAATATAATACCTCCCCTCCTTTAGTCTTTATCTCTAAAGACTTATAAATAGACCTTCTACCTATTAGTTTCTTATCTTATAAGTTCTTCTTTATTTTCCTAAAATATTTCTATTATAATTATTACTATATCTAACTATATTTATAAAGCTTTTTCTAAATCTTCTTATAATTATTTAAATTTAGCTAATATAATTAAGTTATTAGATATTAAAACTAAAATACTATATATATATTATTTTAAAAATAATAAGGTAT